>NC_141873.1:289574042-290197042 GCF_056163025.1 Triticum urartu
ACAGAAAGTATAGAGAGGATACAGAAGGTTGTGCTTCTAGTTTCATCCATCTCATGCTCGTCAAAAGGAATCCACTAACAAGGTTGATCAAGTCTTGTTAACAAACTCATTCCGATTAACATGAAACCGGAGAAATTTTGAATAACACTAGGTTACCTCAACGGGGATATGCACATCCCCAATAATAAGTATATCATATTTCTTCTTGACAGTAGGAAGAGGAAATTCAAAACCTCCAAATATAATCGATGGAATTTTTCCGATAGAATTGATACTATGAACTTGAGGTTGTTTCCTCGGAAAGTGTACTGTATGCTCATTACCATTAACATGAAAAGTGACATTGCCTTTGTTGCAATCAATAATAGCCCCTGCAGTATTAAGAAAAGGTCTTCCAAGAATAATAGACATACTATCGTCCTCGGAAATATCAAGAATAACAAAGTCCATTAAAATAGTAACGTTTGGAACCACAACAGGCACATCCTCACAAATACCGACAGGTATAGCAGTTGATTTATCAGCCATTTGCAAAGATATTTCAGTAGCTGTCAACTTATTCAAGTCAAGTCTACGATATAAAGAGAGAGGCATAACACTAACACCGGCTCCAAGATCACATAAAGCAGTTTTAACATAGTTTCTTTCAATGGAGCATGGTATAGTAGGTACTCCTGGATCTCCAAGTTTCTTTGGTATTCCACCCTTAAAAGTATAATTAGCAAGCATGGTGAAAATTTCAGCTTCTGGTATCTTTCTTTTATTTGTAACAATATCTTTCATGTACTTAGCATAAGGATTCATTTTGAGCATATTAGTCAATCGCATACGCAAAAAGATAGGTCTAATCATTTCAGCAAAGCGCTCAAAATTCCCATCATCCTTTTTCTTAGATGGTTTGGGAGGAAAAGGCATGGGTTTCTGAACCCAAGGCTCTCTTTCTTTACCATGTTTCCTAGCAACAAAGTCTTTCTTATCATAACGTTGATTCTTTGATTGTGGGTTATCAAGATCAACAACAGGTTCAATTTCTACATCGTTATCATTACTAGGTTGAGCATCATTATGAACATCATCATTAACATTTTCATTAGGTTCATGTTCATTGCCAGATTGTGTTTCAGCATCAGACATAGATATACCATTTGGATTATTAGGTGGTTCAGCAATAGGTTCACTAGAAGTTTGCACAGTTCTATCATTTTTCTTTTTCTTCCTTTTAGAAGAACTAGGTGCATCAATATTATTTCTCTGAGAATCTTGCTCAATTCTCTTAGGGTGGCCTTCATGATACAAAGGTTCCTGAGTCATTCTACCAGTTCTAGTAGCCACTTTAACAGCATAATTATTTTTATTACTATTCATCTCATTGAGAAATTCCTTTTGAGCTTTAAGTACTTGTTCTACTTGAGTGGTAACCATAGAAGCATGTTTGCTAACAAGTTTAAGTTCACCTCTAATATTAGCCATATAATCACCCAAATGTTTAATCATATCAGCATTTTGTTTTAATTGTCTACCAAAATAAGCAATGAAGTCTTCTTGCTTAAACATAAAATTATCAAACTCATCCAAGCATTGACTAGCAATTTTAGCAGGAGGGATTTCAGCTTTATCATATCTATAGAGAGAATTTACCTTTACTACGTGTGTCGGGTTATCTCTAGAGGTTCTTCAATAAATAAAGGATTAAGATCATATGTTTCTTCAATAGGCGGTAAATTAAGACCATGTATTTCTTCAATAGGAGGTAAATTCTTTACATCTTCAGCTTTAATACCTTTTTCTTTCATAGATTTCTTTGCCTCTTGCATATCTTCGGGACAAAGAAATAGAACACCTCTCTTCTTCGGAGTTGGTTTAGGAATAGGATCATTAATTGGAGCAGGTGCTGGCTCAGGAGCTGGCTCATGAGGTGCCCAATTAATTTCATTTTTCAACATATTATTCGATAAGACTTCAGCTTCATCCGGTGTTCTTTCCGTGAAAAGAGAACCAGCACAACTATCCAGGGAATCTCTGGAAGCATCGATTAGTCCATTATAAAAGATATCAAGTATTTCATTTTTCTTAAGAGGATGATCAGGCAAAGCATTAAGTAACTTGAGAAGCCTCCCCCAAGCTTGTGGGAGACTCTCTTCTTTAATTTGCACAAAGCTGTATATTTCCTTTAAAGCAGCTTATTTCTTATGAGCAGGGAAATATTTAGCGGAGAAGTAGTAAATCATATCCTGGGGACTACGCACACAACCAGGATCAAGAGAATTAAACCATATCTTAGCAACACCCTTTAATGAGAACGGAAATATTTTAAGGATATAAAAGTAGCGAGATCTCTCATCATTAGTGAACAGGGTGTCTATATCATTTAATTTAATAAGATGTGCCACAACAGTTTCAGATTCATAGCCATGAAAAGGATCAGATTCAACTAAAGTAATTATATCAGGATCAACAGAGAATTCATAATCCTTATCAGTAACACAGATAGGTGAAGTAGCAAAAGCAGGGTCAGGTTTCATCCTAGCATTTAGAGATTGCTTATTCCATTTAGCTAATAACCTTTTTAGTTCATATCTATCTTTGCAAGCTAAAATATCTAAAGAAGCATCTTGATCAAATAAATAACCCTCAGGAATAACAAGTGATTCTTCATCATCACTTTCATCATCATAATCAGATTCAATATTTTCAATCTCTCTAGCCCTAGCAAGTCGTTCCTCGAGAAAATCACCAAGTGGCACAGTAGTATCAAGCATAGAAGTAGTTTCATCATAAGTATCATGTATAGAAGAAGTAGCATCATCAATAACATGCGACATATCAGAACAAATAGCAGAAGCAGGTTTAGGTGTCGCAAGCTTACTCATAACAGAAGGTGAATCAAGTGCAGAGCTAGATGTCAGTTCCTTACCTCCCCTCGTAGTTGAGGGATAAATTGTTGTCTTAGCGTCTTTCAAGTTCTTCATAGTGTCCAGCAGATATAAATCCCAAGTGACTCAAAGAATAGAGCTATGCTCCCCGGCAATGGTGCCAGAAATTAGTCTTGATAACCCAAAATTATAGGGGATCGCAACAGCTTTCGAGGGTAGAGTATTCAACCCAAATTTATTGATTCGACACAAGGGGAGCCAAAGAATATTCTCAAGTATTAGCAGTTGAGTTGTCAATTCAGCTACACCTGGAAACTTAGTATCTGTAGCAAAGTATTTAGTAGCAAAGTAATATGATAGTGATGGTAACGGTAACAAAAGAGTAACGAAAGCAAAGTAATGTTTTTGGTATTTTGTAGTGATTGTAACAATAGCAACGGGAAAGTAAATAAGCGTAAACCAATATATGGAAAGCTCGTAGGCATCGGATCAGTGATGGATAATTATGCCGGATGTGGTTTGATCATGTAACAGTCATAACATATGGTGTCATAGAACTAGCTCCAATTCATCAATGTAATGTAGGCATGTATTCCGAATATAGTCATACGTGCTTATGGAAAAGAACTTGCGTGCCATCTTTTGTCCTACCCTCCCGTGGCAGCGGGGTCCTAGTGGAAACTAAGGGATATTAAGGCCTCCTTTTAATAGAGAACCGGAACAAAGCATTAGCACATAGTGAATACATGAACTCCTCAAACTACGGTCATCACCGGTAAGTATCCCGATTATTGTCACTTCGGGGTTAACGGATCATAACACATAATAGGTGACTATAGACTTGAAAGATAGGATCAAGAACTCTCATATATTGATGAAAACATAATAGGTTCAGATCTCAAATCATGGCACTCGGGCCCTAGTGACAATCATTAAGCATAGCAAAGTCATAGCAACATCAATCTCAGAACATAGTGGATACTAGGGATCAAACCCTAACAAAACTAACTCGATTACATGATAAATCTCATCCAACCCATCACTGTCCAGCAAGCCTACTATGGAATTACTCACGCACGGCGGTGAGCATCATGAAATTGGTGAGGGAGGATGGTTGATGATGACGACGGCGACGAATCCCCCTCTCCGGAGCCCCGAACGGACTCCAGATCAGCCCTCCCGAGTGGTTTTAGGGCTTGGCGGCGGCTCCGTATCATAAAACGCGATGAATTCTTCTCTCCTATTTTTTTTCTCCCCGAAAGCAGATATATAGAGTTGGGTTGGAGTCGGGAGGTCTCCAGGGGGCCCACGAGGTAGGGGGCGCCCCCCACCCTCATGGACAGGGTGTGGGCCCCCTGATCTTCATCTTTGGCAAGGATTTTTTATTATTTATTGTAAGATATTCCGTGGAGTTTCAGGTCATTCCGAGAACTTTTGTTTTCTGCACATAAAACAACATTATGGCAGTTCTGCTGAAAACAGCGTGAGTCCAGGTTAGTTCCATTCAAATCATACAAGTTAGAGTCCAAAACAAGGGCAAAAGTGTTTGGAAAAGTAGATACGATGGAGACGTATCAGTAGGTATGGTGGCTGTTTTGAGGAAGATATAAGGAGGCTTATGTGTGATAGAGCGTATCATATCATGGGGTTTGGATGCATCGGCGAAGTTTGCACCGACTCTCAAGGTGAGAAAGGGCAATGCACGGTAGCGAAGAGGCTAGCAATGATGGAAGGGTGAGAATGCG
Organism: Triticum urartu; assembly: GCF_056163025.1. Lineage (NCBI taxonomy): Eukaryota > Viridiplantae > Streptophyta > Magnoliopsida > Poales > Poaceae > Triticum > Triticum urartu. The sequence goes on from NC_141873.1 coordinate 289,578,661, forward strand.
TATAATCCATGGACTCAACATTAGTCATAAAGAACTTACATACTTATTGCAAAAATCTATTAGTCATCAAAACAAAGTACTACGCGCATGCTCCTAGGGGGGTAGATTGGTAGGAAAAGACCATCGCTCGTCCCCGACCGCCACTCATAAGGAATACAAACAATAAATACCTCATGCTCCGACTTCTTTACATAATGGTTCACCATATGTGCATGCTACGGGAATCACAAACTTCAACACAAGTATTTCTACAATCCACAACTACCCGCTAGCATGACTCTAATGTCACCACCTTTATATCACAAAACTATTGCAAGGAATCAAACATATCATATTCAGTGATCTACAAGTTTTATGTAGGATTTAATGACTAACCATGTGAATGACCAATTTATGTCATCTCTCTAAATAGATATAAGTGAAGCAAGAGAGTTCAATTCTTTCTACAAAAGATATGCCCATGCTCTAAGAAATATAAGTGAAGCAAAAGAGCATTCTACAAATGGTGGTTTTCTAAGTGAAGAGAAACACGCAATCCAAACTTCAAATGATACAAGTAAAGCACATGAAGCATTCTATAAAGCCATACTCAAAAGATATAAGTGAAGTGCAAAGGGCATTCTATAAATCAACCATGGACTATCTCATACCAGCATGGTGCATAAAATAAAAGTGAAAAATAAATGCAAAAGACGCTCCAAGATTTGCACATATCACATGAATGAAACGAATCCGAAAACATACTGATACTTGTTGAAGAAAGATGGGATGCCTTCTGGGGCATCCCCAAGCTTAGACGCTTGAGTCTCCTTGAATATTTACTTGGGGTGCCTTGGGAATCCCCAAGCTTGAGCTCTTTCCTCTCCTCATTCTCCTCATATCGAGACCTCCTCGATCTTTGTTCACTTCATCCACACAAAACTCAACAGAAAGCTTGGTAAGATCCGTTAGTATAATAAATCAAATCACTACTCTAAGTACTGTTGCAAACCAATTCATATTTTGTTTTTGCATTGTAGCTACTAAAATATAACTTTTCCATGGCTTAATCCATTAATAGAAATCGATAGTTTCATCAAAACAAGCAAACTATGCATCAAAAATAGAATCTGTCTTAAACAGGACAGTCTGTAGTAATCTGAACATTCACCATACTACTGTTACTCTAAAAATTCTGAAAAATAGGAAAAAAATAAAATAATTGTATAGAAATACAGTGCAAAAATTTTCAGTGCCATTTGGCGTTCCAGTAAAAAATGTAAAATCGTGCACTACAGCCAAAGTTTGTGTTTTGCACCGCACAAACCAACAAGCAATCTAAACATCCCAAGGCAAATCTTGGCACATTATTTTTATTTTTAAACTTTATAAAAGCACACAACAAAAATAAACGACTCTCTAAAACTTCCGGGTTGTCTCCCTGGCAGCGCTTTCTTTAAAGCCATTCAGCTAGGCATATAGTGCTCAAGTAATGGATCCACCCGGATCCCAAGGTATGTCAAAGCCAATTTTAATTTGGGATTTTTGTATTCGTGCCCCTAGTTGGGTCACACTCGACTGATTTGCCCCTATTTTTTCAACAATTGCGGGTTTTCCCAGCTCACTTCACTTGCCTTGTGTTTTTGCCCTTCCGGGGCGGTTCCGACCAGTGAGCAGTCGCCACGTGGCGAACCGTGATTGGTCGGAACCACCCCGGAAGGGCAAAAACACAAGGCGAGTGAAGTGAGCTGGGAAAAACCGCAATTATTGAAAAATAGGGGCAAATCAGTCGAGCGTGACCCAACTAGGGGCACGAATACAATTGTTCCTTTTAATTTAGTAGTGAGCACAAAGTAACAAATATCATGCAACAACGAAGTCTAACTCTCTTCCTATGCATCGGCATGTCATAAAAGAACAATTCATGCACACCTAGTAAAGGCCAATGCATAGTATAAACAGTTTCTTGCAATTTTATCATATTGGAAACATGGAGAGGCGGAGATGTAGTTCCTCTCTCATAACAATTGCAAGTAGGAGCAGCAATCACATGCATATTATATCTATCAAAATCATCATGTGTAGTAGTAAAACGCAACCCATCAATATAATCCTTAATAAGGGAAAACTTCTTCGATATAGTGTAGTCGGGAGAATTCAAAAAGATAATAGGACTATCATGCGTGAGTGCAATAGCAACAATTTCTGTTTAACATAAGGAACTATAGTAAGTTCATCTCCATAATCATAATTCATATTGGCATCTTGGCCACAAGAATAGCAAGCATCAAGTTCATCAAAAAGGGATATTTCAAACAAATCAACGGGATCATGGCAATTATCATGGCATTCATCCTTCGGTAAGAACGAAGGGACATTAAATAATGTATGAGTTGAAGAGTTACTCTCATTAGAACGTGGTCACGGGTAGCTAATCCGCTCTTCCTCCTTTTGTTCTTCGCTCTCTTCATCGTCTTTTTCATCCAATGAGCCCATAGTTTCATTAATTTCTTATTCCATAGACTCCTGCAAAATATTAGTCTCTTCTCAGACAGCGGAGACTTTCTCAATAAATTCATCAATATCATAATTGTATTTATAATTCTCATAGCAATATTTAAGGATAGCTAAATTTTCAGGTCTATAAACTGAATCATCAAAATCTTCAAACTCTTTAAACAAAGATTCAATTTTACAACCACCCTTAAAAGCAATAAATTCTTCTATTCATTCCACATCATAGTAATCATATATACCATTAGCATAAGAAGCTAAGGTTTCATTATCATTAAAAGTGCATGAAAAGGGAAGGTGTGGAGCCTTCATCCTAGAGCAACAAGTATAATCATATCTCAAGCATAGTTGTCGAGCATACGAATGCAACATATAAATTTGATCCCATAATAATTTCCCTTTTTGAGTCAAGCGATAATCCCTAAAGTATTCACGTTGATCCAACGTGTCTCCCATTACATAATTGAATGGGGTTTTCTCAGGATTATTAAAGTAGTGTATAATATCTTTCACATAACGAGCATCGAGGGTTTTAGGAGGTTCCCCATCTCCATGAGTAGCAAGTAAACCTATTTTTTTTGGTATTTCGTGTTCCATATCCATAACTAAAGATAGAGAACAACTTAGAACAGAAAATAAAAATTACTTAGTGATAAAGCAAAGAAGCACACACGAGAATATTCACCCCACGCTATAACTCCCCGGCAATGGCGCCACAAAAAGGTCTTGATAAGCCACAAGTATAGGGGATCAATTGTAGCCTCTTTCGATAAGTAAGAGTGTCAAACCCAACGAGGATCTAAAGGTAGAACAAATATTCCCTCAAGTTCTATCGACCACCGATACAACTCTACGCACGGTTGGCGTTCTCTTTACCTAGAACAAGTATAAAACTAGAAGTACTTTGTAGGTGTAACGGGATATGTTTGCAAGAATATAAAGAGCACGTAAATAAAAACTAGGGGCTTTTTCAGGTAAAGAAGCAATAAAGTTAGTATAGCAAGTGTGGAAAAGTGGTGGTAGGAGTTGCGAAATTGTCCCTAAGCAACTGACTACTTTACTAGACCGATAACAAGTTTTATGTGGGAGAGGCCACCACTAGCATGTCATCCCTGACTTGGAATTCTATGCACTTATGATTGGAACTATTAGCAAGCGTCTACAACTACTAACATTCATTAAAGTAAAACCCAACCATACCATTAAGATATATTGGTCCCCCTTCAATCCCGTATGCATCAATTTCTATGCTAGGTTGAAGCTTCTGTCACTCTTGCCATCCAATACATAGTCCTATCAACATACAACTAACCCTATGGTGTGATCCACGCGCGCACTCATATGATGGGCACCAAAGGACAGCAACATAACCACAAGCAAATTAAACCAATCATAGCAATTCACCAATTAGCGATAGGGCAACGAAAATCTACCCAGACATCATAGGATGGCAACACATCATTGGATAATAATATGAAGCATAAAGCACCATGTTCAAGTAGAGGGAAAAGAGGGTTGCGGGAGAGTGGACCGCTGTAGATAGATGGGGGAAGGTGATGAAGATGTTGGTGAAGATGACAGAGGTGTTGGTGTAGATCGCCGTCACACGATGATGGCCCCGGCAGCGTTCCGGCGCCACCGGGAGAGAGGGGAGAGAGCCCCCCTTCTTCTTCTTCTTCTTCCTTGACCTTCTCCCTAGATGGGAGAAGGGTTTACCCCCTGGTCCATGGCTTCCATGGCGGCGGAGGGGCGGGAGCCCCTTCGAGATTGGATTTGTCTCTTTGTCTCTCTCTGTTTCTGCCTTTCAAATTATGGCCTTTCACTGTTTCTTATATTGCCAGAGATCCTAACTCCGATTTGGCTGAAATTTTAACACGATTTCTATCCGGATATTGGCTTTCTTGCGGTGAAAGAAGGGCACAAACCGCCTTACGGGGTAGCCACGAGGGTCAGGGGCACGCCCACCACCCTGGGGCGCGCCCCCCTGCCTCGTGGCCCCCTCAGGCATCGTCTCGCATTGATTCTTCTTCCCAAAAATCACATATATTCCAAAAAAATCTCCGTCAGTTTTTATCCCATTTGGACTCCGTTTGATATGGATTTTCTGCGAAACAAAAAACATGCAACAAATAGGAGCTAGCACTAGGCACTGGATCAATATGTCAATCCCAAAAATAGTATAAAAAGTTGCCAAAAGTATATAAAAGTTGTAGAATGTTGACATGGAACAATAAAAAATTATAGATACGATGGAGACGTACCAAGGCATACCTCGAGGAGGTACGCAAATTCGAGAAACGATTCTTGGGCCTAGAATTGCAGCACGTGCCATGCGGCACAAACAAGAAGGTGGACGACGTCGCCAAGAGGGCGTCCCGGCGTCTACCTTAGGAGCCTAGCGTCTTTGAGGAGCGGCTCTTCAAGCCATTGGCAGCTCCCCCTGCTACGGGGCCTGCGTCTCCTCAGGAGGAGCTCCCTCTAGCACCCCCCCTCAAGTGCCCCTGCTTGGGGATCGACCTCGGGAGCCCGCCTGCTCCTCGCGCTTGAGCCTCGGGAGGGGTGCTGGACTAAGGAATTCAAGGCATACCTACTCCGAGGCACCTTGCCGGAGAAGGAGGAAGACGCGGAGCGTGTGGCCCGTCAGGCCACTGCATACTGCATTCAGGACAGTGAGCTCTACCAGAAACGGCCAAACGATGTTTCTCTATGATGCATCTCTAGGGAGTTGGGATGCGAGCTGTTGGTCGACATACATCGCGGGAACTGCAGGCATCACTCTTCATCGCGCATCCTCATGGGCAAGGCGTTCCGTAGCGGATTCTACTGGCCCACGGCGCTCAATGATGCCACCGAGCTAGTAAGATCTTGTGATGCCTGTCATTTCCATGCCAAGCAGATCCATCAGCCCGCTCAGGGCCTCCAGACTATCCCGTTCTCATGGCCTTTCGCAGTTTGGGGGCTGGACATCTTGGTCCCGATCCCTCGAGCGCCCGAGGGCTACCGCTACCTCTATGTCGCCATTGACAAGTTCACCAAGTGGGCCGAGGTAGAGGCCATCTGCTCCATCCCAGCCGGCTCGGCTGTCAAGTTCATCAAGGGCCTCGTGAGCCATTTCGGGGTCCCTGATCCCATCATCACCGACAATGGCTCGCAGTTCACCAGCAACCTTTTCAAAACATATTGTGCTAACCTTGGAATGCTGATATGCTACGCTTCGGTGGCATGCTACCTCTTGAGCTTGTGTTGGTTTTTCCCTTGAAGAGGAAAGGGTGATGCAGTAAAGTAGAGTAAGTATTTCTCTCAGCTTTTGAGAACCAAGGTATCAATCCAGTAGGAGACAACGCACAAGCCACCGAATACCCGCACAAACAAACACCAACTTGCACCCAACGCGATAAAGGGGTTCAATCCCTTCACGGTTATTTGCAAAGTGAGATCATATATAGATGGATAAACGGTAAAGTAATATTTTTGGTATTTTTGGTTTATAGATCAGAAAGTAAAAGATTGCAAAGAAAGTAAATAGGAAACTAAAATTATAGATCGGAAACTTATATGATGGAAAATAGAAGATTATATGATGGAAAATAGAAGATTATATGATGGAAAATAGACCCGGGGGCCATATGTTTCACTAGAGGCTTCTCTCAAGATAGAAAATATTACGGTGGGTGAACAAATTACTACCGAGCAATTGATAGAAAAGCGCAAAGTTATGACGATATCTAAGGCAATGATCATGAATATAGGCATCATGTCCGTATCAAGTAGACTGAAATAATTCTGCATCTACTACTATTACTCCACACATTGAACGACTCCTGCCTGCGTCTAGACTATTAAGTTCATTAGAATAGAGTAACACATTAAGTAAGATGACATGATGTAGCGGGATAAACTCAAGCAATATGATGAAAACCCCATCTTCTTATCCTCGATGGCAACAATACAATACATGTCGGTTCCCCTTCTGTCACTAGGATCGACCACCGCAAGATTGAACCCAAAGCTAAGGACTTCTCCCATTGCAAGAAAAACCAATCTAGTTGGCCAAACCAAATCGATAGTTCGAAGAGACTTGCAAAGATATCAAGTCATGCATAAAAGAATTCAGAGGAGATTCAAATAATATTGATAGATAAGCTGATAAATCCATGATTCATCATATCTCAGCAAACACACCGCAAAAAAGTATTACATCAAATAGATCTCCAAGAACATCAAGGAGAACATGGTATTGAGAATCAAAGAGAGAGAGAACAAGCCATCTAGCTACTAGCTATGGACACGTAGGTTTGTGGTAAATTACTCAGGCTTCATCAGAGAGGCAATGGTGTTGATGTAGAAGCCCTCCGTGATCAAATCCCCCACCGGCAGGACGCCGGAAAAGGCCCCTAGATGGGATCTCACGGGTACATAAGGTTGCGGTGGTGGAAAAGTGGTTTCGTGGCTCCCTTGGAAAGTTTTGGGGTATTTGAGAATATATAGGTGGAAGAAATAGGTCGGTGGAGTCACGTGGAGCCCACAAGGGTGGGGGCGCGCCCTCTGTCCTTGTGGGTGCCTCGTCGCTTCCCTGACGTGTACTCCAAGTCCTCTGGATGTCTTCTGGTCCAAGAAAAATCACCGCGAAAGTTTCATTCCATTTGGACTCCGTTTGGTATTCCTTTTGTGCGAAACTCTAAAACAAGGGAAAAACAGGAACTGGCACTGGGCTCTCGATTAATAGGTTTGTCCCAAAAATCATATAAAATAGCATATTAATGCATATAAAACATCCAAAAGAGATAATATAATAGCATGGAACAATCAAAAATTATAGATACGTTGGAGACATATCATGGCACACCCTCGGAGCAACGGCCAGGCTGAGCACACCAACGCGGAGGTCCTGAGAGGGCCAAGGCAAGGACCTTCAAGAAGAAGCACGAAGCTTGCGGCAGGGGCTGGCTCGACGAGCTCTAGTCTGTGTTGTGGTCCATCCGCACCACCGCAACCAAGCCGACGGGCGAGACTCCATTCTTCCTCGTCTACGGAGCTGAAGCGGTTCTCCCTCACGAGGTCAGACATCTCTCCACGCGAGTCTTGGCGTTTGACGAGGCATGCCAGGACGCCACGCGGGGGGATGGACCTCGTGCTGGGGGAGGAACGCCGCCGCTAGGCCTTGCTCCGAGCAGCGAGGTACCAGCAGGCACTGCAGCGGTACCACTGCCGCAGCGTCCGCTCCAGGACGCTCGAGGTGGGTGATCTCGTTCTGAGGCGAGTGCTCTCCAGAGAAGGGCTGCATAAGCTCTCGCGCATGTGGGAGGGCCCGTTCAGGATCGCCCATGTCTCCAGGCCTGGCACCATGCGCCTGGAGACACAAGATAGGATCCCCATCCACAATACCTAGAACATTCAGCACCTCTGGAAGTTCTACCCATGAAGCAAGGCCACACGCCTGTGAAGGTCTCCACTCGTGAAACTCTCACGTAATAATGAGTTGGGGTTGTACACGCCTCGGAGTCTCCTGAGTGTCGCCCCTGGGCCTCACGGGGGCTCCCACCCACGTCCTAGTGGAGGCCCCATGCTCCGCACTGGTGGGAAGACAAGAAGACTAGTCTACGTGCCGGACGCGGCTGTTCTTTTGCTTGCTTTCTCTAGCTGGTTTGCAACATATTGAGTGAAATTTGGTGCTTTCGAGTCTTTCGTTTGCCAGAGTTGGGATTTTCCTCTCCTTCCGCTTTTGTTCGCTTTTCTAGCCGAGTCTCGGGAGGAGCGGCAGTTGCATGTCGCTCTTCCTCACGCGTCCCGCACGCGGGGGCTAGGTGCGGTGTGCATGCCTGGGCTTTCCCGCGACCACACCTCAGCAACACCTTGCCGCCACAGCTCGGCGCCCTTAATCCTTGCGAGACGCCCTCGAGCGAGCTCATGGACATGTGCGCCCTCTTAAGTCCTGCCCCCGGGCATCGCGACGTGGCGCGCTAACCACAACCAATCCATGCTAAGGAGCTTGTCCGAGGTAGGACGGGGCACCTCATGAGGTTTTCTAACCTTGAAGATACACGATGTCTCTTAAGGACCAACGACCCTCGGGTCCTCAAGAAGAAGGCTCCGGAGGATGCCTTTGGAAAGGCACACCCCCATGACAAAAGAGTCGACCACAAGCACATCGAACTAAGTACCCCGAACATACCTGGTAGAAACACGGATATCATAGCATAATATAAAGATAAGGAGCATAGCATAACAATGCAAGCAAATAGTTCATTACACACCCCACCAAAGCCCTCTACTTTTTTGATGCAGGATAAAAGAAAAAAAAGCAAAAGCAGGCCACACGACTGCAACAGCTCCCGAGGCCAGACTCCAACTGTGCACGAGCTCAGTCCGAGTCTTCCTCCTGCTTCACCGGGGCGCGATAGCGAGGCGGCTCGTTGCCTTCCCTGATCCGAGCCCGGCGGCGTGATGGTTCGTCGTAGCTGCCTGATACGTCCATTTTGCATCATGCTTTTATATCGATATTTATCGCATTATGGACTGTTATTTCACTTTATATCACAATACTTATGGTTATTCTCTCTTATTTTACAAGGTTTACATAAGGAGGGAGAATGCCGGCAGCTGGAATTCTGGGCTGGAAAAGGAGCAAATATTAGAGACCTATTCTGCGCAACTCCAAAAGTCCTGAAACTCCACGGAACGTCTTAAAATAAATAAAGAAAAATCCTTGCCAAAGATGAAGGCCAGGGGGCCCACACCCTGCTCATGAGGGTGCCCCCCCTAGGGCGTGCCCCCTACCTCGTGGGCCCCCTGGTGGCTCTCCGACGCCCATCTTCTCCTATGTGAAGTCTTTCGATGAGAAAAAAATAAGAAGGAACTTTTCGAGACGAGACTCCGCCGCCATGAGGCGGAACCTTGGCGGATCCAATCTAGAGCTCCGGCAGAGCTGTTCTGCCGGGGATACTTCCCTCCGGGAGGGGGAAATCATCACCATCGTCATCACCAACGCTCCTCTCATCGGGAGAGGGAAATCTCCATCAACATCTTCACCAGCACCATCTCATCTCCAAACCCTAGTTCATCTCTTGTACCCAATTCTTGTCTCACAGTCCAGGATTGGTGCTAGTAGGTTGCTAGTAGTGTTGATTACTCCTTGTAGTTGATGCTAGTTGGTTTATTTGGTGGAAGATCATATGTTCAGATCATATATGCATATTATTACCCCTCTGATTATGAACATGAATATGCTTTGTGAGTAATTATGTTTGTTCCTGAGGACAAGGGAGAACTCTTTCTATTAGTAGTCATGTGAATTTGGTATTCGTTTGATATTTTGATAAGATGTATGTTGTCTAGCCTCTAGTGGTGTTATGCGAACGTCGACTACATAACACTTCACCATTATTTGGGCCTAGAGGAAGGCATTGGGAAGTAATAAGTAGATGATGGGTTGCTAGAGTGACAGAAGCTTAAACCCTAGTTTATGTGTTGCTTCGTAAGGGGCTGATTTGGATCCATATGTTTCATGCTATGGTTAGGTTTACCTTAATACTTTTGTTGTAGTTGCGGATGCTTGCAATAGAGGTTAATCATAAGTGGGATGCTTGTTCAAGTAAGAACAGCACCCAAGCACCGGTCCACTCACATATCAAGTTATCAAAGTATCGAACGCGAATCATATGAACCTGATGAAAACTAGCTTGACGATATTCCCATGTGTCCTCAGGAGCGCTTTTCCTATTATAAGAGTTTGTTCCGGCTTGTCCTTTGCTACAAAAGGATTGGGCCACCTTGCTGCACTTTATTTACTTTTGTTACTTGTTGCTCGTTACAATTTATCCTATCACAAAACTATCTGTTACCACTTATTTCAGTACTTGCAGAGAATACCTTGCTGAAAACCGCTTACCATTTCCTTCTGCTCCTCATTGGGTTCGACACTCTTACTTATCGAAAGGACTACGATAGATCCCCTATACTTGTGGGTCATCAAGACTCTTTTCTGGCGCCGTTGCCGGGGAGTGTAGCGCCTTTGGTAGGTGGAATTTGGTAAGGAAAAATTTATATAGTGTGCTGAAATTTACTGTCACTTGTTACTATGGAAAGTAATTCTCTAAGGGGCTTGTTCGGGGTATCTTCACCCCGTCCAGTAGAGCAAAGAGTTGCTCCTCAACCTACTGAACCTATTGAAAATGAAACTCCTTTTGAATTTCCTTCGGGTATGATGGAAAAACTGCTAGCTAACCCTTTTACAAGAGATGGAACAAAGCATCCTCATGAGCACTTAATATATGTGGATGAAGTTTGTGGATTATTTAAGCTTGCAGGTATACCCGATGATGTTGCTAAGAAGAAAGTCTTCCCTTTATCTTTGAAGGGAGACGCATTGATATGGTATAGGCTATGCGATGATATGAGATTCTAGGACTATAAAAGATTGAAGCTGGAATTTCATCAAAAGTATTACCCTATGCATCTTGTTCATCGTGATCGCAATTATATATATAATTGCTGGCCTCGTGAAGGAGAAAGCATCGCTCAAGCTTGGGGGATGCTTAAATCAATGTTATATTCATGCCCCAATCATGAGCTCCCGAGATAAATAATTATGCAAAGTTTTTATGCTTGGCTTTCTGATAACAATCGCACCATGCTCGATACTTCTTGTGTTGGCTCTTTTATGATGAAGACTACTGAATTCAGATGGAATTTATTGGATAGAATTAAACGCAACTCTGAAGATTGGGACCTCGACGAAGGTAAGGAGTCAGGTAGACACCTAAGTTTGATTGTGTTAAATCTTTTATGGACACCGATATTTTCCGTAAGTTTAGCTCTAAATATGGACTTGACTCTGAGATAGTAGCTTCTTTCTATGAATCTTTTGCTACTTATGTTGATCTCCCTAAGGAGAAGTGGTTTAAATATCATCCTCCCATAGAAGTAAAAGTAGTTGCACCTATTAAAGTTGAAGAAAAGACTGTCACTTATAATGATCCTATTGTTCCTACTTCTTATATTGAGAAACCACCTTTCCCTATTAGAATAAAGGATCATGCTAAAGCTTCAACTGTTGTTCATAAAAGCAACATTAGAACTTATACACCTCATGAGCAAGTTAAAGTAGAACCTAATATTGCTATTGTTAAAGATCTCTTGTCTGATAATATTGATGGGCATGTTATTCAGTTTGAAGGTGAAACTGCTAGAATTGCTAAACCTTGTGATAAAGATAAACATAGACCTGTGGTAGGCGTGCCTGTTATTTCTGTTAAAATAGGAGATCATTGTTATCATGGCTTATGTGATATGGTTGCAAGTGCTAGTGTTATACCGCATACTTTATACGAAGAAATTAAGAATGAAATTGCACCTATTGAGTTATAAGATATTGATGTTACTATTAAACTTGCTAATAGAGATACTATTGCACCAATTGGAATTGTTAGAGATGTTGAAGTCTTGTGTGGGAAAACTAAATATCCTGCTGATTTTCTTGTTCTTACTTCTCCGCAAGATAGCTTTTGTCCCATTATATTTGGTAGACCCTTCTTAAATACTGTCAATGCTACCATAGATTGCACAAAGAATGTTGTTACTGTTGGCTTGGATGATATGGTTCATGAGTTTAATTTCTCTAAATTTAGTAAACAACATCGTGAGGAAGAATTACCTAGTAAGGATGAAATTATTGGTCATGCTTCTATTGCCGTACCTCCTAGTGATCCTTTAGAACACTATTTGCTAGACCATGAAAATGATATGTTCATGAATGAAAGAAGGGAAATAGATGAAGTATTCCTTAAACAGGAACCTATTCTACAACACAATTTGCCTGTTGAAATTTTAGGGGATCCACATCCACCCAAGGGTGATCCCGTGTTTGAGCTCAAACTGTTGCCTGATAATCTTAAATATGCTTATCTTGATGAAAAGAAGATATATCATGTTATTATTAGTGCTAACCTTTCAGAGCATGAAGAAGAAAGATTATTGAAAACTCTGAAGAAGCACCGTGCTGCTATTGGATATACTCTTGATGATCTTAAGGGCATTAGTCCCGCTCTATGTCAACATAAAATAAATTTGGAAGCAGATGCCAAACCAGTTTGTGATCCTCAACGACGTCTGAATCCTAAAATGAAAGAAGTAGTAAGAAAAGAAATACTAAAGCTTCTGGAGGCAGGTATAATCTATCCCGTTGCTGATAGTGAGTGGGTAAGTCTTGTCCATTGTGTCCCCAAGAAGGGAGGTATTACTGTTGTTCCTAATGATAAAGATGAATTGATTCCACAAAGAATTATCACAGGTTATAGGATGGTAATTGATTTCCGCAAATTAAATAAAGCTACTAAGAAAGATCATTACCCCTTACCTTTTATTGATCAAATTCTAGAAAGATTATGCAAACATACACACTATTGCTTTCTAGATGGTTATTCTGGTTTCTCTCAAATACATGTGTCGGCTAGAGATCAATCAAAGACTACTTTTACATGCCCTTTTGGTACTTTTGCTTATAGACGTATGCCTTTTGGTTTATGTAATGCACCTGCTACCTTTCAAAGATGCATGATGGCTATATTCTCTAACTTTTGTGAAAAGATTTGTGAGGTTTTCATGGATGAATTTTCCGTCTATGGTTCCTCTTTTGATGATTGCTTGAGCAATCTTGATCGAGTTTTGCAGAGATGTGAAGAAACTAATCTTGTTTTGAATTGGGAAAGTGCCACTTTATGGTTAATGAAGGTATTGTCTTGGGGCACAAAGTTTCTGAAAGAGGTATTGAAGTTGATAAAGCCAAGGTTGATGCTATTGAAAAGATGCCATGTCCCAAGGACATCAAAGGTATAAGAAGTTTCCTTGGTCATGCCGGATTTTATAAGAGGTTCATTAAGGACTTCTCAAAAATTTCTCGGCCTCTGACTAATTTATTGCAAAAAGATATACCATTTGTCTTTGATGATGATTGTGTAGAAGCATTTGAAATACTTAAGAAAGCATTAGTCTCTGCACCTGTTGTTCAGCCACCTGATTGGAACCTACCCTTTGAAATTATGTGTGATGCTAGTGATTATGCTGTAGGTGTTGTTCTCGGGCAAAGAGTTGATAAGAAATTAAATGTTATTCATTATGCTAGTAAGACTCTAGACAATGCTCAAAGAAATTATGCTACTACTGAAAAAGAACTCTTAGCAGTTGTATTTGCTTGTGATAAGTTCAGATCTTATATTGTTGATTCCAAAGTAACTATTCAAACTGATCATGCTGCCATTAAATATCTTATGGAAAAGAAAGATGCTAAACCTAGACTTATTAGATGGGTTATCTTGGTACAAGAATTTGATTTGCATATTGTTGATAGAAAGGGAGCTGAGAACCCCGCTGCAGACAACTTGTCTAGGTTAGAAAATATTCTTGATGACCCACTACCTATTAATGATAGCTTTCCTGATGAACAATTAAATGTTATAAGTACTTCTCGTAGTACTCCATGGTATGCTGATTATGTTAATTATATTGTTGCTAAGTTTATACCACCTAGCTTCACATACCAGCAAAAGAAAAGGTTTTTCTATGATTTAAGACATTACTTTTAGGATGACCCACATCTTTATAAAGAAGGAGTAGATGGTGTTATTAGACGTTGTGTACCTGAGCATGAACAGGAACAGATCCTACGCAAGTGTCATTCCGAGGCTTATGGAGGACACCACGCTGGAGATAGAACTGCACATAAGGTATTGCAATCTGGTTTTTATTGGCCTACTCTCTTCAAAGATGCCCGTAAGTTTGTCTTGTCTTATGATGAATGTCAAAGAATTGGTAATATTAGTAGACGTCAAGAAATGCCTATGAATTATTCTCTTGTTATTGAACCATTTGATGTTTGGGGTTTGATTATATGGGACCTTTTCCTGCCTCTAATGGATACACACATATTCTAGTTGCTGTTGATTACGTTACTAAGTGGGCAGAAGCTATTCCAACTAGTAGTGCTGATCATAACACTTCTAATAAAATGCTTAAGGAAGTTATCTTCCCGAGGTTTGGAGTCCCTAGATATTTAATGACTGATGGTGGTTCACACTTTATTCATGGTGCTTTCCGTAAAATGCTTGCTAAATATGATGTTAATCATAGAATTGCATCTCCTTATCACCCTCAGTCTTGTGGTCAAGTAGAGTTGAGCAATAGAGAGCTCAAATTAATTTTGCAAAAGACTGTTAATAGGTCTAGAAAGAATTGGTCCAAGAAACTTGATGATGCATTATGGGCCTATAGAACTGCATACAAAAATCCTGTGGATATGTCTCCGTATAAAATGGTCTATGGAAAAGCATGTCACTTACCTCTCGAACTAGAACACAAGGCTTATTGGGCTATTAAAGAGCTCAATTATAATTTTAAACTTGCCGGTGAGAAGAGGTTATTTGATATTAGCTCACTTGATCAATGGAGAACCCAAGCTTATGAAAATGCCAAGTTGTTTAAAGAAAAAGTTAAAAGATGGCATGAAAAAAGGATACAAAAGCGTGAGTTTAATATAGGTGATTATGTATTGCTATACAACTCTCGTTTAAGATTTTTTTGCAGGAAAACTTCTCTCGAAATGGGAAGGCCCCTATGTTATCGAAGAGGTCTATCGTTCCGGTGCCATAAAGATCAACAACTTCGAAGGCACAAATCCGAAGGTTGTAAACGGTCAAAGAATCAAACATTATATCTCAGGTAATCCCATAAATGTTGAAACCAATATTATTGAAACTGTAACCCCGGAGGAATACATAAGAGACACTTTCCGGAACGTTTCAGACTCCGGAAAGGAATAGGTATGTGGTACGGTAAGGAAACCGACTCCAAAACAATTTTAAGGCAATATTTCTCTGTTTTGGAATATTTAGAAAAATAGAAAAATAAGTAGCAGTCTACCCCCTGGGTATGAGGGTGGTGGGCGCGCCCTACCCCCTGGGCGCGCCCCCTACCTCGTGAGCACCTCGTGTGCCTTCCGGACTCTGTTTTCTTGCACGTTATGTATTTTGGTCGGTAAAAATTCATTATATATTCTCCCGAAGGTTTTGACTCCCGTATCACGCAAATTTCTTCTGTTTTTGTTTTCGAGCTGTTGCTGCTGCAGATTAGAGCAAGATGTCTTCTCAAGAGTCAATCGGGGAGAGCCGGGTATCTAATCCGACACCGGAATCAAGGGCAAACAGCGATGCTGACCATTTTGGGCCAGCAACGGAGGAAGAGATGGAGGCTGACTTGATGAGAGTAGATGCTACGGAGGATCAAGAAGTCACCTCTCGCCTCCGAGCTGGGTTCACAATGGGGGAACTACAGAGCTCAGCTATTCCAAACTCGGTTATCCCTTCTAATGTTAGATTTCTTACCTATGAAAATATGAAGAGGAGTGTCACTTGTTCTCCTGCAGCTATGCAACACCCTTGGGTGCAAGGATCTTTAGCTGTCACAGGAAATCTTCGTAAGGAAATAATGGACCTCAAACATCAAGTCAATAAGCTCGAGGAAGAGAACCGCATCCTGAGGGGAATCATCGCCAAGAATATTACACCGACAACAAAGAAGGAGACATAATCACATGGGTATGGGCACTCCCCTTGGCAACTGCCAAGCTTGGGGGAGGTGCCCCGGTATCGTATCACAATCACAACTCCTATCTTTACCGTTTTTCTTAGTTCGATCCTATTAGTAGTATCTTGATCTAGTAGAATAAAGTTTATGGCATGATCTAGTTTTGAGTTTGCTTTATGATCTCTCTATGTAATCGAGTCCGTGAGCTATATATAATAAAGATTAGTGTTGAGTTAAGGGCTTGATTATTTTGCCATGATCTTGGGTGAATAAAAGAAAAGAGAAAAAGAATAAAAAGAAACAAAGAGTTCATATTGATCTTATTGAGAGTAATGACTTCACATAGAAAGAGTATGATGATTAAAAGTTGTTGGGAGTTGGCAAACATAGCTTTGGTCATTGTTGCAATTAATAGGAAGTAATAAGGAAAGAGAGGTTTTCACATATAGATATATTATCATTGACATCTTTCATGATTGGGAGCACTCATTAAAATATGACATGCTAAAGAGTTGATGTTGGACAAGGAAGACAATGTAATGAGTTATGTCTTTCTTATATCTGAGATAAAGTATGTTGTCATGGATCCTCTAACTTGTTGAGCTTGCCTTTCCCCCTCATGCTAGCCAAATTCTCAGCACCAAGTAGAAATACTACTTGTGCTTCCAAATACCCTTAAACCAGTTTTGCCATGAGAGTCCACCATATCTACCTATGGATTGAGTAAGATCCTTCAAGTAAGTTGTCATCGATGCAAAGCAATAAAAATTGCTCTAAATATGTATGATTGATTGGTGTGGGAGAAATAAGATTTATACGATCTTGTGATGTGGAAGTAATAAAAGCGACGGACTGCATAATAAAGGTTCATATCACAAGGGGCAATATAAAGTGACGTTCTTTCGCATTGAGATTTTATACATCCAACCATAAAAGCGCATGGCAACCTCTTCTTCCCTCTGCGAAGGGCTTATCCTTTATTATTATCTTCTACCTTATGCAAGAGTCATGGTGATCTTCACCTTTTCTTTTTCATTTTATCCTTTGGCAAGCTCAGCATGTTGGAAAGAACATGATATATATATATATATATATATATATATATATATATATATATATATCTAATTGGATGTAGGGGAGCATGAACTATTATTGTTGACATTACCCTTGAGGTAAAAGGTTGTGGGGCAAAACTATAAGCCCCTATCTTTCTCTGTGTCCGATTAAAACTCCGTAACCACAAGTATCGCGTGAGTGTTAGCAATTATGGAGGACTAAATGATAGTTGAGTATGTGGACTTGTTTTTTAGCTCTGACATAGACTCTTTCCGATGTTATGATAAATTGCAATTGTTTCAATGACTGAGATTATAGTTTGTCGGAGCCCAATAAGGTTTATGATTTATACTTTTGCATGGTGAATAGATCATCACTTGAACATAAGTAATCATATGACAAAATCTATATATGTTGTTGTTATGAGAATAATCATGATGCCTTCATGTCCGTATTTTATTTTTATCGACGCCTCTACCTCTAAACATGAGGACATATTTATTGTTATCCGCTTTTCGCTTGAGGACAAGCGAGGTCTAAGCTTGGGGGAGTTGATACGTCCATTTTGCATCATGCTTTTATATCAATATTTATCGCATCATGGACTGTTATTTCACTTTATATCACAATACTTATGGCTATTCTCTCTTATTTTACAAGGTTTACATAAGGAGGGAGAATGCCGGCAGCTAGAATTCTGGGCTGGAAAAGGAGCAAATATTAGAGACCTATTCTGCGCAACTCCAAAAGTCCTGAAACTCCACGGAACATCTTAAAATAAATAAAGAAAAATCATCGCCAAAGATGAAGGCCAGGGGGCCCACACCCTGCTCACGAGGGTGGGCAGCGCCCCCCCCCTAGGGCGTGCCCCCCTACCTCGTGGGCCCCCTAGTGGCTCTCCGACGCCCATCTTCTCCTATATGAAGTCTTTCGATGAGAAAAAAATAAGAAGGAACTTTTCGGGACGAGACTCCGCCGCCACGAGGCGGAACCTTGGCGGATCCAATCTAGAGCTCCGGCAGAGCTGTTCTGCCGGGGATACTTCCCTCCGGGAGGGGGAAATCATCACCATCATCATCACCAATGCTCCTCTCATCGGGAGAGGGCAATCTCCATCAACATCTTCACCAGCACCATCTCATCTCCAAACCCTAGTTCATCTCTTGTACCCAATTCTTGTCTCACAGTCCAGGATTGGTGCTAGTAGGTTGCTAGTAGTGTTGATTACTCCTTGTAGTTGATGCTAGTTGGTTTATTTTGTGGAAGATCATATGTTCAGATCCTATATGCATATTATTACCCCTCTGATTATGAACATGAATATTCTTTGTGAGTAATTACGTTTGTTCCTGAGGACAAGGGAGAAGTCTTGCTATTAGTAGTCATGTGAATTTGGTATTCGTTTGATATTTTGATAAGATGTATGTTGTCTAGCCTCTAGTGGTGTTATGTGAACGTTGACTACATAACACTTCACCATTATTTGGGCCTAGAGGAAGGCATTGGGAAGTAATAAGTAGATGATGGGTTGCTAGAGTGACAGAAGCTTAAACCCTAGTTTATGCGTTGCTTCGTAAGGGGCTGATTTGGATCCATATGTTTCATGTTATGGTTAGGTTTACCTTAATATTTTTGTTGTAGTTGTGGATGCTTGCAATAGAGGTTAATCATAAGTGGGATGCTTGTTCAAGTAAGAACAGCACCCAAGCACCGGTGCATCCACATATCAAATTATCAAAGTATCGAACGCGAATCATATGAACGTGATGAAAAATAGCTTGACGATATTCCCATGTGTCCTCGGGAGCGCTTTTCCTATTATAAGAGTTTGTTCCGGCTTGTCCTTTGCTACAAAAGGATTGGACCACCTTGCTGCACTTTATTTACTTTTGTTACTTGTTGCTCGTTACAATTTATCCTATCACAAAACTATCTGTTACCACTTATTTCAGTACTTGCAGAGAATACCTTGCTGAAAACCGCTTATCCTTTCCTTGTGCTCCTCATTGGGTTTGACACTCTTACTTATCGAAAGGACTATGATAGATCCCCTATACTTGTGAGTCATCACTGCCGTCGCTGGTGCTCTTACCGAAGGAGGAGCCACCACTGCTGGAGGTGGCGCAACCGTCGCCAAGGGCAAGCTCACCCTCCTCCTCGTCGCGACCGTCGCGAGGGGCAAGCTCGTCATCCCCGCCACCATCCTCCGGGCAGCACCCCGCACGACGGCCGTCTTCCCCAAACACCCTCACGTAGAGGGTCGCAAGGCCGTCGTACTTGAAGTGGAGGGTGCGCCTCCCACTTAGACCCCGCGCTGGGGCAAACGGCTGCCAACCGCGGGTCAAGGACATGTCGCCCGCGGCGGTGACTTCGACCCCCACCCATGAGTCCTTGTTGCAGCAGCCGTTAGCCTGCAGCTAGAGGCCATCAAGCCCCGCGGTCGGCAGCGCACCCGCGAAGAAGTGCGGGAGCGGGAGCCAGATGCCAGCTGGTCTTTCTGACCACACGACGAACTCCGGGAACGCATCCGCCGAGTGAGAGTGCGGTCGAGGAGGCCGGGCGACCACAGCACGCATCCCCTCGTCGCAGGAGCTGCCCCGTCCTCGGTGGCTCCCACCGCAAGAGGAAGCGCCGCCGTGACTGCTTGAGGAGGCGCCTGCTCTCAAAGAGGTGTGCCCGCGCCCCCGAGGGGCCACCACCGGGGTCACGTTGTACTTGCGGGGGCGTCTACGGCCTCTCTTGGGAGGTGGCGAACCCGACCCCTCCTTGGGGGCCTTCCCCTTCTCCGCGGCGGAGAACCTCCTCGTTGGCGCCATGGACACTTTGGCAAGATGGCAAGACTAGGAAGAAGAAGGAAGAGCGAGCGGCGAGAAGAAGGAGATGAGCAAGGGGCTCTGCCCCTTCCCCCATTTATAGCCAAAGGGAGGCCAACCGCCGGCCTCCATGATCCCCAGTTGTCGGTGTCAAAACCGGCGGATCTCGGGTAGGGGGTCCCAAACTGTGCGTCTGAAAGATCGTGGATGTCGCCTAGAGGGGGGGTGAATAGGCGTTTTAAAATAATTATGATTTAGGCTTGAACAAATGCGGAATAAACCTAGCGGTTAATTTGTCAAGCACAAAACCTAAAACAACTAGGCTCACCTATGTGCACCAACAACTTGTGCTAAGCAAGATAAGCAACTATGCGATAGCAAGATATATGACAAGAAACAATACGACTATCACAAAGTAAAGTGCATAAGTAAAGAGCTCGGGTAAGAGATAACTGAGGCATACGGAGACGACAATGTATCCCGAAGTTCACACCCTTGCGGATGCTAATCTCCGTTTGGAGCGGTGTGGAGGCACAATATCCCTAAGAAGCCACTAGGGCCACCGTAATCTCCTCACGCCCTCGCACAATGCAAGATGCCGTGATTCCACTAAGGGACCCTTGAGGGCGGTCACTGAACTCATACAAATGGCAACCCTTGGGGGCGGTCACCGAACCCGTACACTTTGGCAACCCTTGGGGGCGGTCATCGGTACCCGTCAAATTGCTCGGGGCGATCTCCACAACCTAATTGGAGACCCCGACGCTTGCCCGGAGCTTTACACCACAATGATTGAGCTCCGAACAACACCAACCGTCTAGGGCGCCAAGGCACCCAAGAGGAACAAGCTCTAGGGTGCCCAAACACCCAAGAGTAATAAGCTTCTCAAACTTCACTTCCACGTATCACCATGGAGAACTCAAACCGATGCACCAAATGCAATGGCAAGGGCACACGGAGTGCCCAAGTCCTTCTCTCTCAAATCCCACCGGAGCAACTAATGCTAGGGAGGAAAATGAGAGGAAGAACAAGAAGGAGAACACCAAGAACTCCAAGATCTAGATCCAAGGGATTCCCCTCACATAGAGGAGAAAGTGATTGGTGGAAATGTGGATCTAGATCTCCTCTCTCTTTTCCCTCAAAAACTAGCAAGAATTCATGGAGGGATTGAGAGTTAGCAAGCTCAAAGAAGGTCAACAATGGGGGAAGAACACGAGCTCAAAAGGTTAGGTTCAATGGGGAAGAAGACCCCCTTTTATAGGAGGGGGAAAATCCAACCGTTATGTGCTCAGCCCGCACACGAGCGGTACTACCGCTCCTGGTCCCGGTACAACCGGGACTCACAGTATACGTGCAGAACCCTACCAGGCGGTACAACCGGGCGATCAGTCGGTAGCACCGGTTGAGAAGAACAACCGGACCAACCGCCCAGCCACCGCTCAACCACCGCATAGGAACAGAAGGGAGTCACCCCTGAGTGCGGTAGTCGAGCGGTACCGGGCCGGTGCAACCGCATGGCCTTGAGCGCTCGGGCGGCTAAGTCCTGAGCGGTCGAACCGGGCCACCACCGCCCGAGTACCGCATCAAAACAGAGGCCTGACCGGTACTTGGGCGGTGCCTGGCCGGAACAACCGCCCAAGTCTTTGCTGAGCAAGTTGGCGGTACCACCGCCCGAAAGCAGCGGTACAACAGCTAAGAGCTCCAAGCGGTACTACCGCTGGGCATGCGGTACTACCGCTGGGACCAGACAAAAACCACTCTCAAGAAAACCAGAACTGCCATAACTTCTGCATATGAGCTCTGAATTGAGCAAACTCAAGCTTGTTGGAAACAAGACGACGAGTAGCATCAAAACAGCGACTGGATATAGTAAGAAGAGGCAGGGGAGGTATGCCAACAAATAGAGGAGTGAAACCTCCAACCGAGAAGAACCGGCAAAACCTCCAACATCGAAAACATCATAGAAAATGCATGTGAACTCCGTTTTCAATGAACTCGAGCTTGTCATCAAGATGACCATAAGCTCTAAGACTCACAAAGAGAACCAAACAAGAACCAAGAAAGATGATGCAAGGATGCAATGGTTTGAGCTCTCTACGAACGATACGATCAAGCGACTCATCAAGAGCCCCCCTTGATAGTACGGCAATCGATCCTATAACCCGGTCTCCCAACTACCATCATGAGACCGGTAAAATATAAAAACTATCAAGGGCAAACCTTTGCCTTGCAAATGGTCCACTTGAGCTAGATGATGACAATCTTGACTCCCTCAAGTTGGACCACCTTTCTTGATTGTGTTGACTCGATGAAGACTAGTTGATTGCTCCCCCATACTCCACTATGGGTGAGCCACTCTTCCGCACATCTTCACAAGTCCATTATCACCACAAAGGACGGCAAGCTTCAAGCATTTGATCTCTTCGTGATGCTCCACTTGAACTTGCACACCGCAACCTAACCCCACAAAGAACTCTCACGAAGACCATGGGTTAGTACACAAAGCGTAATTGACAATTCTTACCATACCATGGGATCACTTGATCCCTCTCGGTACATCTTCTGCGCTTTGTGAGTTGATCAACTTGATTCACTCTTGACTTAGTCTTGATCATCCTTGAACCTTTCCAATTCTCTTCATTTGAATGATGTCTTGAAGGTAGACATGAATGATCACACAATCTTCTTCTTCAAGACATGCTTGCAATAAGCTTAACTCTCACATGACCAATCTTTGGATAATTCCTTAAATAACACCTTGGTCGACACAAACTCTCCTTGAAACCAACACATGTACTCCGAGAAAAGCCTATGGACAAAACCTTCAAATATAACTCAAGGCAACCATTAGTCCATAGAGATTGTCATCAATTACCAAAACCAAACATGGGGGCACCGCATGTTCTTTCAGCGTCTAAGGTGGATGGTAACAGGAGGCAGGGGACACAATGTTTACCCAAGTTCGGGCCCTCTCAATGGAGATAATACCCTACGTCCTGCTTGATTAATCTTTATGATATGAGTATTACAAGAGTTGATCTACCACAAGATCGTAGAGGCTAAACCCTAGAAGCTAGCTGATACGTCTCCAACGTATCTATAATTTTTGATTGCTCCATGCTATATTATCTACTGTTTTGGACATTATTGGGCTTTATTATCCACTTTTATATACCGGAGGCCCAGCCCAGAATTGTTGTTTTTTGCCTATTTTAGGGTTTCGAAGAAAAGGAATATCAAATGGAGTCCAAACGGAATGAAACCTTTGGGAATGTGATTTTCTCAACGAACATGACCCAGGAGACTTGGACCCTACGTCAAGACACAAAAGAGGAGGCCACAAGGTAGGGGGCGCGCCTACCCCCCCCCCCCCCCCCGGCGCGCCCTCCACCCTCGTGGGCCCCCTGTTGCTCCACCGACGTACTCCTTCCTCCTATATATACCTACGTACCCCCAAACGATCAGATACGGAGCCAAAACCCTAACTCCACCGCCGCAACTTTCTGTATCCACGAGATCCCATCTTGGAGGGCTTCTACATCGATCACGGAGGGCTTCTACATCAACACCATAGCCCCTCCGATAAAGTGTGAGTAGTTCACCTCAGACCTACGGGTCCATAGTTAGTAGCTAGATAGCTTCTTCTCTCTTTTTGGATCTCAATACAATGTTCTCCCCCTCTCTTGTGGAGAACTACTCGATGTAATCTTCTTTTTTGCGGTGTGTTTGTTGAGACCGATGAATTGTGGGTTTATGATCAAGTCTATCTATGAACAATATTTGAATCTTCTCTGAATTCTTTTATGTATGATTGGTTATCTTTGCAAGTCTCTTCGAATTATCAGTTTGGTTTGGCCTACTAGATTGATCTTTCTTGCAATGGGAGAAGTGCTTGGCTTTGGGTTCAATCTTGCGGTGTCCTTTCCCAGTGACAGTAGGGGCAGCAAGGCATGTATTGTATTGTTGCCATCGAGGATAACAAGATGGGGTTTTCATCATATTGCATGAGTTTATCCCTCTACATCATGTCATCTTGCTTAAGGCATTACTCTGTTTTCATTAACTTGATACTCTAGATGCATCCTGGATAGCGGTCGATGAGTGGAGTAATAGTAGTAGATGCAGGCAGGAGTCGGTCTACTTGTCTCGAACGTGATGCCTATATACATGATCATACCTCAAGATGGCAATGGGGCCCCGAAACCCGCGTCCCCATGGGTTTTTACCCTATTAGGGGACGGGGATGGGTGTCTTTTCATCCCCGCGGGGCTGTTGTTGGGCACATTATACAACCCGACACGTTTCGTGGGTTTGCACCCGTTTCAATAGTCCCCGAACCCGAAGCCCGGTAAACCCGGCAAAATACATTTTTTACCAAGCATTTTATTTACATATCATCATAAAGTTTATCATTATCTTGCTGCAATGTTTCATAAGATGTTCATTACTACTTATTTGATTCTCATATGTAATTGCATATCTTGTTGAACCATGTATGGCTGAAATTTGCTCATCTTTGTTGCTGAAATGTGGTATCATGCCGTTGAAATACATTCTATATAGCTGTTGAACCATCTACTATTATTTTTTGTTGAAATTTGCTCAAGTTATGATGCTGAGATGTGCTTGTTTTGCTGCTGAAATGTTATTCTTTGTCGCCACTATGTTTGTTTGAATATTTTGATTTTCTCGTGGGTTACCCGTGGGTTCCCCGAAACCCGATGGGTTTAGGGGACGGGCAGAAAACTATCCCCGCGCATGGTGATGGGGACGGGGATGGGTTTACGATTTTCTCGTGGGGATGGGTTTGGGAAGGCAAAACCCGATGGGTTTCGTCCCCGTTGCCATCTTGAATCATACCTAGATATTCTCATAACTATGCTCAATTCTGTCAATTGCTCAACAGTAATTTGTTCACCCATCGTAGAATACTTATGATCTCGAGAGAAGCCACTAGTGAAACGTATGGCCCTGGGGTCTATCTTCATCATATTAATCTCCTACTACTTAGTTATTTCCTTTGCTTTTATTTTACTTTGCATCTTTACCACAAAAATACCAAAAATATTATCTTATCATATCTATCAGATCTCACTCTCGTAAGTGGCCGTGTAGGGATTGACAACCCCTTATCGCGTTGGTTGCGTGGATTTATTTGTTTTGTGCAGGTGCGAGGGACTCGCGTGTAGCCTCCTACTGGATTGATACCTTGGTTCTCAAAAACTGAGGGAAATACTTACGCTACTTTGCTGCATCATCCCTTCCTCTTCGGGGAAAACCAACGCAGTGTTCAAGAGGTAGCAAGAAGGATTTCTGGCGCCGTTGCCGGGGAGGTCTACGCAAAAGTCAATATACCAAGGACCCATCACATACCCTTATCTCCCGCACAACATTATTTGCCATTTTCCTCTCGTTTTCCTCTCCCCCACTTCACCCTTGCCGTTTTATTCGCCCTCTCTCTCTCTCTATCCCCCTTCTCTTTCCTGTTTGCCTCTTTTTGCCCGCTTGCTTTTTGTTTGCTTGTGCGTTAGTTCATTTGCTTGTCGTTATGGCTAGTCTCTTATCTTCTCCGTTATCTCCCGAGAATGAAATTCTAAATTTTAAGCAAAGGGAGGGGGGAAATCTAAAAGATGCTTGGTATAGAATTTGCAATGCTCAAAATAGATCTACCAGGAAGCAATCTACTTCCGCTCTTCTTTGCAATTTTTATGTAGGCATTACTCCTTGGCACAGATATGTCCTTGAAAATATTACTGGAGGGAACTTCTTGGGTAGCCATACTTTTGATTCTTATAATGCTATGATAGATTTGTTTGGCTCACCCCCTCTTTTGGTTAATGGAACTGTATTAACTTTGGAGCATGTAATGCAAAGACTTGAAATTATTGAAAATAAGGTTGCTACCGTAGAGTTAATTGAAAATTTGGATAAAAAGATCCACAACCGAATCTCTCAATATGGATCTAAAGTCCGAGTCACTTAAAAATATTAAAGAGAAGGAACCCATAGTTAATGAGAAAATAAATCACGATTCCACTAGAATTGATAAACTTGAGGATGTTATTACCAACTTGGGAACCATTTTTTATTACGTAAAGAATACTCCAAGTCCTCCCGCTAAAATTGCGAAGCTTATGTATGTTCCTAAAAATAAGGGTGAATCCTCTAGTAAGGAAACTACGGGTCTCAAATATATAAGTGTTCATCCCAATCTTTTTGCTATCATTAAGGAACCATTTGTTACAAATGATTTTTTCAATCTTGTGCCTAAAAGTTTGATAATCAATAAAAATAAAGAAATTCCTAAAGATGGTAGAAGCCTCATTGAAGAATTGCCTACCAAAGATGGCAATACCTAGATCTATCCTTGCTTGTTATGCCTAGTTAGGGGCGTTAAACAATAGCGCTTGTTGGGAGGCAACCCAATTTTATTTTTATTCCTTGATTTTTGCTCCTGTTTAGTAATAAATAATTTATCTAGCCTCTGTTTTTGTTGTGTTTTTTGTGTTTAATTAGTGTTTGTGCCAAGTAGAACCGTTGGGAAGACTTGGGGAAAGTCTTGTTACACTTGCTGTAAAAAAACAGAAACTTTAGCGCTCACGAGAACTGATGCCATTTTTATTTGGAAAGTGCTATTTAGTTAATTCTTTTTTCAGATGATTAATAGATAAATTCCTCACGTCCAGAAATTTATTTTAGAATTTTTGGGGTTCCATATCTTGCGCTAGCTACAGATTACTACAGACTGTTCTGTTTTTGACAGATTCTGTTTTTCGTGTGTTGTTTGCTTATTTTGATGGATCTATGGCTAGTAAAATAGTTTATAAACCATAGAGAAGTTGGAATACAGTAGTTTTAACACCAATATAAATAAATAATGAGTTCATTACAGTACCTTGAAGTGGTATTTTGTTTTGTTTCGCTAACAGAGCTCACGAAATTTCCTACTTTGAGTTTTGTGTTGTGAAGTTTTCAAGTTTTGGGTAAAGATTTGATGGATTATGGAACAAGGAGTGGAAAGAGCCTAAACTTGGGGATGCCCATGGCACCCCCAAGATAATCTAAGGACACCTAAAAGCCAAAGCTTGGGGATGCCCCGGAAGGCATCCCCTCTTTCGTCTACTTCTATCGGCAACTTTACTTGGAGCTATATTTTTATTCGCCACATGATATGTGTTTTTCTTGGAGCGTCTTGTATGATTTGAGTCTTTACTTTTTAGTTTACCACAATCATACTTGCTGTACACACCTTTTGAGAGAGCCATACATCATTTGGAATTTGTTAGAATACTCTATGTGCTTCGCTTATATCTTTTGAGTTATATAGTTTTGCTCTAGTACTTCACTTATATCTTTTAGAGCACGGTGGTGGATTTGATTTATAGAAACTATTGATCTCTCATGCTTCACTTAGATTATTTTGAGAGTCTTAAATATCATGGTAATTTTCTTAAAATCCTAATATGCTAGGTATACAAGATTAATAATAAAACTTTCTTATGAGTGTGTTGAATACTATGAGAAGTTTGATGCATGATAATTGTTTTGAGATATGAAGATGGTGATATTAAAGTTGTGCTAGTTGAGTAGTTGTGAATTTGAAGAATACTTCTGTTAAAATTTGTGATTCCTGTAGCATGCACGTATGGTGAACCGTTATGTGATGAAGTCGGAGCATGATTTATTTATTGATTGTCTTCCTTATGAGTGGCGGTCGGGGATGAGCGATGGTCTTTTCCTACCAATCTATCCCCCTAGGATCATGCGCGTAATACTTTTCTTTGATAACTTGTAGATTTTTGCAATAAGTATATGAGTTCTTTATGACTAATGTTGAGTCCATAGATTATACGCACTCTCACCCTTCCACCATTGCTATCCTCTCTAATACCGCGCACCTTTCGCCAGTATCATACACCCACCATATACCTTCCTCAAATCAGCCACCATACCCATTATGGCATTTCCATAGCCATTCCGAGATATATTGCCATGCAACTTTCCACCGTTCCGTTTATTATGACACACTCCATCATGTAGTTGACATAGTATTTGTGGCAAAGCCACCATTCATAATTCTTTCATACATGTCACTAATGAGTCATTGCATATCCCGGTACACCGCCGGAGGCATTCATATAGAGTCATATTTTGTTCTAAGTATCGAGTTGTAAGAAAATAAAAGTGTGATGATGATCATTATTAGAGCATTGTCCCAGTGAGGAAAGGATGATGGAGACTATGGTTCCCCCACAAGTCGGGATGAGACTCCAGACGTAAAATAAAAAATAAAAATAAAAAATAAGAAAAGAGGCCATAAAAAAGGGAGAAAAGGCCCAAATAAAAAAATGAGAGAAAAAGAGAGAAGGGGCAATGCTACTATCCTTTTACCACACTTGTGCTTCAAAGTAGCACCATGATATTCATAGTAGAGAGTCTCTCATTTCGTCACTTTCATATACTAGTGGGAATTTTTCATTATAGAACTTGGCTTGTATATTCCAATGATGGGCTTCCTCAAAATGCCCTAGGTCTTCATGAGCAAGCAAGTTGGATGCACACCCACTTAGTTTATTTTTGAGCTTTCATATACTTATAGCTCTAGTGCATTCGTTGCATGGCAATCCCTACTCACTCACATTGATATCTATTGATGGGCATCTCCATAGCCCGTTGATACGCCTAGTTGATGTGAGACTATCTTCTCCCTTTTTGTCTTCTCCACAACCACCATTATATTCCACCTATAGTGTTATATCCATGGCTCATGCTCATGTATTGCGTGAAGATTGAAAAAGTTTTGAGAATGTCAAAAGTATGAAACAATTGCTTGGCTTGTCATCGGGGTTGTGCATGATTTAAATACTTTGTGTGGTGAAGATAGAGCATAGCCAGACTATATGATTTTGTAGGGATAACTTTCTTTGGCCATGTTATTTTGAGAAGACATAATTGCTTTGTTAGTATGCTTGAAGTATTATTATTTTTATGTCAATATGAACTTTTGTCTTGAATCTTTCGGATCTGAATATTCATACCACAATTAAGAAGAATTACATTAAAATTATGCCAAGTAGCACTCCGCATCAAAAATTCTGTTTTTATCATTTACCTACTCGAGGACGAGCAGGAATTAAGCTTGGGGATGCTTGATACGTCTCCAACGTATCTATAATTTTTGATTGTTGCATGCTATATTATCTACTGTTTTGGACATTATTGGGCTTTATTATCCACTTTTATATTATTTTTGGGACTAACCTATTAACCGGAGGCCCAGCCCAGAATTGCTGTTTTTGCCTGTTTTAGGGTTTCGAAGAAAAGGAATATCAAACGGAGTCCAAACGGAATGAAACCTTCGGGAACATGATTTTCTCAACGAACAAGACCCAGGAGACTTGGACCCTACGTCAAGACACAAAAGAGGAGGCCACGAGGTAGGGGGCGCGCCTACCCCCCCCCAGGCGTGCCCTCCACCCTCGTGGGCCCCCTGCTGCTCCACCAACGTACTCCTTCCTCCTATATATACCTACATACCCCCAAACGATCAGATACGGAGCCAAAACCCTAATTCCACTGTCGCAACTTTCTGTATCCACGAGATCCCTTCTTGGGGCCTGTTCTGGAGCTCCGCCGGAGGGGGCATCGATCACGGAGGGCTTCTACATCAACACCATAGCCCCTCTGATGAAGTGTGAGTAGCTCACCTCAGACCTACGGGTCCATAGTTAGTAGCTAGATGGCTTCTTCTCTCTTTTTGGATCTTAATACAATGTTCTCCCCCTCTCTTGTGGAGAACTATTCGATGTAATCTTCTTTTTGCGGTGTGTTTGTTGAGATCGATGAATTGTGGGTTTATGATCAAGTCTATCTATGAACAATATTTGAATCTTCTCTGAATTCTTTTATGTATGATTGGTTATCTTTGCAAGTCTCTTCGAATTATCAGTTTGGTTTGGCCTACTAGATTGATCTTTCTTGCAATGGGAGAAGTGCTTAGCTTTGGGTTCAATCTTGCGGTGTCCTTTCCCAGTGACAGTAGGGGCAGCAAGGCACGTATTCTATTGTTGCCATCGAGGATAACAAGATGGGGTTTTCATCATATTGCATGAGTTTATCCCTCTACATCATGTCATCTAGCTTAAGGCGTTACTCTATTTTCATTAACTTAATACTCTAGATGCATGCTGGATAGCGGTCGATGAGTGGAGTAATAGTAGTAGATGTAGGCAGGAGTCGGTCTACTTGTCTCGGACGTGATGCCTATATACATGATCATACCTAGATATTCTCATAACTATGCTCAATTCTGTCAATTGCTCAACAGTAATTTGTTCACCCACCGTAGAATACTTATGCTCTCGAGAGAAACCACTAGTGAAACTTATGGCCCCCGGGTCTATCTTCATCATATTAATCTCCTACTACTTAGTTATTTCCTTTGCTTTTTTTTTACTTTGCATCTTTATCACAAAAATACCAAAAATATTATCTTATCATATCTATCAGATCTCACTCTCGTAAGTGGCCGTGTAGGGATTGACAACCCCTTATCGCGTTGGTTGCGAGGATTTATTTGTTTTGTGCACGTGCGAGGGACTCACGCATAGCCTCCTACTGGATTGATACCTTGGTTCTCAAAAACTGAGGGAAATACTTACGCTACTTTGCTACATCATCCCTTCCTCTTCGGGGAAAACCAACGCAGTGCTCAAGAGGTAGCACTAGCCTATGGTATGATTGTATGTTGTCCTATGGACTAAACCCTCCGGTTTATATAGACACCGGAGGGGGCTAGGGTTACACAAAGTCGGTTACAAGGGAGGAGATCTACATATCCGTATTGCCAAGCTTGCCTTCCACGCCAAGGAGAGTCCCATCTGGACACGGGACGAAGTCTTCAATCTTGTATCTTCATAGTCCAACAGTCCGACCAAAGGATATAGCCCAGCTGTCCGGAGACCCCCTAATCCAAGATTCCCTCAGTAGCCCCTGAACCAGGCTTCAATGACGATGAGTCCGGCGCGCAGATTTGTCTTCGGCATTGCAAGGCGGGTTCCTCCTCCGAATACTCCATAGAAGATTTTGAACCCAAGGATAGTGTCCGGCTCTGCAAAACAAGTTCCACATACCACTATAGAGAGAATAATATTTCCACAAATCTAATCTGCTGACACGTTTGACAGCATGACATCACGCCACGGCTTGGTCATTATCCAAACCATTTTTCTCAACTAGCTACTGCACACATCTCGAGGTGGTTTCCTTGGCACGTCTTGTCGAAGCAGAGATCGTGTCCCCTTATCATGGGATTCTCATCAACATGGATGCGGGTAACCCAACCGCGCCATCAATTACGGCGCTTGGGGAATAAGAGGTTTTACCAGGCGTGTGGGGAGACACATCGCCTCTTCCGCCCTTATAAAGGGATTAGGATTCACTCTTTTCACCCACACCCTCTTCCCGATTCATTCCATTCTGCTCAGGCTCCAGCGCCCGAGCGTTCACCTTCTCTACCCACAAAAGATCTTCCAGAAATGTCCGGATCCGGAGCAGGAGGCAAATGGATGGCCTCTACCGTTCGAGAGAAGGATATCAAAAAGCTTCGGGAGGCCGGGTATCTGGTCAAGAAAATCAGCCACCGTCTCCCGACAGCGGGACAGATCGTCCCTACTCCAGAACCCCACGAGAGAGTTGTATTCCTCCCTCACTTTGTCCGCGGGCTAGGGTTTCCCCTCCACCCGTTCGTCCGTGGCATCATGTATTATTATGGGATCGATCTTCACGATCTGTCCCCTAATTCCTTCCTCAACATATCGACATTCATTGTCGTGTGTGAGGCTTTTCTCCGTATTTCGCCGCACTTGGGTTTATGGCTGAAGGTTTTTAATGTGAAGCCCAAGGTGGTGGGCGGCGAGCACGCCGAGTGCGGGGGCGCTATGGTGAGCAAGATGCCCAACGTCGTATGGCCAACGAGAACCTTTAATGATTTTGTCAAGGAGTGGCAACAGCAGTGGTTTTACATCACTGAGCCTTGCGGCAAGGAATGGGCCGCCTCTCCCGAGTTTCGATCCGGCGCCCCTCTGCGGCTTACATCCTGGGTCAAGAAAGGCCTGGACTGGTCCTCGTCCGACGAACTGTCGGTGCTTTAGACGCGCGTTAAAGATATGGGAGATAAGAACATTGAACTTGTCAATGTAGTCCAGGTGATGTTAGTCTGCCGGATACTGCCTTGTCAACACCAGACTTGCAATCTATGGGATTTCGATCCGGCCAGGCACCAAACTTTGCGAAGGTTCTTCGGCTCCTCGCACGAGGACATTTGGAAGGTGCTTTTCAAGTCCAGGAAATCATGGTCGGACTCCGCCGAAGACTGTGGGTACCAACTGTCCCGCCCTGCAAGTTCGGTGAGTTTATCAAACTTTTCTATCTGCGTGACCCAAAGGAAGCGCTTAACGCATGTTTATTCAACTCCCCCAGAGCTGGACGAAGAAGGCGAAGCGGATCTACTGTCTGGCCCCATTGCCCGAAGACCCGGCCATCCCACTTCTGACGAAGATGCTGGTCCCGGCGCCCTACAAGGTGCCAAATAAGACGGCCAAAAAGGAGGCCAAAAAGACCCGGGGCGGCCTTCGTCGTCGCGGCACTTCGGACACAATACCCGAAGGCTCTGATGCTCGTTCTGCCTCCGAAGAGGATAAAGAGGAGGAGGAAGATGAATCCCCTGCGGGGGAAGGAGGAAGAGGACGGCCTCCGCACCCTTGGAGGCCGAACTGCCCAAAAGGGGAAGGGCTTCTCTTCCGGAGGAGTCCACTGCCACCACCGACAGTGGCCCGACATGGGATCCCAGGGCCCAGCCCCTGGTGAACTCGTAAGTATATAAAATCCGAGTACGTTTAAGCGTCCAGACTCATCTTGGCTCAGTATTTTAACCTTAAGCCATATTTTTTGGTAGCCCGGTGAGGTCCCGTACCAAACAATCCTCATCAGAGGACCTGCTGAGCTCAAATGCTATGGAGAGCGGGACGCCCCCAAAGGCCCCTTCCTCCAACCAGGTGCATAACACCGAGGCATCATCCCAGAAGGACCCCGGCCAAGGAGGAAAGGAAGAAACCGTGAAGGCGGCGCCTGGAGTTCAAACCGCAGGGGCCGGACACGTGGGGGAAAAGATTCCCATGGGGTCTGACAGCGGGGGTGATCCTAAGTTCGGGTCCCCACCGGACGCGATTCCAGGGGCCTATATGGCTCCAGAATCAAGAAGGCAGCCTCCCTCGGCTGGAGGGGGCGTGCTGTTCCACCGGTGACCTCTGTCCATCCAGAGGTGTCGGGTGCTTTGTTGGTGGCGTTACGAGACGCCCCCATCATTGACGAACACCGTGCCCTTATGGGTGCGGTGATTGAGAAGATTCAGTGAACTAAGAGTGGACTGAACGAAGCATGTATCAGCCTTATAAGAGGCTTTGAGGTATGTTTTATAAGTTGTCGAAGAGTATCACAGTATAGATAGTAGCCCCTGATACACTGTTCGGTGAAAGAAAGAACTAGACAGGGGATCGCATTGATGATCACAGGAAGACTCATTGAATGATATTGATTTCTCTTCTGTTGCAAGAAGATACCTATAGCGGTTGCTGCCTCTCGTACTGCGGAGATCTCCGGACTGAATCAAAGTCTGGAGCGGGCCATAGAAGAAATTAGCCAATTGAAAATGCAGTTGAGGGATAAACAAGGTATGCACAAGCGTTGCCCGTATTTATTGTGAAATAAATGTTCAGCATGAAGTAAGCCACATAATTTGTCCTAGGGGTTATGACCGAAGTCGAGGCCCTCAAAAGGGCCATTGCCGAGGCCGAGGAAAAGGCGGTCACGGAGCGGACTCTTCATGAGAAACACGAGGCCAGAGTTATTAAAGCTGAGCAGGAGCTGCAAGAGGCCGTAAGTAAATGTGAGACCTTGGAGCAGAGTTTAACGGAGAAAGAGTCCGAACTCACCAAGGTGCGTCAAGCCACGAGCGACGTCTGGGGGGAAACCCAAAGCGCCCTGTAGGGGATCCAAGAGGCGAGGAAGATCGCGACAGGTAAGGCTTTTCCCATGTAAAGCAAGTATTTGAAGGGAAAACTATGTTTCTGATTGTGAATCCGGACTTCTCATGTGTATTTGCCGAGGTACCTCACAGCATATCCGATGCCGCTCAATTCTACCAAGCCGAAGGAAGGAACACCGCCGATAAGCTTTTTTGGTCACAGTATTTGGCGCCGAATTATCCGGTGCCTTTTGCCGATCAACTGAAACAGCTGATCGAACTGCATAAGGCGGCGGAACTAGCCATGAAATATATGGTTATCCGGCTATGGATTGCCGAGCCGATTCCTAGCAGCTACTTCGGGCTCGTGAGGCGGCTTGTAAGCGCTTGCCCTCGACTTGATGTCATCAAGCGGGCGGTCTGTATAGAAGGAGCACGAATGGCCTTCGCCCTTGCGAAGGTGCACTGGGGGAAGATGGATGCCAAAAAGTTAGTAACCGAGGGACCGCCAGAGGGGAAGGAGCACCGCAAGCTCGAATTATATTATAAGAGTGTCCTGAAAGGATCCTACCTTGCAGCGGAGCTATGCACCAAGGACATTATATTTCCATGAATGCCGATCATGTTGTCCTTTGTAATGTTTGAACAAGGTCATTTATATGTCGCCTGTTATATAAAAGTTTACCCTCCTGTGCGGCCGTTTTTATGTTAAGACTGAGAGTTGGCCAGTCGTCGCCTTCTGCCCCCACGTAAGAAGTACGGGGGTGTTCGGATAAACCTGAGCACTCTTTATCCCAGTTTTGGGTCCTCCGAAGGAGGTGCTCAGCAGAACGAACCAGGCAATCGGACTATAGGGCTTTATCACTCTCACTTAGCCATAGGAGCTTTAGTATGGTCGGCGCAGCCCCTTGTGTTCGGAAGACCATACTAGGGGCTCTATAAGCGCTTGATCGGAGAAAGAGCCGATCCATCGCACGCTGCATTGGTTATGGCATTATGCGGGAGAAATCCTTAAAGATTTTGTGACTGCTCGAACAGCTGACCAGCTCTCGCCATATCATGACAGTCAGTTTTCGGCTTTCTCTACTAAGGTGCTCATCCGGAAGAACCGGGACACAATTGCAGTAGTTCTCCCAGTGCTACCTTAGCCGATATAGCGGAACGTAAGGTACCAAAACATGGAAGCCGGGCAAACCCAACTATTGACCCAAGACATGATTCGGATCTGATGCATATAATGCTATAAGTTCGGGGTGCCGAACTTCCATGAAGGTGTTCGGACTTTTATTGCCGTGTTACGGGGAAAACGAAGCCCCTGGCATATTTAAGGCATATCGATGTGTACGGATGCCATTTGACGAAATGATTTCGATAAGAAGTAATCAGTAGGTAAACGTCATATAAATCCACATGTTGTATTTGAATAATACGTCTATGCGTATGGTACAAGTAATGTGATAAAAAAGGAATTGTGACAGCAGAACCTGCTGTGACCAGGGGGAAGAGGTTGAGTGTGGATCCGTATTGTAGCCGGACGTTTGCTGCGGGGAATGTCTAAGGATCCCATGACGCGTTCGAGCTGCCTTTGTGGAATCCGTCCTGGTTGGTGCAAAGGTGAACCTGCGAAGGAAATATAAGAAATGTTTGTGTGCCGGAGGGCGGTTGAACCGCCGAGGGCCTGTCATGGCCTTCGCCGGAGTGTTTAGTTGAGCTCTAAATGAGCCAGGGTATCCTTCCGCGAAGTAGTTCGGAGCCCCTTGACGGTGTCCGGGAGCCTGGGCGTCGACTCGAGGTTCGGCTGCAAGGTGCTGCTCGTTGTTTCTGCTGCTAAGGCAGTGATGTATTTGTTGGTGCCAAAGGAATGTTCGGCCTTGCCATGAACCATGATGACGCCGCGTGGATCGGGCATTTTGAGCTTACGGTAGGCATAATGTGGCACCGCGTTGAATCGAGCAAACGCGGTTCGCCCGAGCAGTGCTTGATAGTCACTGCGGAAAGGGGCGATTTGGAAGATTAATTCTTCGATACGGTAATTTTCTGGTGATCCGAAGATTACCTTGAGGGCAATGGAGCCTGTACAGTTAACATCCATTCCTGGTATGATGCCTCTAAAAGTGGCTTTAGTGGGCTTGATCGCTGACTGATCGATGCCCATCTTGCGCACTGTGTCCTGGTAAAGCAGATTTAAACTGCTACCTTCGTCCATAAGGACTCGAGTGAGGTGGAACCCATCTACTATTGGGTCGAGGATTAGTGCGGCTGGATTGCCCCGATTGGCGTTAACCGGACGATCCGTGCGGTCGAAGGTAACCGGCCCTAGCTTATATTGTGGGACGACTAGTTCCGTTGAGCCATCGTCCCTAAGGGTGCATATCTGGTCCAAGTTGGCAATTTGGGTGGTATTTACCACATTCAGCGATTGAATATGGGGGGGGGGTTCTTTTGCCCTCCTGTGTTCGGCGATCTGGGCTCTTCGCCGCTATCGTCGCTTTGAGACCCCTCTTCATTTTTGGCGTCTGCCTTGCCGGCTTGTTTGAAGACCCAGCATTCTCTGTTGGTATGGGTGGCTGGCGTTTCTGGGGTGCCATGAATTTTGCATTGGCGAGCGAGTATGCGGTCCAGACTGGATGGACCCAAATTTGTATTTTTGGGCGGCCCTTTCCGCTGACCAGACTTTGAGCCCCTGAACCCGGCACTAAATGCCGTATTTTTGGCGTTTTCACCATATTTGCGGCGTTTGTGTTTGTTGCGTCGTGGTTTGCCGTTGCTATCCCTGGCTTCTGATATGCCAGGTTTGCTTGCTGTATTGGTACTACGAGCCAACCAGCTATCTTCGCCCACACAAAAGTGGGTCATAAGTGTCGTGAGGGCTGCCATGGACTTTGGCTTCTCTTGGACGAGGTGCCGGGTGAGCCATTCGTCACGGATATTATGCTTAAATGCCGCTAAGACCTCTGCATCCGGACAGTCGACAATTTGGTTCTTCTTGGTTAGGAACCAGGTCCAGAATTTCCTGGCCGATTCCCTTGGCTGCTGAGTTATATGACTTAAATCGTCAGCGTCCGGCGGTCGCACATAAGTGCCCTGGAAATTGTCCAGGAATGCCTCTGCCAGGTTCTCCCAACTTTCGATGGAGTTTGCCAGCAAGCTATTGAGCTAATGCCGAGCCGGCCCTTTGAGTTTGAGCGGGAGATACTTGATGGCATGTAGGTCATCCCTGCGGGACATATGAATGTGGAGGAAGAAGTCTTCTATCCATACCGCGGGGTCTGTAGTACCATCGTATGATTCGATGTTTACGGGTTTAAACCCTTCTGGGAATTCGTGATCCATTACTTCATCAGTGAAGCATAAGGGGTGTGCGGCGCCTCTGTGCCGGGCTATATCGCGATGCGGTTCATACGAGTCTTGTCTGCCGTGTCCGGCTCGACCGGATTTGCTTTTAGTGTATCCGGCGTGACGATCATCATCGCGTATTGGTGCGCACCCCCGTGATCCGTAGATTGATCTTGCATGTTTTGCCTTGTTTTCCAATACGTCTCGCAGGTCCTGTGTGTTGCCCTGGGCCTTGGTATTTTTGTTTGAGTGGCGGCGGGGTGCAGGCTGAACTTCAGGCCGAAACGCCTCTCTGGCTCGGCCACGAGGTGGCCGGTCAGCCGCATCGTACACTGGTGATGTAGGTTTCAATGCTTCCTCCTCGAGGTGAGGTAGCAACCTGCGCTTTGGGTAACTCTTGGAGGGGCACTCGAGTTCGTATTCCTCGGCCGCAAGGACTTCGGTCCATCTGTCTGCTAGCAAGTCTTGATTAGCTTGAAGTTGTTGTTGCTTTTTCTTCAAGCTATTTGTTGTGGCCGTAAGCCGGTGCTTGAAGCGCTCCTGCTCAACGGGATCCTCAGGCATGATAAATTTTTCGTTGCCGAGGCTCACCTCGTCTTCGGAGAGAGGCATGTAATTGTCCTCCTCCGATTCTCCATCTGCTGCCCGCTCTGGAGGGCTAGCTTGTTCACCCTCCCGCTCTAAATCGTGTTGGGGGATTGTTGTCGTTTTCGGCACTATCCGGAGTGTTATTGTCTCTTGTGCCGGTATCACTACCTTTGCTATGGCGGGACTTGGAGCGGCGCCGTTGACGTCGGCGCTTGGGTTGCTTCTTGGAGGGGTCATCCTCCACTGTTTCATCGCCATTGCCTTCTTCGCGGGTGTCCACCATGTATATATCATATGATGAGGTGGCAGTCCGGCACCCTGTGGGCGGTGGTTCCTGTTCGTCTCCTGCATCGTCGTCCATACCGTCGATGTCTTCGGAGTCGAAGTCGAGCATGTCGGTTAAATTGTCGACAGTGGCTACTAAGTGGGTGGTGGGTGGGTAGTGAATTTCTTCGTCGTCCGCATCCCATTCTAGCCGGACATAGTTCGGCCAAGGTTCTCCTGACAAGGAGAGAGACCTTAATGAATTTAGCACATCGCCGAAAGGCGAGTGCTGAAAGATATCCGCGGAGGTGAACTCCATGATCGGCGCCCAATCGGATTCGATAGACACAGATGCAGGCGGCTCGGAGTCTGTGGCCGGAGACGAATCCAATGGTTCGGCAACACGGCTCTCGTAAGGGGTGAAGTCAGTATCCGGCTCCATCGCCACTGAGAGAGCGGCCTCCATGGCGGGGTCTATCCCTCCGTCCTCGGATGGCGCAATTTGCTCCGGATTGAAGGCCGGAGTAGTTGTAGGTGTGATCTCCCGAACACTGTCCGACAGCAGAGCTAAATCATGCTCGTCGTGATCGTGCGGCGCACCCGACATGGGCTCGAATTCGTCGAAGATCAAGTCTCCGCGGGTGTCGGCAGTGTAGTTTAGGTTTCCGAATCTGACCTGATGGCCAGGGGCGTAGCTCTCGATCTGCTCCAGATGGCCAAGCGAGTTGGCCCGCAGTGCGAAGCCGCCGAATACGAAGATCTGTCCAGGGAGGAAAACCTTACCCTGGACCGCATCGTTACCGATGATCGAAGGAGCCATCAAGCCTTACGGTGACGGCACAGTGGAACTCTCAATTAAAGCACCAATGTCGGTGTCAAAACCGACGGATCTCGGGTAGGGGGTCCCGAACTGTGCGTCTAAGGCGGATGGTAACAGGAGGCAGGGGACACGATATTTACCCAGTTTCGGGCCCTCTCGATGGAGGTAATACCCTACGTCCTGCTTGATTGATCTTGATGATATGAGTATTACAAGAGTTGATATACCACGAGATCATAGAGGCTAAACCCTAGAAGCTAGCCTATGGTATTATTGTATGTTGTCCTACGGACTAAACCCTCCGGTTTATATAGACACCGGAGGGGGCTAGGGTTACACAAAGTCGGTTACAAGGGAGGAGATCTACATATCCGTATTGCCAAGCTTGCCTTCCACGCCAAGGAGAGTCCCATCCGGACACGGGACGAAGTCTTCAATCTTGTATCTTCATAGTCCAACAGTCCGGCTGTCCGGAGACCCCCTAATCTAGGATTCCCTCACCAGTAATGATGATCTTTTTGCATGTAGCATGCTCTCGTCGAGTCGAACGGTTTCTGAGGTGGCATGGGAAAGCGGAGACACCCACGTCCCATCAATCGCCACGCTCGACCGAGGCCGTAGGCGGTTAGGGCCCGTGGCGGTTCGCCCTTACTCTTTGGCTTCGCCTCGAAGGCAAGTCTGAGCGCGCCTTGGGCCCGGGGGCTACTGCCGGCGTCCTAGGAACTAGGGTACCCAGACTTGCCTGCCTGCGGCCCACGGTGTGGCTCTATCAACGGCCTGGTACGGCCCATCTTCAGCACCAACAACACAAGACCCTCCTGAGGGGCCAAGCCTCGCGAGGCGGACGACGCCAAGACCTCCAGGAAGAGCGGCCACCTAGGCTAGCTCCCGAGGAGCGGAGATTTCTAGGCAAGCCCTCACCTCGTGAGGTTCGAATGACGCAAGCCATGACGACCAAGGCCAGGCGGGCGCTAGCGGGCGCAGCACAGCAGGTTTCCTCTTTGGTGCTAAAGAGGCAAGCGCAGGCGCGGAGTCCCAAGGCATCAACCAAAACTTTTCATTTCCATGCAACAAGACAAGACCGCCAGGACGGCAGGACGGAGGTCATCGTCGAGCCCACCACGGCGTCACGACCAGAAGCTTTGCAGGCGAAGACCACCTTTCGTCAGGATAAGATGTACTAGTTGCCCCCCTTCGAATTTGGCCGTTGTGGGATTCCTTCTCGCCTTCGTTTTGGGGGAAGAGGACCAAGGCCACTATAAGTATAGTCTATACACCACCATAGGGAGGGGATCCGGATCTAGAACATCCGCACCCTCACCAGCTCACCCCAACACAAGAACACACCTCATGAGGTCGTTCTACCACTGTACTAGTTCATCCCCAGCTCACCTCGAGGCCAATCCACCACAAAGCAGGAGTAGGGTTTTACACCGCAAGGTGGCCCGAACCTTGGTAAACTATTGTGTCCCATTTCCTTCCAGTTCATCGAGCTAGCCTGTGAGATCGACGAGTTG
This sequence comes from Triticum urartu, assembly GCF_056163025.1. Classification (NCBI taxonomy): domain Eukaryota; kingdom Viridiplantae; phylum Streptophyta; class Magnoliopsida; order Poales; family Poaceae; genus Triticum; species Triticum urartu. Next base: position 289,619,146 of record NC_141873.1, read on the forward strand.
GCAGACTAGGGAGGTTGAGTTCTTTGCACACATCCCGAAGTTCAAATCTATCAAGAGTCTGCGGAGCCCCGAATCCGACTAGCGTAGGATCGGTCCGGACTCCCACAACCCTCCCCTCCAAGTTTGTCTTCGGTTTGCTGGATAAATCAGGTCTGGACCACCCCACAGACCAATACAAATCCGCGTTAAATGATTTTCACTATTCAGACTGCACGATCCGGATGCATGCAGGAGTTTGTGGGTCGGCGTTGAAGATGTCATTAGTGGACTAGACACACTCCAATGTTTGGCGTCTCTCCCGTTAGATTAGTAGCGCAGATCAGATGGTGATGCAACATAACATAACATAGGAATCTAATAAGCGTGAAGCAAACAACCCATGTTATATCCGTCGGCTTGCAAAGTGTCAGTTCCCTGTAGCTGTAGTGACTGACAGACTGACAGCGCCCACCTAGCAAGCCCTAGCCGTAGCCGTAGCCTCCTCATCATCATCTTTCGGCCGAACTGGGTCCGGCCTTTATCGTTCCGCTGTTCTTCACTTTCTCTGTGCTCTGCATTTGCCACTGACAATTCGCCGCTGCCCGCTTGTGAGTTCCGTTCCGAGCTCAGCTCAGCTCCTCAACGGCGTTGAACACATGTTGCCCTTGCCCGATCAGCTGGAAACCAAACTGGTACGGGCTTTTTGACAGTTTTGATTCCCTTACTTTGGAGCTTGACTTTTGTATTCGAAGTGGCACTTTTCAGCTGTAGGCGGTCGACCACCTATTTCACCACACCAACCATACTCTGCAGCTTATTTTCGCTGAAGGGAAAACCGAGTGGGCTTTACTCCGTCGACGACGACAACGACAAAGCTTCCTCGTGTGCCTTTGAGGCCTGCGCACTCAGCAGTGAGCACCACACCGCGTCGTACCACCACGTCTCGACAAAAGCTGGGTCAGCGGCATCTACCGCGCGCCCCCCACGTTAAATTTACGAGATCGTACGTCATATCCCGCCACCCATGTCATCGCCATCGGAAGTCCAGGTCCAGGCAAACGCGGCGTTCCGCCACCACACCACAGCAGCTTATTAAACAACGCCGTCAAATCCTCAACTCTCTCTCTCCTTTTGCCTTTTCTTTACGCCTATTATCTGTTGCCTGTCAGACACAAATACTTATGCAGCGAACACGACGTGCACGTATGATATGATCTTCTAACGCGCAAGGGAGCGACAGTAGAGTCGCTCTCACTTAGCCAGACGCGGCAACCGAGTGGCGCTCTGAACCTACCTTTTCCCGGAGCTTTCCCTTTCCTTTGCCATCTCTTTATCGCCGCGAATATTCCACGGAGCTAAATTGGTTTCGTACCAAAATGCCAATAGCGCAACTCCGTATATCCTAACGCCCTCCATTACAAGAGACTTTATTCAGTACTCCCTCGCGGAAAAGGAAGGATAAGAGACGTGAACACTGGTATTATACTATACATTCTAGAAGAGGCGATCTATTTCTTCGTCCGAAATTAGTCTATCTAGCACTGAAATACCTTCTAGAACAGGCGGTCCATATTCTAAAAAAAAGGCGGTCCATTAGAAGAAATGTGAGCCAGCATGAGTTTCAAAGTGATACATGCTGCATGAGGTCCAAAGTCATACAAACACAGCTGAAATTCTATACGAGACCTTGTGTACGCGGTGTTTTTGACCGGTAGCTTTCTCTGAGGTCTTCATCAGCTGTGATCTACCAAACCATTGGTTGCCCTTGCAAGACTAAACGTGAGGTGTTTGTTCATATTCCTGCTCTGCTACTCGGGTCGCTATTTTTATTCCTTCTTTTTGGAGGCAATGCTAGTACTTTGCAGTTAAGTATGCGGGCGAACTAACTAGTTAATGCGAAGTGTCGACATTTCTCCCCCATCGTCCAATCAGGTCCCACTTTCTCCATCTCTCTCTCTCTCTCTCTCTCTCTCTCTCTCTCTCTTCCCTATCCATTTCGCATGCGATTTGTTTACAAATTTTATTCTCCGCACGTCCAAATCTGCCCCCAACTCCCCCGATAGACTAGGCTCCCTTTTTAAATCGAAAATCTGCTCTGCCAATAATCCCAACAGCTCACTCTACCTACAACTAATTTCTCTGGAATCTTTACAAACAGTAGTACTACTACGCCTATCTGCACCAACCAGTTTTCTCTGCAGGTGGCAGATCATTTTAGTAGTACTAGTACTACTGCTGGTGATGGCAGATCATTATAGATCAGTGGTTAACCAGCAAGAAATCAGTGGGCAGCACATGGACATTGCTGGTACAACTCGTACTCATCATCTTTGTTAAGGAGCAATCGATTAAGCGGTAGTACATCGAGCCAGCCAGCCTCTCCGGGGAAAACTGCCAAAACCAGAGGCTTAACCAATCTCTACTACTCTCCCTGCATCTCATCTCATTCTCATCACCGATCACAAACTACTCGTAGAAGAAAAGAAAAAAACTCATCAAATTAATCGTAAGGGGACGGACGATCGATCGCCGTGGGTGGGCCGGATCAGGATCAGTCCTGGAAGCCGGTCTTCTCCCAGATGGCGTTGCGGACGCGGCGGAGGTCGCGGCCCTTGAGCGTGCGCCCGGCGCCCTCGCGCACCGAGAAGGACGCCGCGGCGCGCTCCCGGTACATGAGCTGCTCGTGCGGCGGCACCCACTGCCGGTCGCCGCGGTCCAGGTACGCGTCCCCGCGATCGTCCGACGGCCACCGCCCCGCGCCGGCGCTGCCCCCGCCGTACTCCGGCCCCAGGATCTTGGACCAGTCGGGGATGTTGACGGGCAGCGACGCCGGGCCCCCGACGCCGCCACCGCCACCGGCGGCATCCCGCGGCGCCGCGGCGCGCGGCTTGGAGGCCCTGGAGGGAGTGGACGCGGACAGGGCCCGCCCGTACGCGTCGGCCGGCGGGGACGACGCCAGCGCCGCGCCGCCCCAGATGATGTCGGCCTCGTCGAGCTCCAGGGCCGGGTCGGCCGCGTGCTGCAGGGTGCGCGCGGGCGCCGGCGCGAAGAGCCGGTGCGCGGACACCATGGAACGGCTGCTGCTCCGGCCGGCCATCGTCGCGCGCTCTTACCCCGCCGACCTCGGTGCGGTTGGCTCGTGATCCGGCGGAGGAGGCGCACAAGCAACGTGTGTGCGTGTTCCGTGTGCTGCCGTGTGTAAAAGTGTATGTGAACCGCGATGGCGTTTTGTTCTTCTTCCTACTCCAACTGGTGGAGTGGAGCGGCGGGTTTTATAGCGGCGGGAGAGGGACGGGGGAGTGGTGTGGATAAGGTTTGTTTCGCGGAGTGACTTTAATGGGGGCCTGGTTGAGCATATTTACGGCGTCTGCCATCGTTGCTGCCGGTGTACTAGTACTGCATTTTTTTTAAGATGCCAGTGTGTCGCAGCATTGCGGTGTCATGGGAGGAGCGTAGTACTGTTTCGTTGTTTGCGAGTGAATGGAGCCAGAAATGGCTTGAATTTGGCCGAGGTATGGGCGCGGAGTATTTGCTTCGCTTGCGTTTTTGCACAGGAGTATACATAGTAGCTGCTGGCCATCCAACGAACCCATGAGACCCTGTCCTCTTCTGCCCGCAAAAAGGAAAAGGGGATCGTGTCCTCTTTGAAATCCGTGGGCAAATCACGGCCATGCGTAAATAGTGAAGAGGCCAGCAGATCCATTTATTGTGGTAACCAGGCAGTAAAAAAAATTGTAGGATCTACGTGACGAGAAATAAGGCGACTCATGCTCTCACTTGCGACCGCGACTCCACTCCACCCCACCCATCCCACCCACCTCACCTCGCCGCCGATCTCCTCGCGACGGCGAGCCTCCCCGCCCCACATGCTGAGAGCCGACAGATCCACCTGCTCGCCACCTCGCCCGGGCTCGACAATCCCGTACATGCCTCCCCCCTTTGTGTACCGGGCCTTCCCGGAGATGCTGCGGCCGATAGGGTCGGTATCGCCGGAGGCGCTGCGGGCGACGAGGATGCGGAGGTGGACGGAGTGAGCCACGCGGATCCACGACGACGTGCCCTCCTATCTCCTCTACGAACGGGAGTGGAGGGCGCTGCAGCAGAAGGCGGAGGCAGAGCCAGATCCGGAGATGAAGGTATGGGCGCCTTGGGAATCAAGACCTATGGCCACACCGCAGATCAGGAGCTCCTCAATCTGGCGAGGAGGATCTACTTCGAAGGCAGTCGGGAGGAGAAAGAGGAGGATGCCATGCCCGACCGCATCCCCAAAGAATTTAGTCAGGTGGGCGCGGGCGGAGGCAAGGAGTGCAGATCCACAAAGGCGGGCGAGCTGGGAATGCATCGAGGGGAAAATGCCATCGGCGCCGCCTTCGGACTCAGAAGAGGTCGACCCCTGGCCACACCTCTCCCCTACCCGGCCATGGACTGAGCGCAGAGGCATCCTACAATAGTGGCACAAATGGACCGGAGTGTCACGAGTGGGTGAAGCAAATTTGGATGGATTCGGAGTTTGCAGGATTTCAGGATGTGGATTGCGGGCTGAGCCTTGCAGAGGACATGGGCGGAGAGACCCGAGCTTGCTCTGCCTACCACTCTGGCCATGAGTGTGCGAGAAGCAACACCAGATCGGGTGGCGGAAGAGCTGCTGATTGTGGAACTCACCAGGAAGCTGCAGAGAGAGTTAAGGTTGCCTAGGAGGGGCGCAGAATCAACCCAGAAGCTTGTGACTCGCATTCTGATGCACGCGGAGGAGGAACTCTCTCTGATTGCGCTAAATCAAGCAACCCAGCCATCGGAAATGATTGCGTGGGCGCTTGCGGCAAGAACCTCGAGAGTCAAATCCAGAAGAGTGCGATGGGAAGCCTTCTATCGAGCCCATCCGCAGGAGTGTATGGATCTGATGGAGAGGTTGCTAAGCTCCAGCCAAGGGGGATGTGAGCGTTTCTGACGAAACTGAAGCCATGTTAGTTATGGAGCTCGTCGGCGGGCTTCAGAGTGATTCAGAGAAGGATAAGCACCAAAAGCGCATACAAAAATTTGGGGGGAAAAGCTTCCAGATCACCAAGCTGCTTTCCAGCCTGCCATGGTGACGAAGCGGAGCTCAGATACAGTCAACTCTGGAGTGGTATAAAAAGCGTCGAAGGGGGGGAGGGACAAGATTAGGGTTTGCACTCCCCCCTCCTCCCCACCCAATGTCGCCGCCGCCCTGTCCTCACCAAGCCTAGCTGCTGCCGCTGCGGATCCCACCATGGAGGGGGGAGAGGCCGTGGACGTGGAAGAAGCAAAGGAGGAAGGTAAGAAAACTCCAACAACTAGCAGCAAGAGCAGATGAATTCAGGTATGGGTGCCGGTGGGGGGGGCAGCCGTCGTTCTTCGGCTTTGGTTACCAAGGACCACCCCCACCATGGGCTTTCCCGGGTCAATTCCCTGGCCAATTCTCGCAGCAATCGTGGGGGTGTACAGCAACAATGGTACGACCCTCCACAGCAGCTGATGCAAGGGCAAACAGGGGGACAGTCTTCGGACCCCAGCAACAGTCAGGGAGGGAGCTCGCAGCAGAGTAAGAACCAAGGGAAGATTCAACAGAAAAAGAAGCAAGATGTGGCTCAGAAGCAACAAATCAACCCAGGCGTGATGTCTTACACTAGTGTTACTTGCTATAATTGTGGAGATCCTGGGCACCACAAGGACAAGTGCATCAAGCCAAAGGGGTGTTTCATTTGCAAGATGATCAGTCACAAAGTTGAAGATTGTCCTACTAGGAGGAGACCTCACTCAGCTACCAAATATGTGGGTGGTGCTGCACACGGCTTGGGCTTCTACCATTTGGACATGCCAGATGTCAATGCCCAGCATCAGAGTTGGCTCAAGAATGTTGGAATAGTCTTTGTGGAGCAAGGGGAGGTCACTAAGCAAGAGTTAGCCAAGGAGTTTGCTAATATTTACAAAACAAACTGGCCATGGGCAATCAACAAGCTGGATGAATGGACCTTTCTGGTCAAGTTTCCCCCAGAGATTGATGTTGAGCAACTGGCTGGTTACCCATGCTTTGGCCTAACAAAGGAGAACACTATGGTCAAAGTGGGAGCCTGGCTGGGAGATGTCACAACAGAGGAGGAACTCCAAGAAGTCTAGCTGAAACTCAGGAAACTAAACCCTAAATGGTGTGAGTGGTCTGTCCTTGATCAAATCACTTTGACATTTGGGGTTCTACTGGATGTGGACTGGCAGCACAACTTTCAAAGCCTAAGACTGAGTGCTTCTACTGCAAACAGACTGGTCACTGGAAGCGGAACTGCCCCAAGTATTTGGCGGATAAGAAGGATGGCAAAGTGAACAAAGGTATATGTGATATACATGTTATTGATGTGTACCTTACGAATGCTCGAAGTAGCACCTGGGTATTTGATACTGGTTCTATTGCTAACATTTGCAACTCGAAACAGGGGCTATGGATTAAGCGAAGATTGGCTAAGGACGAGGTGACGATGTGCGTGGGAAATGGTTCCAAAGTCGATGTGATCGCGGTCGGCATGCTACCTCTACATCTACCTTCGGGATTAGTATTAGACCTAAATAATTGTTATTTGGTGCCAGCGTTGAGCATGAACATTATATTTGGATCTTGTTTGATGCGAGACGGTTATTCATTTAAATTAGAGAATAATGGTTGTTCTATTTATATGAGTAATATCTTTTATGGCCATGCACCCTTGAAGAGTGGTCTATTTTTGATGAATCTTGATAGTAGTGATACACATATTCGTAATGTTGAAATCAAAAGATGCAGAGTTGATAATGATAGTGCAACTTATTTGTGGCACTGCCGTTTAGGTCATATCGGTATAAAGCACATGAAGAAACTCCATACTGATGGACTTTTGGAACTACTTGATTATGAATCACTTGGTACTTGCGAACCGTGCCTCATGGGTAAGATGACCAAAACGCCGTTCTCCGGTACTATGGAGAGAGCAACGGATTTGTTGGAAATCATACATACAGATGTATGTGGTCCAATGAATGTTGAGGCTTGTGGCGGATATTGTTATTTTCTCACCTTCACAGATGATTTAATCAAATATGGGTATATCTACTTAATGAAACATAAGTCTGAAACATTTGAAAAGTTCAAAGAATTTCAGAGTGAAGTTGAAAATCATCGTAACAAGAAAATAAAGTTTCTACGATCTGATCGTGGAGGAGAATATTTGAGTTTAGAGTTTGGTCTACATTTGAAACAATGCGGAATAGTTTCACAACTCACGCCACCCGGAACACCACAGCGTAATGGTGTGTCCGAATGTCGTAATCATACTTTATTAGATATGGTGCGATCTATGATGTCACTTACTGATTTACCGTTATCGTTTTGGGGTTATGCTTTAGAGACGGCTGCATTCACGTTAAATAGGACACCATCGAAATCCGTTGAGACGACGCCTTATGAACTGTGGTTTGGCAAGAAACCAAAGTTGTCGTTTCTGAAAGTTTGGGGCTGCGATGCTTATGTGAAAAAGCTTCAACCTGATAAGTTCGAACCCAAATCGGAGAAATGTGTCTTCATAGGATACCCGAAGGAGACTGCTGGGTACACCTTCTATCACAGATCCGAAGGCAAAACTTTTGTTGCTAAATTCGGAGTTTTTCTAGAGAAGGAGTTTCTCTCGAAAGAAGTGAGTGGGAGAAAAGTAGAACTTGATGAGGTAACTGTACCTGCTCCCTTATTGGAAAGTAGTACATCACAGAAACCGGTTTCTGTGACACCTACACCAATTAGTGATGAAGCTAATGATAATGATCATGAAACTTCAGATCAAGTTACTACCGAACCTCGTAGATCAACCAGAGTAAGGTCCGCACCAGAGTGGTACGGTAATCCTGTTCTGGAAGTCATGCTACTAGATCATGATGAACCTACAAACTATGAAGAAGTGATGGTGAGCCCAGATTCCGCAAAATGGCTAGAAACCATGAAATCTGAGATGGGATCCATGTATGAGAACAAAGTGTGGACTTTGGTTGACTTACCCGTTGATCGGCAAGCAATTGAGAATAAATGGATCTTCAAGAAGAAGACTGACGCTGATGGTAATGTTATTGTCTACAAAGCTCGACTTGTTGCAAAAGGTTTTTGACAAGTTCAAGGGATTGACTACGATGAGACCTTCTCACCCGTAGCGATGCTTAAGTCTGTCCGAATCATGTTAGCAATTGCCGCATTTTATGATTATGAAATTTGGCAAATGGATGTCAAAACTGCATTCCTAAATGGATTTCTGGAAGAAGAGTTGTATATGATGCAACCAGAAGGTTTTGTCGATCCAAAGGGAGCTAACAAAGTGTGCAAGCTCCAGCGATCCATTTATGGACTGGTGCAAGCCTCTCGGAGTTGGAATAAATGCTTTGATAGTGTGATCAAAGCATTTGGTTTTGTACAGACTTTTGGAGAAGCCTGTATTTACAAGAAAGTGAGTGGGTGCTCTATAGCATTTCTGATATTATATGTGGATGACATATTATTGATTGGAAATGATATAGAATTTCTGGATAGCATAAAGGGATACTTGAATAAGAGTTTTTCAATGAAAGACCACGGTGAAGCTGCTTACATATTGGGCATTAAGATCTATAGAGATAGATCAAGACGCTTAATTGGACTTTCACAAAGCACATACCTTGACAAGGTTTTGAAGAAGTTCAAAATGGATCAAGCAAAGAAAGGGTTCTTGCCTGTGTTACAAGGTGTGAAGTTGAGTAAGACTCAATGTCCGACCACCGCAGAAGATAGAGAGAAAATGAAAGATGTTCCCTATGCTTCAGCCATAGGCTCTATCATGTATGCAATGCTGTGTACCAGACCTGATGTGTGCCTTGTTATAAGTCTAGCAGGGAGGTACCAAAGTAATCCAGGAGTGGATCACTGGACAGCGGTCAAGAACATCCTGAAATACCTGAAAAGGACTAAGGATATGTTTCTCATATATGGAGGTGACAAAGAGCTCATCGTAAATGGTTACATTGATGCAAGCTTTGACACTGATCTGGACGATTCTAAATCGCAAACCGGATACGTGTTTTTACTGAACGGTGGAGTTGTCAGTTGGTGCAATTCTAAAAAAAGCGTCGTGGCGGGATCTACATGTGAAGCGGAGTACATAGCTACTTCGAAAGCAGCAAATGAAGGAGTCTGCATGAAGGAGTTCATATCCGATCTAGGTGTCATACCTAGTGCATCGGGTCCAATGAAAATCTTTTGTGACAATACTGGTGCAATTGCCTTGGCGAAGGAATCCAGATTTCACAAGAGAACCAAACACATCAAGAGACGCTTCAATTCCATTCGGGATTTAGTCCAAGTGGGAGACATAGAAATTTGCAAGATACATACGGATCTGAATGTTGCAGACCTGCTGACTAAGCCTCTTCCACGAGCAAAACATGATCAGCACCAAGGCTCCATGGATGTTAGAATCATTACTGTGTAATCTAGATTATTGACTCTAGTGCAGGTGGGAGACTGAAGGAAATATGCCCTAGAGGCAATAATAAAGTTATTATTTATTTCCTTATATCATGAAAAATGTTTATTATTCATGCTAGAATTGTATTAACTGGAAACATAATACATGTGCGAATACATAGACAAAAATAGAGAGTCACTAGTATGCCTCTACTTGACTAGCTCGTTAATCAAAGATGGTTATGTTTCCTAACCATAGACATGAGTTGTTATTTGATTAACAGGATCACATCATTAGGAGAATGATGTGATTGACTTGACCCATTCCGTTAGCTTAGCACTTGATCGTTTAGTTTGTTGCTATTGCTTTCTTCATAACTTATACATGTTCCTGTGACTATGAGATTATGCAACTCCCGTTTACCGGAGGAACACTTTGTGTCCTACCAAACGTCACAACATAACTGGGTGATTATAAAGGTGCTCTACAGGTGTCTCCGAAGGTACTTGTTGGGTTGGAGTATTCCAAGATTAGGATTTGTCACTCCGATTGTCGGAGAGGTATCTCTGGGCCCTCTCGGTAATGCACATCACTCAAGCCTTGCAAGCATTGCAACTAATAAGTTAGTTGTAGGATGATGTATTACGGAACGAGTAAAGAGACTTGCCGGTAACGAGATTGAACTAGTTATTGAGATACCGACGATCGAATCTCGGGCAAGTAACATACCGATGACAAAGGGAACAACGTATGTTGTTATGCGGTCTGACCGATAAAGATCTTCATAGAATATGTAGGAGCCAATAAGAGCATCCAGGTTCCGCTATTGGTTATTGACCGGAGACGTGTCTCGGTCATGTCTACATAGTTCTCGAACCCGTAGGGTCCGCACGCTTAAAGTTCGGTGACGATCGTAATTAGGATTTTTGTGTTTTGATGTACCGAAGGTTGTTCGGAGTCCCAGATGTGATCACGGACATGACGAGGAGTCTCGAAATGGTCGAGACATAAAGATTGATATATTGGAAGCCTATATTTGGATATCGGAAACGTTCCGGGTGAAATCGGGATTTTACCGGAGTACCGGGGGGTTACCGGAACCCCCCGGGGGTTATTGGGCCTACATGGGCCATAAGGTAGAAGAAGAGGGCCGGCCAGGGTAGGCCGCGCGCCCCCTCCCCCTAGTCCGAATAGGACAAGGAAGGGGGGCGGCGCCCCCCTTTCCTCTTTCTCCCTTCCTCCTTCCTTTTCCAACAAGGCAAGAGGGGGGAGTCCTACTCCCGGTTGGAGTAGGACTCCTCCAGGCGCACCTATAGGGCCGGGCGCACCTCCCCCTCTCCCTCCTTTATATACTGAGGCAAGGGGGCACCCCATGACACATAAGTTGATCCTCGTGATCGTTCCTTAGCCGTGTGCGGTGCCCCCTTCCACCATATTCACCTCGGTCATATCGTAGCGGTGCTTAGGCGAAGCCCTGCATCGGTAGAACATCATCACCGTCATCATGTCGTCGTGCTGAAGAAACTCTCCCTCAATGTTTTGCTGGATTGGAACTTGAGGGACGTCACCGATTTGAACGTGTGCAGAACTCGGAGGTGCCGTACGTTCGGTACTTGGATCGGGCGGATCGGGAAGACGTACGACTACTTCCTCTACATTGTGTCAACACTTCCGTTGCCGGTCTACGAGGGTACGTAGACAACACTCTCCCCTCTCGTTGCTATGCATCACCATGATCTTGCGTGTGCGTAGGAATTTTTTTGAAATTACTACGTTCCCCAACACCTAGGGCCAGTGCAAGGAATGTTGGAGACTCCAGAACCATCCTACAAAAAGCACAACAACTCAAAGAGGCTCAAGATGCTGCAACTAAAAAAGAGCAAGGTAAAAAAACCACACCTTTCTCCCTCTTCAATAACCCTCATTTTATTTCAGTAGCTTCCAAAATAGGATTGATGTAGACCCTAGAGAAGTGAACACTCTTAGCTTACCTTTTCTTAGTACTCTGAATCCTGACAGGAATGTTGATCCTGATCCAGGATTCACCACCCCCCAAATGCAATATGGATGGTGGGGTGGAACATAGTAGTAGCTTTGACTCTGATGAAGTGTGGAACCTAGTATGTAAACACAAATTGGGCAAGCACCCCAGGACAAGGGTTTCCCCATGAATGCAATCTTTTGGAATGTTAGGGGCATCTCTGCTCCAGGGAGGAAAACCCTTGTAGTTGATACAATTAGGAAATTACGGCCTCTGTCCTTGGTTTCCAGGAAACCAAAAAGGAAGAATTTTCTGACTCCTACCTTAAATCTTCAGTAGGGAGCAGAAACTTCTCTTGGCACCACCTCCCATCAAAAGGCTCTACTGGAGGCATCCTGATGGGGGTGGATGCTGACCTTTTTGCGATTATCTTCTGGTCTCATCTTGGTTACTCATTTAGTTGTGTTCTTAAGATGAAGAGAAGGATGTTACTTTTAGAATCATCATTGTTTATGGATCCCCTTATGAGGAAGGAAATGCAGCCTTTATTTCTAAGCTTCACTCATTGTTCATAGAGAATCCATATCCCACCCTCATTGGGGGAGACTTTAATTTAGTTAGATATGTCAGAGAAAAAAAGCAATGGTGTTGTCAACCATAGATGGTGTGACAACTTCAATGCTTGGATAGAAATTTGGAGTCTGATAGAAATCAAGCTGTCCAGCAGAAAATTCACCTGGGCTAATAACCAGGCAGACTTGATCATGTCTACAATAGATAGACTTCTCTGCAATACTGAGATGGACAAAATATTTCCACTAGCCTCCTGCATTGCTCTACCTAGATGTGGCAATGACCATGCACCCATTATTTGGGAATCAGGTGTGGAGCAAATGCCTAAAAGTAGTAGTTACATAATGGAAAAATGGTGGCTCCTTAGAGAGGACTTCTCCAATCTAATTGCCAAAATTTGAAATGAACCCACCTCTAAGGCCAACCCCTTAGACAATTCGCAAGAGAAGATGAGAAAACTTAGAATAGTGACCAAGGGTTGGAGCTCAAATGAAGAAGCTCAACTTAGGAGATATAAGAAAATCCTTGTAGAGGAATATGACAAGCTAGATATTAAATCTGAAACAATAGTGCTCTCTGACTCTGAATCCTCTAGGCTCAAATTTACACATAATGAACTCTAGAAAAATTGGCTCCAAGAGATCAAAGCAAAGCAGAGATCTAGAGATAGAAGTACTTATTGATAAGATTATGAAAAGAATTGCTGGGTGGAGAGGGAAACTTCTATCTTACAAGGGTACTTACTTTTCTTCTTTAATTTTCCTAAATGGGCAATAGAACTTATTAATGCCCAAATGGCAAACTATTTGTGGAATGATTTTGAGGGGCACAGAAAATTGCATTTAGCTAACTGTAAGATGGTCTGTATGAAGAAAGAATTTGGGGGCTTGGCATCCCAAATCTTCAAGAGGTCAACCTCTGCCTCCTAGGATCTTGGGTTAAAAGATACTATGAAGGTGAAGGGAAACCCTGGAAGATGATGATAGACCAGAAATATATGAGAGGCAAAACTAATGTTTTTGCCCAAAGCACCTCCACCAGTACCTCTAGGTTCTGGAAAGGAGTGAAATCCATCATCCAAACCTTGAAATTTGGATATAGATGGAAAATAGGGACATTTGACGAGATTAGATTTTGGGAAGATACTTGGTTTGGCACCTCCCCTCTAGCAGTGCAATTCTGGCACATCTACATAGTTTGCAATGAGGAAAACAAAAGTGTCTGAGATGTCTGGGATGGTGAAACACTGAAGTTGACCCTTAGGAGGAACTTTGACAGTAAGATGATAGAACAATGGTAAGGTAGACGCTTGTTCTGACCTCCATAGTGGCACTTTGACCTTTTCTCAACAACATCTACTTCTAATCTGCTTGAATGACCCTCTTGTCATTTGACCAAGAATTGAACGAGATGACACCCACCAATATCTTCCAACACAGGATCTCCCTTATAGGGTCGTCCTTCTCTCTTTTTTCCCAAGAACATCGGGGGTCTGTTCTCTGAACGAGTCAGCACCAGCCCCGTTACCAATACGGGGATCTCGGCATGAGAACTTGTAGAACTTGTCTCTTGAATTGCATCCCCCCTAGGCCGACTAGCTAAGTAGGACCCACTTAGCAAAACAGGTCTATAGGGCGCTAGGGAAGGGGTATAGAATGGTACTTGAATCTATCTATGTTCGTGAAAGAATGTTCTTGTTTTTTGTTGGAAAAACTAACACCGACGTCAAGATCAGTCTCCTTTCCTTTCTCTTTTCGGGGTGGTTCCTTTGGTGGAACTAATTCTTTCTCTCTTTTCTTTATATCATAATTGAATTGATACCTAAATTCAAAGAAGGAATCAAGAGACAACGTTCCTGTTCTAGTTGGGGTCCAGACGGCTTTCATACACACAGATCTTTCCTTTCTTTTGGAAAAATGAGCCAGTCTTCCCCTGTCGTAATAGTACCCACGGGTAGCTCCTTCTCTTTTCTGATAGCCGGATATGGGGGGCCCAAGACCCACGGAGACCTACCTATAGTGACGTCAAAGTACCAGTGAGCATGGAGGTTTGGTTGAAATTGGTTACGACGACGTCGAGTTGGCGGCGGAGGAAGACTCGGCATGAAGGCTAGAAAATGGTGTGGAACGTAGTGGTAATAGAGTGGAGATTGCGAAAGAGATCACCTTCAATGGTGACTCTGATGCTCTGATCTGGCAACTTGAGAATAAGGGTGTCTATTCTTCTAGTTCGTTATACCATGTGATTAACTTTAGAGGGGTCCAACCCCTGTTCCTGCCAGCTGTTTGGAAACTGGTAGTGCCTCCAAAGATCCATGTCTTTCTTTGGTTGTTTTCCCAAAACAAGCTGATGACTAGAGACAATATGAGGAAAAGACATATAATTAAACCTCTGGATTGTGTTTTCTATATTGAACAGGAAACAAACCACCATTTATTTTTTGACTGTGTAGTTGCCAGGAATATTTGGTCGTTTGTCAATCTCATTTTCCAAAAGAATTTGGGTACAAACTTTGAATCCGTGGCCCGATTTTGGATCTCTAATAATAAGAATTTAGCTTTAAACTTAGTTAGTTCTGCTGTCCTATGGTGTTTATGGAAATATAGGAACTCTATGATTTTTAATAACACCATTTGGACGTCTATTAATCAGGTGTGGAGACTGATTCACAGGATGCTGAAGTTCTGGGTGACTCTGACCCCAGAAGCGAGCAAAAACCGAGTGGAGGAGTTCTTGGGTGTGGTGACGAAGCTACTCCGGCAACCCTGGATGATCTCGTGTTTCTGAAAGCTAGGAACTCTGGATTGGATGTTAGTGTAAGCTAGAACAACCTCAAAATCTCTGAAGATGGCGGATTCTTTTCTCTTGCCAAGAAGCGAGACACCGACGGCAAGACCATGGTGAACAGCCCCGTGTCTACCCTTGCAATCTGCTGGTCGCCCCAGGTGGCCCTGGCATCACCACTCAAGTTCAGGAGGGGAGCGAGCGAGTCAGTGTGATCTCACCCCCTGAGCTGGGCAGGCGTTCTGTTTTTAACCTTCATTGTGCTTTGTTTTTGTCCTTTGGCTCTTTATCAAGCAGGGCTGTAATAACTGATTAAGTCTGGTTCGTTGAACTCTACCTTTGTAGTTGTAAGGATATGTATGGTTTCATTCTGGTTAATGGAACTGGGGAGAGGCCTCCCTGTTCTTCTAAAAAAATTTGTATGGTTAGGCCACCTCCAACGCTAACCCCCAAGCTGGGCACCGTAACTTTCTACGGATTGGTGAAGACCACTCCACGGACACTAACGTGGGAACTGACCATCCAAGCGTGCCCTTATACATTTCAAAGCGGATTTCAAAAAAGAAAACAAATTTCATACAAACCTAGCCGCCGCATCTACGAAACAACTTCTGTGAAGGGTAATAACGCTAACCCCGCATCTACGAGAAGGATTTGTGGGGGTTCCTCTTCTACGGATCTTCTTTCCTAGAAAAACAAATTCCTTCGGGGCCCATCTTCTAGTATATATCCCCATTTTCCCTAGAAAAACAAATCAAGAGAAGGTTTTTGGGATGAAGCGTCACCGTCACGAGGCGGAACCTGGGCAGGAGCACTTTTGCTCTCCGGCGGAGCGATTCCGCCGGGGAAACTTCCCTTCGGGAGGGGGAAATCAAAGCCATCATCGTCACCAACGATCCTCTCATCATGGGAGGACCAATCTTCATCAACATCTTCATCAGCACCATCTCATCTCAAAACCTAGTTCATCTCTTGTATTCAGTCTTTGTCTCAGAACCTCAGATTGGTACATGTGGGTTGCTAGTAGTGTTGATTACATCTTGTAGTTTATGCTTGTTGGTTTATTTGGTGGAAGATCATATGATCAGATCCATTATGCTATTCAATACCCCTATGATCTTGAGCATGAATATGTTTTGTGAGTAGCTATGTTTGTTCTTGAGGACATGGGAGAAGTCTTGTCATAAGTAAATCATGTGAATTTGGTATTCGTTTGGTATTTTGATGAAATGTATGTTGTTGTTTCCCTTAGTGGTGTTATGTGAACGTCGACTACATGACACTTCACCATCTTTGGGCCTAAGGGAAAGCATCATGGAGTAGTTATTAGACGATGGGTTGCTAGAGTGTCAGAAGCTTAAACCCTAGTTTATGCATTATTCCGCAAGAGACTGATTTGGATCGATATGTCTCATGCTATGGTTAGATTATTCTTAATTCTTCTTTCATAGTTGCAGATGCTTGCGAGAAGGGGTAATCATAAGTGGGAGGTTTGTTCAAGTAAGAACAACACCCAAGCACCGATCCACTCACATATCAAATTATCAAAGTAACGAACGTGTTGGGGATATTACTACTGGGCGTAAACCGGCCTATCTGGGCCGGGTTAACTTCATCAGCATTTAAGTATGTTAAAGCCCATGAAGGTAGATGAGGGCTCAAGACCCATAATCGGTTGAGAGCCTGTAGCCGTAAACCAGCGTGAATATGTAACTTGTATTGTAAGTTAGGAATAAGTAGAGACCAAACCGGACACATCTATGAGCCGGTGTTGGGACTCTGTAAACCGACGGGCGTCACCCATGTATATAAGGGGACGACCAGGCGGCGATTCAAGAACAACGGACAACAATTCGAGACACAGGCGAAGCTTGTTTGCTCCCTAGTCATCGAAACACCCATCAATTCCATCACAACTAGACATAGGCTTTTACCTTCATCGAAGGGGCCGAACTAGTATAAACTCACTTGCATCCTTGTGTCCGCTTTAACCCCTTCAAGCTAACCCGTCGCGATGGCTCCAGGACTAAGTCCTTTCTCTAGGACATCTGCCGTGACAAAACCACGACAGTTGGCGCCCACCGTGGGGCTATCGCACGATGGTTTCCGGTTCTTGGAGGGCCGCTTTGAAGGACTCGAGGGTTACGCTGTAGGCCGGATGACTAAGAGTCGTCGCGGCAAGCTCTACATCGACGACGCAGGCTGGGGCCCCGAGGCCGGCTCAATTGAGTACGGGTACCGGGTCCCCTTTGGTAGCATTCACGTTTTCATTGGCAAGATCGGAGAACCGGGCCCTGAGCCGGACATCTGTACCGATCTCGTCGAGATGGCTCAGCGTGCGCAATCCGCCCGGGTTAAACCGGCCATGAAGCGTACCTTCGTGGGAGTGATCCATGGAGGAAGTCATGAGGACAGATCGGAGCTTCGCGGGGCGACTATCGTTTGTTCCGGTGACGAATCTTCGGCCGGAGAAACCGAATATCTTTATCAGCTACAAGATGGCCGGATTGAGAGCTGTTCTGATGGCGACAGTATTCCGGACCCCTCCGATCTGCCTAACTGGGTTGGAATATTCATGACCGGAACACAAGCAGCGTTTCATTCTTCGACAGTCGCGGCAAGGGTCTCCGGTTCAGCAGCGGCGATGGCTGCCGGGGCAGGAGGCCCTGTGCGCCCGCCGGCTCAGGTTCTATCAGAATTATTTGATGCGTTGGCTGTGCTTATGGCGGAAGTTAATCCGCCAGATCAGGACGTTCATAACACGGAGATTGCAAAGGTAAAGGAACAAATCACCCAGGCCAAGACGGATCTGGCAGCTGAGGATACCAGGATGGCCGCAGAGCGGGCCGCTTTAGACGCACAGGCCTACAGGCTTATGTTGGACCAGAGCGCGTCGCATGAAGTCATGAGGAGGAAGCACCGATCCCACTTACCTCCGGTTTTCGAGGCTAGAGACCTTTTTAACACTCCAGGGCCAAGAACCGGCAATCCACTGGAGGGGAACCGGGCAGAAGCCCCTGGGACCGGTGCACCATTTCAGCCCCGTCAGATGGACCCACCTCGTCAAAACACCGTTATACCTCAGGATGCTTTAACACCTCCGGGTCACTACTCCAACCCAATGGACAATCTTGTTGCCGCTGCTGCACGACTGGAGGCCATTCCAATTGAAGGTGACTCGCCGCAGGCAGTAGAGACGCGACGGGTTAAGGAACTTCTGAGGACAGCTTTGGCCCAACAGGAAGCGTACTCGTACAGCCGCGACCGGATCCACTCGACCCCCCGTCCAAGCCGGAGCTATAGCAGACATATGGATGAGCCAGCAGTGTCGAGTAATGAACGACGTGGAGCACCCCGTGGCAACAACCCGACAGGTGGTGCTGATGACGCTCAGGAAGTAGTAAACCGGGCCCGAGCGCGCAGGGAGGCCGAGTTAGCCACACAGCATCAGGCTCGGCAGCTCACGCCGGTTCGTCCAACCATCTCGATCGAACCTGGTGTTACTTCTAGTTCTTTGGGGGTGCCTTGCCTTATTCCCGCTTTACGCAATGTGCGCTTGCCCAAGGATTTCAAAGGCCCGCGCAAGGTACCAAATTACACGGCGGATCAACCTCCAGAGACATGGGTGGAGAGCTATGAGATGGCCATGGAGATGCTGGATGTGGATGGCACGGCGTGTGCGAAATACTTCACCATGATGCTTGAAGGAACGGCCCATACTTGGTTAAAAAGCTTGCCAGCTAATTCTATCAGTTCATGGGCCCAATTATGAGCCCGGTTTATCAACAATTTCAAGGATACCTGTAAACAGCCTATGTCGATAGTGGACTTAGCTGCATGCGTCTAGGAGGAAGGAGAATCAACGACTCATTGGGTGCGCCGGGTTTCACAAGTGTTGCATTCCTCAGACCGCATCAATGCTGACACCGCGGTACTGACCCTAGAGGGCAACTGCCGGTTTGGGCCCCTGAAGTTGAAATTGGGACGGATGAAGCGTCATTGCACTGATATGGGGACCCTCATGGCCGCTTTGGTAAAATATGCTGATTCTGATAGTACCAAGGATCCCGAATCTGATGATGACAAGACAGGGAAGGGGAAGAAGAACAACAGCTCCAAAGGTCAGCAGCATCACTGGGTAGGCAATGGCGGAGGAGGCAAGCGTAAAGCGGATGGTAGCATGGATTTTGTGGCTAATACCAACGCACAAGACAATGGCCAGCAACGCAAGGGTAGGCCGAAAAATCATAGTGGAGCGCCCAACCCTAACCCAAACCGCCTGAACTATCTGCTAAGCCAGCCCTGTCCAAGACATGGGACGAAGGAGGAGCCAGCAAACCACCTTTGGAAGGATTGCTTTATTATGCAGGAGTTCAAGAATTCTAATAATTTCCGGTATGATCACGGATCTGGCGGTGGCTCAGGGTCCGGGTCGGGTTATGGTGGAGGAAGTTCCGGTTCAGGATTTAATGGTAATCCGGGCGGACATAATGGTCAAAATAGTCAGAACAACCAGGGTGGTTACAACCAGCAGCAGCAACAGTCAGGTTACCAGAGCAACCCAAAGCAGTTGAGTAGTGGGCAGTACCATGTTTTCACCACTATCTTGGACAAGCGAGAGCGGAAGGTTCAGAGGCGGGTAGTCAACTCTGTTGAACCGGCCATACCCCGTTATCTACGTTGGTCTGAACAGCCAATCATATGGAGCAGGGAGGATCACCCACCCCAGGTCGATAATCCGGGTCAGTTGGCTCTGGTGGTGGCGCCTCAGGTGGGAGGTTATAAGTTCACCAAGGTGCTCATGGATGGAGGGAGCAGCATTAACATCCTGTACTATGAGACCTTCCGTCGTATGGGACTAACAGATAAGAATCTCAAACCGTCTAATACAGTATTCCACGGTGTAGTGCCTGGCAGATCAGCATATCCCGTTGGTAAGATAGCTCTGGAAGTGGCCTTTGGGGATGATCATGATTCCAGATCAAAGACATTGACGTTTGAAGTGGTGAAAATCCAAAGTCCATATCATGCCCTGTTTGGGCGACCGGCATACGCCAAGTTTATGGCTCGGCCCTGTTATGTGTATTTGCAGCTCAAGATGCCGGGTGACAAGGGGACAATAACAGTTCACGGAAGCCGCAAAATCGCTTTGGAATGCGAGGAAGGAGATGCGGCTTATGCAGAGTCGGTTTGTGCCACCGAGGAGTTGAAGTACTATAAAGATAATGTTGATCCGGCGGACATGACTCCGCTGAAGAAGCCAACTACGGAGCATGATCCGGCCCTGAAGTTCAAATCGGCAGCAGAAACTAAGCTTGTTGACTTCGTACCTGGCTATTCGTCCAAGCAGTTCAGCATCAGTGCCAACTTGGATCCGAAATAGGAAAGCGCGCTCATCGAGTTCATCCGTGAGAATCGGGACATTTTTGCATGGAAGCCCTCTGACATGCCAGGTGTACCGAGGCAACTCCCTGAGCACACCCTTAATGTGGATCCTAAATACAAACCGGTGAAACAGTTCTTCCACCGGTTTAACGAAGAAAGACGCAAGGCGATTGGAGAAGAGGTAGCCAGGCTCTTAGTAGCTAGCTTTATTATTGAAGTTTTCCACCCTGAGTGGCTTGCCAATCCGGTGCTGGTCCTTAAGAAAAACGGCAGCTGGCGCATGTGTGTGGATTACACAGATCTTAATAAGGCTTGTCCAACAGATCCTTCTGCCCTCCCCCGTATTGATCAAATTATTGATGTTACGGAGGGTTGTGAGCATTTAAGTTTTTTGGATGCATATTCTGGCTACCATCAGATCAAAATGGCAGTTAAGGACTAGGAGAAGACAGCATTTATAACTCCCTTTGGAGCCTTTTGCTATGTGTCTATGCCCTTCGGGCTCAAGAGTGCCCAGGCAACTTACCAACGGTGTGTACAAAATTGTCTTCACAAGCAGATTGGCCATAATGTACATGCTTACGTGGATGATATCGTGGTTAAATCCAGGGAGAAGGAGACTCTGATTGATGATTTGAGAGAAACCTTTGATAACCTGAGAACATACAAGATGATGCTTAATCCAGACAAGTGTGTCTTTGGTGTACCGGCGGGCAAGCTATTGGGTTTTCTAGTGTCCAACAGGGGAATTGAGGCTAATCCGGAGAAGATCGCGGCTATCACCTCCCTGGCTAAACCGAAGTGTATCAACGATGTTCAATGCCTGGCAGGCCAGATTGCTGCGCTAAGCCGGTTTATCAGTCGCCTGGGTGAGAAGGCAATCCCTTTGTATCAGATGTTGAAAAAGACGGATCAGTTTATCTGGAGTTCTGCTGCTGATGAAGCATTTGAGGACTTAAAGCGGCAATTGGCCAATCCGCCTGTGCTCGCCGCTCCCATTGACAAGGAGCCGTTACTGTTGTATATTGCTGCTAATGTTCGGGCGGTCAGCGTAGCTATTGTGGTGGAGCGAAAAGAGGCAGGTAAGGAGCATCCGGTTCAACGTCCGGTCTATTATATCAGCGAGGTGCTCACTGAGTCCAAACAAAGGTATCCGCATTGGCAGAAGCTGGTGTATGGAGTTTTTATGGCAAGCCGGAAGCTTAAGCAATATTTCCAAGGGCACTCAATTACGGTAGTCAGTTCTGCTCCTTTGGGAGATATCATCCAGAACCAGGAAGCAACTGGCCGGATTGCAAAGTGGGCCATAGAGCTGGGACCGTACGGTTTGAAGTATGTGCCTCGGACAGCAGTTAAGTCTCAAGCACTTGTTGATTTCATCAATGACTGGACAGAAATGCAAGCACCTGAAGAAAAGCTGGATCATACGTATTGGACCATCCATTTTGACGGATCCAGGCAGTTGGAAGGCTCGGGGGCTGGAGTCATATTAACTTCCCCACGAGGTGATAAGTTTTGTTATGTTCTCCGTTTAATGTTCCCTTGTACTAACAATGCAGCTGAGTATGAAGCCTTGCTCCATGGTCTCCGGATGGCTAAGGAGATGAATCTAAGTCGAGTTAAGTGCTTCGGTGACTCGGACCTTGTGGCTCAGCAAGTGTCTGGCACTTGAGACTCCAAGGACCCACTCATGGCAGCATATCTTCATGAGGTAGATATTGTTGCAGGTTATTTCAGAGGCTATCAGGTGGACCACGTGGACCGGCGGAAAAATGAAGCGGCGGACGCTTTAAGCCGGCTGGGCTCTCAGCGCAAACCAGTCCCGCCCAATGTTTTTCTGGATGTGCTGCACAACCCGTCAGTGAAGATCCCTGGTGAAGAGGATTTGGCTATTCCTGATCCGGAGGCTCAATTGGTGGCAGTTCTTCATATTATTCCGGATTGGACGCTTCCTTACCTGGCGTACAAGAACCGGGGCGAGTTGCCAGAAGATGAGATTCATGCCCGGCAGATAATCTGGCGATCCAAGTCCATGGCTGTCATCAACGGTTAGTTGCATCATTGCAGTGTATCAGGAGCTTTTCAACGTTGCGTGTCTCCTGAAGAAGGCCGTGAAATTTTGCGCGAGATCCACGAAGGAGATTGTGGTCACCACGCCGGTTCAAAGTCTCTGGTGGCTAAAGCGTTTCTCCATGGTTTCTATTGGTTAACTGCTCATGCTGATGCGGAGGATCTGGTCAGACGATGTGATGGTTGCCAAAGGTTTTCAAGACGTGCTCATGTACCGGCTCAAGAATTGAGAATGATTCCAATTACTTGGCCGTTTGCGACTTGGGGGCTGGATATGGTTGGGCCTTTCAAAAGGTCCAAAGATAATAAGACCCACCTCCTGGTGGCGGTTGACAAGTTTACAAAGTGGGTGGAGGCAGAACCTGTTAGCAAGTGTGATGCGGCCACGGCGGTTCAGTTCATCAAAAAGGTGATTTTCCGGTTTGGTTTTACGCACAGTGTTATCATAGATAATGGTACCAATTTGTCAAAAGGTGCTATGAAGGAGTTCTGCGAACGAGAGCACATCCGGCTTGGCATTTCATCAGTGGCACGCCCCCAATCCAATGGTCAAGCAGAAAGAGCTAATCAAGAGATCTTGAAAGGCATCAAGCCCCGGCTCATGGTTCCTTTGCAGAGAACGCCAGGTTGTTGGGTAGAAGAATTACCATCTGTGTTATGGAGCATCAATACAACACCCAACAGATCAACAGGATACACACCGTTATTCATGGTTTATGGAGCGGAGGCGGTTCTCCCCAGTGATATCCGTCATGACTCACCTTGTGTCATGGCTTATGTTGAAGCGGACAACGAGACAGCACAGCAAGATGCTTTGGACCGGTTGGATGAAGAGCGTGACATCGCAGCCGCCCGATCGGCGATTTACCAGCAGGATCTTCGTCGTTATCACAGTCGCCGGGTCAGAACCAGAGCCTTTCAGGAAGGAGATTTGGTGCTTCGGCTCATCCAAGATCAGACTGATATGCATAAGCTATCCCCACCTTGGGAGGGGCCTTTCGTGGTCAGCAAGAATCTGCACAACAGGTCGTACTATCTGATCGATATTCGAGAGCATAAGGACTCATGTACATCAGAGGAGGAGACTAACAGGCCGTGGAATATAGCTCATCTTTGGCCTTACTATACCTGAGCCATTGGCTATACTTATTTACATATTACGACAATGTATATAGTATGATTAAATATAATAAACCAGAACCTCAGCTAAAGCGGGGTATCTGTTCTTTTACATCATGTGAGGTTACACGGAGTTGCTCTAAAGCGGCCTCCGGTTTACCCCTTGAGTTCACTTTGCTAAAAGCATCGTGTTATATCACTTGGAGGATTGGTCGTGTCCAAACCAATACCATGCCTCTTGATAGGCGAGAGCCACCAGATCACTTGGGGACTTGGTCATGTCTAAACCAGTCATGCCTCTTGATCGGCCTAAGGCCACAGAATCACTTGGGGGCTTGGTCGAACCCGAACCATGACCATGCCATTTGGTCGGCATAAATGCCACAAGAATCACTTGGGGACCTAGCTAACTAGAACCATAGTTACACCTAACGGGAGCTTGGTCGCGTTTGGCCATGGTAACGCCATTTGATCAGCTTAAATAAATCTTTTTTGGAAAACCTTTTTGTCGTTGCTTTTGCTTCATACTTTTCTTTGAAGGGTTTTTTTTGGTTTTTATTGTGTTCTCTAAACCGACAAAGTTTTTTAACCAATCAATTGACGGAACACAGTTCACGTCAATCCGGAGACTATTTGTCCAGTTTGATCCTTGTTGTTAACATCCTCTTATGGAGTAACACGGTGTTTATTATAACCCGGCACGGTTTACATGGTAACCAGCGTCATATACATATACAGGAGTTGTTATTTCCTCCAATAGTGTGGGTTTGCAAAACTCCGCTTCAAGGTTGGCCAAGCCAACTTCACACTCAACGGTGGCAGGTATTATGTATCTCAAAATTTTGATCATATACTTAAAATTTTGTTTTGGATGTTTTGACTTTATATATACAGACATCATATTCCGCCTGACGGTAAAACCACGGTGGCACTTAACGAATTTCTTATTTCAGAAAGTATTTTGGAAAGTTCATTACCACAGGAAGAACAAGTTATGCACGAAGGCATATCAACATCAAAGGTATCAGCTAGCCTATTACAAGGCAACATGGTGCCCATAATAACATAATTGTTTTTCAAAAAGGAGAGGCAGTTCTAAAACCGGCTTCCGGTTTAAGCTTGGCCACCAACCTGGCCTGATGGTTGTGGATCATCCTGCGCCGCTTCAGCTTCCGTTTATCTACCCAGTGGCTGGAAATCTACAGTTGTCCAGTCGATTCCCATTAATGCTTGAAAAACAGCTTCGTCATGGATTAGCGAAGACGGGTCAATATCGGGAGCGTAAGTATGCTTACGAATTGGAGGGATCATATTTTTCGATTCATGGATTGGTGCAGCTATTCGCTTGTTCTGGCTGTCATATTGGGCTTGATAATGAGACAAATCTGCTTCCTCAGCCAGTTGACAAGCTAGCGGACGTACCTCTCGGTTTATGGCTTGCAAATCCGCTTCACCAAATTCTGACCCGTCTTCCTTCAAGCTGGGATAACCCTGAGCCGCTTCAATAGGATCAAAATCTGGCACCTAGGCTTTTGCCCGGATTAAAGCATTGATTGCACCGGTTCGAGCAGCAGATTTCTTCAGCTCTTCAACCCGGGCAGGAAGCACTGACAGTTTCATCAGAGTATCTTGAATCAAACTGGGTGCCGGTTTGTTATGAGACGCGGTACAGATGATCAGCTGGGCACCAGTATACAATTGTTCAACCAATGTATAGGCGGCTTTCAATTTGTTCCGCACATCTGACCCCAAATGACCAATGCGTGTCCCTGAAAGACCATAAAGGGTTAATAAACCAGCGACTCTGTAAGAAGGCAGAGCCAATTCAGAAGGCAAGCTGGCTTACCAAAGATAGCAGTGGTCATGGTATGAACGTGCCGCTTTATGCTGGTCAGTTCATCCGTCACTGGTTTTAGTGCAGCCTCGGCATCCTCTGCTCGTTTGATCAAAGCGGACTTTTCAGTGGCCCAATCTGCCCGTTTCTTCTTGAAGTTCTCCTTAAGTTGTTCCATGGCGCTTAAAGCACTGGCCAATTCCTCTTTTGCTTTGGAGGTTTCAGCCTGTTGGGTTTTCAGGTTTTCTTGAAGATCGATGACTTGGTTTTCTTTCGCCTTCAGCTCCGCCTGCAGGTATACAGATATATGTTTCAACAAATCGGTAGAAGGATTCAAGTACCAACCACATAACAAGTTATGCGCTTAGCACTTGGGGGCTAATGCATATTCGATCCTTATCTTTCAAAATTGTTTACAAAGTCCCAAGATCAATACAAGCATTCAACTTGGCACTTGGGGGCTAATGGCTATTTGATCATATGTATTCTGATGCGGCAGTTTCAATTACTTAAAGTACCGGTTTAACTACGCTAAGTTGATCCGACCCTTGGGGGCTACATCAGCAAATTTCAAAGTATCGAGATTTATATTATTAAGTCCCGGTTTGAAAGGATAGTTCAAACCGGCCCTTGGGGGCTAGGAGAGTCAGCAAGAATCAAAGCATACAAGCAGGAAGGAGCATATGGAAGTTACCTCATATTTATCTTTCATCATATTAACCAGACCGGCTTCGTAGTCACGGCTGGTATACAGCCGGTTCAGATAGCCGGAATGGATATCTTGGGCGTTCAGAGCAACGTAAGCCATCAGATCAATGTTCCATGTGCCTTTGCCAAAAGCAGCAAATTCTCCCTTGGCAGAATGTTTGGATAAAGCGACAGGATTGCTTGGCTCAGTATGGCCAGTGCCAGTAATGACAACCTCATCATCCTTGGTACCGCCGGTTTGCAATGGAGCTGTTGGCTTGTCAGTAGGTTTTGCTGGACCGGTGGAGCTTTCAATCCGGATGGAACCTGTGGGCTGATGGATAGGACCTGAGGTATCAGTAGGTCTCTCTTCAGCAATAAGATCATCATCTGGCTGCGGTGGATTGTTGGGAATATCCTTAGAGATAGCCGCTTCAAGAATGACATCTTCTTCGGCCGCTTTGTCCAGGCGGGCCTTCTTGCTTGGCCTAGGTTTGGCCCTGAGAAGAATAATCAAATTAAATACAACATGTGTTCTAAGGCAATGTACTGCAAACATCACAATAAATATAGCTTACCCAAGCACCGTTTTGAGCGGCGGGAGCTGAGTAGCCGATGACTCGCCAGAAGATGAGTGGGAAATAACCTGGTAATCGGAGTCAGACGGATTAAGAGGTTGACGAAAGCAGCCCGCTTTAGGACAAGCACTGACAAGCGAATTAGAGACCTCGGAATGACGTTTCCGAACCGGACTGTTCGGTAAACCGGCAGAGGTAACTACCTGGCCGCTGTGCCGTCTAGTGCGGCGAGCTTCGTGTTGTTGAGTCTTCATAAGAAGTTTAGGATCCAAATAAGCAAGAGGATGAGAAAATTTAACTTTCCGGTTTTCCTGACGGATTTTTTGTGAAGGCAAAGTTTCTGAATCGGAAGAGAGAATAATTACCTCTGCAACATCCGCGTGGCTGGCTTCGGCATCATCCTGACAAATATCATCATCAATAAGACGCATGAAAAATAAACCAAGTGAGTCAAGCTCTACCTCAAAGTCCGGATTATCCACCTCATCATCAAGGGCCGGATTAGAAGATGCAGTGGTTCTTTTCCGGTGGGCAGTCTTCTTCACAGCCTTAGTCTTTTGCCGGGTTGCTCTTTCCGGTTTATCTGTTTTCTCTGGTTTTTCCTGCGGCAGCTTTTTGCTCCAAAACGGATCATCGCCCTGATTATGCAGACACTGATATTAAAAACAATGACCAGACATATCAATAACAGATTCAGCAAAGAGAAAAATCAAAGTCTTACAGCTGGCGGTTTGTTGGTAGCACAGAAGGGAAGCAGGCCGGTTCTAGCGCAGACGTGTTGCGGTTCATTCTGTATTTTACGCACAGCCTCTGTGATTTCTTCAACGGAGAGCTGGAGTTTTGAGTGTCGCAGTGGGTCATCAACACTATCAGTATACTCGCACATCAAACCGGAGCGCTGACTAAGGGGCAGTATGCTCCATGATATCCAACAGCGAGCGAGATCAACCCCTGTCAAACCATTGGCCATAAAGGCTCTGAGCTTTGACAACTGGGGAGCAAATTGCTTCTCTCCTGGGCAGTCAATCTTTGAGGAAAAGGGTGTGTATTGCTGAGCCGCTCCGGACGAAAGCTAGGCAAGGGATTCTCACCAGTAGGGGAGGTGTCTTTGCAGTAGAACCATGTCTGATTCCACTCCTTGGGGTGACTGTGCAGCTTGGCATGAGGGTATGTGACCTCTTTCCTTTTTTGAATCGCCATGCCACCCAACTCCGTATTGGAGCCATCAGTAAACTCAGTATGGCGGTTTAGATGGAAAAGATCTCTGAATAATTCCACTGTGGGCTCCTCTTGAAAGAACACCTCACAGAGCACTTGGAAGTGGCACATATTTGTAACAGAGTTGGGGCCAGTGTCTTGCGGATGGAGTTGGAAATCAGCTAAAACATCCCGGTAAAATTTAGAACCGGGCGGTTTAAAACCCCGGGCTAGGTGATCTATGAAAACAACAACCTCTCCTTCTCGAGGTCTGGGGGGCATTCTTTGCCAGGAGCCCTCCAATGGATGGTATCTTTGCTGCCCAAGGCGCCAATCAGGACTAAATCGTCTAGTTGATCCTCTGTGACGCGGGAAGGGACCCAATTGCACTCATACACTTGCTTGGCCATAATGGAATCTACAAGGTAGAAGATCCCGGTTCAAAAATGCATTTGATCAAGGTACGTTGGTATGGGCACTGTTAAACCGGAGACAGAACTATCTGAACCGGAGTTTCATGAAGCAACCAACATCTGGCGGTTCAACAAGGGGACTAATGGTATATACCGGTTTGTAAAAAATTTCTACAAAGTTAAACCGCCTGATCTAAGCATTGAACAGTCAAGACTGCAGATGAGTAAGTACGCAAAAACAGATTTCACAAGATTATACTACAGCTTTGGATCTGGAACATGTTTATAAAGGAGATAAATATTCAAGGCCCAAAAGGAGCAGTGCCGAATCAATAAGCAAAGGTACGGATAAGATCTATGGTCTTAATATGCGAAAGTGAAAACGGAGGATAAAAACTACTGCTACACAGAGCGAAGATTCACAGACTCGTCTAAGGATCTATCATATGAACAAGAAACAAGCGACGAACGCTAGAGAACATGGAAACCCTAGAACAGATCTATGATGAAAGGATAGAAGACTTAACGGAGCTGAGGAAGGAGCGAAAGGTCGCCGCGGTGCTCTGTACGCTCAGGTTGAT
Source organism: Triticum urartu (assembly GCF_056163025.1). Lineage (NCBI taxonomy): Eukaryota > Viridiplantae > Streptophyta > Magnoliopsida > Poales > Poaceae > Triticum > Triticum urartu. The sequence goes on from NC_141873.1 coordinate 289,647,791, forward strand.
GCAGCGGCCAAAGCTGGTGCAGAGGTCGACGGCGGCGGCGGAGCTCTGAAGCTGGGAGACGCGAGGAAGAAGAAGCAGAAGGGCGCGAAGGGGAAAAAGAAATGACCCTTCAGTCCTATTTATAAAGCAAGGGACATGGGTCAGGCGCGAAAATCAAGGGGCCACAAGTTTGTAAACAGAGCTATCGCCTCGGTTATCGCAGATCTATTAAACAAGAAGGTATCATGGATAGTTTCTTGATGACAGATGACGTCACGCTGATTTACAGCAATCAGAGAAGATGACATCACGGCGGTTCACCAAACTACAAGAAGATGTTGAAGCTGAAGTTTTGCTAAGGATTGACATGAACCTGTTCAAATCAATCTGGGCCTAATGTTGGGGATATTACTACTGGGCGTAAACCGGCCTATCTGGGCCGGGTTAACTTCATTAGCAGTTAAGTATGTTAAAGCCCATGAAGGTAGATGAGGGCTCAAGACCCATAATCAGTTGAGAGCCTATAGCCGTAAACCAGCGTGAATATGTAACTTGTATTGTAAGTTAGGAATAAGTAGAGACCAAACCGGACACATCTATGAGCCGGTGTTGGGACTCTGTAAACCGACGGGCGTCACCCATGTATATAAGGGGACGACCCGGCGGCGGTTCAAGAACAACGGACAACAATTCGAGACACAGGCGAAGCTTGTTTGCTCCCTAGTCATCGAAACATCCATCAATTCCATCACAACTAGACGTAGGCTTTTACCTTCATCGAAGGGGCCGAACTAGTATAAACTCACTTGCGTCCTTGTGTCCGCTTTAACCCCTTCAAGCTAACCCGTCGCGATGGCTCCACGACTAAGTCCTTTCTCTAGGACATCTGCCGTGACAAAACCACGACAGAACGCGAATCAAACAGACATGATGGAAGTGAATAGATGAAATTCCCGTGTGTCCTCAAGAACACTTTGCTTATTATAAGAGACATTTCTGGCCATTCCTTTGCTATAAAAAGGATTGGGTTACCTTGTTGCACCTTTGTTACCGTCACTATTAGTTGCCCGTTACAAATTACCTTGCGATCAAACTATCTGTTACCGACAATTTCAGTGCCTGCAGAAAATATCTTTCTGAAAATCGCTTGTCATTTCCTTCTGCTCCTTGTTGGATTCGACAGTCTTACTTATAGAAAGGACTATGATTGATCTCCTATACTTGTGGGTCATCAAGAATCTTTTCTGGCACCATTGCCGGGGAGTGAAGCGCCTTTGGTGAGGAGACATTTATATTGTGTGCTGAAGTCTACTGTCACTTGTTACTATGGAAAACCATCCTTTGAGGGGTTTGTTCGGGGTATCTTCACCTCGACCGGAATCACAATGATTTGCTCCTCAACCTACTGCACCTACTGAAAATATTAATTATGAGATTACTTCGGGTATGATAGAGAAACTGCTAGCTAATCCTTATGCAGGAGATGGAACACTACATCCTGATATGCACCCAATTTATGTGGATGAAGTTTGCGAATTATTTAAGATTGCAGGTTTACCTGGAGATGAAGTTAAGAAGAAGGTTTTTACTTTATATTTGAAGGGAAAGTCATTGACATGGTATAGTCTATGTGATAGTATTAGAGCTTGGGATTGGAACAATTTGAGATTGGAATTTCATCAAAAGTTTTATCCTATGCATCTGCTTCATCGTGATCAGAATTATATATATAATTTTTGGACTTGTGAAGGATAAAGAATCACTCAAGCTTGGGGGAGGCTTAAATACATGATGTATAGATGCCCCAATCATGAGCTCCCTAAAGAAATTATCTTACAGAATTTTTATGCACGGATTTCTCATGATGATCAAACCATGCTCGATTCTTCTTCGACTAGGTCTTTTATGAATAGAACTATTGAATTCAGATGAGATTTTCTGGAAAGAATTAAACGCAACTCTGAATATTGGGAACTCGACAAAGGTAATGAGTCAGGTATAATGCTTAAGTTCGATCGTGTTAAGTATTTTATGCATATCGAAGCTTTTCATAAGTTTAGCACTAAATATGGACTTGACTCTGAGATAGTAGCTTCTTTTTGTGAATATTTTGCTACTCATGTTGATCGCCCTAAGGAGAAGTGTTTTAAATATCATCCCCCTATTAAAGAAAAGATTGAGGAGCCCATTATAGTTAAATATGAAACTATCATTTACAATGTTGATTCACTTGTTCCTACTTCTTTTCTTGAAAACCTTTCCCTGTTAGGATAAAGGAACATGCTAAGTTTTCAACCTTGGTTAACAAAAGTAATATTAGAGCAACTAGACCCTCTGAACAAATTAAAGTTGAACCTAATGTTGCTATGGTTAAAGATCTCTTGGTCGATAATATAGATGGGCATATTATTTACTTTTGTGGTGAAGCTGCTAGAATTGCTAAGCCAGGTGATAAAGATAAGAATAAACCTATTGTTGGCATGCCTGTTGTCTCAGTTAAGATAGGATATCATTGTTATCATTGCTTATGTGATTTGGGTGCTAGTGTGAGTGCTATTTTGTTTACCTTATATCAAGAAATTATGAATGATATTGCTCCTATTGAAATAGAAGATATTGACGTTACTATTAAGCTTGCAAATAGAGATACTATTACACCACTTGGGATTGTTAGAGATGTTGAAGTCTTGTGTGAAAAAATAAAATACCCTATTGATTTTCAAGTTCTTGGTTCTCCACTAGATGATTTTTGTCCCATAATATTTGGTAGACCGTTCTTGAACACTGTTAATGCTAAGATTGATTGCGCTAAAGAAATTGCCAGTGTTAACTTTGGTGATATTTCTCATGAGTTTAATTTTTCTAAGCTTCATAGACAAGCCCATGATAAAGAATTTCCTAGTAAGTATGAAATTATTGTTCTTGCTTCTATTGCCGTACCTCCAACTAATCCTTTAGAACAATATTTAATGGACCGTGAAAACGATATGGATATGAATGAAAGAAATGAAATAGATAAGATGTTCTTTGATCAACCACCTATCCCGAAACATAATTTACCTGTTGAAACTCTTGGAGGTCCTCCTCCACCTAAAGGTGATCCTGTGTTTGAACTAAAACAATTGCCTGATACATTGAAATATGCTTATCTTGATGAAAAGAAGATATATCCTGTTATTATTAGTGCTAACCTTTCAGAGCATGAAGAAAAGAGATTTGTAAAAACTTGGAGGAAGCACCATGTTGCTATTAGATATACTCTTGATGATCTTAAGGGCATTAGCCCCACTTTATGTCAGCACAAGATTAATATGGAGCCTAATGTTAAACCAGTCGTTGATGATCAACGATGATTAAATCCTAAAATGAAGGAGGTGGTAAGAACTAAAATATTAAAGCTTCTTGAAGTAGATATAATCTATCCCATGGCCGATAGTAGATGGGTAAGTCATGTTCATTGTGTCCCTAAGAAAGGAGGCATTCCCGTTGTTCCTAATGATAAAAATGAGCTTATCCCACAAATAATTGTAACTGGTTATAGGATGGTAATTGATTTTAGAAAATTAAATAAATCAACTACAAAAGATCATTACCCCTTGCCTTCTATTGATCGAATGTTAGAAATATTGTCTAAGCACACACACTTTTGCTTTCTTGATGAATATTCTGGTTTCTCTCAAATACCTGTGTCACAATCCGACCAAGAGAAAACTACTTTCACTTGTCCTTTTGGAATTTATTCTTATAGACGTATGCCTTTTGGTTTATGTAATGCACCTGCTACCTTACAAAGATGTATGACTGCTATATTCTCTAACTTTTGTGAAAAGATTGTTGAGGTTTCCATGGGTGATTTTTCTATTTACGAAACTTCTTTTGATGATTGCTTAAGCAACCTTGATCGAGTTTTGCAGAGATGTGAAGGAACTAATCTTATCTTGAATTGGGAGAAGTGCCACTTTATGGTTAATGAAGGTATTGTCTTGGGGCATAAAATTTATGAACGAGGTATTGAAGAAGATGAAGCTAAAGTTGACGCAATTGATAAAATGCCCTATCCTAAAGATATTAAAGGTATAAGAAGTTTCCTTGGTCATGCTGGTTTCTATAGGAGGTTCATTAAAGACTTCTCTGAAATTCCTAGGCCTCTTACTAATCTCTTGCAAAAATATGTTCCATTCATTTTTATGATGATTGTGTAGAAGCCTTTGAAACACTTAAGAAAGCCTTAACTTCTGCACCAATCATTCATCCACCTGATTGGAACTTGCCTTTTGAATATATGTGTGATGCTAGTGATTATGCTATTGGTGTTGTTCTAGGACAAAGGGTTGATAAGAAATTAAATGTTATCCATTATGCTAGAAAAACTCTAGACAATGCTCAAATAAATTATGCCACTACCGAGAAAGAATTTCTAGCAGTTGTGTTTGCTTGTGATAAATTCACATCTTACATTGTTGATTCTAAAGTAATTGTTCACACCGATCATGTTGCTATTAAATACCTTATGGAAAATATAGATGCTAAACCTAGACTCATTAGGTGGGTTCTTTTGCTACAAGAGTTTGGCTTGCATATTACTGATAGGAAGGGAGCTGAGAATACCGTAGCTGATAACTTGTCTAGGTTAGAAAACACTCATGATGACCCACTACCTATTGATGATAGTTTTCCTGATGAACAACTAGCTATTACAAGTGCTTCTCGTAATACTCCTTGGTATGCAGACTATGCTAATTACATTGTTGCTAAATATATACCACCTAGTTTTACATACCAACAAAAGGAAAAGTTCTTCTTTGATTTGAGACACTACTTCTGGGATGACCCACGCCTTTATAAAGAAGGAGTAGATGGTATTATTAGACGTTGTATACCTGAGCATGAATAGGAACAAATCCTATGGAAGTGTCATTTCGAGGCATGTGGAGGGCACCATGCTAGAGATAGAATTGCACATAAGGTATTACAATATGGTTTTTATTGGCCTACTCTCTTCAAGGATGCACATAAGTTTGTATGATCCTGTGATGAATGTCAAAGAATTTATAATATTAGTAGACATCAGGAAATGCCTATGAATTATTCACTTGTTATCGAACCATTTGATGTTTGGGGATTTGATTATACGGGGCCTTTTCCTTCTTCCAACGGGTATACACATATTTTGGTTGCTATTGATTATGTTAGTAAGTGGGTAGAAACTATGCAAACTAGTACAGATCACAACACTTCCATTAAAATGCTTAAAGAAGTTATTTTCCCGAGGTTTGGAGTCCCTAGATATTTAATAATTGATGGTGGTTCACATTTTATTCATGGTGCATTCTGTAAACTCCTTGCTAAATATGATCTCAACCATAGAATTGCATCACCTTATCATCCTCAGTCTAGTGGTCAACTTGAATTGAGCAATAGATAAATAAAATTAATTGTACAAAAGACCGACAATAGATCTAGAAAGAATTGGTCTAATAAATTAGATGACGCATTGTGGGCATACAGAACTGCTTATAAAAATCCTATGGGTATGTCCCCTTATAAAATGGTCTATGGAAAATCATGTTATCTACCTCTTGAGTTAGAACATAAAGCATATTGGGCAATCAAAGAACTTAATTATGATTTCAAACTCGCTGGTGAAAAGAGATTATTTGATATTAGTTCTCTAAATGAATGGAGGACACATGCTTATGAAAATGCCAAGTTATTTAAGGAAAAAGTTGAAAGATGGCATGATAAAAGAATCCAAAAACAAAAATTCAAAATAGGAGATCAAGTTTTATTATAGAACCCTCATTTAAGATTCTTTGCAGGAAAGCTTCTCTCTAAATGGGAAAGACCGTATATCGTTGTGCAAGTTTATCGTTCCGGAGCTATCAAGATAAACAATGCCGAAGGCACTAATCTGAAGGTTGTTAAAGGGCAAAGATTAAACATTATATCTCAGGTACGCCCATTAATGTTGAAACTAATATTATTCAAACCATGACATCGGAGGAACACATAAGGGAAACCTTCCGGAACGCTTCAGAACCCTGAAAATGGGGTAGGTATGTGGTACGGTAAATAAACCAACTCCAAAAGTTCCATAAAAGTATTTTCTGTTCGTTCTGGAATATTTGAAAAATAGGAAAATAATAACAGTCCGAAAAATGCACGACGGAACGTCAAGGCCTAGGGGCGCAGCCCAGCCCCCTAGGCGCCCCCAGGCTTGTGGACCCCTCATGGACTTTCTCGTCTCCATTTTTCTTCCATCTTGTCCTGCACGAAAACAATTCATAATATGTAGTTCCCGAGGTTTTGACCACCGTATCACAGAAATATCCCATGTTCTTGTATCGTGATGTTATTTGTCAAATCTATCAACCCAGGAATCATGTCTTCTCCCTCCTCCAACAACATAGAAGACAATGCTTGGTTGCTGAAGATGGAGCTAGGGAGAGAGGGAACCAAAGAAGATGATGGTAGGGAGGAGAAGATCAAAGAAGTTGTGAAGAGCCAAGTGCACCAATGAGGACAAGCCATCCCCGTGGAGAAAACTCCAGAGGAGGGAGATATCCTTCAAGCCTTTTATGAACATCTGTCCTCATATGAAATTGAAGCCCTAAGGAACTTTGAAATGGTTTGTGTTCAGAATACTTATCTGAATCGTGAAGTTATTTTGTTGGAGGAGCAGAACATCGCCCTTCGGAGCGTCGATCGTAAATTGGAGTATCTGCTAAGGTTGAAGGACAAGCTCACCACTTCATCATCACCATCATCACCTCAGAAGCATACTTGAGCACATGGGTATGGGCACTCCCTGATGTCTACTATGCAACCTTTCTTCCTATAGACTCGTGTTGGGCCTCCAAGCGCAGAGTTTTGTAGGATAGTGGCAAATTTCCCTCAAGTAGATGACCTAAGGTTTATCAATTCGTGGGAGGCGTAGGATGAAGATGGTCTCTCTCAAACAACCGTGCAACCAAATAACAAAGATTCTGTTATGTCCCCAACACACCCAATACAATGGCAAATTGTATAGGTGCACTAGTTCGGCGAAGAGATGGTGATACAAGTGTAATATGGATAGTATATATAGGTTGTTGTAATATGAAAATATAAAAACAGCAAGGTAGCTAACAAAAGTGAGCAAAAACGGTATTGCAATGCTTGAAAACAAGGCCTAGGGTTCATATTTCACTAGTGCAAATTCTCTCAACAACGATAACATAATTGGATCATATAACAATCCCTCAACGTGCAACAAAGACTCACCCCAAAGTTTCTGTCGGAGAACGTAGGACAAAAATGTGCATCAACCCCTATGCATAGATTACCCCAATGTCACCTCGGGAATCTATGAGTTGTGTGCCAAAACATACATCAAGTGAATCAATAGAACATCCCATTGTCACCACACATATCCCATTGCAAGACATACATCAAGTGTTCTCAAATCCAATACTCAATCCAGCATAACGAAACCTCAGGGAGCAAGACTCAATTCATCACAAGAAGGTAGAGGGGGAAGAACACCATAAGATCCAACTATAGTAACAAAGCTCACGGTACATCAAGATCATGACAAATGAAGAACACGAGAGAGAGAGATCAAACACATAGCTACTTGTACATACCCTCAGCCCCGAGGGTGAACTATTCCCTCCTCGCCATGGTAGCCGCCAGGATGATGGAGATGGCCTCTGGTGATGATTTCCCCCTCCGGCAAGGTGCCGAAACGGGCTCCTGATTGGTTTTTCGTGGCTATAGAGGCTTGCGATGGCAGAACTTCCGATCTAGGGTTCTTTTCGGAGGTTTGGGTATTCATAAGAATTTTTGGCGTTGGTCTCACGTTAAGGGGGTGCCCGAGGGGCCCACAAGCCTGGAGCTAGCGCCCTGGTGGGTAGGGCACGACTAGTAGTCTTGTGGCCTCCTCGGTCACTTCCTGGCCTAGCTCCGGTGCTTCGTGGGTCTCTTTTGGTCCATAAAAATCACTGTAAATTTTCAACCCATTCCGAGAACTTTTATTTCTACACAAAAATGACACCATGGCAGTTCAGCTGAAAACAGCGTCAGTCCAGGTTAGTAATCAAATCATACCAAAATCATATAAAATTGCTGCAAACATGGCATGAATACTTCATAAATTATAGATACATTCAAGACGTATCACTCCCATTGGCTTGTCCCAAGCTTGGGGGAGGTGCCCTGGTATCGTATCACCACCACTTTTATTTTCTTCACCTATCTTAGTTTGATCCTTAGTTATTTCATGATTTAGTTGAATCAAAGTTTAGTATGATCTATTTTGAGTGCTAGTTTCATGATCTATCTATCTATGTAGTCGAGTTGAGAGTTATATAATAAAGAGTAGTTTGAGTTTTTGCTTCTTTACTTTTATGTTTCAATCCCAACAATGAAAATAATGAAAAATATCATATGTTAATCTTATGGAAAGTAATGAAATTACATAAGGAAAAGTATAAGTGGTAAAAACATAGCATTGGTCAATGATGCAATTTATGAAAGAATTAATAAGGGAAGAGAAGATTCACATGAAAATATACTATCTTGGATATCTTTTATGATTGTGAGCCCCCATTAAGTATTCTATGCCAAATTGTTGATGTTGGACAAGGAAGACATTGTAATGAATTATGTTTGCTTATATTCACACAGAAGTTATATTGTCATAAATCCTCCAACATGTGGTTCCCGCCCAATATCTTTGGTAGCCAAAAATCTGCACAAGTAGAGATACTACTTGTGCATCCAAAAACCTTGAACCCATTTTCATGTGATGATAGTCCACCATACCTACCTATGGATTGAATAAGTGCTACTTCTTGAGCTTGCGTTGGTATTTCCCTTGAAGAGGAAAGGTTGATGCAGCAAAGTAGAGATAAATGCAGTTAAGAACCAAGCTATCAATCCAGTAGGAGGAACACACAAGTCTCTAGTAATTGCACCTACACAAACAAACAAATACTTGCACCTAATGCGATAAAGGGGTTGTCAATACCTTCACGGTTACTTGGAAGGATGAGATCTGATAGTGATAGAAATAAAAGATAAATAAAAGTGCAAAATAAAATAAAAATAAATAAATTGCAGCAAGGTATTTTTGTGTTTTTGATTTTGTAGATCTAAAAATAATATGATAAAAGACAGACCCGGGGGCCACAGTTTTCACTAGAGGCTTCTCTCTTAAAGAAAGCATACAGTGGGTAAACAAATTACTGTTGAGCAATTGATAGAAAAGCTCATAGTTATGGTGATATCCAAGGAAATGATCATGTATATAGGCACCACGTCCGAGACAAGTAGAGCAACTCCTACCTACATCTACTACTATTACTCCACACATCGACCGCTATCCAACATGCATCTAGTGTATTAAGTTAATAAGAACGGAGTAATGCCTTAATAAAGATGACATGATGTAGAGGGATAGATCCAATCAATATGAACAAACCCCATATTTTTATCCTTAATGGAAACTATAAAAATACGTGTTATGTCCCCTTCTGTCACTGGGATTGAGCACCGCAAGATTGAACCCATTACAAAGCACCTCTCCTATTGCAAGAAAAATCAATCTAGTTGGCCAAACCAACTCAATAGATCGGAGAGAAATACAAAGCTATATAAATCATGCATAAGAGAGTTCAGAGAAGACTCAAATAATATTCATAGATAATCTAATCATAAAACCACAATTCATTGAATCTCAACAAACATGCCGCAAAAGAAGAGTACATCGAATAGATCTCCAAGAACATCGAGGAGAACATTGTATTGAAGATCAAAGAGAGAGAAGAAGCCATCTAGCTACTAGCTTTGGACCCGTAGGTCTGTGGTCAACTACTCACAAATCATCGGAAGGGCAGCCAGGTTGATGTAGAAGCCCTCCGTGATCGAATCCCCCTCCGAGAGAGTACCAAAAAAGGTTTCTAGATGGGATCTCACGAAGACAGAAACTTGCGGCAGTGAAAAGGTATTTTTTGTGTGCCCTCTGGTCTATGGGGAATATTTGGGTATTTATAGAAGTAGAATTAGGGTTAGGGGAGCCATGAGGGGCCCACAAGCTTGGGGGCGCCCTCCTGGGGCACGCCCCCTGAGCTTGTGGCCGTCTCGTGGCCCTTCTGGCCTCCTCCCGAAGCTTCCAGGGTGTCTTGTGGCCCAAGAAAAATCGTGAAAAAAGTTTCCTTCCATTTGGACTCCGTTTGGTATTGGTTTTCTGTAAATACAAAAATAAGGAAACAATAGCAATTGGCACTGGGCGCTAGGTTAATAAGTTAGTCCAAAAATGATATAAAGTAGCATAATAATGCATATAAAACAACCATGATTGATAATATAATAGCATGGAACAATGAAAAATTATAGACACGTTGGAGATGTATCAAGCATCCCTAATCTTAATTCCTGCTCGTCCTCGAGTAGGTAAATGATAAAAACAATTTTTTTGATGTGGAATGCTACCTAACATGTTTATCATTTAATCTTTCCTTATGTGGCATGGATATTCAGATCCATAAGATTCAAAACAAAGGTATAATATTGACATAAAAACATTAATACTTCAAGCATACTAAAAATCAATCATGTCTTTTCAAAATATCATGGCTAAAGAAAGTTATCCCTACAAAATCATATAGTCTTGTCATGCTCTATCTTCTCAACACAAAGTATTTATCATGCACAACCCCGGTGTCAGCCAAGCAATTGGTTCATACTTTTTAACGCGCTTCCGCTTTTTCAACTCTCACACAATACATGAGCGTGATCCATGGACATAACACTATGGGCCGAATAGAATATGATGTTCGAGGTTGTGTGGAGAAGACAAAAGAAAGTCTCACATTGACGAGGCTAATCAATGGGCTATGGAGAAGCCCATCAATTGATATCAATGTAAGGAGTAGCGATTGCCATGCAATGGATGAACTAGAGCTATAAGTGTTTGAAAGCTCAAAAGAAAACTAAGTGGGCATGCATCCAACTTGCTTGCTCATGAAGACCTCGGGCATTTGAGGAAGCCCATCATTGGAATATACAAGCCAAGTTCTATAATGAAAAATTACCTGTAGTAAGATATGAAAGTGACAAAATAGGAGACTCTCTATCATGAAGAACATGGTGCTACCTTCAAGCACAAGTGTGGAAAAGGATATTAACATTGTCCCTTCTCTCTTCTTCTCTCATTTTTTCTTTTCTCTTTTTTTGTTGGGCGCTTTGGCATCTTTCTTCTTGGGCTCATTTGGCCTCTCTTTTTTTATTCCTCACATGGGACAACGCTCTAATAATGAATATGATCATCACACTTTTATTTACTTACAACTCAAAATAAAATTACAAGTCGATACCAGAACCAAAAATATGACTCTATATGAATACCTCTAGCGGTCTACCGGGATGTGAAATGATCTAGCGTGACATGTAAAAAGATGAACGGTGGCGGAGCCACAAATACTATGTCAACTATATGATCATACAAAGCAATATGACAATGATGATATGTGTCATTATAAAATGGAACGGTGGAAGTTGCATTGCCATATTAATCAGAATGGCTATGGAAATGCCATAATAGGTAGGTATGGTGGCTGTTTAGAGGAAGATATAAGGAGGCTTATGTGTGAAGTAAATATGCCCTAGAGGCAACAATAAAGTTATTATTTATTTCCTCATATCATGATAAATGTTTATTATTCATGCTAGAATTGTCTTAACCGGAAACTTAGTACATGTGTGAATACATAGACAAACAAAGTGTCACTAGTATGCCTCTACTTGACTAGCTCGTTAATCAAAGATGGTTATGTTTCCTAACCATAGACATGAGTTGTCATTTGATTAATGGGATCACATCATTAGGATAATGATGTGATTGACTTGACCCATTCCGTTAGCTTAGCACTTGATCGTTTAGTTTTCTGCTATTGCTTTCTTCATGACTTATACATGTTCCTATGACTATGAGATTATGCAACTCCCGATTATCGGAGGAACACTTTGTGTGCTACCAAACGTCACAACGTAACTGGGTGATTATAAAGGTGCTCTACAGGTGTCTCCGATGGTACTTGTTGAGTTGGCATAAATCAAGATTAGGATTTGTCACTCCGATTGTCAGAGAGGTATCTCTGGGCCCACTCGGTAATGCACATCACTATAAGCCTTGCAAGCATTGTTACTAATGAGTTAGTTGCAGGATGATGTATTACGGAACGAGTAAAGAGACTTGTCGGTAACGAGATTGAACTAGGCATTGAGATTCCGACGATCGAATCTCGGGCAAGTAACATACCGATGACAAAGGGAACAACGTATGTTGTTATGCGGTTTGACCGATAAAGATCTTCGTAGAATATGTTCATCCATCCATGTTCTGCTATTGGTTATTTACCGGAGATGTGTCTCGGTCATGTCTACATAGTTCTCGAACCCGTAGGGTCCGCATGCTTAAAGTTTGGTGATGATCGATATTATGAGTTTTTGTGTTTTGATGTACCGAAGGTAGTTTGGAGTCCCGTATATGATCACGGACATGATGAGGAGTCTCGAAATGGTCGAGATGTAAAGATCGATATATTGGACGACTATATTCGGAAACCGAAAGTGTTCCGGGTGGTTTCAGAGAAAACCGGAGTCCCGGAGGGTTACCGGAACCCCCCGGGAGAAATAGTGGGCCTTATGGGCCTTAGTGGAAAGAGCGAGGGCTGGACTAGGGCAGGCCGCGCGCCCCTCCCCCTCTGGTCTGAATTGGACTAGGAGAGGGGGGCGGCACCCGCTTTCCTTCTCCCTCCCCCCACTACAACAAGAACCCCCCTACAGCAACGCATCAATGCGTTGTCTTATGTCTATATATGTGTTGGTAAGCTCTACACCAACGGATTAATATGCGTTGTCGTTGGTGGCATTGGAAGGATCTACAACAACATATATGCATACGTTGGTAAACGGCGTGTAGAAGCATTGTTAGGTAGCAACATATAAATCTAAGGCCCAACAACACTACATATGTGTTGGTGGCGACCCTACACAAAAGGATTTTTAAATGGACATAATGAAGCATGGAAACGACTTTAAGCTTCACTAGATAGCATGAACAATTAATTAATTTTATATATTGTCATCCATAATTATTAGGTCAATGCCCATAATTATCAATGCCGATAGTGCATAGGAGCTACAATATAACAAACTGAAATATCTCATATATTAAATCGACTATGTTACACTACAAAGAACATGATCTGAAGATTACAGATCTCATATATTAAATCGACTATGTTGCATTACAAAGAACATGATCCAAAGATTACAGGAGGTGATACTATATCTAGTAGAGGCCCAATACTTGACCTTATAATCAACTATAATGTTTGAAACATTGATCCTAAAATGACATTCTAATTATCTTGTAGTAGCTCCAGTTTAGCGAATCTCGCATTCTAACAGTCAGTCATCCTCACAAGCATTGCAGAATTTCTCTTGTCGACGAACCAAGTTCGGGTAAATCCATTAATTCTGCAAGCCAAACCAACATCTATCGCTCCTTCACCACCCTCGGGTTTTGCGTAACTCCTATAAGATCGTCTATCGATAAAATCATAACTTCTTCCAGGGTTTTTCCTTCAGCAAGAGTGTGCTTGCTTCTTGGCAGGTCCTAGGGCCTGTGGGTTATGGCCCATCTCCTCACTTGTAAACCTTGAACTCATCCTCGGGGCAACTGATCGTTATTCCAACACCCAACTTCCAGCTTCCTAGCATACTTAAAATCCATCTAATTGTATTGTCTTCCTTCCTTCTATTGGCACGAACTAGGACATGCACGATTACTCAGACTCATCATGGAATTTCCATTGATCCATATTTCTAACATCATACCTCCTTTATATCCAATGGTAATTCATCTCTTCATCCTCGTGGGATATCCCTCATACCGAGATAAAAACTTATACTTATGAAGTCCATATTCCACTTCATGGAACATCATTATCCTTTCTAGGGTCAAGCGTCCTTATAGGGGAATATTGGCCATCTCTGCATGGCACTCTTCAACTGGGAAATGTGAAACACATCATGAATTCGTGACAGTCTTTCAGGTGACTCCAACTTGTTGGCCACTTCTCCCATACGCTCCAAAACTCGGTATGGTCCTACAAATCTCGGGGCTAACTTTCCCTTAACTCCAAATCGTTTAACTCCTCGCAGAGGGGACACACGAAGACATGCTCTGTCTCCAATTTCATAGACTACCTCCTTGAGTTTTTGAGTCTGCATAACTCTTCTGCCTGGACTGAGCTACCTTCAGTCTATCTCGAATCAACCTAACATTCTCTTCTGACTCCTTGATCACATTTGGACCAAACAACTGATGGTCTCCAACTTCATCCCACATACTCTTGGGGCATCACACATATCGAGACAAAACTCGTATTCATTTTATCTGAAATCCACTTAGTGGAGTATCCTTATCTTTTCCAGGGGGCAAGGGTTCTTACAGGGTACTACCACCCTTAAAATGCACAAATTTTCCATAGACTATATTTCTCATATCCTCAAAAATGGTCAAAATTCTTCTTCATAGGGTAACAACTCATAAAATCCATATCAGTACCAACGATGCTACTTTATTCATTCTCAAATGATTACAATCTCTCGCTTCTCCATTACATGTCTCGACTCAACACCTCAATATAAAAGAAAAATGTTCTCACTTCTACCACTCCATTTTGTTTGCAAACTCAACTATCTAGCAAAAGTCTCCTTCTCCTTGGGGCACCCTCTGGCAAAGTGCCCTGCTCTATTACAATGAAAACATATTACTTCTGACAAGTCTCGAGGTTTCCTTTTTGGGCAACTGCTAAGGTAGTGCCCTGACTCCTTGCACCTGTAACTGGTGATATGGCTCAGGTCCCTCCTGGGCTCCAATCGGTTTCTCTTCCTGGACTTTTCCATTCCAATTAGGGCTTGTATTTCCTGTGGGTCATATTCTACTTCCTCTGTCGGGAATTCTACTAGATCCCCATTCAAACAATTTTGGGAGATGTGTCCTTCTTCTCCACATGAATAGCAAGACTTAGTGAAGGGTTTACTCGGGTCTTCTTTAGGTGTGTCCTCCATCTCTTCCTTCATCACAGCTTCTTCTAAAATTTTCATGAGGGCTCCTTTCATTACTTCTTTCTTCTGCTGGAGGGTTCGTTGTACCATGGGGTAAATGTGACACTGAGCAGGATAGTGGGTAGTCCCTTCACACAAGAAACAAGTAATCTGCCTAGTTGGGCATCCTTCAACTGGGTGACTTCCTTCACAATTAGGGCATTCATCCTTGTGTTCTTTATGGGTGTGTCCTATTTCTCCACAAATCTTGCATGCACAAGGTTTCTTCATATCCTTTCCATAAGGCTTCAACTTCTGGGACACAAGATGAGATCTTTGTAGAGTCAACTTAAATTCTTTCCAAGTGGTTACTCCTTGCCATCCTTTCATGGTTTGGTACATCCTCCACCAAGTAGCGGCACCTCTTTCAAAACACTGAAGATCATGCTGGGTCATATCATATCCAGCTATAGGGTTATTCTTCATGTGATCCTCCATGTTCTGAATCCATCGGTCTGTCTCCAACTGACTCATCGGTCCAGAAAGTACAATCTCATCTCCATTCATCCTCTATTGGGTCCAAGGGTTTGGGGTGAGATAAGAGAGATAGAGAGGGATACACACAATGCAAACAACAGTTTTGAAAAGACAGGTTTTATTTTGTGGCTGTCGGAAAAACATCAAACAAATGACAGCTCACAATCGTTTCATCTAACGTAGGTATATAACAGGGGTTTGGTGTTCTAGAGGTCAATGAATCTTCAACGTCGCCAAACTCTTCAAGTCTTGTTCATGTCTCTCATGGCTTCTTCTGGTCATGCTTGTCAAGTTCCTCTGCCAGATTTCTGTTGACGCGAAGTCTCTAGTGACATCCTTTAATATTTCTGGAGTTGCATTCCAAACTTCTGGGTTTCAACACCCTTGGCATGAGCCATGGTCCTACTGTCCTTCAGTTCTTAACGAATCTCCGGTATCTCGAGGTTTTGCTCCTCCAGCTTGGCTACTTTCAGCTTTTGGATCCTGAGTTCTCCACGAAATGCTCCTTGTCAAATATAGCTTCCTAAAGGTCCATCTTAAAATCATTCATGTAATACTCCAGATCCCGGTGTTACATCAGCTAAGGTTAAAACTTCACCTCTTGCTGTAGGTGCTCCATCAGCCTTCTACCATCCAATCCTTCCATGCATATGCATGCTTAACTCAGCACGGTGAAAATATCATAAGCGGGCGATACCTCATGGATAGCTGTGGTTCTGCTCTTGTCATTTCCATGAGCTATATCTCCATAGTTGATATCTCCTGCCTTAGGGTTTTCTTGACAAAACTTTGAGGTTTTTAACTCTCCATGCTCGGTCTTTCTCCGATACACCTTGATCTCAGGTATTGACGGCTTCCTTAGTCTGCCAAGTTCCATAAGGGGGGCCTTCCTAGGTCATACAAATCTGGAAAATTCTACAGGGCCTTCAAATTCCCCTAGTCTTTGGAGTCTTCAACCGTTGTAGTTTCCATCATTATGATATACGGTTAAATCCTCTTCATTCCGATGTGGTCTTAGTGGTCCCATATCTTGTACTTCTTGGAGTGGTCTCATCAGCCGAATCTTCGTGTGGTCAAAAGGGAAAAGGGGGTATGGTCTCACTAAAAGGGGATATTTGAATAAGCTCAGAAGAGAAGAGAGGTAGAAGCTCGTTTTGAGAAGTAAAGTTTTAGATAAAAAACTTTCCTATGGGGTTGTCAGTTTCTAGGGTCACGTCCTATAGTCAACATGTGCTCTGATACCATATTGTAGCGACCCGACCCGAATGGATCAAGTCTCTGTGCTTAAGTGTCATCCCTGGATCGGTATGCTGACACACACAGTACTCGAGGATTTATAACAGAGGTAAATCACATGTAAAAGTAACGTAAATACTATTACCTCAATCCAAATAGCGGAAGTAACAACAAGGTTGTGGATTCCCATCAACACCAACGGCAAAGTTGAGTGTAGAAATCGTAACCCTAATGTATCACTTACTCGTCGTAAGAGGTCCTGCAACATGAGACGTTGCAACCACAAAGGGTCAGTACATTGAATGTACTGGCAAATTCACACCATAGAGAATGATGAACAATGGCTATCACTACATGCATATATGGCTGGTGGAAAATCTCTATGGTTATAAGGTTTTTGCGAAAAGCCAATTTTTCCCTACTGCAAAGGAATAAATTTTATTTAACTATCATGGTGGTTGTTGAACATTGAGAATGGTTGACAACATTCTCAATCCCAATTAATTAACATCATTAAACCCAACAAAATTAATTTAAAGTAACATGATGAGATTCACATGATAATCCAAGTACTAGATACTCAAGATGTCCATAACCGGGGACACGGCTAATCATGATTAGTTTATACAGTCTGCAGAGGTTTGCGCACTTTTCCCCACAAGACTCGATCTCCTCCGTTGGATTTCTCGCACTGCATGGTGTTTGAGAAACGGATGACCGAGACACAGTCTTTCAGAAGCGTTTGCACCTTACGATGGGTAGACCGTTCCACCTACATCCCCTACATCTGCTAGTCTACCACTGTAAGAGTTCACACTACTTACTCAACTATGCTAGAGCCCATAATAGCTTGTGGCTGCACACGGAAGTTTCTAGTATGAATAATCTCATGATCCCTTTGAGCCTGGGTGGCGGTCCATAAAGAAAAACAGGCAATCGCTGGAATACCCAGGTGCCTAAATAGGCAATCGCTGGAATACCCAGTTGCCTCAATCCACCCAGATGTGTATTTAAGTTGCCACCTTAAGTTTAACCATTAATTAAACAATCTCACATCTGTCATGAATACTCTCGAACCCAATCCACGTCTACGAGCATATCATGGCAATATAAGCATAACGTAATAGTAACTCCCAATGTTTGAATGTAGGGCAATAGGTTCCTACCTCATCAACTACTTCCCAATACCCACATGTTATCAATCCTACTCATGTAATGTTTGAGGGTGAAACTAATGCATAAAAACTGGGTATATAGGGGAATATGATCAAAGTGTGAACTTGCGTGCAACGTTGATGAAGATGATTCGCACTCAACACTCTTGATAGTTCTACTCGTCACACTCCGGTCAATCTATCGTAAGCAATCAATAGCAACCACACATAAGCAATCACTCAACAGATCAGAAAGAACGAAGAAGACGATTCGGAGAACACCAAAACCAAGCAAATAACTCTTGCAACATAAAACAATTTATAACAGTACCAAAATTATATGAATTTGGCCTTATCAGAAAGTTTAGGTCAAGAGCTTCGATTTGCAAAAAGAATCAACTCAAACGGAGCTACAAAACTCAAGTTATGATCAAACGAAGTTTGAATGTAAATATGATCTAATTCAAATTTTAAAATTTGAAAAAAATGTTTGGGTTGGATTACTGGATAGAGGGGATCATAATGAAGACGTGGGCGTTGGTTTCATCGAATTCCGACTAACGAGCAAAAAGTTATGAGCGTTTGAAGAACAGGGGCTAAACTGTAAAATAAAACAACTACAACTAGGTCCCTGGCGTAAATAACCAGAAAATGAAAAGACTAAATAACGAACGCTCGTTTATAAGATCTAAACAGTGGACGTTCGCTGTTTAATAAAACCCTAAAAAAACAGATCTAGTCTAGGGTTTTTTTTAAAAACTCGATCCTAAAGAAAAAGGACCGGGGTCGGTTTATACCGGTTCGCGGCGGTTCGAAGAAAACCGGCGGTTCGCGGAGCGGATCGGACCGGCGAGCTTGGGCGAGGCGGCGCGGGGCTCCGGCGGGCGGCTCCGGTCGTCGGAGGAGACGGCGAGGCGCACGGGGAGAGGCGGCGCGGGGCGACGGGTGCGCTGGTGGTGAGGCGGCGACGGCAGCAGCAGCTAGCGGCGACGGCGGCGATGTGGCGTCGGTGGCGCGGGCAGCAAGCAGCGGCGGGAGGCGGCGGTTGCGGGGAGAGTAGAGAGAGAGGGGCCCGGGGCTGGGCTCCGGTATTTATGGAGGGACAGAGAGGGCAGCGTGGAGGAGGGGGCAAGGGAGGCGGCGAGAGTGTCCATGGCGACCACGGCGGTGGCGCTGGTGGAACCGCTCGGGACTCTATCCCGAGCTTGAAGACGGGCGCATCGCTAGCTGGGCTGGCTGGGCCGCGGCCTGGCTGGGTGCTGGGCCGGACCAGTTGGCGAAGTTTTTTTTTTTAAACATTTTTTCAGAGAACTAAAATAATAAAAACAAAATAACTAAAAATATTATATAGGCATATAATATATCAAAATTTTCAGAAAAAGATTTTCTACGACATGAACATTTTCCTAGCATTAAATAAAATTCACACAAATTCAGATAAATCAAAGAGTGCTACTGGTCTAATAAATCCAATAAAAAACATTATAAAAAAAATACCAAAATGACTTCAAATTTATTTATCTCCAAATTTCTGATGTAGTGAATCATGTTACCCTAATTTCCTTATATTTTTATTTTGGAGAAAAATAATTTGAATAAAACTCAAATAACTTCAAATTGAAAATAATTTCAAAAGGACTTTGAATATGATCCTTTGAAACTCCCAACTCATATTTCATATGTTTTGAAGAAGTCATTTTATCTTCGCTCGTGAAAATCATTGAGTTGCCTAAAGTTTCTGAATTTGAAATATTTCTAAATAAAATTCAAATCTTTTCAAAACCCTTCTCATTTATTTAAATGGAAGAAGTCATGTCATCTTCTCTCAAGGGTTTTGTATTTGAATAGAATTTGAATTCACAGAGATCAAAATGCAAAAGGTGAAAGGTTGGGAAAGTCCTTTTATTCCCTCTCATTTAACTTTCAAAAAGTTTCGTATTTCACTCAATCAATCACACAAAAATCAAACAATCAATCTATTTATTATAACATTCCAAAATTTAGAATTTTGGGATGTTACAAATAACTTGGCCAGTTCCTCTCCCATAGCTTGTCTCTTAGGTTCAGAGAAACGCCGAAGAGTCTGCTTGATCGGCTTGAATCCCTTTAGAATATTGAGGCTGTGCTCGGCCAGCCTGTGTGGGATTCCTGGCATGTCTGAGGGGTGCCAGGCGAATATGTCCCAATTCTCGCGCAGGAACTCTCGTAGTGCGGCGTCCACGGCGGGGTTTAACTGTGCCCCGATGGAGGCTGTTTTTTGTAGGGTCCGTTGGATGGACTTGGAATTTGACTATTTCATCCACTGGTTTAAAAGAGGTGGACTTGGATCTCTTGTCAAGTATCACATCGTCCATGTCCACTGTGGAGCGCAGTGCACTTAATTCCTTGGTCGCAAGGGCTTCAGATAATGCCTCGAGGGTCAATGCGACTGTTTTGTTTTCGGCGTGGATTGCTGTGTCCGGATCACTAGCAAGAGTGGTGATTCCGTTGGGCCCGGGCATTTTGAGCTTCATGTACCCGTAATGGGGTATAGCTTGGAAGATCGTGAACGCCTCCCGCCCTAAAAGGGCATGGTATCCGCTACTGAACGGGGCCACTTGGAATGTAATTTCTTCGGACCTATAGTTCTCCAGTGTGCCGAATACCACATCTAGTGTCATTTTCCCAGCACAGCATGCTTCCCGACTGGGGATGATTCCTTTGAAGGTTGTGCTGCTTTGCTCAATGCGGTTCCAGTCTATTTCCATTTTTTGAAGAGTTTCCTCATAGATGAGGTTTAATCCACCGCCGCCGTCCATGAGTACTTTGGTGAGTCGAAAGCCGTCCACAATTGGACTGAGGACCAGTGCAGCTGGTGCTCGGGCTGTTCGGAATTTAGGTTCATCACTGGCATTGAAGGTAATAGTCGTGTCACTCCATGGATTTATTGCTACCACATGGCCGATTTCAGCAAGGCTGCGGAGTGTTCGCTTGCGCCTATTATTTGATACAAAGGTTTCGAAGACTGTTAATACCGTATTGTTATCCCTGGGATGGTGCTCTATGGCATCTGGGATGAGAAGATCCTCACCACTTTTGGCCACTTGCCGGAGTACCCAACATGCTCTAAGGCTATGTGTTGGTATGGTATCCGCTGTACTATGAATTTTGCAGGGTCCGTTGAGCCATCCCTCTAATACAGTTCCGCGCCCTGTAGAGGGTCTTTTCTTCTTTGTAATTAACTCGGGTGTCTTATGATAGTGCACCCTTTTACTTCGGACTGGGTGTATATTCAGAGCCAGATTATCCCAAAATTTCATGTCGGTTTTCCAAGCGCTTTCCATCGCACAGTACTTTCGTACTATGGACGCCAAGTCGGCGAAGCGTGATATGTCACGGCGGCTTATGGCGTTAAGGATTCCCTTGTCCATGCAATTATTGCAGAAAAATGAGACTGCGTCTTCCTCGCGACAGTCCTTAACCTAGTTCATCACAAGGAGGAATCTGGCCCAATAATGATGTAATGTTTCCTGGGGCGCTTGCCTGATGTGGGAAATATCGTTTATGCTTGGGTGGGTGGGTGGGTGGATTTGAGTCCGAACCCTTACCCGATCTGAGACCCAGGGGCCGAGGAGTTTCCAATCTTGGAAGTTTAGGTTTCGGGATGTTGCCCGATAAGTCTGGCCCACCGCCTGACTCTAGGTTCAGGGCTTGGGGTAAGTCCTACCGTAAACGGGTATCCGGCTCGGAGAGCTTAGGAATCCGGACATAGTTAGTCCTCAAGATAGAGGAAGAATCGCCACATTGTTCCTCCACTACTGCAATATGATGGGTGACCGGTGGAGAGTTAATCCCTCTTTGATCGGGTTTAAGCCCAATCCGATCATAGTCCGTAGCGACTTCCAACGCGGCGATGCGATCCAAGAGATCGTTTAGGGATGAGAGCTCCATTGGATCCATCTGCTCGGCAAATTCCGAGCCGACGTGGAGGCTGTTTTCGATGACCCGAGAAGTCATCGTCGGTGCAGCAGCCGAACGGGCGGTCATGATGAAACTTCCTAGCCGGAGAGTTTGGCCGACAGCCAAGGCTCCCCCGGAGGTAATGTTGTTTTTAACAACGAGACGAGGCATCCTTCCTTATGGTGACGACACAGTGAAACTCTCAATGAAAGCACCAATGTTGGTGTCAAAACCGACGGATCTCGGGTAGGGGGTCCCGAACTGTGCGTCTAAGGCGGATGGTAACAGGAGGCATGGGACACGATGTTTACCCAGGTTCGGGCCCTCTTGATGGAGGTAAAACCCTACGTCCTGCTTGATTGTTCTCGATGATATGAGTAGTACAAGAGCTGATCTACCACGAAATCGAAGAGGCTAAACCCTAGAAGCTTGCCTATGGTATGATTGTATGTTGTCCTACGGACTAAAACCCTCCGGTTTATATAGACACCGGAGGGGGCTAGGGTTACACAAGGTCGGTTACAAAGGAGGAGATATACATATCCATATTGCCTAGATTGCCTTCTATGCCAAGTAAAAGTCCCATCCGGACACGAGACAAAGTCTTCAATCTTGTATCTTCATAGTCCAACAGTCTGGCCAAAGGATATAGTCCGGCTATCCGGAGACCCCCTAATCCAGGACTCCCTCAGTTAATCTCATTTCTAGGATTTTTATAACAACGCATGTTATTGCTTAGAGTTGATATGATAACTGTATTAAGTGCTATGGTAGAATATGAGTAGGCCCTATCATATCTGTTTTCCTCTCATTGTTACATGATGTTTGAACCATGATATATTGCTAGACTAGCAATGTTCCCGTGCATTGCAACAGATCCAAAATAGAATAATACATGTTCACAAACTTGAAAGAAAAACACTATAGTTTGGTCTATATATCACTAAAAATATACTCGTATTAGGTTTCATTCAAAATGTATTCTTTGCAGCTGTTTTGATGAGGTGGGGGAGGGATGTGGTTGGTCTTAAGATACTAAGGGGTTTCTTCAAATTGGAACAAAGGAGTGGGGTCCTGATGCAAAAATGCCATGACTTACATCATAGTCGTTAGATGCAGATTTGATGGTCAGAAATGACGGGTGGCCGACACACCATCATCACCAACTGAGTCTTTTATAGGAGTCGAGAATATGAAAGCCATTGGCTTATCTTTGTAACTTGGGGTATGATTATGACCACGACATTGCAATTCTCTCTCTATGATATGTGTCACTATTATAATAATCTTAATTCCACACATACTCTGAACATGATTGTTTATTTTTGTCATTTTGGTCTCCAATTTGAATTGTTGCAGCAGACGCAAATGCGCTGGCCTTCATGATTCCAGGACCTGGAATCATACCAGCCGATGGGTGGTGGTTTATCGCTCATTCAGCTGACGACTGTCATTTGATGCTCATTTGTGCGTACCAAATTGACCAAACCATTTCATCAAACCACATGCAGTGCAATGCCTGGGGCATTGGTGACATTGATGGCTATGGCTGCTTCGTGTTCGAGAAAGATCCCAGCTCCGTTGGGCCAGGCATATTCAACTGGAGGCGGCTTTACAGCCTCGGCAACCACTCCATGTTCCTCGGGCTCAATTATCCGATCATCCAACCAATCATTGATCATATCACCGACGATGATTACCATGCTATGCAACTTCCATTCGCCAGGGGGGACTGTGTTTACACATCATACCATGGGTTTCATGAATCACCGTATCCAGAGATTCGTCGACATAGCTTGTTGCCAGATAATCTTCAGTGTGTGAAAGGCATCAAGCTTCCATGCGATGGATGGATTTTGCAAACCCGACATGCGGCGATGTGGTTCATGCCAACAACAAATATGCACAACTTTATTCGTACTGATATCTAGACTGGGCCATGTATCCTGCTACTGTAGCATGACCCTCTTTTGTTGGATATTATGTACTATTGTTAGTTTGAAGCACTCCCTTGCTTTGAAGGATAGATACCTTTTCTGGGATCAAGTGCATCCTAACTCACCTGCGTAGGATGTACTGATAATGATGATAGAGATGCTGTGCAGAAGCCATATATATATATTAGGCTTAAAGTGTGTACTTATTGTTGAAAGTATTGTCCAGTGGGAATTATATTTTGTATTACTCATATAGCCTACAAAGTCTGTCGCACAGCCTTGTAACTTCTTACCCCTTTTCTAAATTTGTACTAGTCCTCTATACCGTATATTGTGCTACTCGTACTAATACCTGCCTCCTAGTTTACTGGTCCCCTTAGTAATTTGTGTCAAATTTTGACCATAAATTTCACTAACTAAATGTTAATGCATGTCACAAAAAATTATATCATTTTATTAGTATTTGAACATAGTTTCCAGTGGAATAATTTTCGGTGACATGCATTGACATTTTGTTAGTTAAACCTATGGTTAAAATGCGACACTAAATATGACTAGTAAGTAAAGTACAATAGCAGTACTAGTATACATCGGTCAAATTATTCATCATCTCCTCACATTGAATTGACGTGACAACATGCTGCGCGTGAGGTGACACAAGAATCCCGGCGGCGTGTTCGGGTATTGTGGACTTTAGATGTGGAGTACTACCACTTATCTGTTGAAATCTTTCATCATTCACTTAAAATAGTCGATTTGATCATACATTGAGTACCATATAACTCGAACTAACCGATGCAACTCCAAGAAGGATTGGCCGGTGCTGCCGGCTGGCGTCAAGTTCGATCCAATGGATCAGGAGCTGATCGAGCACCTTGAGGCCAAAGTGAGTGCTAACAGCGCGAGATCTCACCCTCTCATCGATTTGTTCATACCAACCATAGACAGTGAGCACGGCATATGCTACACCCATCCTGAGAAACTTCCAGGTAAGACACCGATCGGCCGTCTACTTGCACAAACATATTCCTTTGTTTATAGCTATATTTTTCTTTTCAGACGCAGACCTGGTGAAGCAATTACAATTTGACAATTAATTAAAAGTGAAACAAGTGACTGCAACATGTCAAACATGTTATGAAAATGCCAACTACGTACACTAAAACTTGTATTCGACAATACTACATGTATCACACTGAGTGGCCTAAGCAAGCATTTCTTCCAACGCAATTCCAGGGCATTTAAAAGGGGCATGTGGACACGTCGCAAGATACAGTCGGAGTGCGGGATGCACGTGATGTGGCACAAGACCGGCAATACCTTGCCGGTGATGGTCAATGGCCGGCAGACGGGCAACAAAAAGGTTCTGGTGCTGCACACCAACAAGAACTTCGACCATTACTGCAAAAAATAAATAAAAAAAGAACTTCGACCAGTAGAGGACCAACTGGGTGATGCACCAGTACCACCTCGGGGACCTGGAGCAAGAGAAGGAACGGGAGCTGGTCTTCTGCAAGATTTTCTACCACGCGAACACTAGGGCCAGGACTAAAAAGATTATAAGTTAGTTTGGTATTGGTACTTGTACTACCTTGTCATGCGCAAGTTGGTATTGTTGTTAACGATCTTTCGGTATGAACTTGTCATTTGCTTCCAACCATCATGCCGATGGGCGACGTGGATATAAAGCTGAATCATTTGTTTCGAAACGAATTTTCAGGCACCTGATTTTTATTTGATGGGTAGCATAAGCACCTGCCGTTCGAATTCCCAGTTCTCCAAATTTTTCGAAACAAGTGCATGAACTTATTATCACGATGAAAAAACAATATACATGCTGCATCCCAGTTATCAGTATGTACTTGCAGAATTCTCTCGTTTATTGAGCAGTTATATTGTTTTTTCTGGTCGAGCAAGTTTCAACTGGGTTGTAGACTGCCTAGGCTTGGTTTTGTTTTTAACAGGCCTAGCCCATGACGACAACGGGGCACAAAAATCCAGCGGGTATCTACTGGCCTCTAGCCCGCCAGCGTTAGTTATATTTTGTCTTACAAGATCCACAGGCAGTTTTTTTACTGAATCAAACACACAACTCAATTCTATTTTCCTCTTGAAATGCCATGTCCTACTTCCGCTTTTTCCAATCTCTACCTATAGTTTTAATAGTTCATATACATGTATCATTACATTGAAAATACATAAAGTTCCCTTTTCATATTTACATCCTTATTTTTGTTGTTGTTTTCCCTCCCAGCACTGATTTTTTTACCACTGGTTTTCCCTTAAACCAACTCAATTGTCCCACGTATTGTTTGCTTACAAAAACAAAACGATTTATTTGGCAAATCAATAAGTTCTTAAAAAATGTTTATCATTTCGGGATTACAACAGTTTGGACTCCACCGAAATATGCAAAATAAGGTTGAACTATTTGAATGTGGTCCTGGGTAGAAAATGGGCTGTAATAAATTACATAAGAATTAGCAAATGGGCTGCAAATTATTAAAAAAATAGAAAATGGGCTTTATGTTGTCTGCCACAGATTTGGAGGCTAACTTGTGGGCCTACTAGGTTCATGCGTATACAAGGTTTCTCAAAAAAACTTAGTCAACAATCGACTCTACTATCGTCAGAACGTTAGAGGTCAATCTAACGACAATCGTGCTTCTTCAGTCTCTGATCTTCCTGCTCCAGCCACCCAAACCAGCACCGGCGGAACCGCTTGCTCCCGCCTCCCGTGGCCGGCTGTGTTGCCGGGCAGGCCTCACGGCCCCACCATACTCGCATCCTTGGCCTAGCTATCCCTCTACTCACCCACACCTCATGTTATGTTCCAGTGACGACAGCCGAACTAGTCAACCCTCGTACCCCCCACCACATGGGCAGCCATTGCCGTGTCTTCCCCGGCTCCGTGTCGTTTCCTTCGCAGTCCTAGCCGTCATCCACCGCCCTGGTGCTCTCGGCACAGCATGGTCAACGAACGACATCCATCGAAAGTGGACTGTACGTGGAGAGGCTGACAGCTGGGTCCACGGCCGCACACAAGGAAATGCCTCCATATTACGCGCAAAATAATGATTCCTCCACCTGACATCTAGGACCAACCGAAAGGGCCTCTGTATTTCACGAAAAAAACGTTCCAGCCAATGACAACTCGGACCCACCAGCTATATCTTCGCACGCAAGGAAGTGCTTCCTTATGACACAAAAAAATGAATACTCCTCGTGCTAGCTAGGACCCAGCATAATGGGAGGCTGACTTGTGGGCCTACCAAGTTGATGGGGACGGAGGGCTTTGTCAACTTAGTCAATATGAACGATTTTAACTCCAGTGACCGTACGATGTCCATCCAACAGCCATGGTGCTTCTTCAACCTCTGGTCTTCTTGCTCCAGCCGCCCAAACAAGCGTCGGTCGTGCCGCCTGCTCCTGCCTCCCATGGCTGGCTGTGCTGCCACCGTTGGCCATGCCATCCCTGTTATTCTCCGGTGATGGCAGCCTCACACCGCAGCTGAAGCAGCCAACCCACATACTCCCCTTCATATGGGCATCCATTGCTGCGCCGTCCCCTTCCTAGGCCTCTCCGTCGTCCACCGCTCTGGTGCTCTCGGCGCCGCGTGGTCAATGTGGTCAACGAACGACTTACATCGGAATAGTACTGTACGTGGAGAGGCTGATAGATGGGTCCATGGCCGCAGCAAGGAAATGCCTCCTTATTACACGCAAAATAATGATTCCTCCACCTGACAGTAGGGACCCACCGGACGGGCCACCGTATTTCGCAAAAAAAACATTTCCCCATGACTACTGGGACCCACCAGCTACATCTTCGCACGCAAGGAAGTGCGTCCATATTATGGGAAAAAAATTGATTTGCCCCCCTGACTGCTGGGACCCACCAGCTACAACTTCGCACGCAAAGTAGTTCTTGACAGTCGGGACCTGCCTGATCGAAGCGTACGTAGCGTTGTCATTATGGTGGCGAACATGTACGTACATACTGGTCGATCGGTCTGTCTGCAGGCTACA
The DNA here is from genome assembly GCF_056163025.1 of Triticum urartu. NCBI lineage: Eukaryota > Viridiplantae > Streptophyta > Magnoliopsida > Poales > Poaceae > Triticum > Triticum urartu. The sequence continues at coordinate 289,675,701 of NC_141873.1, forward strand.
TCGATTAACCGTGGCCGTGTAAGGAAGGGCATGTGTCGTAGTAGAGGCGCGCACATAGCATGTACACGTATGTACAGCGGCGAGGGTGCAAGAAAGAAAATACGGCCACGTACGTACATACGGGTGGGGTCTCGAATTCCTACTCGCACATACGTACAGCCAAGGCTAGTGTACATGGCTGGGTCGGAACGGAGAAGCTGCGCCGTCGTCGTGATCATGGGGAGGCAACCGGCTGGGTCGGAACAGACTCCATCGTCGTGTTCATCGGGAGCCAATCGGCTTGGATGGAACAACGATGGAAACGAGGCCTGACGATGATACGTCTCCGTCGTATCTATAATTTGTGATTGTTCCATGCCAATATTCTACAACTTTCATATACTTTTGGCAACTTTTTATACTATTTTTGGGACTAACATATTGATCCAGTGCCCAGTGCCAGTTCCTGTTTGTTGCATATTTTTTGTTTCGTAGAATATCCATATCAAACGGAGTCCAAACGGGATAAAAACTGACGGAGATTTTTTTTGGAATATATATGATTTTTGGGAAGAAAAATCCACGCGAGACGATGCCCGTGGGGGCCACGAGGCAGGGGGCAGGCGCGCCCCTGACCCTCGTGGCCACCCCGTAAGACGGTTGATGCCCTTCTTTCGCCGCAAGAAAGCTAATATCCGGATAGAGATCGTGTTAAAATTTCCGCCCAATCGGAGTTACGGATCTCCGGGAATATATAAAACGATGAAGGGGTAGAATCTGAGAACGCGGAAACAGAGAGAGACATGGAGACAGATCCAATCTCGGAGGGGCTCTCGCCCCTCCCATGCCATGGAGACCAAGGACCAGTGGGGAAACCCTTCTCCCATCGAGGGAGGAGGTCAAGGAAGAAGAAGGAGGGGGGCCCTCTCCCCCTCGCTTCCGGTGGCACTGGAGTGCCACAGGGGGCCGTCATCATCACCGCAATCTTCACCAACAACTTCACCGCCATCATAACTAACTCTTCCCCCCTCTATGCAGCGGTGTAACCTCTCTCTTAACCACTGTAATCTATACTTAAACATGGTTCTCAACGCTATATATTATTTCCCAATGATGTATGGCTATACTATGATGTTTGAGTAGATCCGTTTTGTCCTATGGGCTATTTGATGATCAAGATTGGTTTGAGCATGTTTTATTATTGGTGCAGTCCTATGGTGCTCTCCGTGTCGCGCAAGCGTGAGGGATCCCCGCTGTAGGGTGTTGCAATACGTTCATGATTCGCTTATAGTGGGTTGCGTGAGTGACTGAAACACAAACCCGAGTAAGGGGGTTGTTGCGTATGGGATAAAGAGGACTTGATGCTTTAATGCTATGGTTGGGTTTTATCTTAATGATCTTTAGTAGTTGCGGATGCTTGCTAGAGTTCCAATCATAAGTGCATATGATCCAAGTAGAGAAAGTATGTTAGCTTATGCCTCTCCCTCATATGAAACTTCAATAATGATTACCGGTCTAGTTATCGATTGCCTAGGGACAAATAACTTTCTCGTAACAAAAAGCTCTCTACTAAAACTAAATTAGTTGTGTCTTTATCTAAATAGCCCCTACTTTTTATTTACATGCTCTTTATTATCTTGCAAACCTATCGAACAACACCTACAAAGTACTTCTAGTTTCATACTTGTTCTAGGTAAAGCGAACGTCAAGCGTGCGTAGAGTTGTATCGGTGGTCGATAGAACTTGAGGGAATATTTGTTCTGCCTTTAGCTCCTCATTGGGTTCGACACTCTTACTTATCGAAAACTGTTGCGATCCCCTATACTTGTGGGTTATCAGCATACCGCAGAATGGAGGAAACGGCCTTGTCTTCGACCGACCATGGTCGAAACGGGATCCTGTTCATCGGGAGGGGTCTGCCGTACCGCAAAATAGAGGAAACGGGCCTCCTACGGCGGAAACGGGGTCCTGTTGATTGGGAGGGGTGTGGCGTACTGCAAAACAAAGGAAACAGACTTGTGTTGGAGTGCTACGGTCGAAACGGGGGTCCTGTTCATCGGGAGGGGTGTGGCGTACCACAAAACGGGACTCCATGGGATACTGTTCATCTCCACCGTCGACCTCCTCTAGCCTCCACATGCTCCTGTTCAACCACTGTCGACCTCCTCCAGCCTCCACCTGCGACTGTTCATCCACGGGCTCCTGTTCATCCAGCCTCCACCGCGCACTCCTCCACCGGCTACTATTCAACCAGCCCTCTCCACGGGGTCCTGTTCAACCACAACTCCACGGGCTACTGTTCATCTAGCCCTCCACTGGCCACTGTTCAACTAGCCCTCCACCAGCTACTGTTCATCCAGCCCTCCACGGGGTCCTGTTCATCCACCGGCTCGACCGATCGGGTACTGTTCATCCAGGGGCAACGGCCTCTACTACGACGGGGTCCTGTTCATCCAACGCCCCACCGGGAACTGTTCATCCAAACCCCTCAACAACTCTCATTGTTCATCAAGGGAAGGAGGCAGCAGTGTTCGATCAGCTTCAGTTAGCAGCAGTAGCGAAGGAGTCACTCGGGTCAGTTAACGGCAAGGGATCGATCGATCGCTCGGGTTCAGCAACGTGTAGCCTGCAGTGCAATCGCTCGGGTTCAGTTAGAGCCCAATGCCTCACACACACGCGCGTACGTACGAGAGAAACGCGCATCGCTCGGCCCCTGACCACCCACCGTAACCGGGAACTCCTTGATATTTTCCGCGCCCTTGCTTCTACCATGGTTTTTTCTGTCATTGACGGCCCAAAGAATGTCATGCAACTGCGTCTCCGGCCCTCCCAGGATGAAAAGCCCATTTTCTGTCATGATTTCTGTCATAGAAGTAGGACCCCACCACATCTATGATGATACCGGGTTTTGTCACAATTATCGTCATAGAAGTGTCATAAGTATGATAGATTTTTTTTTCGTTTGGCCCTAAATGTCACGGATATGTCTTTTCTTGTAGTGAAGCTTAGTTACTTACCGAGCTGGATACGTTGTGTATGAGCCGGCCAGGACTATGTAAGCCGCCAGGCATCAACCTGTATATAAAGGGGTGACCTGTCGGTGGGTTAACTCTAGAGACAACTGGTCGAGAACTAGGTTAAGCATATTCACTCCGTGGTAATTGAAACTCAAGCAATACAACCAAAAGGAGGAGTAGGCTTTCACCTCGTTGAGAGGGGCCGAACATGGATAAATTCTCCGTGTCCTTTGTCCCGTTCAACCCTTTTCAAGCTAACCTAGTTGCGGTGGCTCCACACCTAAGTCCTTTCGCTAGGGCATCTGGCGTGTTAAGTCCATGACAGTTGGCGCCCACCATGGGGCCAGCGCATGGTGGTTTCAAGTTCTTGAAGGGTATCTTCACAGGGATCAAGGGATACACCGTCCGTCGGATGACCAAAAGCTGATGCGACAAGCTCTACATCGACGATGCAGGCTGGGGCCCCGAGGCCGGCTCACTCGAGTACGGGTACCAGGTCCCCTTCGACGGAATCCATGTTTTCATCGGCAAGATCTGCGGGGTCGGAGCCTGAGCCGGACACCTGCGCAGACATCGTCGAGATGGCTCAGCGCGCACGACCCGCCAAGGTTCAAGCTGCCATGAAGCACACCTTTGTTGGTTTCATCCATGGGGCAGATCATGAGGAAGGATACGTGTCCAGGGGAGAGACGGTAATCTATTCTGATGGTGAGTCTTCAACTGGTGAGACTGATTTAATGTATCAACCGCAAGACGGCAGGCTTGGGGGCTGTTCCGATGGTGATAGTATTCCGGACCCCTATGAGCCGCCGAATAGGGTCACGATCTTCATGACCGGTACACAACCGGTGCTAGGTTCGACGACTGCTATGGCTATGACCTCCAATTCAACGGCTGCAACAACGACTATTGCTAGCGGCTCTGCGCGCCCGCCGGCTCAGGTATTACCTGAGCTCTTGGAGGCTTTGGCCACCATATTGGCTGCGGAGGTGACACCAGAAAATCAAGCACAACATAAGGTGGACGTTGCGAGATTGCGAGATGAGGTAGTTCAAGCCAAGGAGGAATTTAATGCAGAGAATGCTAGGATGGCAACGGAATGAGCCGCTTTGGATGCTCAGGCACAACGGGTTCAGGCAGAGTCGTTCCGGCTCACCTTGGACTAGAGCGCTTCAAACGCTATTGTGAGGAGGAGGCACCCGACCCGTCTACCCACGGAGTTTGAGGCTAGGAACCTTTTCAACACGCTTGGGCAGGAACTAGTGACCCGCCCGTGGTAAACCAGGTTGGTCAGGCACCCGCGACCGGAGCACCGGTTCAGCCATGTGCTGCAGACCCGCCTCGTTTGAATTTGACTCCGCCTCAACATGTTCCAACACGCTGAGGGAGTCCTGGATTAGGGGGTCCTCGGACAGCCGAGCTATATACTTTGGCCGAACTGTTGGGCTATGAAGATACAAGATTGAAGACTTCGTCCCGTGTTCGGGTGGGACTCTCCTTTGCATGGAAGGCAAGCTGGGCAATTCGGATATGTAGATCTCCTTCTCTGTAACCGACTCTGTGTAACCCTAGCTCCCTCCGATGTCTATATAAACTGGAGGGTTTAGTCCATAGGACAACAACAATCATAATCATAGGCTAGCTTCTAGGGTTTAGCCTCTACGATCTCGTGGTAGATCAACTCTTGTAATACTCATATGATCAAGATCAATCAAGCAGGAAGTAGGGTATTACCTCCATCGAGAGGGCCCGAACCTGGGTAAACATTGTGTCCCCCACCTCTTGTTACCATCAACCTTAGACGCACAGTTCGGGACCCCCTACCCAAGATCCATCGGTTTTGACACCGACATTGGTGCTTTCATTGAGAGTTTCACTGTGTCGTCACGATAAAGGCTTGATGGCTCCTTCGACCATCAGCAACGATGGGATCCAGGGTGAGGTTTTTCTCCCCGGACAGACCCTCGTATTCGGCGGCTTTGTACTGCGGGCCAACTCGCTTGGCCGTCTAGAGCACATTGATAACTACGCCCCTGGCCATTAGGTCAGGTTTGGAAGCTTGAACTACACTGCTGACATCCGCGGAGACTTGATCGTCGACGGATTCGAGCTCATGTCAGGCGCGCCGCACAGTCACGACGAGCACGAATTAGCTCTGCCATCGGAGGGTGTTCGGGAGATCACACCTGCGGCTACTCCGGCCCTCAATCCGAAGCAGATCGTGCCATCCGAGGACGGGTGGATGGACCCCGCCACGGAGGCCACACACTCAGCGGCAATAGAGCCGAATACTGACTTCACCTCCTATGAGACCTGTGTTACCGGACCCTTGGATTCGTCCCCGGCCACAGGCTCCGAACCGCTTGCGTCCGTGCCTATCCAATCTGATTGGGCACCGACCATGGAGTTTACCTCCATTGATATTTTTCAGCACTCGCCCTTGGGCGACGTGCTAGATTCATTGAGGTCTCTCTCCTTGTCAGGAGACCTTCAGCCGAAATATATCCGGCTCGAGTGGGAAGCGGACGATGAAGGAATTCGTTCCCCACCCACCACCCACTTAATAGCCACTGTCGACGACTTAACCGACATGCTTGATTTCGACTCCAAAGACATCAACGGTATGGATGACGATGCAGGAGAGGAACAGGAACCACCGCCCACAGGGTGCTGGACAGCCACTTCATCACACGATATATACATGGTGGATACACCCAAAGAAAACAACGACGACGAACGAAAGGATGCAGCGAAGGATAGTCCCCTCGAGAAGCAACCAAAGCGACGACGTAGGCGCCGCTCCAAATCCCGCCTCAGCAAAAACAGCGATAACAACGCAAGAAAGAATAATACCCTGGCCGACTCCAAAGGAAATGACGACCACATGGACACAACGATGGAGCAGGATGAGCCAGCGGACGTTGTACATAGTACGGAGCCGCTGTCCGATCACGGCGATGCTGAGGGTAAAGCTCATCAACCTGTCTCTGGAGAGGAGAACAGTGAATGAAATATGCCCTAGAGGCAATAATAAAGTTATTATTTATTTCCTTATATCATGATAAATGTTTATTATTCATGCTAGAATTGTATTAACCGGAAACATAATACATGTGTGAATACATAGACAAACAGAGTGTCACTAGTAAGCCTCTACTTGACTAGCTCGTTGATCAAAGATGGTTATGTTTCCTAACCATAGACATGAGTTTTCATTTGATTAACGGGATCACATCATTAGGAGAATGATGTGATTGACTTGACCCATTCCGTTAGCATAGCACTTGATCGTTTAGTTTGTTGCTATTGCTTTCTTCATGACTTATACATGTTCCTATGACTATGCGATTATGCAACTCCCGTTTACCGGAGGAACACTTTGTGTGCCACCAAACGTCACAACGTAACTGGGTGATTATAAAGGTGCTCTACAGGTGTCTCCGAAGGTACTTGTTGGGTTGGCGTATTTCAAGATTAGGATTTGTCACTCCGATTGTCGGAGAGGTATCTCTGGGCCCTCTCGGTAATGCACATCACTTAAGCCTTGCAAGCAATGCAACTAATGAGTTAGTTGCGAGATGATGTATTACAGAACGAGTAAAGAGACTTGCCGATAACGAGATTGAACTAGGTATTGAGATACCGACGATTGAATCTCGGGCAAGTAACATACCGATGACAAAGGGAACAACGTATGTTGTTATGCGGTCTAACCGATAAAGATCTTCGTATAATATGTGGGAGCCAATATGAGCATCTAGGTTCCGCTATTGGTTATTGACCGGAGACGTGTCTCGGTCATGTCTACATTGTTCTCGAACCCGTAGGGTCCGCACGCTTAAGGTTTCGATGATAGTTATATTATGAGTTTATGAGTTTTGATGTACCGAAGGAGTTCGGAGTCCCAGATGAGATCGGGGACATGATGAGGAGTCTCTAAATGGTCGAGACGTAAAGATCGATATATTGGACGATTATATTCGGACATCGGAAAGGTTCCGAGTGATTCGGGTATTTTTCGGAGTACCGGAGAGTTACGGAAATTCGCCGGGGAGTATATGGGCCTTATTGGGCTTTAGGGGAAAGCGAGAAGAGAGGCTGGGCGCCCCCCAAGGCCTAGTCCGAATTGGACTAGGGGGAGGGGCTGCGCCCCCTCCTTCCTTCTATTCTCCCTTCCCTTACCTTGACTCCTACTCCTACTACTTGGAAGGGGGGGGGAATCCTACTCCCGGTGGGAGTAGGACTCCTCCAGGGCGCGCCATAGGGGCCGGCCCTCTCCCCCCTCCTCCACTCCTTTATATACGTGGCCAGGGGCACCCCATAGACACAACAATTGATCTCTTGATCTCTTAGCCGTGTGCGGTTCCCCCCTCCACCATAATCCTCGATAATGTTGTAGCAGTGCTTAGGCGAAGCCCTGCGATAGTGGAACATCAAGATCGTCACCACGCCGTCGTGCTGATGGAACTCTTCCCCGACATTCTGCTGGATCGGAGTCCGGGGATCGTCCTCGAGCTGAACGTGTGCTAGAACTCGGAGGTGCCGTAGTTTCGGTGCTTGATCGGTAGGGCCGTGAAGACGTACGACTACATCAACCGCGTTTTGCTAACGCTTTCGCTTTCGGTCTACAAGGGTACATAGACAAAACTCTCCCCTCTCGTTGCTATGCATCACCATGATCTTGCGTGTGCGTAGATTTTTTTTTTGAAATTACTACGTTCCACAACAGTGGCATCCGAGCCTAGGTTTTATGCGTTGATGTTGTGCACGAGTAGAACACAAGTGAGTTGTGGGCGATATAAGTCATACTGCTTACTAGCATGTCATACTTTGGTTCGGCGGTATTGTTGGATGAAGCGGCCCGGACCGACATTATGCGTACGCTTACGCGAGACTGGTTCTACCGACGTGCTTTGCACACAGGTGGCTGGCGGGTGTCAGTTTCTCCAACTTTAGTTGAACCAAGTGTGGCTACGCCCGGTCCTTGCGAAGGTTAAAACAGCACCAACTTGACAAACTATCGTTGTGGTTTTGATGCGTAGGTAAGAACGGTTCTTGCTAAGCCCGTAGCAGCCACGTAAAACTTGCAACAACAAAGTAGAGGACGTCTAACTTGTTTTTGCAGGGCATGTTGTGATGTGATATGGTCAATACATGATGCTAAATTTTATTGTATGAGATGATCATGTTTTGTAACCGAGTTATCGGCAACTGGCAGGAGCCATATGGTTGTCACTTTATTGTATGCAATGCAATCGCGCTGTAATGCTTTACTTTATCACTAAGCGGTAGCGATAGTCGTGGAAGCATAAGATTGGCGAGACGACAACGATGTTACAATGGAGATCAAGGTGTCGCGCCGGTGACGATGGTGATCATGACGGTGCTTCGAAGATGGAGATCACAAGCACAAGATGATGATGGCCATATCATATCACTTATATTGATTGCATGTGATGTTTATCTTTTATGCATCTTATCTTGCTTTGATTGACGGTAGCATTATAAGATGATCCCTCACTAAATTATCAAAGTATAAGTGTTCTCCCTGAGTATGCACCATTGTGAAAGTTCTTCGTGTTGAGACACCACGTGATGATCGGGTGTCATAGGCTCTACGTTCAAATACAACGGGTGCAAAACAGTTGCACACGCGGAATACTCAGGTTAAACTTGACGAGCCTAGCATATAACAGATATGGCCTCGGAACACGGAGACCGAAAGGTCGAGCGTGAATCATATAGTAGATATGATCAACATAGTGATGTTCACCATTGAAACTACTCCATCTCACGTGATGATCGGACATGGTTTAGTTGATTTGGATCTCGTGATCACTTAGTGGATTAGAGGGATGTCTATCTAAGTGGGAGTTCTTAAGTAATATGATTAATTGAACTTTAATTTATCATGAACTTAGTCCTGGTAGTATTAGCATATCTATGTTGTAGATCAATAGCTCGCGTTTAGCTCCCCTGTTTTATTTTTGATATGTTCCTAGAGAAAACTAAGTTGAAAGATGTTAGTAGCAATGATGCGGATTGGATCCGTGATCTGAGGTTTATCCTCATTGCTGCACAGAAGAATTATGTCTTTGATGCACCCCTAGGTGACAAACCTATTGCAGGAGCAGATGCAGATGTTATGAACATTTGGCTAGCTCAATATGATGACTACTTGATAGTTTAGTGCACCATGCTTAAACGGCTTAGAATCGGGACTTCAAAGACGTTTTGAACATCATGGACCATATGAGATGTTCCAGGAGTTGAAGTTAATATTTCAAGCAAATACCCGAGTTGAGAGATATGAAATCTCCAACAAGTTCTATAGCTAAAAGATGGAGGAGAATAGCTCAAGCAGTGAGCATGTGCTCAGATTGTCTGGGCACTACAATCGCTTGAATCAAGTGGGAGTTAATCTTCTAGATAAAATAGTGATTGACAGAATTCTCTAGTCACCATCACCAAGTTAGTAGAACTTCGTGATGAACTATGATTTGCAAGGGATAACGGAAACGATTCCCAAGCTCTTCGTAATGCTGAAATCGACGAAGGTAGAAATCAAGAAAAATATCAAGTGTTGATGGTAGACAAGACCACTAGTTTCAAGAAAAGGGCAAAGGAAAGAAGGGGAACTTCAAAGAACGGCAGGCAAGTTCCTGCTCAAGTGAAGAAGCCCAAGTCTGGTCCTAAGCCTGAGACTAAGTGCTTCTACTGCAAAGGGACTGGTCACTGGAAGCGGAACTGTCCCAAGTATTTGGCGGATAAGAAGGATGGCAAAGTGAACAAAGGTATATTTGATATACAGATTATTGATGTGTATTTTACTAGTGTTCATAGCAACCCCTCGGTATTTGATACTGGTTCAGTTGCTAAGAGTAGTAACTCGGAACACGAGTTGCAGAATGAATATAGACTAGTTAAGGGTGAAGTGACGATGTGTGTTGGAAGTGGTTCCAAGATTGATATGATCATCATCACACACTCCCTATACTTTTGGGATTAGTGTTGAACCTAAATAAGTGTTATTTGGTGTTTGCGTTGAGCACGAATATGATTTGATCATGTTTATTGCAATATGGTTATTCGTTTAAGTAAGAGAATAAATTGTTGTTCTGTTTACATGAATAAAACCTTATATGGTTACACACCCAATGAAAATGGTTCGTTGGATCTCGATCGTAGTGATACACATATTCATAATATTGAAACCAAAAGATGCAAAGTTAATAATGATGGTGCAATTTATTTGTGGCACTGCCGTTTAGGTCATATTGATGTAAAGTGCATGAAGAAAATCCATGTTGATGGGCTTTTGGAATCACTTGATTATGAATCAGTTGATGCTTGCGAACCATGCCTCATGGGCAAGATGACTAAGACTCCGTTCTCCAGAACAATGGAGCGAGCAACAGATTTGTTGGAAATGATACATACTGATGTATGTGGTCCGATGAATATTGAGGCTCGTGGTAGGTATCATTATTTTCTGATCTTCACAGATGATTTGAGCAGATATGCGTATATCTACTTGTGGAAACACAAGTCTGAAACATTTTAAAAGTTCAAAGAATTTCAGAGTGAAGTGGAGAATCATCGTAACAAAAATGAAAGTTTCTACGATATGATCGCAGAAGTAAAATATTTGAGTTATGAGTTTGGCCTTCAGTTAAAAACAATGTGAAATAGTTTCACTACTCACACCACCTGGAACACCACAACATAATGGTGTGTCTGAACGTCATAACCGTACTTTATTAGATATGGTGCGATGTATGATGTCTCTTACCGATCTACCACTATCGTTTTGGGGTTATGCATTAGAGACAGCTGCATTCACGTTAAATAGGGCACCATCTAAATCCGTTGAGACGACACCGTATGAACTATGGTTTGGCAAGAAACCTAAGCTGTCGTTTCTTAAAGTTTGAGGTTGCAATGCTTATGTGAAAAAGTTTCAACCTGATAAGCTCTAACCCAAATCAGAGAAGTGCGTCTTCATAGGATACTGAAAAGAAAATGTTGGGTACACCTTCTATCACAGATCCAAAGGCAATATATTCGTTGCTTTGAATGGATCCTTTCTAGAAAAGGAGTTTCTCTCAAAAGAAGTGAGTGGGAGGAAAGTAGAACTTGATGAGGTAACTGTACCTGCTCCCTTATTGGAAAGTAGTTCATCACAGAAATCTGTTCCTGTGACTACTACACCGATTAGTGAGGAAGCTAATGATGATGATCATGTAACTTCAGATCAAGTTACTACCGAACCTCGTAGGTAAACCAGAGAGAGATCCGCACCAGAGTGGTACGGTAATCCTGTTCTGGAGGTCATGTTACTTGACCATGACGAGCCTACGAACTATGAGGAAGCGATGATGAGCCCAGATTCCGCGAAATGGCTTGAGGCCATGAAATCTGAGATGAGATCCATGTATGAGAACAAAGTATGGACTTTGATTGACTTGCCCAATGATCGGCGAGCCATTGAGATTAAATGGATCTTCAAGAGGAAGACAGACACTGATAGTAGTGTTACTATCTAGAAAGCTAGATTTGTCGCAAAAAGGTTTTCGACAAGTTCAAGGTGTTGACTACGATGAGAGTTTCTCACTCGTATCTATGCTTAAGTCTGTCCGAATCATGTTAGCAATTGCCGCATTTTATGAAATCGGGCAAATGGATAAACAAAACTGCATTCCTTAATGGATTTATTAAAGAAGAGTTGTACATGATACAACCAGAAGGTTTTGTCAATCCTAAAGGTACTAACAAAATATGCAAGCTCCAGCGATCCATCTATGGACTGGTGCAAGCATCTCGGAGTTGGAATATACGCTTTGATAAGTTGAGCAAAGCATATAGTTTTTATACAGACTTGCGGTGAAGCCTGTATATACAAGAAAGTGAGTGGGAGCACTACAGCATTTCTGATAAGTATATGTGAAAGACATATTGTTGATCGGAGATAATGTAGAATTATTCTGCAAATCATAAAGGAATGTTTGAAAGGAGTTTTTCAAAGAAAGACCTCGGTGAAGCTGCTTACATATTGAGCATCAAGATCTATAGAGATAGATTAAGACGCTTGATAAGTTTTTCAATGAGTACATACCTTGACAAGATTTTGATGTAGTTCAAAATGGAACAGTCAAAGAAGGAGTTCTTGCCTGTGTTACATAGGTGTGAAGTTGAGTAAGACTCAAAACCCGACCATGGCAGAAGATAGAGAGAGAATGAAAGTCATTCCCTATGCCTTAGCCATAGGTTCTATAAAGTATGCCATTCTGTGTACCAGACCTATTGTATACCCTGCCCTGAGTTTGGCAAGGGAGTACAATAGTGATCTAGGAGTAGATCATTGGACATTGGTCAAAATTATCCTTAGTGGAATAAGGATATGTTTCTCAATTATGGAGGTGACAAAAGGTTTGTCGTAAAGGGTTACGTCGATGCAAGTTTTGACACTGATCCAGATGACTCTAAGTCTCAATATGGATACATATTAAAAGTGGGAGCAATTAGCTAGAGTAGCTCCATGCAGAGCATTGTTGACATAGAAATTTGCAAAATACTTACGGATCTGAATATGGCAGACCTGTTGACTAAACTTCTCTCACAAGCAAAACATGATCACACCTCAGTACTCTTTGGGTGTTAATCACATAGCGATGTAAACTAGATTATTGACTCTAGTAAACCCTTTGGGTGTTGGTCACATGTCGATGTGAACTATGGGTGTTAACCACATGGTGATGTGAACTATTGGTGTTAAATCACATGGCGATGTGAACTAGATTACTGACTCTAGTGCAAGTGGGAGACTGAAGGAAATATGCCCTAGAGGCAATAATAAAGTTATTATTTATTTCCTTATATCATGATAAATGTTTATTATTCATGCTAGAATTGTATTAACCGGAAACATAATACATGTGTGAATACATAGACAAACAGAGTGTAACTAGTGAGCCTCTACTTGACTAGCTCGTTGATCAAAGATGGTTATGTTTCCTAACCATAGACATGAGTTGTCATTTGATTAACGGGATCACATCATGAGGAGAATGATGTGATTGACTTGACCCATTCCGTTAGCATAGCACTTGATCATTTAGTTTGTTGCTATTGCTTTCTTCATGACTTATACATGTTCCTATGACATGAGATTATGCAACTCCCATTTACCGGAGGAACACTTTGTGTGCCACCAAACGTCACAATGTAATTGGGTGATTATAAAGGTGCTCTACAGGTGTCTACGAAGGTACTTGTTGGGTTGGTGTATTTCGAGATTAGGATTTGTCACTCCGATTGTCGGAGAGGTATCTCTGGGCCCTCTCGGTAATGCACATCACTTAAGCCTTGCAAGCAATGCAACTAATGAGTTAGTTGCGAGATGATGTATTACGGAACGAGTAAAGAGACTTGCCGATAACGAGATTGAACTAGGTATTGAGATACCGACGATCGAATCTCGGGCAAGTAACATACCGATGACAAAGGGAACAACGTATGTTGTTATGCGGTCTGACCGATAAAGAACTTCGTAGAATATGTGGGAGCCAATATGAGCATCCAGGTTCCGCTATTGGTTATTGACCGGAGATGTGTCTTGGTCATGTCTACATTGTTCTCGAACCCGTAGGGTCCGCACGCTTAAGGTTTCGATGACAGTTATATTATGAGTTTATGAGTTTTGATGTACCGAAGGATTTCGGAGTCCCGGATGAGTTCGGGGACATGACGAGGAGTCTCGAAATGGTCGAGACGTACAGATCGATATATTGGACGACTATATTCGGACATCAGAAAGGTTCCGAGTGATTCAGGTATTTTTCGGAGTACCGGAGAGTTACGGAAATTCGCCGGGGAGTATATGGGCCTTATTGGGCTTTAGGGGAAAGAGAGAAGAGAGGTTGGGCGCCCACAAGGCCTAGTCCGAATTGGACTAGGGGGAGGGGCTGCGCCCCCTCCTTCCTTCTCTTCTCCCTTCCCTTACCTTGACTCCTACTCCTACTACTTGGAAGGGGGGAATCCTACTCCCGGTGGGAGTAGGACTCGTCCAGGGCACGCCATAGGGGCTGGCCCTCTCCCCCCTCCTCCACTCCTTTATATACGTGGCCAGGGGCACCCCATAGACACAACAATTGATCTCTTGATCTCTTAGCCGTGTGCGGTGCCCCCCTCCACCATAATCCTCGATAATGTTGTAGCAGTGCTTAGGAGAAGCCCTGCGACAGTAGAACATCAAGATCGTCACCACGCTGTCGTGCTGACGGAACTCTTCCCCGACATTCTGCTGGATCGGAGTCTGGGGATCGTCATCGAGCTGAACGTGTGCTAGAACTCGGAGGTGCCATAGTTTCGGTGCTTGATCGGTTGGGCCGTGAAGACGTATGACTACATCAACCGCGTTGTGCTAACGCTTCCGCTTTCGGTCTACAAGGGTACGTAGACAACACTCTCCCCTCTCGTTGCTATGCATCACCATGATCTTGCGTGTGCGTAGATTTTTTTTGAAATTACTATGTTCCCCAACAAACAGTCCGGACGACGATGCACACATCATCTCGGAAAGGCACTTGGAACAAGAGAACCTCCATAGAAGGCTTATTGCCACCGCGAGGAGCCTGAAGAAGCGGAAGCAAAGGCTTAAGGCCACGCAGAATACACTCAACAGCAGATGGAACAAAGTGCTTGACACTGAAGAAAAGTACGGCGGCAGTCGCCACACAAAGAGCTATCCAAAACGCAAGTTGTTGCCTGAATTCGACGACGAGGCTTTAGAGCCCATTCAGCCGAAAAATAAAATGGCCGATCAGCTGGATCGACCACCCCGTGGCCGCGACAGGGCGGCTAACGACATCGCACACAAGTTAGCGCATGATTTACGCGAAGACCTGCACAAAAAAGCCGGTATGGCCAGTTCCATCTACGGATCCAGGAAGCGCGCTCCGGCACAGAATCATGGCCGCCCAAACGACTATACTGACCGAATAATAGCTCGGAATCAAAACCAAACGCTACAACCGTCCGAATAATGCCATGACACATCCAAATACACGGGTGCCGTGCACCCCCTATGCTTCACCGATGAGGTGCTGGATCATGAATTTCCAGAGGGATTCAAACCCGTGAACATAGAGGCATACGATGGAACGACAGACCCTAGGGTCTGGATTGAGGACTTTATCCTTCACATCCACATGGCTCACGAATATGATCTCCATGCCATAAAATACCTGCCCCTCAAGTTGAAAGGACCAGCCCGGCACTGGCTGAAAAGTCTCCCCGAAAACTCAATTGGAAGCTGGGAAGAGCTTGAGGATGCTTTTAGGGCCAATTTTCAAGGGACCTATGTCTGACCTCCGGACGCAGACGATTTAAGGCACATAATTCAATAGCCCGGAGAGTCAGCCCGAAAACTTTGGAACAAATTCTCACGAAGAAGAATCAAATCGTCGACTGCCCGGATGCCGAAGCCTGCTACCTCTTGAGCACTGCGTTGGATTTCCTTGAAGAGGAAAGGATGATGCAGCAAAGTAGCGTAAGTATTTCCCTCAGTTTTTGAGAACCAAGGTATCAATCCAGTAGGAGGCTACGTGCGAGCTCCTCGTACCTGCACACAATAAATAACTCCTTGCAACCAACGCGATAAGGGGTTGTCAATCCCTTCAGGGTCACTTACGAGAGTGAGATCTGATAGATATGATAAAATAATATTTTCGGTATTATTATGATAAAGATGCAAAGTAAAATAAAAGCAAAGTAAAAAAAGCAAAGGAAGATTAATATGATGAAGATAGACCCGGGGGCCATAGGTTTCACTAGTTCCTTCTCTCAAGAGCATAAGTATTTTACGGTGGGTGAACGAATTACTGTTGAGGAATTGAGAGAATTAAGCATAGTTATGAGAATATCTAGGTATGATCATGTATATAGGCATCACGTCCGAGACAAGTAGACCGACTCCTGCCTGCATCTACTACTATTACTCCACTCATCGACCGCTATTCAGCATGCATCTAGAGTATTAAGTTCATGAAAACAGAGTAACATCTTAAGAAAGATGACATGATGTAGAGGGATAAATTCATGCAATATGATAAAAAAGCCCATCTTGTTATCCTCGATGGGAACAATACAATACGTGCCTTGCTGCCCCTACTGTCACTGGGAAAGGACACCACAAGATTGAATCCAAAGCTAAGCACTTCTCCCATTGCAAGAAAGATCAATCTAGTAGGCCAAACCAAACTGATAATTCGAAGAGACTTGCAAAGATAACCAATCATACATAAAAGAATCCAGAGAAGATTCAAATATTGTTCATAGATAATCTTGATCATAAACCCACAATTCATCGATCTCAACAAACACACCGCAAAAACAAGATTACATCGAATAGATCTCCACAAGAGAGGGGGAGAACATTGTATTGAGAGCCAAAAAGAGAGAAGAAGCCATCTAGCTAATAAATATGGACCCGAAGGTCTGAGGTAAACTACTCACACTTCATCGGAGAGGCTATGGTGTTGATGTAGAAGCCCTCCGTGATGGATGCCCCCTCCGGCGGAGCTCTAGAACAGGCCCCAAGATGGGATCTCGTGGATACAGAAGGTTGCGGCGGTGGAATTAGGTTTTTGGCTCCGTATCTGATCGTTTGGGGGTATATAGGTATATATAGGAGGAAGGAGTACGTCAGTGGAGCAACAGGGGGCCCACGAGGGTGGAGGGCGCGCCTGGGGGGGGGGGGTAGGCGCGCCCCCTACCTCGTGGCTTTCTCCTTTATTTCTTAACATAGGGTCCACGTCTCCTGGATCATGTTTGTTCCGAAAATCACGTTCCCGAAGGTTTCATTTCGTTTGGACTCCGTTTGATATTCCTTTTCCGCGAAACTCTGAAATAGGCAAAAAACAGCAATTCTGGGCTGGGCCTCCGCTTAATAGGTTAGTCCCAAAAATAATATAAAAGTGGATAATGAAGCCCAATAATGTACAAAACAATAGATAATATAGCATGGAGCAATCAAAAATTGTAGATACGTTGGAGACGTATCAAGCATCCCCAAGCTTAATTCCTGCTCGTCCTCGAGTAGGTAAATGATAAAAATGATAATTTTGATGCGGAGTACTACTTGGCATAATTTTAATGTAATTCTTCTTAATTGTGGTATGAATATTTAGATCCAAAAGATTCAAGATAAAAGTTCATATTGACATAAAAATAATAATACTTCAAGCATACTAACTAAGCAATTATGTCTTATTAAAATAACATGGCCAAAGAAAGTTCATCCCTACAAAATCATATAGTTTAGTCACGCTCCATTTTCGTCACACAAGGACAGTAGCAAATTTCCCTCAAGTGGATGACCTAAGGTTTATCAATCCATAGGAGGCGTGGGATGAAGATGGTCTCTCTCAAGCAACCCTGCAACCAAATAACAAAGAGTCTCTTGTGTCCCCAACACACCCAATACATTGGTAAATTGTATAGGCACTAGTTCGGCAAAAAGATAGTGATACAAGTGGTATATGGATAGTAGATAAAGGTTTTTGTAATCTGAAAATATAAAAACAGCAAGGTAACTAATGATAAAAGTGAGCATAAACAGTATGTCAATGATAGGAAACAAGGCCTAGTGTTCATACTTTCACTAGTGCAAGTTCTCTCAACAATAATAACATAATTGGATCACATAACTATCCCTCAACATGCAACAAAGGGTCACTCCAAAGTCACTAATAGTGGAGAACAAATGAAGAGATTATGGTAGGGTAGAAACCACCTCAAAGTTATTCTTTCCAATCAATCCGTTGGGCTATTCCTATAAGTGTCACAAACAGACCTAGAGTTCGTACTAGAATAACACCTTAAGACACAAATCAACCAAAACCCTAATGTCACCTAGAGTTCTGTTTGGACTACATTTGATATTCCTTTTCTTCGAAACCATAAAATAGGCAAAAAACATCAATTCTGGGCTGGGCCTCTGGTTAATAGGTTAGTCCCAAAAATAATATAAAAGTGGATAATAAAGCCCAATAATGTCCAAAACAGTAGATAATATAGCATGGAGCAATCAAAAATTATAGATATGTTGGAGACGCATCAAGCATCCCCAAGCTTAATTCCTGCTCGTCCTCGAGTAGGTAAATGATAAAAACAGAATTTTTGATGCGGAGTGTTACTTGGCATAATTTTAATGTATTTTTTCTTAATTGTGGTATGAATATTCAGATCCGAAAGATTCAAGATAAAAGTTCTTATTGACATAAAAATAATAACACTTCAAGCATACTAATAAAGCAATCATGTCTTCTCAAAATAACATGGCCAAAGAAAGTTATCCCTACAAAATCATATAGTCTGGCTATGCTCTATCTTCACCACACAAAGTATTTAAATCATGCACAACCCCGATGACAAGCCAAGAAATTGTTTCATACTTTAGACATTCTCAAAACTTTTTCAATCTTCACGCAATACATGAGCATGAGCCATGGATATAGCACTATAGGTGGAATAGAATGGTGGTTGTGGAGAAGACAAAAAAGGGGGGAAGATAGTCTCACATCAACTAGACGTATCGACGGGCTATGGAGATGCCCATCAATAGATATCAATGTGAGTGAGTAGGGATTGCCATGCAACGGATGCACTAGAGCTATAAGTATATGAAAGCTCAACAAATGAAACTAAGTGGGTGTGCATCCAACTTGCTTGCTTAGACCTAGGGCAATTTGAGGAAACCCGTCATTGGAATATACAAGCCAAGTTCTATAATGAAAAATTCCCACTAGTATATGAAAGTGACGAAATGAGGGACTCTCTACTATGAATATCATGGTGCTACTTTGAAGCACAAGTGTGGTAAAAGGATAGTAGCATTGCCCCTTCTCTCTTTTTCTCTCATTTTTTTATTTGGGCCTTTTCTCTCTCTTTTTTTCATGGCCTCTTTTCTTTCTTTCTTTTTTATTTTTCGTCCGGAGTCTCATCCCGACTTGTGGGGGAATCATAGTCTCCATCATCCTTTCCTCACTGGGACAATGCTCTAATAATGATGATCATCACACTTTTATTTTCTTACAACTTAACAATTACAACTCGATACTTAGAACAAAATATGACTCTATATGAATGCCTCCGGCAGTGTACCGGGATATGCAATGACTCATGAGTGACATGTATGAAAGAATTATGAACGGTGGCTTTTCCACAAATATGATGTCAACTACATGATCATGCTAAGCAATATGACAATGATGGAGTGTTTCATCATAAACAGAACGGTGGAAAGATGCATGGCAATATATCTCAGAATGGCTATGGAAATGCCATAATAGGTAGGTATGGTGGCTGTTTTAAGGAAGGTATATGGTGGGTGTATGATACCGGCGAAAGGTGCGCGGTATTAGAGAGGCTAGCAGTGGTGGAAGGGTGAGAGTGCGCATAATCCATGGACTCAACATTAGTCATAAAGAACTCATATACTTATTGAAAAAATCTACAAGTTATTAAAGCAAAGTATTACACGCATGCTCCTAGGGGATAGATTGGTAGGAAAAGACCATCACTCGTCCCCGACTGCCACTCATAAGGAAGACAATCAATAAATAAATCATGCTCCGACTTCATCACATAACGGTTCACCATACGTGCATGCTACGGGAATCACAAACTTTAACACAAGTATTTCTCAAATTCACAACTACTCAACTAGCACAACTTTAATATCACCATCTTCATATCTCAAAACAATTATCAAGCATCAAACTTCTCATAGTATTCAACACACTCATAAGAGAATTTTATTATTAATCTTGTATACCTAGCATATAAGGATTTTTTAAGAAAATTACCATGCTATTTAAGACTCTCAAAATAATCTAAGTTAAGCCTGAGAGATCAATAGTTTCTATAAAACAAATCCACCACCGTGCTCTAAAAGATACAAGTGAAGTACTAGAGCAAAACTATATAACTCAAAAGATATAAGTGAAGGACATAGAGTATTCTAACAAATTCCAAATCATGTATGGCTCTCTCAAAAGGTGTGTACAGAAAGGATGATTGTTGTAAACTAAAAAGCAAAGACTCAAAGCATACAAGACACTCCAAGCAAAACACATATCATGTGGTGAATAAAAATATAGCTCCAAGTAAAGTTACCGATGAACGAAGACGAAAGAGGGGATGCCTTCCGGGGCATCCCCAAGCTTAGGCTTTTGGTTGTCCTTGAATATTACCTTGGGGTGCCTTGGGCATACCCAAGCTTAGGCTCTTGCCACTCCTTATTCCGTAGTCCATTGAATCTTTACCCAAAACTTGAAAACTTCACAACACAAAACTTGACAGAAAACTCGTAAGCTCCATTAGCGAAAGAAAACAAAACACCACTTCAAGGTACTGTAATGAACTCATTCTTTATTTATATTTGTGTTAAACCTACTGTATTACAACTTCTCTATGGTTTATAAACTATTTTACTAGCCATAGATTCATCAAAATAAGCAAACAACACACGAAAAACAGAATCTTTTAAAAACAGAACAGTCTGTAGTAATCTGTAGCTAACGCAAACTTCTGGAACCCCAAAAATTCTAAAATAAATTTCTCGACGTGAGGAATTTATCTATTAATCATATGCAATTTTTTTTAACTAAATAGCACTCTCCAAATAAAAATGGTAGCAATTCTCGTGAGCGCTAAAGTTTCTGTTTTTTACAGCAAGGTCAACAAGACTTTCCCCAAGTCTTCCCAACGGTTCTACTTCGCACAAACACTAATTAAAACATAAAAACTCAATAATAACAGAGGCTAGATGAATTATTTATTACTAAACAGGAACAAAAATCAAGGGACAAAAATAAAATTGGGTTGCCTCCCAACAAGCGCTATCGTTTAACGCCCCTAGCTAGGCATGATGATTTCAATGACGCTCACATAAAGGATAACAATTGAAACATAAAGAGAGAATCATGAAGAATATTGCTAATACATTTAAGTCTAACCCACTTCCTATGCATAGGGATTTTGTGAGCAAAACATTTATGGGAACTATAATCAACTAGCATAGGAGGGCAAAACAAGCATAACTTTGAAACTTTAAGCACATAGGGAGGAAATTTGATATTATTGCAATTCCTACAAGTATATATTCCTCCCTCATAATAATTTCCAGTAGCATCATGAATGAATTCAACAATATAACCAGCACCTAAAGCATTCTTTTCATGATCTACAAGCATAGAAATTTTATTACTCTCCACACAAGCAAAATTCTTCTCATGAATAATAGTGGGAGCAAACTCAACAAAATAATTATCATGTGAGGCATAATCCAATTGAAAAATAAATTCATGATGATAATTTTCATGGATATCATTATTCTTTATAACATACAAGTCATCACAATAATCATCATAGATAGCAACTTTGTTCTCATAATCAATTGGAACCTCTTCCGAAATAGTGGATTCATCACAAAATAAAGTCATGACCTCCCCAAATCGACTTTCATCAATATAATCATCATAAATAGGAGGCATGCTTTCATCATAATAAATTTGCTCATCAAAACTTGGGGGACAAAAAATATCATCTTCATCAAACATAGCTTCCCCAAGCTTGTGGCTTTGCATATCATTAGCATCATGGATATTCAAGGAATTCATACTAACAACATTGCAATCATGCTCATCATTCAAAGATTTAGTGCCAAACATTTTAATGCATTCTTCTTCTAACAGTTTGGCACAATTTTCCTATCCATCATACTCACGAAAGATATTAAAAAGATGAAGCGTATGAGGCAAACTCAATTCCATTTTTTGTTGTAGTTTTCTTTTATAAACTAAACTAGTGCTAAAACAAGAAACAAAAAGATTCGATTGCAAGATCTAAAGATATACCTTCAAGCGCTAACCTCCCCGGCAACGGCGCCAGAAAAGAGCTTGATGTCTACTACAGAACCTTCTTCTTGTAGATGTTGTTGGGCCTCCAAGTGTAGAGGTTTGTAGGACAGTAGCAAATTTCCCTCAAGTGGATGACCTAAGGTTTATCAATCCGTAGGAGGCGTAGGATGAACATGGTCTCTCTCAAGCAACCCTGCAACCAAATAACAAAGAGTCTCTTGTGTCCCCAACACACCCAATACAATGGTAAATTTTATAGGTGCACTAGTTCAGCGAAGAGATGGTGATACAAGTGGTATATGGATAGTAGATAAAGGTTTTTGTAATCTGAAAATATAAAAACAGCAAGGTAACTAATGATAAAAGTGAGCGTAAAGAGTATTGCAATGATAGGAAACAAGGCCTAGGGTTCATACTTTCACTAGTGCAAGTTCTCTCAACAATAATAACATAATTGGATCACATAACTATCCCTCAACATGCAATAAAGAGTCACTCCAAAGTCACTAATAGCGGAGAACAAACGAAGAGATTATGGTAGGGTACGAAACCACCTCAAAGTTATTCTTTCCAATCAATCCGTTGGGCTATTCCTATAAGTGTCACAAAAAGCCCTAGTGTTCGTATTAGAATAACACCTTAAGACACAAATCAACTAAAACCCTAATGTCACCTAGATACTCCAATGTCACCTCAAGTATGCGTGGGTATGATTATACGATATGCATCACACAATCTCAGATTCATCTATTCAAACCAACACAAAGTACTTCAAAGAGTGCCCCAAAGTTTCTACCAGAGAGTCAAGACGAAAACGTGTGCCAACCCCTATGCATAGGTTCATGGGCGGAACCCGCAAGTTGATCACCAAAACATACATCAAGTGGATCAATAGAATACCCCATTTTCACCACGGGTATCCCACGCAAGACATACATCAAGTGTTGTCAAATCCTTAAAGACTCAATCCGATAAGATAACTTCAAAGGGAAAACTCAATCCATTACATCAAGATCCAACTATAATAGCAAAGCTCGCGATACATGAAGATCGTATCACCTCAAGAACACGAGAGAGAGAGAGAGAGATCAAACACATAGCTACTAGTACATACCCTCAGCCCTGAGGGAGAACTACTCCCTCCTCGTCATGTAGAGCGCCGGGATGATGAAGATGGCCACCGGAGAGGGATTTCCCCCTCTGGCAGCGTGCCAGAACGGGTCTAGATTGGTTTTCGGTGATTATGTAGGCTTCTGGCGGTGGAACTCCCGATCTATTGTGCTCCCTGATAGTTTTAGGGTATATGGATATATATAGGCAGAAGAAATACATTAGGGGAGCCACGAGGGGCCCACGAGGGTGGAGGGCGCGCCCTAGGGGGGTGGGCGCGCCCCCTACCTCGTGTCTCCCTCGTTTCTTTCCTAACGTGCACTCCAAGTCTATCAGGTTGCTTTCCTTCCAAAAAATAACTTCTCCAGAAGGTTTCATTCCGTTTCGACTCCGTTTGATATTTCTTTTCTTCGAAACACTGAAACAAGGGAAAAAACAGGAACTGGCACCGGGCTCTGGGTCAATAGGTTAGTCCCAAAAATAATATAAAAGGGGATAATAAAGCCCAATAATGTCCAAAACAGAAGATAATATAGCATGGAGCAATCAAAAATTATAGATACGTCGGAGACGTATCAAAGCCATATGGGCTTTCAAGCACAGTGTCCGAGACAAATAGCTCACCAGACACCTTGGCCAGGAAAAACTGAGGACAATGACAGCCCTAACAAGCCTTATGACCCACTTTTGCGCGGGCGAAGACAGTTGGCTTGTCGAATGTGGTGTTCCGGCAAACCCTTAAGGTTCGAACACTGGGGTGCGCGCGAAGTCTTTCCTTCCCACCAATCTACGCCCTAGCTCGCTAAGATCTCGCGGACGAACTCGACGAACTCGCAATGCGGAAAGACACGAGGTTTATACTGGTTCGGGCCACCGTTGTGGTGTAATACCCTACCCAAGTGTGGTGGTGGTGGATTGCCTCTAGGCTTGATGATGAACAGTACAAGGGAAGAACAGCCTCCTGAGGTTGAGGTGTTCTTGTGAGCAGGCTCTCGATCGGGTTGGATCAAGCTAAGATGAGATGAGATGAGATGAGATCTACTATGGTGGCTAGCTCTACTTATATAGGCCCTGGTCCTCTTCCCAAATATCGAGTGGGAAGGGAGCCAACAACGGCGGGCAAATTTGAAGGGGGGCAGCTAGTACAAGCTATCCTGACAAAAGTGGTCTTCGCCTGCGAAAAGCTCTGGCGGTGATGCTGTCTTGGGCTCCACGATGACCTCCGTCTTGCCGTCCTCCTAGTCTTGGTCTCGTTGCACCAATATAGCAACCTTTGCCTAATGCCTCGGTACTCTTCGTCTGCGCTAGCCTCCTTAGCACCAAAGAGGAAATAAGGACGATGTGCACGCTGGTGCTCGCCTGGTGTCGTGTGTCATGGCTCACGTCACGAGGGCCTCGTGAGGTTTGCCCTGCCTTGATATCTCCGCTCCTCGTGAGCCTGCCTGTCTAGGCCACTCTAGAGGAGGCCTTGCGTCGTCCGCCTCGCGAGGCTTGGACCCTCACGAGGGTCTTGGATGCCTTGTTGATGAAGATGGGCCGTACGGCCTGCTGGCTTAGCCGCGCCGTGGGCCGCAGGCAGGCAAGTCTGGGGACCCCCGTTCCCAAAACGCCGAAAGTAGCCCCCGGGCCCAAGGTGTGCTCGGGATTGGCTTCGCAGCGAAGCCAAGGGCCAAGTTCAGAGCACCGCGGGCCCCAAAAGCATGCGGCCTCGGTTGACGCATGGTGATTGATTAGACGTGGGCGTCTCTGCTTCCCCACGCTGCCCTTGAATCTGCCTGGCTATGCGGCCCCGCCTCTTACACAGTTATTCTTCCTTCGCCACGCCCGGCTCTTCCAATCTCCCTGCTGCCTCGACGCCCTGCTCCGCCTTTCTCAATCCGACCTGTGCTCCGCCCGCTTCACGGCCAAGGCGCCGGAACAAGCCGAAAAGGGGAAGAAACCTCTGTCATCGCCAACTGCGCCTCCATCCTTCGAGCCGGCGCTCGGCCGGCCTCGGGTGCTCAACGACGAGGCCATGGACAAGGTGCACCCTATGCTTGCCTCCAGTTTCAACGAGTGGGGAGATACGCCGGCTTGGCCTGCGTCTCGCACCAGCATGGCTTGGGCAGTTACCGAGGCTCTGATCTTCATTGATGCCCTCTGGGCTGGTCTGATTCCTCCCTTCTCCGCCTTCTTCAACGCGATGCTCGAGCACTATCAGATCCACATGCCCCATCTTGATCCTCAGGCTGTGACCCTTCTCGTTGTCTTCGCCTTCGTGTGCGAGGCCATGGTGGGCATCGCCCCCTCTGTGGCACTCCTCCGCCACTTCTTCTCGTTGCATCTCACCGGTCCCCGACAGAGCTCAGGGTGTGTGGGTTTCCAGGCCGTGGCTGCGACGGCAGGCGCATGGATCGACTTCGAGCTCCCTTCATCCACGAGCAAGTTCCGTACGCGATGGGTGTTTGTTTACGCAGGCGTGCTGAACCCTCTACTCCAAGCTTCGGTGGGGCCTGCTATTCCAAACTCCGGCTGGGGTCATCAGAAGCTCACGAGCCCCTGCCTTGCCCCCGTCTGGGCCAGGCTAAGGTGTTTGAAGGACCTTGGCATGACAGCGCCCATGGTGGTGAGGGAGTTCGTCAGTCGTCGAGTTGCTCCACTCCAGCGCCATTCTCGCCCAATGTGGGACTTGCTCAGCAGACATGACAACATGAGGTTTCAGGAGGAGGGGCTTCCTCTCGCTGCGTGACAGATAGTGCTCACGGTCCTCTCAGATGTCCCTCTACCAAACGAGATGCCTAGGAACAGCTGCATGTTGTACCACTACGAGAACAAAGTCACATTTGCCGTGAACATGCCTTCCTTTGACGAGTGGGGCTGCGCCTAGTCGGCTTGGTGGGGCCCCGCGAGAACCCCTTAGTCGTGGTTCCCTTCTTCGCCGCTGGTGCGGGGCTCGCCCCAGGTGACGGTGCAGGGGAGCGAGCTGCAACGGGCCCCGGCGGCTTAGATGCCGAGGAGCACATGTTGGGTGGTGATCCGGGGGCGTCGTCCTCGGGGGCCTGCGACCCTCCTCATGAGGCATCGGCTGCCGAGGAGATGCGGCATGCGGCTCCCGAGGCTGAGGCTCTAGGAGCCTCGGGAGGTCGCATTGGGAAGGAGCTGGGCTGTCCGCCTTAGCCGGGCTCCCCTGAGGCCATCCCTCTTGGGTCTTCTTCGGCTCCGCCGCGCATCGGCCGTCGCGTCCAGCGCTTCGGTTGCCTTTGTGTGGATTTCGAGGAACTCCGCAAGAGGAAGGGATCCCCCAGCGGCAGCAACATCTTCGGGCCGTATAAGCGACGGAAGTACATCGCTATTGACGCGTAAGTATCTTGTTGCCGTGGCTTTTTGCGTGTGGTCTCCTTATCCTGATGCCTGTCCTCCAGGGCTCCTTCTGCTGAAGCTGTTGCTTCTTCCGAGAGGCGGCCTCTTCCTTCATCAGCTCCCCCGTCGGCATTGGGCGTTCCTGGCCTGCTTGCCGCCCCTGGAGCAAGGTCGGTCGGAGGAGCATCAACACCTCCGGGACGTGCTAAGTCCGTGGTTTGGCCACCCCTCGCCCACGGTCTGGCGTGGAGCTTGGCGGGCGTGCCCAATACTCCTCTGCTCATGAGCAGTCGCTGGCTAGCCTCAGTCTTTGGTTCCTCTTCAAGCAGCGAGCCTCGATCAGCTTGGTCTCCTAGCGAGGATGGGTTGACGTCAGGCATGGCGCCAGCCCCCAGTCCCCAACCGGGAGGTGGCGTGCCACTTGATGCTCCGCCCGCCGCCCCCGAGGTGGAGAATGAGGCGGGTTGAGCATTCCAGCTCGAGCGCGGCCGCAGCATAGTCCGTCACGAGCTCTTCCAGGAGGCGATGGGCGCGATGAGCCGCCTTGGTGAAGAGCTTGCTGGTGTCGACTCGTGTTTTGAGGCTGAAGGGCTTCCATTGGTGGAGGAGCGGCCCAAGCTGCGAGTGGCCATCAACCTTGGTCGCTATCAGCACGACCTCGAGAACGCGAAGGCCGAGGCGTCCCTCAAGATTGCCAATGAGGCCCGCTCGCGAGCTTTGGAAGAAGCTCGCGAGGCCGATCGCCGCCGCGAGGCTGTGGAGGAGCGCGCATGGGGGCTTCAGGCCTAGAGCGCGTCCCTTGAGCAGCAGGTGGAGGCGTGCGGGGCCGCTCTTGCATCACTGAGGGGGACGCCTGCGGAGGAAGAGGAGGTCCGGCAGTGCGAGGAGGTGCTGGCCCTGGAAGCTGTGGAGTGCAGCCTCGAGCTCGAGTGACTGGAGACGAGGGAGTGTCAAGTCGTTCAAGCAGAAGATGCCGTCGGGGCCCGCGAAGCCGGAGTAGAGGAGGAGATCAATCGCCGGGTGGCCGATGTTCGCATAGATCTGGAGGGCAGGTACGACTTGAAGCTGAAGCTCGCCGGTCTGGAGGGTGTGGGCAGGGCCGCCGCCCTCAGGCCCAGGTTGGACGAGGCCGAGAGGCGTGCGGAGGTGTCACACCCTGATTTTCATGCCACAACACTTAAGCTAATAAATCATGATAAAGTGTGGTTTGACAAAAACTTTTTCATTATTTGGCTTTTATTTTTTGAGTTGGTTTTCTCTTTGTGTTTTCCAAGTGCTCTTTAAAGTCAACACAACTCCACCTTCTATACCTCATCTCCTTGCGCCAAGCTTCTCCCCATTGATCATGCCATGTTTGTAGAGCAATATAGTATTTTCTTACAAAAATAATTTGGCCAAAAAGTATTTTCTAAAATTAATTTTTCCAAAACCCCCTGAATTGAGGTTTGCACTACAAGTACTTGATTTGGGGTGTGAAAAATCTTTCAAAAGGTATATTTGAATCCTATTAGATATAGGACTCCCATAAAACACAAAAATATAATTTTAAAAGTTATTTTCCTATTTCAGCTTTTTCTTAAGGCCAGAAATGGTCTTTAATAGGGAAAAATTATTTTATTGTTTCAAAAATATTTGACAAACATCAGGGAAACTCAGTGGACATATATTTTCCATATATAAGAGTTTCAACACATGGTCATGTTCAAAATATTGGACAAAACCTCCCAAAACCATTTATGCCCATTTCAAGGATTTGAAATATTTCTATAGGAATATTTTCATAAAAATCCAAGGGAAATCCAGCAAGTCACAAATGCATATTGTGATCACCTTGCAAAGCCTCATATCAATCCTGGTCATTTTGGCTCACCAAAATGACCCAAAACCCTCTCTGACCAGAATCAAATTTGAACAACTTCGTACTACCAACTTTCTCTCCTTGACACCAACTTTTGTGAGCATGTTCACATGACCAAATGAGGCCACTACACCAAGTGGTGCATCAAGGGGAAGTGATTTTCTCAACTAGATCTACACAAGTTCATTTCTGCTAATTTCTAGGGTTTACAAAAGTTGCATTGGCAACTTTGCCCAAATAAGCTCCAAATTGGTGGAAGGCCCTAATTATATGTGTCATTTCACCCTGTGGAGTCTCATGGCAAATGGAAATCATATACTTGCCCAAACCATTATCAAACACCTTCTGACACTTTTCCAAAATGCCATTTTTGACCTCTTCCAGTAATCTCCATGGGCTCAAAGTTTTACCACAGCCCCTCCTAGTCCGCTTGCAGCTCCAGTAACAATGGCAAATCCACAGCTCAATTATTGGAGGGGTAAAACCCCACTTTCTCTCTCTGGTAAGCCCATTTCCCTCTCTCTCAGCCCCACTCCTCTCCTACTGGCTCTCCAGGGCACCCAATGCCCCTCCCCTCTTCTTTACTCCCCCCTAGGGCAGCCAGACATCAGTGGCCGTGCCCACAAGGCATATAAAATGCCATGGCATGCCATTTGCATGCTCCAGAGCATGCTACAGTGCGGCCAGGCACTGTAGCCACCCCCTGCCAACCACCTCCGGCCACCTCGGGCCTCCCCAGCACGCCCGATGATGCGCATCGGCGTCCGAGACACGGCAGCTGGTCGGCCCCCTCCTTCCTCCCTCTCTCCCGCCCCTGCTTGCACGCGCACCGGCCGCCCGAGCGCGCCAATGGCACGGCTCACACGCGCGATGCTCTCTGGCTCCCCCCCGCTCTCTCCCTTAGTTCCCCTCAGCGTAGTCCACACCCAGAAACGCCCCAGACACAGCGCCAGCTCCTCCCGAGCCCTGTGGCAACGAGCAGGAGCTCTTCGGCGCACGGTCCACGGCACCCCGCCGTTCGCCTATTTAAGGGCCTCCCCGAACCCTCCTCTCCTCACCATTGCTCCCTCACTCCCCTAATCACCCCCCTACACCACCCGCTCCTCTCCAGAAGCTCTCGAGCTCGAGCTCCGCCGCGGCGGCTCGCCGTCGTCCGCACAGTAGAACCTCTCCCCGCTCCTCCTCTGCCTCGATCTGGAACCCCCGAACACCACTGATCGTTTCCCCCCTATTTCCCCTCTCTATAGCTGCTGGAAACGGCCAAAACCTCCTCCACCCGAAGCTCCTCCGCCGCGTGACCTCGTCGTCGGTGAACCCGGCTACCCCGGCGACCAGTTCCACCACCACCCGAATGGCGACACCCCCCTGAGTCCAACGGTTCCAGCCGTTCGACCTGCCGTGCCCTGTAGCGTCGCCGGTGAGCTCGCCGACCCCTCTGGTTGTGAGGTTGGAGATGACAGGCGGGCCCTGCCTATCAGCCTCTCCCCTCCATCGCCTCTCTCTCCTTCGCTGACACCTGGGCCCCGCCCGTCAGGTTTAAACCTGGCGCGCATGCGTGCACCAGTGCGCTAGGCCGCCTCTCGGACTGGGCCTGCTGCGCTATGGCTGCTCTGGCCTAGTTGCACAGTGCTCCTTTTCCTTTTTCTTTTCTGTTAGATGCAAAAATTCCATGGGATTAAATATTAATCCAAATGCAATAATTCCAGTTCCTAAATTCTTGTAAAAATCCCACCTATTTAAGTGTATAACTTTCACTCATGTCCAAACAACTTTTATGTACTATTCATATTCAAATTCAAATTTGAATATGTTTAAACCCCTCTGAAAATCCATTTCATCTATTCTGCTACTCGAAGTCCAAAACTAGGAATTTTCCCCTTCTTAGTTTTCACCCTAGTATTTAACAAAAATGAGTTGACATTTTTCTGAGCACTTTGGTTTTTCTGTTTTATTATTGCTTTATTTTTCTCGTTATTATTTTGCAACGATAGATTGTGTTGCTGACGAAGGAGTTGGACCAGAAGACTTTCAAGACCCAGAAAACTTTGTTGAGCCAGGTAAGCAGCCCTTTGACCATGTCTATGAAACCCTTTTTATGAATTTGATATAGCACCTTATCATTGTTGCATCGGAATCATGATGAGATGGTAGCCACTTTGGTGGTTGCCCTCATTTCCTCCTTGTTGATACTTGCATTGTGCATGACCCTATCTTCCTATGAGGGTTATGCAGGTGGGAGTAGATAGGATACTAAAGTAGATGCTATGCAAATGGGACGGGTATATGCATGGTGATGGAGACAAAGTATTTTCAAAAGACTTTTTTTGAAAACCCCGTCGGGTGCCACTTATGCCCGAGGGTGGTAATGAGATGGGTAACCACTTGGTGACGAAGTGGTGTACCAAGGCAAGTGTGTGTGTGTTGTTTTTGAAAACGGATTAGATTTAAGATTTGTCGACTGTCCCAACCTTACATGCGCAACCACTCTACCCATATATGGGAAATGGCATTATTGATTACCTAGGCCGATACTAGCTTGGAGCCCGCATTACTAGTGACGGGAGAGTCGTTGTTGCGCTCTCTCGGGACGTGGTCATGCCAGGTAGGGCGGCCAGGACTGTTTTCACAGGGCACCGGACACACCATTGCTAACCCGTGCTTGTGGTATGTGATGAATATGGGAGCAAGGCTCCACAATTTTAAGATGTGAAATGTTGGGGACGGGGGTTACTACCAATCGAGTGGACTCTATGTTAGTGTCGTCTAGGGAAAGATAGTGATCGGGTGCTTACCCCGGGTACTTGAGGTACCGCGGGTCGTGGATGACACGGAAGTTCCCCGGATCTTGTGGGTAAAGTGTGCAACCTCTGTAGAGTGTAAAACTATTCAAATAGCCGTGTCCACGATCAAGGACAGATGGGCGGTGCTACTTAAACTACGTCCAGAGTTTTACAAACCGTGTGTGTGTGTTGATAAAACTATTTGGGTTAAGTCAGATGGCTTGACACGATGATCAAGTTGGATTGGTGTCCAACTCTGCGTATGTTGATATCAGCAACTTGTCCATACAGATATGTGTACTCCCATGATGCTTACTTTACATGTTGATAGATCATGTCATTGCACTCAAAACTAGCTTTCTGCAAACTACCTACTTAGTGCTATATCATTGCATTATTGTGCCTTGTTCCAATCATGGGTTGCTTGCGAGTACATTCAAAGTACTCATGGGCTTGCCACTGGTTATTTAATTGGCCAGGCATGGAAGAACAGGAGTTCGATGAAGAGTTCTTTGGAGACGAACATGCGAACTAGGACGTTTCCCAGTCAGAATGCCTGTAGGGTTAAGGCAGATGGCATGGGTTCTACTTATTGACGAAGATTTCCGCTGCTTAAGTTTATTTGGTATTTAGTCCTTGTGGCTTTATCTATGTAAGACTTGACCATAATTGTCATAATTCGTGTAAGACGGTATGTATGGATGTAAAACTCTTGTTATTCAGCTTCTGTGTGTTTAGTGAGCATTGATCTCTGGAATCACTTTACACATGCATTCGGTGATCACGACTTATGAGTCGGGGTCCCCACAGGAGGCCACAGCCGCCACCCTGGTTACGACGCAGGCGGACTTGGCCTTCGCCCGCGCTGAGCTGGTTTCCCTCCGGAAACGAGTTGACGACGGCGAGGCTGTCGCACGGCAAAACAGGGAGGAAGTGCTCCAACACCGAACGCTGGAGCGCGAGCATGCTCCTATGCTTCAAGACCTTCGGAACAAGGCCAACACCGCCTTGGGTTACATCTGCGACGAGAACGCCCCGGCCCCTCACTCGAATGACTACGCCAGCCACCTGACCTTTTCACCGAGGTGGTGACGCGCCTGGAGGCTCAATCTGCCAGAGCTTGACAGTTTGTGGAGGAGAGGGGTCGTAGCCTGCTTCAGCGCGCCTTTTCCCGTGTCTTCATCCATCTTCTGAATCCCGGCCGCAACTTCGACTTTGGCGCCGCCATTGCCCCCGTACCCACAGCCGTCCAGGGCGACCTGGCGCGTTGGGTAGAGGACCATGTCGATGCGTTGGTCAGGGCCTTGACCTCGGAGGATGACGCGGTGGTGGTCGTCGCATATGAAGGTGACGTGGTCAATGACGGCGATGGGGGTGTCGCCGACGGCGGATGCGATACCAACGAAGATGATGACGACGTGAGTGATGCGTCCACGGGTGATGTCTCTGGATGATCCCATGTTCGCCTGTTGTTTCATCCAGCACGCAAAACTCAGGCGTGGCCCTTGGAAGACTTTATAAGAGCATTTTGAGAGGGGGAGCCCCTCGTGTAAGCAAATTGCAGTTTTTACTTTCCTATGCGATGTGGGTATGTGTCCTCGTGAGCTCATGAAGCTGGGTGTGAGCTCACCGACGTGGTTTACCTTAGTCAGCGCCAGCTTAGGGCTGGGTCATGAGGCGACGAGTTCCTGAGAATCCTGTGGAGCTTATCGCCCCGTTTGAGGGGGCCCCATAAGAGGTGAGCACCAGGCGCAGTGTTAGCGCGTGCTTGATGAGCGTGCGCTTTGCACGGTCTGGCTCGCGAGGAGCTTTGCGTGGGAAAGGCGATGGACATGAGTCCCAAATCAAGCGAGATCCAAAAGGCAAGAAATGGCTCGAACGAGAAAAGGCACCCCCCGCGCGCATCGATAAAAAATCAGCTTCAACTTAAGTCCAGATC
Organism: Triticum urartu; assembly: GCF_056163025.1. Classification (NCBI taxonomy): domain Eukaryota; kingdom Viridiplantae; phylum Streptophyta; class Magnoliopsida; order Poales; family Poaceae; genus Triticum; species Triticum urartu. Next base: position 289,708,646 of record NC_141873.1, read on the forward strand.
CAGAAAGCAAAGCCATAGAAAGAGAGAACCAAAGCAAAAGGCCGCGCCCGACACCTAGTCTAGTCTTCAGGTCTTCAAGTCTTCTCACCAGCGCGGAGCTAAGTGCTGCCACTAGGCATGGGAGGGAGACCCAGGGCCCGAGGCCAGCGCTCCTAAGACTCTGGGGCATGTACAGCCCCAATTCATTATTACATGAGAGTGTCACGGGCGGCGAGCTTCACAGGCACCGGGCCTGCTTCACAGGTACCGGCCTTGCTTCATATCGCCAGACGAGGGCCCCGCCTTGCACCACCCTCGACCTCCTTTGAGCCGACCGGTCACCAGGACGACGCAAAAGAGGGAAAGGGGACGCCAGCGGTTCCCTCGGCGACCACGGGTCCTCTACCGGGGGAAGGGTTGTTGAAGCCACCCCAGTAGAGGGCCTACCTCCGGGTATCCCCTGGTTTCGCGTGCCTTGGGGAGGTTCCTTGCTCCTGGCTCCCGCCCGGTGGCCCCCCAGCGTGTCTCCCTTGTTGGAACAGGTGCCGCCGTTCCAGGGTCGTCGATCAACGTTGCAACCTGATTCATCTGCAGCCCATGGTTAGCATAAACATGTTCCTGAGAGACTAGTGGTACCCTGTAGTCGTCGTTGTCGGCGTGATCATTGTAGTTCTCCGTTGGTTCTTGGAAGGCTTCGACTCCTAGCGCCCCCCCAATCTTCTCCAATGAACGAGCCAGGGTCGTCCTCTGGTGCGTACCCTTGGTCCATCATGCGGGGCACGTAGGCTTTCGGGGCCGTCACCCCGAACACCTCGACGTGGTGCCCCACACTCCATGTTTCTCAGCCCATGGTGGCGCCCTGGGATGACAGCATGACATCCGGTTGGGACCATGGGAGGCGACGCTTGCGCCCGTGCCCGCCGCGGGCAGCATGGGGGAGTCAGAGCCCCCTACGCCGCTGGCCGTGCAGATGTTGACGAAGCCCCCGGGAGTAGTTCATGGTGCGCGGATATGGCGAGGTTCGCCACGCGGCCCTGCAGTGGCCTGGGGAGGAAGTCCATAGCAGAAGGGTGGTGCTCCCGACGCCACTGCATGCAGCAGCTCGGCAACACGCTCCAGCAGTGTGTCCCGACCGCTTTCCATCAGCCTGCACCGCAGCAGCTCCCTTGCCATGGTGAGCGCTGCCCGCATGTTTGCTTTCTCCAGCCGTGAGTGTGGCGCCGTTGCTGCGGCATGGCTCGCCGCTCTTGCGGTGGCCCGTACCTGCCGTGGGGTCAGGGTGGACGACGCCTGGCCGTGCTGTCCGTGCCCAACGGGGTTTGCCAGCACCCGTGCCGCCAGGAGTGGGGGGTCGAGACCTTCATGGGCAGGCGGCGCTGCCCGGGCTGGCCAGGCTGCCCAGCTGTCAGAGCCGGCCCTTGAGTCGCCGGACATCGTGGCTGAGGAGCATCGACGAGATGGCCGGTGGAGGAGGAGCTCCGGCGCACCCCTAACTGGCGCGCCAAATGTCGGATGTGGGGTTCCGGCAAACCCTTAAGGTTCGAACACTGGGGTGCGCGCGAAGTCTTTCCTTCCCACCAATCTACGCCCTAGCTCGCTAAGATCTCGTGGACGAACTCGACAAACTCGCAACGCGGAAAGACACGAGGTATATACTGGTTGGGCCACCGTTGTGGTGTAATACCATAATCGAGTGTGGTGGTGGTGGATTTCCTCTAGGGCTGATGATGAATAGTACAAGGGAAGAACAGCCTCCTAAGGTTGAGGTGTTCTTGTGAGTAGGCTCTCGATCGGGTTGGATCAAGCTAAGATGAGATGAGATGGGATGAGATGAGTTGAGATGAGATGAGATGAGATCTACTATGGTGGCTAGCTCTACTTATACAGGCCCTGGTCCTCTTCCCAACTATCGAGCGGGAAGGGAGACAACAACGGTGGGCAAATTTGAAGGGGGACAGCTAGTGCAAGCTATCCTAACAAAAGTGGTCTTCGCCTGCGAAAAGCTCTGGCGGTGACGCCATCTTGGGCTCCACGATGACCTCCATCTTGCCGTCCTCCTGGTCTTGGTCTTGTTGCACCAATATAGCAACCTTTGCCTGATGCGTCGGTACTCTTCGTCTGCGCTAGCCTTCTTAGCACCAAAGAGGAAATAAGGACGTTGTGCGCGCTGGCGCCCGCCTGGTGTCGTGCGTCATGGCTCACGTCACGAGGGCCTCGTGAGGTTTGCCCCACCTTGATATCTCCGCTCCTCATGAGCCTGCCTGGCTAGGTCACTCCATAGGAGGCCTTGTGTCATCCGCCTCGCGAGGGTCTTGGATGCCTTGTTGATGAAGATGGGTCATACGGCCTGCTGACTTAGCCACACCATGGGCCGCAGGCAGGCAAGTCTGGGGACCCCCGTTCCCATAACGCTGACATGGCTGGCCCGTAGCGGCACTAGCAACCCGGGCACATCCGAAGTCAGGGATGGCAACGGGAAACCGCGACGCAATAAAAGCAAGCGTCGAAACAACGAAGACAGCCCGGACAACACAGCGGGAAACGCCAGATTCAGGGGCTCTCGACCCAGTCAACGGAAAAAGTCATTTAAAGGCAGTAGAGATGGACCGTCCAGCCTAAACAAGATTCTAGACAGATTATGTCATATTCATGGTACCTCCGACAAACCTGCAAATCACACCAACAGAGAATGATGGGTCTTCAAGCAGGCCGGCAAGCTAAACGCCGAACACAAGGGGAGGGAGACACCAAGCGAAGACGAGGATGAGCCTCGCCAGCCAAACACTGGGGGACAGAAAGAATTCCCACCAAAGGTCAAAACAGTGAACATGATTTACGCAACTCACATACCTAAGAGGAGGCGCAACCACTCACCCCGAGACGTATACGCCGTGGAGCCCGTCACCCCCAAGTTCAACCCTTGGCCGGCCTGCCCGATCACTTTCGATCACAGGGATCACCCGACAAGTATCCGGCATGGAGGATCGGCTGCCTTGGGGCTAGACCCAATAACTGATGGATACCATCTCACCCGAGTCCTTATGGACGGCGGCATTAGTCTTAATCTGATATATCAGGACACCGTACGCAAAATGGGGATAGACCTGACAAGAATCAGCCAAAGTAATACTACCTTTAAAGGAGTAATACCAGGCCCAGAGGCCCGCTGCACGGGCTCTCTAGTACTAGGGGTTGTATTCGGTTCTCCCGACAACTTCCGAAGTGAAGAATTAACCTTCGACATTGCTCCATTCCGAAGCAGCCATCACGCGCTACTCGGAAGAATGCCCTTCGCTAGTTTTAATGCAGTACTGCATTACGCTTATCTTAAGCTTAAGATGCCCGGTCCACGTGGCATCATCATAATTAGCGGAAACACAGAGCATTCCTCATGTACAAAGGAATATGTGGTAGATCTAGCAGCCAATCACTGAACGGCCTCTCCAACCAGAATAAATGATCGGTCGTCAAGACCGCAGACATGGTTAGACAAGTCCGGCGCACCACTAGCTGAAACAGCTTAGATAAACCTGAGATTGGGTCGATGGATATACCCCCATAGGTGGTGCTAGGGGCTTCCCGCATGTAAAAAGCGCTATAGTTCGGCTTGACCCTATTTAGATTGCATTTTAATAGTTCATTAAGAATAACCAATGTTTCGCACGAAGACTTTCACTTGGGTTTTTCTCTTTTACAGATGATCATCGTGCTACACCCTTCCAGGATACAGCACAACGGAGACACAAGCGTAGATGTGCAGCAGGGCCCCGCTCAAAGGCTTCTTTTTAGATTAAGACCCTGTGTAAAGCTTGTTTACTATCTCTTGTTGCTTCACTCCCTCCGGATACTCAACACAATCGAAAGGGATGCTGGCGTTATTGGCATTTCGTCACGTCAGACTAATGCAAGTACCTAGAAGTTCAGGACTCATTATCGAGGGCGTTACTCAGCCCAGTATATGTTGTAAAGTCCGAATACCTTAGGGAGTGTTCGGCCTCGCGAGTTTGGCCTTATATGCATCAGCTCCGAATCATGTCTTTGGTCAATAGTTGGGTTTGCCCGGCTCCCATGTTTTGCTACCTTACGTTCCGCTCTATCATCTAAGGTGGCACCGGGAGAACTATTGTGATTATGCCCTGGTTCATCCGGATGAGTACCTCAGTAGAGAAAGTCGAAAACAGACTGTCATGATAAAGCGCGAGCTGGTCAACTACTCGATGACTCAGCGGAATCTTCGCGATTCCTCCGCATTAACGAAGGACCAGTTTCCCAGGCATGTATGTACGCGCACCGTATTGGGATGAGCGCGGAAGTACCAGGGGCTATATAGTAGCCCCACCATCAAACTCCTATGGCTAAGTGAAAGTGTTAAAGCTATATAGTCCGATTGTCTTGTTCGCCACGCTATCACCTCCTTAATGGACCAAGATGTTGGGTCAAGTGTGAATACGCGCTTTTCTGAACACCCCCGCATTATGTGCGTGGGGGCTGAAGCCGACGACTGCAAACTTTCAGGTTATATACATACATAAACGGCCGCACAGGAGGCATCATAATACTTTCAGGCAAAAGTATAAACACAACCTCTATAATACAAATAGCATTGGTTTTACAATTGGGATACATGTCACTCGAACATGATACTCTTCGAGCACTGAGCCTCTATTAAATGAGTGCCTTCTAGGACTTCTTCAAAATAGCGCTCAGCCGAGACCTGGCCTACGGCCGGATCCCGTGTTGCAATAGCGGTGGCGTCCATCTCTGCCCAGTATGTCTTAACACGGGCAAGAGCCATCCGCGCACCTCTTTACAGCGTCGATATGCGGCACAGCACCAAGGAATCGTTGCACTAAACCAAAATAACTATTCGGCCTTGGTCCCTTCGGCCAAAGATGGTCCACGACAGACCTCATGGCAAGTCCGGACAACCTATGCAGCTCGGCCCACACGGCCAATTGTTCATTTAACAGCAGCGGACGCGTTGGAGCACTGAACTGCGACCATAACTATCTTTCCACTTCATGATCTTTCCGATCTTTGAAAAACTCAGTCGCATCAGCAACACTCATTGCCAAGTCCAAGTACATGTCTGTAGCACTCCATAATTGATCCAGAGGGGCATATTTCGGATCTCCGAACTTCGTCCGCAACAAAAAGGGCTTCCCAGCCGTGATATCTCCGGCTTGACGGAGCTCCTCCTTCGCCGCTCTGATTTTAGAGCAGGTTTCCTTGGCTGCTTCCACGGCTTTCTTCAGGTCCGCCGCTTTCTCTTGGCTTTCCTTTTCAAGAAGCTCATATCGGCCGGCGGCATCTTTCAGCTCAACAACCATCTTGGCTATTTTATCTTCGCTCTGACGATGAGCAGCCTGTTCGGCTCTTAAGTCTTCGGCCGCCTTTAGGGTGGCTAGATCACTTCTCTTGGCTTGTTCTTTGGCTCGGGGAAGTTCCGCCTGAAGGGTCTCCACGGTGGCAGCTCCATCTGCAGTCACAGCATATTATAGATACTAGCATCACACTCCTCTTAATATTTGTTGACCACCCAAAAATACATACCCTGTGCCTCGTCAAGCCGCTTGTTCACAAGCACAATGTCGACATCTGCCTCGTCAAGTTGCTGCCTCAGTCTGGCAAACTCAGCAGTCCGGCCAACCGCCTGCACATGAAAGCAGCGCGATCATTACCTGGGACAATGATCCTCTGTTTGCCGCCTCTAGACAGCAACTAGAGTCTCAGGGGCTACTATCTGTATAGAGCACACCTAGCATGTGCGGTACCGTCAAAAAAATTATATATTACTTTGCGTACCTCAAAGCCTGTTAGCAGGCTCGTAAAAGCTTCATGCAACCCACTTTTGGCGGATGAAATCCTCTCAACCACCGTACCCATTAAAGTACGACGCGCCTCTGAGATAGACGCTTGCTCCAAAAGACCCATCAGTGTGTCCGGTTGTGCACCGGATAGTCCCGGACTCTTTCTGTTGCTCTCCTTAGGAGCCGAATACTCCGGAATTCGTGTGGCCCAAGGGTTACCTTCTGGCCTTGGCGGATCAGGAAAAATCCTCTGTGATGACACCGGAAGAAGATCCCCCGAAGGCGAACTCTGTCGAGAAGGGCTACAAGTTGGACTACAAGATATATGTCTCGGTTATTGTCCTTGGAGATAAAGCAGGATATATTTACGAGAGTACTCTTGTTCACTTACAGCTCGGTGGAGGGCTGGCCCCCTTGTGGGCACTGTGTGGTAAGGACGCTCTCTGGGGCAGGTCCCCCTAGCAAAGGTTTCTTCCCTCGTTTGGAAACCTACGTTTCCAAGTCTTCAGAGGCGGTCCTTTTCCTTCCTTGGGGAGAAGGGATTCTAGATTCTTCTCCCTGATTATCCTCCTTCACGGAGACACTAATTCCCCCGGTTTGGATGAGTAATGTGTGAAGCCTGCATTCGGCTTCTTTATTCCTCCCTTTATCTTCCCCTGATTGCACTTGATAAGGTGCGTGCTCAAGCATCCTGTCTAGTACAGGATCCGGTGAGCCTTCGGGAAGAGGGGACGAACACCTGATCCTCTCCGCCTTTCTTATCCAGTCCTGGCCGAGAGCGATTTTTTTAGAATGATGTTGTGACAAATAAAAAGACAGCATGTTTGGCCACAGAATTACTTACGTGGGTATCTAGGCGGTTGCAGTTGAGACCTGCATCGTCGGTGGTGTCTGGACACTTCATTCGTGATCCGAAAAACAATCCATACATCTCTTCGAGCGTCATGCCTAAGAATTGCTGAATAGTTCACGGTCCTTCCGGGTTGAACTCCCACATACGGAGAGATCGACGTTGGCATGGCAGGACCCGACGAACTAGCATAACTTGCATTACCTTGACAATACCGACATCCCTCTTGAGGAGATCTCGGATGCAACTTTGCAATGTCAGCACGTCATTAACTGGCCCCCGGTCCAGCCCCTTGTTGACCCATGACGCCAGTTGCGGCGGGGGGGCCGAGCGGAAGGCAGGGGGTAGCTGCCCACTTTGTACCTTGGGGAGCTGTGATGTAAAACCACACCCGCTGCCATAAGTTGGACACCTCCGGGAAGGAACCCTATGGCCATAGAGCATTGGCGCCTTTGCTTATTATGGCACCTCCGCATTCTGCGTGTCGCCCATCGATTGTCTTCGGCTTCACATTGAAGGTCTTGAGCCATAAGACGAAGTGTGGGGTGATGCGGAGGAAGGCCTCACACACGATGATAAACGACGAGATGTGAAGGATGGAATCTGGAGCTAGATCATGGAAATCGAGCCCGTAATAGAACATAAGCCCTCTAACAAAGGGATCAAGACTAAAGCCTAGCCCTTGGAGGAAGTGGGAAAAAAATACAACACTCCCGTTGGGTTCGGGAGTGGGGATGACCTGCCCTTGACCAGGCAGCCTGTGCGGGATTTCGGCGGTCAGATACCTGGCTTCCCTTAGCTTCTTGATGTCCTCCTCTGTGACAGAGGAGGCCATCCACCAACCTTGAAGGTTGGATCCGGACATGGTTGAAGGTCCGAAGTGCTTAGACTGAGCCTTGGGTGTTGGAACTCGAGGTGGGGGAAGGGAGGGATCGAGCGCGAGCAGAAAAGGACAGGCCTTGGCCCCTTTATAAAGAGGGTGAATATCAAGCGTCCTCCGCATGACCGTTTGGAACTTGCCTAAAATCGAGGAGTCATACTAACAAGCATGATTGGGTTACCCACACCCGTATTGATGAGAATCCCGTGATAAGGGGATCACGATCTCTGCTTCGACAAGACGTGCCAATAAAACTGCCTCACAACACGTGCAGTGGCAGGCTGGGAAAAACGGTTTGTAATGACCGGACCACGGCAGGATGTCACGTTATGAAAACTTGTCAGCAGATTAGATTTGTGGAATATTGTACTCTCTACGATGGTATGTGGAATTTGTTTTGCAGAGCCGGACACGATCCTTGTGTTCAAAATCTTCTATGGAGTATTCGGGGAAGGAACCCGCCTTGCAATACCGAAGACAATCTGCACGCTGGACTCATCGTCATTGAAGCTTGGTTCAGGGGCTACTGAGGGAGTCCTGGATTAGGGGGTCCTCGGACAGCCGGGCTATATACTTTGGTCGGACTGTTGGGCTATGAAGATACAAGATTGAAGACTTCGTCCTATGTCCGGGTAGGACTCTCCTTTGCGTGGAAGGCAATCTAGGCAATTCGGATATGTAGATCTCCTTCTTTGTAACCGACTCTGTGTAACCCTAGCCCCCTCCGGTGTCTATATAAATCGAAGGGTTTAGTCCGTAGGACAACAAAAATCATAATCATAGGCTAGCTTCTAGGGTTTAGCCTCTACGATCTCATGGTAGATCAACTCTTGTAATACTCATATCATCAAGATCAGTCAAGCAGGAAGTAGGGTATTACCTCCATCGAGAGGGCCCGAACCTGGGTAAACATTGTGTCCCCCACCTCCTGTTACCATCAGCCTTAGACGCACAGTTCTGGACCCCCTACCCAAGATCCGCCGGTTTTTACACCGACAACCGCCGGGTCATTATTCTAACCCTCTGGACAATATGATTGTTGCAGCTACACGATTGGCGGCTATTCCTGTTGAAGGCGAGTCTCCAGCTGCAATGGAGATAAGGAGAGACAACGAGCTTCTTCAGACAGCGATGGCTCAACAGGCGGCTTATTCGTACAACCGTGAACGGATTCATTCAACCCCTCATCCAAGCCGGAGTTATAGTAGGCATATTGATTCGCCCGTGGTTTCAAGCAGTGAGCGGCACCATAACCAGCCTCGTAGGCATGACCCGCCGCGTGCTGGTAACGATGCTCAGGCTTTGGTGGATCAAGGCAGGGCGTGACGCGAGGCTGAGCTGGCGGCTCAGTTGGCAGCTCAACAATAATCTCTTGCTTACCCATCGATGTTAGTCGAGGCAGGAGTGACCTCTAGAACGCTTGGTGTGCCATGTTTAGTGCTGGCTCTATGTAACAAGCGCTTGCCTAAGGATTTTAAGGGCCCCCGCAAGGTGCCTAATTACACTGTGTATCAGCCCCCAGAGGCCTGGATTGAGAGTTATGAGATGGCCATGGAGATGTTGGATATTAGCGATGTTGCGTGTGCTAAATACTTCACCATGATGTTGGATGGTCCGGCACGCACTTGGCTGAAAGGATTGCCCCTAACTCCATCAAATCATGGGTAAATTGAAGACGTGTTTAATTCAAAATTTCAAAGACACGTGCAAACAGCCTATGCCGATTCTTGATTTAGAATCTTGCATCCAGGGTGAGGGCGAGTCAACCACCAACTGGGTGCGCCAGATCTCGGTCGTTATACACTCATCGGATAGTATCAACGTCGGTTCGGCCGTCCTAATGTTGGAAAAGTATTGTCGTTTCCTTCCCCTTAAGCAAAAGTTGGGGTGGCTTAAGCGCCACTGCAATGATATGGGAGAGCTCATGGAGGATCTCGTTAAATATGCCGACTCTGATAGTACTAACGACCCCGAGTCTGATGAGGAGAAGGCTGGCAATGGGAAGAAGAGTGGCAATGCAAAGGGACAACAACATAATATGGTTGGTCAAGGCGGCAACGGTAAGCGCAAAGCCGACGGCGGTCTAGACTTTGTGGCTAACACTAATAAGCAGAATAATAATCAGCGTCAGAAGGGGAAGTCATCAGTGCCTCGATTTGGCGGACCCAAGTTCAACCTTGAGGCGATGATGAATCATCCTTGCCCTGAAGCACGGTATGCAGGAGAAGTCGGTCAGTCATCTGTGGAAGGATTCCTTCATCATGAGGGAGTATAGAAATTCCAGTTTTTTCAAAATAACCATGGCCCGCATGGCGGGTCAGGATCCGGCTCTCATGGGCCTGGCTGTGGAGGTGGTGGCTCAAGCTCCAGTTTTCAGGGACAAGGTAACCAAGGTGGTTTTAATCAGCAATCTAGTCAGGGAAATCAGTAGCAGCAGTCTTGTTATAAGAGTAATCCGAAGCAACTAAATAGTGGTCAATATCATGTGTTTACCACAAGTCTATGCAAATGAGACCAGAAGATTCATAAACGGGCAATGAACGCGGTTGAGCCGGCAGTCCCTTGCTACTTGCGATGGTCTGAACATCCTATTGTATGGAGTCGTGAGGATCATCCCCCCGGGTTGACAATCCGGGTCAATTGGCTTTGGTGCTGGCTCCTCAGGTTGGAGGGTACAAGTTCACCAAGGTGCTTATGGATGGAGGCAGCAACATCAATATCCTTTATTATGATAATTTTTGTCGTATGAATTTAACTGACAAGGATCTTAAGCCGTCTTCTACTGTTTTTCATGGGATGGTGCCCATAAGCCGGCATACCCAGTGGAAGTGGCTTTTGGAGATGATCATGATTATAGAGGTGAGACATTGACTTTTGAAGTGGTCAAGATCAAGACCCCTTATCATGCCATGTTTGGATGGCCGGCTTATGCTAAATTTGTGGCACGACCTTGTTATGTTTACTTGCAGCTTAAGACGCCGGGTCGTAAGGGCACCATCACAGTACACGGCAACAAGAAGATAGCTTTCGAGTGTGAAGAGGGCGATGTTGCTTATGCTGAGTCTGTTTGTGCAACAGAAGAGTCGAAGTTCTACAAAGATAATGTTTACCCGGCAGATATGACACCTTTGAAAAAGCCAACCACAGAGCATGACCCTTTTTTGAAGTTTAAGTCAACAGATGACACTAAGTTGGTTGACTTTGTTCCTGGCAACTCATCCAAGCAGTTCAGTATCAGTGCTAATATGGATCTAGAATAGGAAGGCACGCTCATCGAGTTCATCCTTGAGAACCGGGACACCTTTGCATGGAAGCCATCACACATGCCAGGTGTATCGAGGGAACTCCCTGAGCAAACTCTCAATGTTGATCCAAAGTTTAAACCGGTCAAGCAATTCCTTCGTCGTTTTAATGAAGAGAGGTGTAAGGCCTTTGGTGAAGAAGTGCCCCCCTCTTGGCGGCTGGGTTCATCATGGAAGTCTTTCATCCTGAATGGTTGGCTAACCTAGTGCTGGTGCTTAAGAAAAATGGCACCTGGCATATGTGTGTGGATTACACAGATCTTAATAAGGCTTGTCCGGCTAACCATTTTGCTCTCCCTCGTATTGATCAAATCATTGATGCTATGGCGGGATGTGAGCGTTTGAGTTTTTCTGGATACTTATCTATTTATCATTAGATCAAGATCGCAGTTAAGGACCAGGAGAAGACAACTTTCATCACTCCCTTTGGAGCCTTCTGCTATGTGTCTATGCCTTTTGGGCTCAAGAGTGCCTAGGCGACCTATCAGCGGTGTGTTCAAAATTGCCTTCATGACCAGATTGGATGCAATGTTCATGCTTATGTGGATGACATTGTTGTGAAATCCAGGAAGAAGGAGACCTTGATAGATGATTTGAAAGAGACCTTTGAAAATCTCTGGGTCTACAAGATGATGCTTAACCCGACCAAGTCTGTTTTTGGTGTGCCGACAGGCAAGCTCTCAAGTTTTTTGGTTTCTGAAAGAGGCATTGAAGATAACCCAAAGAAAATCAAGGCTATCACTTCTTTGGCTAAACCGGCGTGTATTAATGATGTCCAGCGTCTGGCGGGTCGTATAGCGGCTTTAAGCGGGTTATAAGCCGGTTGGGCGAAAAGGCTATCCCTCTGTATCAAATGATGAAGAAAACATATCACTTTGTTTGGAGTGATGCTATGAATCAGGCATTTGAGGCATTGAAAAAGCAATTGGCTAAGCCGCCAAACCTTGCAGCTCCTATTGGTAAGGAGCCCTTATTGTTATATGTGGCTGCTAATAGTAGAGCCGTCAGTGTAGTGGTCGTTGTGGAAAGGAAAGAATCAGGCAAGGAACATCTGGTTCAGCGGTCGGTTTACTATGTCAGTGAGGGTACTCATTGAATCCAAATAGAGATACCCACATTGGTAGAAGTTGGTTTATGGAGTGTTCATGGCTATTCGTATGTTAAAGAAATAGTTCCTTGGTCATCCCATCACTATGGTTAGTTCTGCTCCCTTAGGGGATATTATCCAACACAGAGAAGCCACAGGCCGGGTGGCCAAGTGGACCATTGAGCTTGGACCTCACGGTTTGAAGTACATGCTTCGCACAACTATAAAATCTCAAGCACTTGTGGACTTCATCAATGACTGGACAGAGCTGCAGATGCCTGAGGAGAAGCCGGATAACACATATTGGACTATTCATTTTGATGGGTCAAGGCAATTGGAAGGCTCGGGGGCTGGAGTTATTTTGACTTCCTCGCGAGGTGATAAATTTTGCTATGTCTTAAGATTGATGTTCCCTTGCACTAACAATGCAGCTGAGTATGAGCCTTGCTCCATGGTCTTCTAATGGCTAAAGAGATGAATCTAAGCCGGGTGAGGTGCTTTGGCGACTCAGATTTGGTGGCTCAGCAGGTTTCAGGCACTTGGGATTCCAAGGATCCACTCATGGCGGCTTATCGCTGAGAGGTTAATGCTATTGCTAGTCACTTCAAGGGCTATCAAGTGGAACATGTTGATCGCAGGAAAAATGAGGTGGCTGATGATTTAAGCTGGTCGTGGTCCGAGCGTAAGCCGGTACCACCCAATATTTTCCTTGATATTTTGCATGACCCTTCGGTTAAATTGCCTATGGAGGAAGATCTTATTGTTCTTGACCCAGAGGCATAGTTGGTGGCGGCTCTTCATACTATTCCTGATTGGACAGTTCCATATTTGGCTTATATGACCCGGGGTGAGTTGCCTGAGGATGAAACTTTGGCCAGGTAGATAACCCGATGATCTAAGTTGATGCCTATTGTCAATATCGAGTTGCACCGATGCAGTGTTACAGGGGCGTTTCAGCACTGTGTTTCGCGTGAGGAGGGCCGTGGGATTTTACGAGAGATTAATGAAGGAGATTGTGGCCATCATGCCGGCTCTAAGTCTCTCGTCTCTCATGGGTTTTATTGGCTGACGGCTCATGCAGATGCAGAGGATTTTTTTCAGCAAGTGTGATGGTTGTCAGAAATTTTCAAGACGAGCTCATGTGCCGGCTCAAGAATTGAGGATGATTCCAATTACTTGACCGTTGCAGTCTGGGAGCTGGATATGGTTGTACCTTTTAAAGGATCCAAGGACAAAAAGACTCACCTCTTTGTGGCGGTTGACAAGTTTACAAAGTTGGTTGAGGCAGAGCCGGTCAGCAAGTGTGACGCGGCAATGGCGTTTCAATTCATCAAAAATGTGATTTTCTGTTTTGGTTGCCCTCACAACATCATCACTGATAATGGCACTAATCTGTCTAAAGGTGCTATAAAAGAATTTTATCAAGGTGAACATATTGGTCTTGATGTTTCATCTGTGGCCCACCCCCAGTCCAATGGTCAAGCTGAAAGGGCCAATCAAGAAATCTTGAGAGGCACAAAACCTCGTCTTATGGTCCCTTTGCAGAGGACGTTGAGTTGTTGGGTTGAGGAGTTACCTTCAGTGCTTTGGAGTATCAATACTACCCCCAATAGATCTACGGGTTACACGCCTTTCTTCATGGTTTATGGCCCTGAGGCAGTTCTTCCCAGTGACATCCGTCACGACTGGCCCTGTGTAGCGGCTTATGTTGAAGCTGATAATGAAAAAGCACGTCAGGATGCTCTTGACCTTTTGGATGAGGAGCATGACCTTGCGGCGGCTCGTTCGGCAATTTACCAGCAAGATATGTGTCGTTATCATAGCCGCCGAGTTTAAACCCAGACCTTTCAAGAAGGTGACTTGGTGCTCCGGCTCATCCAGGATCACATAGACATGCACAAGTTGTCCCCACCTTGGGAAGGGCCTTTTGTGGTCAGCAAAAATCTGAACAACGGATCGTACTACCTCATTGATATTCGAGAGCACAAAGACTCATGCAAGTCTAAGGAGGAGACCCGCCGGTCGTGGAACATTGCTCATCTTCGGCCTTATTACACCAGAGCCACCAGCTCTTGTGATGTACATACTTCTACCAATGTATATATTATGATTAGTATAATAAAGACGGCATCCCTGATAATTCAGGGCCTCTGTCGTTTCATTTCTCATCATAGCTATGACTACCCTCTTGATCCGGCTTGCACGCCTTGTTACAAATAACATGGGGGTTTCCTGCTAATTGAGCATACCTATGACTACCCTCTTGATCCGGCTTGCGCGCCTTGTTACAAATAACATGGGGGCTTCCTGCTCACTGAGCATAGCTATGATTACCCTTTGATCTGGCTTATACGCCTTGTTGCAAATGACTTGGGGGCTTTTTTGCCCAAGTTGGATGATTACCAAAGAGAACTTGCTATAATGTGGAGTTCAAACATAGGTAACCTGTCTTGATGGCTTGTTAAAGGTCACTTGGCGACTTCCTGTTCAATGAACATAGCTATATTTACCCTTTTGATCGGCATAGACGCCAGGTGTATTCACCAAAAATTCGGGTTATCCTGCCTTTGTATGTCTGCCACTCCGCCTAGGTAATCCTGGAATGACTCGCCAAACTCTTGATAGTCAATCTTATAAAGACCCTGAACTTGGCAAAGTTAAAACGGCGATTGGTCATGTGAGGCCCAGCTTACAGGTTTGAATAAATGTTTAACTTAGTGTCTGTGCGGCCCTTGAATAACACCTGATATCGAGGTTTGGCAGCGTGTGAAAGCCTTGTTTTTTCTGGTTTGATTTTATTTGAACATTTTTTGGGTTCATCTTTTGTACCATATTGACATATGGTTCAAAATGATTCAGGCCATGTAGCCTTAATCTATATGGCTCATATTTGAGCATATCTGAGGTTTTTTGATAATCCGGCCTATCTTTGGATGATAAGTCGCTAGTGTGTTTTGATTATGTGCTTGGAGTTCTACGCTCTAAGTCTTTGGGATGTTACCCTTACTGCATCTGGCGTTGTAAGTTGATAGTATGAATAATTTGCACAGGTATGTTATTTACTTGTTATATGAATATCCAAGGTTTGGATAACCCGCCATGGTTATGGACTATAAAGTCACGAGCAATTGTATATAGGGCATTATGACCCGCCCTGGGGTAAACCGCCAGGGCACATGTTATCTGCTTGTGTGCAGGAGTATGATACATATGGTCTGCGTGATGGGATTATGAGCATAAGCAGTAGATCTTCAACATCAGATCAGCGATTCAAAGTGTTATGCAAATAAACATGCACGATGGCAAGGCAGATCATTGTTTTTAACTAGCCTATTTACAAGGCATCATGTGGCCCAAAAGAATAAGTGTTTTTGATACGTGCGGCATCCAGTGATGTGCATGATAAACCGGCCCCTTGGATCAGTTGTCTTGGCCTTGAGGTGTTGAAGATTCCGAGTCATCTTTCACCGGTTCTTCTTCTCTTGATCACCCATTGGCTGGAAGTTAGATGTGGCCCAGTCGAAGCTCTAAACATAGCTTCATCATCTATAAGGCTTGATGGATCAATGTCAGGAGCGAAGGTGTGCTTACGTGTGGGCATGATAAGGTCCACAGCTTCATGAACCGACGCCTTCACTTTGGTGTTCTCAGCATCATAAACTGGGTGATACTTGGAGAGGCCCGTCTCCTCAGCCAATTTGCTTGCCCAAAGACGCATCTCTCTTACTATTTTGGTGAAGTCATCAGTGCTGAAGGGAGTCTCATCTTCTTTTAAATAGGGACAGCCGGTTGATATCTCTTCCGGGTTAAGTTCAGCTTGCCACGCCTTTGCCCGGCTCAAGGCGGTGATGGCACCGGCTTTGGCGGCTGATCGCCTTAATTCTTCCACCCTTTGTGGTAGCACAGACAGCTTCTCCAACAGTTCCTTGATGAGGGAAGGTGGTTGCTTCTTATGCGAGGCAACAGAAATAGCCCGTTGAGCACCACTGTACAACTGCTCCACAAGGGTATATACAGCTTTCAGCTTTATGCGCATATCATCACCCATCTTGGAGCTTCTGGAACCTGCATTAGCAAGTATATTTATGAACCGGCTCAATGGTTGTTCAACATTGATGAAGAAAGATTGAAGTATATTATTACTTACCAAAGATGGCCACTATCATGATGTTGATTTGATACTTTAAGCCGGACAACTCATCGGTTACTGGCTTAAGGGCAACCTCGACATCTTTTCTTCTTTTCATAGAGTTGCCTTCTCGGTCTCCCAGCCGGCTCTATCAGCACTGAAGTCCTTTTTCAATTTTTCAATATTATCCAAAGCAGTCTATAGCTCTGATTTGGCCTTTGAAATCTTAGGTTGCTAAGTTTGAATGTTTTGACTCAGATCATTGACTTGGGATTCCTTCATATTTAGTTCAGCCTGCAACATGAACAAGATAGGAATCATTATGATCATCTTATTGGAAGTTGAGGCAGTCCTGGACTAAGAAGTCCTCGGGCGTCCGGCCTGTTGGCCATGGGCTGGACTGATGGGCTGTGAAGATACGAAGACCGAAGACTGCACCCATGTCCGGATAGGACTCTCCTTGGCGTGGAAGGCAAGCTTGGCAACCAAATATGTAGATTCGTTTCTTTGTAACCGACCTTGTGTAACCCTAGATCCTCCCGGTGTCTATATAAATGGGAGGACTTAGTCCGGAGGGAGATTCATTATCATAGCCATACAAGCTAGACCCCTAGGGTTTAGCCATTACGATCTCGAGGTAGATCAACTCTTGTAATACTCATATTCATCAATATGAATCAAGTAGGACGTAGGGTATTACCTCCATAGAGAGGGCCCGAACCTGGGTAATCATCGTGTCCCTTGTCTCCTATTACCATCGACCTTAGACGCACAGCTCGGGACCCCCTACCCGAGATTCGCCGATTTTGACACCGACATTGGTGCTTTCATTGAGAGTTCCACTATGTTGTCAACAACAAGATTGATGTCTCTCCTTGTTTTCAAGGATAATATCGCCACCGGAGGAACACTGGCTCCAGGCCAAACCCTCCGGCTGGGCGGCTTTACCATGACCGTCCGTTCGGTCATTAAGCCGACGATGACCTCTCGGGTCATCGAAAACCCCTTTCGTATCGATTCCAAACACTCCAAGCAGATAGATCCAGCGGAGCTTTCAACCTTAAATGAGCTCCTAGATCGCGTCGCTGCCCTGGGGGTCGCTACAGACTATGATCGGATTGGGCTTAAAACCGATCGGAGAGAAATCAAATCTCCGCCGATCACCCACCAGATAGCGGTAGTCGAGGAGCGAGTCGACAATTCTTCCTCCATATTAAGGACGGATTATGTCCGGATCTCCAGTCTCGATGAGCCGGACACCTACTCGCGAGGCGAAATATCCTGCCCTCCGAACATAGAATCGGACGACGGGCCTAAGAAAATAGTGGGCATCTCGGAGCCCGATCTGCTAAGTCCGGAAGACCTTCAGACTCCAGATCCAAAACTGGGGCAGGGTTTAGATTTAAATCCGCCCACCCACCCGAATACAGGCGCTCTCATGAGCATAAAACAGCAGTCTCAGGAAACGGTCCACCAGTTCTGGGCCAGATTCCTTCTTGTTAAAAACAAGATTAAAGATTGCCACGATAAGGAAGCTATCTCAGTGTTCCGCAAGAATTGCAGGGACGAAGGAATTCTCAACGCCATCAACCACCGTCGCATCCTACACTTCGCTGACTTGGCAACTATCATACAAAAGTACAGTGCAATGGAAAGCACCTGGAAAACTCAAACAGCTCGTTGGGAATTATCAATCCCCACTCAACCCTTATTCAGGCAAAAAGGGTGCACCCAGGCAACACGCCCGGTTCAATAGTAAAGAAATACAAGTCTAGTATGGGGCGCGGAACCTTTCTGGAAGGATGGCTCGATGGGCCATGCAAAATACACGCAACGCCGGATAACATACCAACACATAGCCTTAGAGCATGTTGGATACTCCGGCAAGTGGCCAAGAGCGGCGAGGATATCCTCACCCAGAATAACCCAAAACAACACCCCCAGAGGACAACGACCCCAATGTACTGACGGTCTTTGAGACATTCGCCTCAAATAATAGGCGCAAAAGAGCACTACGCGGACTCGCCAAAGTCTGTCAAATAGCAGCGATAAACCCTTGGAATGACACGGCTATAACTTTTAACGCCGGTGACCTACCAAAATACAGGACAGTCCGAGCACCAGCAGCCTTTGTTCTCAGTCCAATCATAGACGGCTTTCGGCTCACCAAGGTCCTCATGGACGGCGACAGCGGACTAAACCTCATCTACGAAGATACACTCCACAAAATGGAAATAGACAGGAGCCGCATTGAGCAAAGTAGCATGACCTTCCGAGGAATTATTCCCATTCGGGAGGCATGGTGTGCGGGAAAATAACACTCGACGTGGTATTCGGCACGCCGGAGAATTATCGGTCCGAAGAAATAACCTTCCAAGTGGCCCGTTTCAACAGCGGATATCACGCCCTCTTAGGGCGAGATGCATTTATGCGCTTCCAAGCGGTACCCCATTATGGATACATGAAGCTTAAGATGCATGGGCCCAACGGTATAATCACTCTGGCTAGTGATCCAGACATAGCACTCCGCGCTGAGAATAAAACCGCATCCTTGGCCCTTGAGGCATTATCTGAAGCCCTTGCGGCCGAAGAATTAACCGCGCTGCGCTCCACGGCGGACAGGGACGATGTGGTCCTAGACAAACGACCCAAATCCACCTCCTTCAAACAAGCAGAAGAAATAGTCAAATTCCAAGTCCATCCAACGGACCCCAAGAAGACAACATCCATCGGAGCACAATTAGACCCAATGGTCGATGCCGCGCTACGAGAGTTCCTGCGCGAGAATTGGGATATATTCGCCTGGCACCTTTCTGATATGCCAGGAATCACACACGAGTTGGCTGAATGCAACCTCAATATGTTAAAGGGATACAAACCGGTCAAGCAAACACTGTGGCGCTTTTCCGAACCCAAACGTCAAGCTATGGGGGAGGAGCTTGCCAAGCTAATTGAGGCCGGATTCGTCAGAGAAATAAAACATCCGTACTGGCTGGCAAACCTGGTGATGGTACCAAAGAAGGACAAATCCTGGCGGTTGTGCGTCGATTTTAAAGACCTCAATAAGGCTTTCCCTAAGGATCCCTTCAACCTCCCCCGCATTGATCAGATCATTGATGCTACCGCAGGACACGACACACTGTGTTTCCTTGATGCATATTCCGGATACCATCAAATCAAAATGAAGGAGTCTGATCAAGCTACAACAACATTCATTACCCCATAAGGGCCATTCTTATTCGACACCATGCCCTTCGGGCTCAAGAACACCGACGCTGCATACCAATGCAGGATTCAAAGATGCCTGGAGAAACAGATCGGCAAGACTGTTGAAGCTTATGTGGAAGACATCGTCATAAAACTAGGCACGTCGGAACATTTATAGACGATTTACGTCTCACATTCGATAACCTCCACGCGTATGACATTAAGCTCAATCCTGAAAAGTGCATTTTCGGCATCCCCACCAAAAAACTATTGGGCATCATCGTTTCCAATAGAGGAATTGAAGCAAATCCAGCCAAAATCCAAGCTCTGTCACAATTGGCTATGCCAACAGACCTTAAAAAAGTCCAAAAGCTCGCGGGTTGCATGGCAGATCTAAGCCGCTTTATCTCCAGATTGGGATAAAAGGCACTGCCACTCTATCGCCTTCTACGGCGAACCGATCACTTCGAGTGGACGGACGCGGCAACAGCCGGACTGGAGGAAATAAAAACCCTTCTTGCAAGCAACCCAATCCTGGACGCGCCAAACGTTGGCGAACCGATGCTGTTATACATATCGGCAACACATCAGGTGGTGAGCGCCGTGCTCGTCATCGAATGATAACAGGACGGACACAAATTCCTGCTTCAGAAGCCAGTATACTACGTATCCACTGTCCTTACACCATGCAAATCCCGGTACCCCCATTATCAAAAGATAGCATACGCAGTCTTCATGGCATCCCGAAAGCTCCGTCACTACTTCAAGGAGTGTTCGATCACGGTGGCTTCCGAAGTACCACTCAACGACATTATAAACAACCGCAATGCCACGGGTTGGCTTGCCAAATGGGCCATTGAGCTCCTTCCATTTGATATTACATACAAACCACATCGGGCTATTAAATCCCAAGTACTGGCTGACTTCGTCGCCGAATGGATAGAGGACGAACTCCCTAAAGAGTACGGCGCATATTCCAATTGGGTTATGTATTTCGATGGCTCCAAAATGCTGGCAGGGCTAGGGGCGGGCGTCGTCTTGACGTCATCAACTGGAGACGTCGTTCAGTACGTACTCCAAATACTATACACAGACTCCAACAATGCAGCTGAATATGAGGCCTTATTGCATGGTCTCCGGATGGCTGTCTCCATGGGCATACAACGCCTAGAAGTGCGCAGGGACTCAAACCTTGCAATATCTCAAATAAATGGAGACTTCGACGCCAAAGATCCAAAGATGACAGCTTACCGTAATGTCGTCATAAAAATGTCGACCCGGTTCGAGGGGCTCGAGTTCCACCATGCGACTCGAGAAAGTAACCAGGTGGCGGACGTCCTTGCTCGTATCGCCACTAAGCATGACCCCGTTCCACCCAATATCTTTCTGGAAAGGCTTTTTAAGCCATCCGTGGTGTGGTAGGGGGAAAACGGCAACACTAGTCCAGATCCGAACATAACCCCAGATTCCAAAAACACCAACATCATCGGAGGCTCAGCCACCAAAATAACACCTTCTCCGCATCTCATCATGGCAGTCATTGCTCCATGGACCGAACCCTTCCAGGCCTACCTTAACAAGAAGGAGCTTCCCGAGGACCAGAATGAGGCCCACTGTATCGTCCAACATTCGAAGGCCTACAAGGTTCATGACGGAGAGCTCTATAAGAAAAGCGTTACCAAAGTTCTTCAAAGATGTATCTCCGAGGAAGAGGGGCGGAAGCTCTTGGCCGAGATTCACGCCAGACTCGGTGGTCACGACGCCGCAGCTCGGGCCCTTGTTAGCAAGGCCTTCCGTACAGGGTTTTATTGGCTGACGGCCCGAGAAGATGCACAGGACCTTGTCCAACATTGAGTCGGATGCCAACTCTTCGCCAACCAAAGCCATATGCCCCCCACTGCCTTACAAACAATCCCCATCAGTTGGCCTTTTGCGGTCTGGGGACTCGATATGGTCGGACCCCTTAAAGGAGTAAGCCATAAGAGAAAGTATCTGCTGGTCATGGTGGATAAATTCACTAAGTGGATAGAGGCCAAACCAGTCTAAACGGCCGAAGCGGGGCCGGTAATAGATTTCATATCCGGCATGGTACACCGTTATGGTGCCCCACAGAGGATAATCACCGATAATGGCTCTAATTTCACAGCCGATGAAGTGAAAACCTGGTGCGCTAATCTTGGCATTAAGCTCGATTACGCCTCTGTCTATCACCTGCAGACAAACGGTCAAGTCGAACGGGCTAATGGTCTTATTATGAGCGGAATCCAACCTAGACTAATGTGGTCTTTGAAAGAATCAGACAAGCACTGGGTGGAGGAACTTGACTCCGTACTCTGGGAGCTGCGGACCACACCCAACCGCACTACTGGATATACACCTTTCTTCATGGTGTACGGTGCAGAAGCAGTGCTACCCTGCAATATTATTCATGACTCACCTCGAGTGCGCATGTACGAAGAGAGAGAAGCCGAGCTTGATCGGCAGGACAACTTAGATGCCCTGGAGGAGGAGCACGATGTCGCAAAAGCCCGTTCCGCATTTTATCAACAACAGGCTCGCAGGTATCAAAGCAGAGAAGTACGGTCCAAGACTTATAATGTTGGTGAACTCGTTTTACGCCTGCCGGAGAAGAAAAGGGACAAACTCAAGCCCAAGTGGGAGGGTCCCTTCATCATTGACGAAGTCCTCACCGGAGGAGCGTACCTGCTGCGTGATGCGTCAGACAATGACTGGGAGCCGAACCCCCGGAACGCGGCCATACTCCGGCGATTTTATGTCTAGAACCGAACTCTGTGTTCGTCTCCATCCTCCTATTATTAACGTTATTTTTTCTCTCTCTTTTCGTTTTTATCTTTTTTTCGTTCTGCACTTTAGCCCTACGACTTTGGTATGGCTAGACCATCCTCCCCTGATGCGTACATCTCCATATATGTACGTTCTTTATACCTGGGGGCTTCTCGTACAGAAGCTGGCAATTATCCTTTGAGCATCAAGCTCACCACATATGTGTTTTTCCATATGTACCTTTTATTAGCCATTATATGCATCGATATGACTTAAGTTTTGGCCAAGCTGGGTAGCCTGGCTCCTGTGCTTATGCCCTACATTTCTGTTAGTTCGGCTAGGGCATAAAGGGAGCACCTCTGCGATTGTTACTGCCGAGTCATCCTGATGTGTACCTCAGACTGGGTGAAGCCGAAAGCTAGCGTTCTTAAGGGAATATTCAGTCGGCGAATTAAAGATGTTCCCGCATTCATTCCATTATGAAACCCCAGAAGTTACTTACTCTATGATTTTTCAACCACAGTTCGGACATGCACATTAAACCCATGCACACCCAGGGAAAGGAACCCATAATGGAACTATTCTCTCTGGAAGATGTTTCTTACATAATGTAATATAACATAACTAGCCGGATACACATTGTCTGTTCAGGAAACTATGACCCCTACGCCTGGTTCCCATGCATACCCCGGTATATTCTACCGTTAGGGTATTCAGAAACACTCCGCACCTTCGGGTCCAAAGGTCGAAGCGAAAAGGTCAGCCATGACAATTGTTTTTATTATCCAGCTAGAAGGAAAGTACATAGTCACTTAGGACTCAAAAACTTCCTCCTCTATACCGTCCAACAGGCGGTCTAACTTACAATCCTGTTGGGAGTATCTAGCAGCCACCTCTACTTGGCCATATACTGAACTAACGGGAATTTCTTCCCCATTTGACCCTAGGGTCCGACCCGGGCCATGTGATTCGGATCCAGCTTGGTATATCGTGTTTTTACCATGGCCCAGGCTTCTCGCGCACCCTCTTGGTAGGCCGATATCTTCCACAATCGGATACGCCGCCGCGCTCCCTTGAACAGCTCTACAAGCTTCTCCATACTCCCTGGAGGGGAGTCGGATGGCCATAAGGCCTTGGCTACGCTCCGCATTGCCTGCCAAGCTTGCTCGTGCAACTGTGGCAACCCGTGCAGAAGATCACTTGATTATACTGACACCTCCTCTTTGGTACGGCCCGTTAATATACCTGCAATCACAGCTATATTAGCTACTTTTACTCCCAAACTGTTCTACGGTAAATACAACCACATACAGTATATGCCGTCTCGCTGTTTTTTGTTCTCCTTCATGGAGTCTTCCAGCTGGGCCCGCACATCCTTAAGCTCTTCGCCCAGCCGGGTGTTTGCATCTTGGATTTTATTTTTCTCCTATCTGACACGGGTCAAAACCCGCTCGCCCGCGGCCTGCAGTCTTTTCGACTCTTTTTCCTCCAATTGATCCGATGATCCTGTTATGAGATAAAGCCGCAGTATTAATACAGCCGCTATGCAATAATTGTTTCTAGATGGAGGAAAATATCACCGGCGGATACCGCTTTGGATTTTTCCAATTCGGCGGTCACTGTGTTCAACTGCGTCCGACACTTTTCTAGCTCTTGCGCTAGCACGTCATTCTTCTTCGACAGAACCTGGTCATGCAGCAATCCTCAAATCAGTTGTCCCAACTACTTTAAGTCTCGGGGGATACTGGCATATGGTTATCATAGTCAGACAAAGTAAACTCACCTGCACATCTTTTAAATGCTACTTTGTGGCTCTGTTAAGCCCATCTCGAGCAGCTCGGATATATGCATCAACTGAGCTGAAGGCGTTAAGTGCCTCCTCTGGAAAGCCAGGGTCTTGTAAAATGGCCCTGCGGCGCCGACGATTCATGGCACTCTCCACTTCTGAGTTGGTGAAGGATACGTCATCCGAATCCTTGGCTGGAGGACAGTCCAGCGTCACCCCCGCATCAGGCCCCATCTTCACGGTAGGATCTGGATCCTGGTTGCGGGAAGTATGGCCGGCCGGACCCCTGGATATAGTCCGTCCGACCTTTTTCCTGATACATGATAAACGGAACGGTCACAGTTGGATGTGACTGCCAAGGTGCATATTTGCAAATGCATACCTCTTTGATGAAGACTCGGCCGTATCTTCGTTTGCCTTCCTCTTCGAAGGCTTGCCTGGTGTGGGGGACGTTCTCTTCGCAGATGACCCCGGGGTAGCATGGCGCACCGAGCGCCTCCCCTTTTGAGCACAGGACAGTGCGGTGGGCAAGGAGGAATGAGAAAACTCTCTTGGACAAGGTATCTCCGGATTACTTACATGTGAAGCAGGAAGAAGGCTGGGTAATCGGCGATGATGAGTACATATGTACCGTCATAGCTCATCTGATAGAATATAGCATCCTCGAGCTCCACAAATATGTCTGGATCTTCCTCATATCTGGGGTCAAGATCTCGGTTGCGATTCTCCGGCTGAGGGGCAGGGTCATGGATCCCCTCGACAGCCTTTCGCCATCCTATTATAAGCAAATAATATACTTCCTGTCAAGAATGATTTATGGACTGGAGTAAAATAGTGGAGCTGAAGCTTACCCAGCTGGGAGGATTAT
Organism: Triticum urartu; assembly: GCF_056163025.1. NCBI lineage: Eukaryota > Viridiplantae > Streptophyta > Magnoliopsida > Poales > Poaceae > Triticum > Triticum urartu. The sequence goes on from NC_141873.1 coordinate 289,733,328, forward strand.
ACATGGAAAATCCATCTAGATGTTGGAGACGGGTGAACTCCTCTTTCTCCCCTTTATACAGCTCGGCCAGTATTTTGTCCAGGGCGACGAGGGTCTTCGGGACCTTCCGACCATAGCGTGAGGCGTCGTCTTCCCCATTATAATGCCACATGGGCAGCCCTCTGTATTGGAGTGGCTGGACCCCCCGCGCCATAGAGGTCGCCATTACCTCGACTATTGACAATCCGGACTGGGCAAGCATCTTAATCTTACCCAGCAGTAGGCTGACCTCTGCACTATCCTCTTCCTCGAGGCTCTGAGGACGCCAGCTATGGCGTTTCTTCAGCGGAGCACTTGAAAACTCAGGGAGGCCCATACGGACGAGGTTAGGTAGAGCGACGTCATTGATATAGAACCATTCGAAAGGCCACTCTTCTGAAGCTTTCTTCGGCGTGCCGGATAGGTATCCGGTCCCGCCAATGCGCCACACTTCGGCGCCTCCCACTTCAAAAATTGACCCGCCTTGATTACGAGGGACGAGGCAGAACAGGCTTCTCCATAAATTGAAATGGGCCTCACAGCCCAGGAATAGCTTGCATAGAGCGACGTAACCCGCTATATGAAGGATAGAGGCAGGAGTGAGACTGTGCAGTTGGAGGCCATAATACTCCAGCAGAACTCAGAGGAAGGGATGGATTGGAAATCCGACACCTCTTAATAAGAAAGGGACGAAGCACAGTCGTTCTCCCGCAAACGGATTGGGGAAATCCTCCGCATGAGTTTTGCCGTTGAAGGAGGCCAATCCTTCTCGGACGGGAACCAGGTTCGCGGGGGGAAGAAAGCCCTGTGTTTGCAGCTTCGCAAGCTGACTATGGGATACGGAACATCTCTCCCAATCACCCTTCTTGGAGTCATGGGGATGAGAGGAAGAGCCGGGAGCGCTAGCCATGTTGGGGTGGTTTTTCATAGCAAGCTCTGAGGATTTTTCGCGGGGTGTGGAATGGATCTGAGATCTATTCTCTTTAAATAGGCACCTTTGTGATGTGGTCGGGGTGGTATATGTAAAAATACCCTGACCTCTCGCATTCGCTCGACATGTGGAAACTGAAGTTGTTGATGCACAGAAGCCTAGGAGTACAACATTAAATGGAAAGCCGAACACACTACTCAGAAGTCATCGATGGAGGAACCCGCCTTGCAAAGCCGAAGATAATCTATGTGCCGAACACCTCGTCATTGAAGACTAGTTCGGGGGCTACTGAGGGAGTCCTGGACTAAGGGGTCCTCGGGCGTCCAGCCTGTTGGCCATGGGCCGGACTGATGTGCTGTGAAGATACGAAGACCGAAGACTGCACCCGTGTCCGGATAAGACTCTCCTTGGCGTGGAAGGCAAGCTGGGCGACCAAATATGTAGATTCCTTTCTTTGTAACCGACCTTGTGTAACACTAGATCCTCCCGGTGTCTATATAAACCGGAGGACTTAGTCCGGAGGGAGATTCATTATCATAGCCATACAAGCTAGACCTCTAGGGTTTAGCCATTACGATCTCGAGGTAGATCAACTCTTGTAATACTCATATTCATCAATATCAATCAAGAAGGATGTAGGTTATTACCTCCATAGAGAGGGCCCGAACCTAGGTAAACATCGTGTCCCTTGTCTCATGTTACCATCGACCATAGAGGCACAGATCGGGACTCCCTACCCGAGATTCGCCGGTTTTGACACCGACAGAAGTCCCAAGCATAATTCAAGTATTTTACTTGGCACCTGGGGGCTAATGCGCATTGCTCTTTGTTGAAGACAAATCTTTCATGACCCGGCTTAGCCATGATGATTAAGCCGGCTCATGGGGGCTACATATTTAGATTTTGTTAATAAGTATGGTGATAAGTCCCGGCTTAGCCATGTTGGTTAATCCGGCCCTTGGGGGGCTACAGGTGCAAAATTGAGCACTACTATTTGAAGTCCCGACTTAACTTGTCAGTTTAAGCCGGCCCTTGGGAGTTATATATATATATATATGTGAAATTAAGAGCTACATTTTGAAGTACCGGCTTTAGCTATGCTGCTTAAGCCGGCCCTTGGGGGCTACTTGTGTTGATTCTGCAGTTCTAACATGCTATGACATGGCTATCAAGGTCAACAAGGATACTTAAAGTACACATCATATTCAAGTTTATCATATCCAGTAGACTTGGTGGCTGAGAGATATATATTTGTATGAGACAAGTTTTTGCTTACCTCAAAATGATCTTTCATGAGATTAACCAAGCTGGCTTCAAAGTCACGGCTGGTGTGGAGGCGGTTCAAGTAACCCGCGTGAAGCTCCTGGGCGATGAATTGAGCATAGTTCTCTAGATCTAGTTTCCACTTGCCTTTGTCAACAGCGGAGAATTCCTCTTTGGCACTGTGCTTGGACAAGACAGTGGGGTTGCCTGGCGCTGTTTAAGCCATCCCTGTAACTATGACGTCTTCGGTTTCTTGAGCCGGCTGAGCAGGGCTGTGCGGGTTAGCATTTTCGCGATCAACATTCATGGGGTCCATGGTGACAAGGTGCTCCTCTGGTGGCGGATCGTCCATGGCTGCTTTAGATGTTTGAGGCAAAGACTCAGACATTGTCAGTTTTTCCAGATCAGCAACCTTGGGATCGTCAGCCGGCTTATTAACCTTCAGCTTCTTTCTGGGTTTGGCTTACCAATTGAGTAAGGTGTTAAAATAGGTAGACTTAAGTGCTCTTACCCAGGAATAGTCTTGAACAGAGGAACCTAAGTCCCAGTGGAATCACCTGATGAAGAGTGAGAGGTTCCCTGATAGTTTGAATCAGAAGGGTTAAGAGGTTGTCAAAAAAGACCCGCCTTGGGAAAAGCTAAGTCGGAAATCTGTGAAACCTTTGGACGGCGCTTGCGAGGGGCCGGTGTGTTGGGTAAGCTGGAGGAGAGAATCTCACCGCCAATGTTCTGGGTTCTATGGTGAGCTTCATGCTGCTATTTCTTCAAAAGAAAGTTGGGATCCAGATAAGCTAAAGGGTGAGAAAACCTTACTTTCTGGATCACTTGTCGAACTTTCTGTCTTGGCAAATGTTTTCAGCCGGAGGAGAGAATAATTACCTCTTCATCATCTGCACGACTGGCCTCTGCATCATCCTGATAGTGATCATTATTAATAAGATGTATAAAAAATGAGCCAAGGGAGTCAAGTTTTACCTCCGACTTATCATTAGCATCCAAGTCAAATAACTCAGAGGGGTTGGTTTTCTTCTTGGCAGGCTTTTTAGGAGCCTTGTTCTTTGTCCGGGTATTCTTTGCTGGTTTGTCCTGAAGTTTCTTATTCCGATAAGAAGAGTCAGCCTGCAGCAATCACATGGCTAAGAGAATAATTCAAGGAAAGATGATTAAGTTGGAAACAGTTTAAAATACTTACAGCTAGCGGTTTGTTGAGAACACAGAAAAGGCTTAACCCTATATTGTTGTAATCTGCCAAGCTCTCGTTCAGCAGGGTTTTGGTCATGTCATTGATGTCTTCATCAGTTAACTCCATTTGGCAGTGGCGTTGGGGATATTTGACATCTCCAGTGTACTTGCACATTAAGCCGAATCGACGGCTTAAAGGCAGAATTCTCCACGCGACCCAACATCGAACTAGGTCGATACCAGTCAAGCCATTAGCCATTAAAGCTCTGATTTATTTAAAGACGGGCATATATTTGGCCCGTTATTCTGTACTGATCCGCTCTAGCAGAGGGTGCCTGTTCCTAAGTCGGCTTTCGCGATAACCTGACAGAGGGTTCTCCTCTTCTGGAGAAGTGTCTTGGCAGTAAAACCAAGTTTGGTTCCAGTCCTTGGGATGAATGGGCAGTTTGGCGGCTGGGAAGGTGGCTTCCTTCCGCCTCTGAATCAAAATGCCACCTAACTCTAGGCTGGGCCTGTCTGTGAACTCAGTCTGCCGGTTTAAATAATAAAATTCTATGAATAGTTCTACAGTGGGCTCCTGTTGAATGTAAACCTCGCAGAACACTTGAAAGTTGCAGATGTTTCAAACGGAATTGGGCCCAATGTCTTGAGGGTGGAGCTTGAAAAAGTGAAGCACATCGCGGAAGAATTTTTGGCCGGGAGGGGTGAAACCAAGGAGCAGATGATCAGTGAAGACAATTACTTCACCTTCCTTCGGCTGAGGAGGGGTTTCTATGCCTGGGACCCTCCAACGGATGACATTTTTTTGGATAAAATGCTCGTTTGAACAAATTCATTTAGTGTTTCCTCGGTGACCCGAGAAACTACCCAGTTGCATGAGGTGACGGTCTTGGCTTTAGACATTTTTGACTGCAAAGGAAAATGTTGCCGGGTTAACGATTCTGTTGCTAAACCAACTAATGGTCAAAAAGTTAGTGCTACAAAGGTTGACATGATTAAACCGGAAGGCAGTGCTGGGTTATGCAAATTATGAACAAATATTGGCGGGCTAATAAGGGGACTAATGCTATATGGCGGGTTATGGTTTATCATATAAGTCGCCTGTATGATCGCCGTGTGACAGATCTGAAAGTGAATTTTTGCTAAGTAATGGACAAACAGAGTCCACAAATTAATGCTACGATTTTGGACCTGTAGCAGTACAGAAAATAAAATAAATTCTATACCTAGAGTGAAGGCAGTGGAAGAACTCATGTGTTCGGATGGATCTTATATAGAAAAATTATCTACTGCGATTGGAAAAGGAATGCTAAGCTATTACCGCGCGTTTTCAGTACCATGTTCAGATTCAGCTACGTGACATAGAGAAGAAGAACAGAGAAAAACTCCGATGAACTGGGCAAACCCTAATGGAGATCTGCTATGTGGGAGGAGGAGTACTTACGGATGCTGTTGAACAGCGGAGGCGCACCGCAATGCTCTGGTTCATTCAGGTTGATGCTGCGGCCGGGGTTGAGGCAGTTGACGAAGGCCGATGGCGGCAGAGCTTGGGCGCACAGGGGCGTTGTGAGGAGGAATACAAAGACGAGGAGGGAAGCGTGAAAAATGAAAAGGGCCCCTGTCCCTATTTATAACGAGATGGATAAATGGCATGCGCGGGAATCAAGGAGGCCGAAAAATGATTGTGTGGTTGCCCGGGCGCCTCAATTTTCGGGAGGCCCATTTAAGTTAAGGATCTGATAAAATGTTCTCGGCTTTGTGCGAAGTTAATGTGAGGTGATGTCATGGCGGGTTAACACATTTATGAGATGTGACGTCATGGCGGGTTATGATGAATTGATAAGGGATTAGCGATGGAAGATTCTGCTAAGTCAAATACTGAAGATTGATGTGAACAAGTTCAAATCAATCGGGGGCCTAATGTTGGGTCATGCCACTGGCGGCTCATAGACGAAGAGGCCCAAGAAGATATGAAGATGGCGGTTCATAGAGCAAGCTTATTGAAGGCCCAAGACCCGGGGACGGCTTGAGGCCCACGGGTGTGAGCCGCCATATGTTTAACTTGTATTGTAAGGCAAGCTTAGTTAGTTACCGAGTTGGACACGTTGTGTATGAGCCAGCCGGGACTCTGTAAGCCGCCGGGCATCAACCTGTATATAAAAGGTGACCCGGCGGCGGATTAACTCAAGAGACAACTGATCGGGAACTAGGTCAAGCGTATTCGCTCCCTGGTAATCGAAACCCAAGCAATGCAACCTAAATCAGGAGTAGGCTTTTACCTCGTTGAGAGGGGCCGAACCTGGGTAAACTCTTTGTGTCCTTTGTCTCGTTTAACCCCATTCAAGCTAACCTAGCTATGATGGCTCCACACCTAAGTCCTTTCGCTAGGGCATTTGTTGGGTTAAGTCCATGACAGATACCTTTTTATCTTTCCTTCTCCGTCTTTTATTTTTCTTTTCCACATCATATGTGGGTTTAATCATTTTTAGGAGCTCCTTATTGATTAGATTCGTTACATAGGAAGCTCATTCTCGTAACCTGTTTCATCACGAGATACAATAGGAGGGAAAGTGGAGACCTTTACCCTTTCATTAGTATTTCTTTTATATTGTAATGGTTTTCCCATCTTTCTATAGTTGGCAATATAAGCATTCTCATCGCAATTTACCACACAAAACATATAGATTTCATTAAGAGTAGTTTCAGCAAGGTCGGTGAATATGAACGCTTTGAACCAACTATTTTTATGTGACAACTCTTCACACCCCAAAAATAGTAAAAGTTCATTATAAAGTTCAAGGGTGATCAAGTTATTACAATATTTGGCCACAATTCGATCATGAAAAAGTATGCAATGAAAATTAAGATGACCAACTCTATTGCGGAGTTCACAAGTAATGGGATGAAGAGAGCATAATTTTGTAGAAAATTTATCTATCACCTTAAGCCGCCGATTGGTTTCATCATGTTTACGCTTCTTACAATATCTATCATCCCTATAAGGCATGTCTTCACAAACTCTATTCACTCCACAAAAATTGACATGCTTATAAGAAACTTCTTTATCATGACCAGCACAATCATCTTTAGTATCATGAATATTCATAGCAAGCACGCTAACAAAATTGCAATCATGTAAATCATTCAAAGAATTATTGCCAAACATTTTATTGCCTTCTTCCTCTAGCAATTTGGTACAATTTTCCTTTCCATTATTTTCATGAAAGACATTAAAAAGATGAAGCATATGAGGCAATCTAAATATCATTTTTTGTAGCTTTCTTTTATAGACTAAACTAGTGATAAAACAAGAAACTAAAATATTCTATTGCAAGATCTAAAGGTATACCTTCAAGCACTCACCTCGCTGGCAACGGCGCCAAAAAAGAGCTTGATGTCTACTACGCAACCTTCTTCTTCTAGACTCGTGTTGGGCCTCCAAGCGCAGAGTTTTGTAGGATAGTAGCAAATTTCCCTCAAGTGGATGACCTAAGGTTTATCAATCCGTGGGAGGCGTAGGATGAAGATGGTCTCTCTCAAACAACCCTGCAACCAAATAACAAAGAGACTCTTCTATCCCCAACACACCCAATACAATGGTAAATTTTATAGGTGCACTAGTTCGGTGAAGAGATGGTGATACAAGTGTAATATGGATGGCAGATATAGGTTTTTGTAATTTGAAAATATAAAAACAACAAGGTTACTTGTAACAAAAGTTATCAAGAACGGTATTGCAATGCTTGGAAAGAAGGCCTAGGGTTCATACTTTCACTAGTGCAAGTTCTCTCAACAATGATAACATAATTAGATATATAACAATCCCACAACGTGCAACAAAGAGTCACTCCAAAGTTCCTATCACGGAGAACATAAGATGAAATTGCTTGTAGGGTATTAAACCACCTCAAAGTTATTCTTTTCGATCAATCCATTGAGTTATTCCTATAAGTATCACAAACAGCCCTAGAGTTCGTAGTAAAATAACACCATATGACACACATCAATCAACCCTAATGTCACCTAGATACTCCAACGTCACCACAAGTATCTGTGGGTCAATTATACGATATGCATCGAACAACTTCAGATTCATAATATTCAATCCAACACAAAGAACCTCAAAAAGTTCCCCAATATTTCTACCAGAGAAACAAGGATGAAAACGTGCATCAACCCCTATGCATAGATTACCCCAATGTCACCTCGAGAATCCGTGAGTTGAGTGCCAAAACATGAATCAAGTGAATCAATAGAACATCCCATTGTCACCACGGGTATCCCACGCAAGACAAACATCAAGTGTTCTCAAATCCATAATAGTATTCAATCCAATAATAGTGAAACCTCAACGGTAAAACTCAATTCATCACAAGAAGATAGATGGGGAGAAACACCATATGATCCAACTATAGTAACAAAGCTCGCAGTACATCAAGATCATGCCAAATCAAGAACATGGGATATATATATACATATATATATAGAGAGAGAGAGATCAAACACATAGCTACTGATACATACCCTCGGCCCCGAGGGTGAACTACTCCCTCCTCGTCATGGAGACCGCCGGGATCATGAAGATGGCCTCCGGTGATGGTTTCCCCCTCCGACAGGGTGCCGGAAGGGGCTCCTGATTGGTTTTTCATGGCTATAGAGGCTTGCGGTGGCGGAACTTCTGATCTAGGTTTCTTTGTGGAGGTTTCTCTATTTATAGAAATTTTTGGCGTCGGTTTCACGTCAAGGGGGTCCACGAGGCAGCGGCATGACAGTGGGGCGCGCCCTATGGGGAGTGTGCCGTCCACACTTGTGGTTGCCTCGGGACTCTTCTAGCCCAACTCTTGTGCTTCGGGGCTCTCTTTTGTTCTATAAAAATCCCCGCAAATTTTCAGCCCATTCTGAGAACTTTTATTTCTGCACAAAAACGACACCATGGTAGTTCTGCTAAAAACAACGTTAGTCCAGGTTAGTTCTAACAAAATCATACCAAAACCATATAAAATTGTTGTAAACATGGCATGAATACTTCATAAATTATAGATATCTTGGAGATGTGTCACCACCACGCGGCAGCTCAGGCCCTAGTAAGCAAGGCTTTCCGAGGAGGGTTTTTCTGGCCCACTGCCCGCGTGGACTCCCGCACTTTAGTTCAATGTTGTGTTGGATGCCAGCTTTTTGCAAATCAAAGCCATATACCCCCCGGCTCTCCGAACTATACCAATCACTTGGCCTTTCGCAGTCTGGGGATTGAACATGGTTGGACCACTTAAAGGGGGAACCAAGAAAAAGAAATACCTATTGGTCATGGTCAACAAATTCACTAAATGGATCGAGACAAAGCCAGTAATCTCAAAAAAGTTTGGACCGGTCATCGACTTTATATCCGGCGTAGTGCACCGTTATGGTGTCCCTCACAGTATCATCATGGATAATGGATCCAATTTCATGGTCCATGAGGTCTAGGACTGGTGCACTACCATGGACATCAAGCTCGACTACGCTTCGGTATACCACCCGCAGATCAACGGACAAGTTGAACGGGCCAACAGACTAATCATGAGTGGCATCAAGCCTCGCCCGGCACATTCTTGAATAAATCTGATTGTGACTAGGTAGAGGATCTTGACTCCATGCTTTGGGGATCGCGTACTATGCCCAACCGAACAACGGGATATACCCCCTTTTTCATGGTGTACGGCGCCGAAGAAGTCCTACCTTGCGACATTATTCATGATGCACCTCGAGTATGCATGTATGAGGAAAAGGAAGCCGAGTTGGATCAGCAGGATTACCTAGATGCCCTGGAAGAGGAACGAGACGTCACCTGGGCTCATTCTATGTTTTATCAGCAGCAGGCTCGATGCTACCAGAGCAGGAAGTCTGTGTGAAGGCATACAACATTGGAGAACTCGTCCTCCGCCTCCCAAAGAAGAAAAAGAACAAGCTCTCACCTAAATGGGAGGGCCCTTTTTATAATTGATGAAGTGCTAGTAGGAGGAGCATATCGTCTTTGCAACCCGGCCGATAACCGCCTCAAACCGAACCCCTGGAACGCAGCTTGGCTACTCTACGGCTAAACATGCCCGCGTCAGTACACTACCCCTTTCCTCATTGTAAATTTCCTTTTCTTTTCAGGAATAATAGAATCTTTCGGGCCCTATTTGGATAAACCAAATTTTTTTTAGTCCCTATTCATCACACATTTTTCAATGTAACACCCAGATTATACCTGGGGGCTCCTTTAAAGCAGTCAATCAATCTATTTCGGTGCACGTAATTGTCTCTATCGTGTTTGCACCTCTGGTTACCTCTCCCGCCATTATATGCACCGATTTGACTTATGTTTTTGCCAAGATGGGTTGCTTGGGTCCTGTGCTTACCCCCCACATTCCCGATCGTTCGGCTAGGGGGTAAAGGGAGCACATCTATGATTGTTACAACCGGGTTAGCCGTGTACATACCTCAGACGGGTGAAGCCGAAATCTAGCATTCTTAAGAACACAATGGGTCAGCAACAAGGAAAACTATAATACTTTGTGTGATCATCACCACTGCTTGAGGATTCGGCCCCTGCATCGATTATTCGCATACCTCGGATATTCAAACACAAATGTCTACACTGGCATGACAGAGCGTGAAGAAAGGAACCCATGGAGGAACTATTTTCTTCAGAAGATGTTTCTTACGTTAAACAGTAATATAACATAACACTCTGCGCATGTTTTTGTCTGTTCATACCTAAAGGCCGGATTGCCTAGTTACCAGAAGTGATTCCATGCTTACATCAGGTCATATAGTACGTAACACTCCCCAACCCCTGGTCGGGGAGGTCGAAGCCTATGGCCGGTTATGACAACGCCTTTAGTACGGATCAAGCACATTTGATGTAAAGTACATAGATACATAGAATCAAACATGTCACTCTTTGTCCACATTGTCTATTATGCTATCCAAGGTGCAATCCTGCTGGGAGAACCGAGCTGCAGGCATCACTTGGTTATAAACCAAGTGAAGAGGTATTTCATGTCCGTCTGGCCCTACTGGTCCAACACGAGTCATATGCTCCGGCACAAGTTTCCTGAATCAGGTCTTCACCATGGCCCAGGCTTCTCACGCCCCTTCCTGACATACGGATGTTTTCCATACTTCTAGCCGTCGTCGAGCTCCCTTAAAGCGTTTTGCTAGTTCGGCCATATCGTACGATACCGCTTCGATCGTCCATAGCACCTTGGCCATACGTTTCATAGCTTTTCGAGCTCTCTCATGAATCACAGAAAGTTCTTTTAAAAGATCTCCGCCAAAGGAACTGGCCTCTTCTCTAGGTTGACTAGTCAGGAAACCTAGCATTGAAACATGACACATGTGTGATACTTGAGCATTACGGATGGTAATTCACACCCAACGCTGAAGTGACACTTACTGAACATCTCGCTTTTTAATCTCTGGTTGTCTCCCAGATCCTACGCCAGCTCAACTTTAAAGCTCTCCATTTCCATGGCCTGCCGCTGGTTCTCCGCCTTTAGCTCATTGTTTTCCTCATGGCTTCGTTTTAACACCCACACACCGGCTTGATGCTAGGATTTCGCATACCATTGGGATTCTTTGGCAGCATCCATGTCCTTTTGAAGGTGACCTATGGATTCGACTGCTATAAATAAGGCCGGTGTTAGACAAGGTGCTTTAGCATCATTAGTACATGTATATAACTTTAACTCGCCATGGGCTTCGCTGGTGAACTTTTTCACCACTTCCAATTCAGCCCTCGCATCAGCCAATTGTGCTCGGCTTGCCTCAAGGTCCTCGGGCAACTTTTTATTCTACTCCTTTAATGCCTACAACAAGTAATGCAAGCTTTTCGGACCCTTAACTCGGTCGTCCCGCCTGATTCAAGGCTCAGGGGCTACTGGCTTAGTATCTACACTTGGTTGTTGGAAACCATTCCTTGCCTTAATATCGTTTGACAGAAGATTGGCAATTCCCTCGAGACATGTTCGGGCCGCTCTGAGATATGAGTCGGCCGAATTGAAAGCATTAAATTCTTGATCGGTAAAGACTGCCTGGCACAGGGTTTCCTTCCGTCGCCGATGATTCATCACACTCTCGACTTCGGAATTAGTAACCGAAACATCCTCAGGATCTTCCACTGGCAGATGTATTGTGGGATCCCCCATGTCAACCTTCGCCCATGTTGGGGGTCTTCGGCCACTCCCTGACACCTCCCTAATTTCTCCGGACGGTTGGGGTGGTACCTTCTTCCTGCCAACCCAGATTGAATTTCAGTAGAGCTCTTCATAGATAAGGCCAGTGATAAACTAATGACAATTCTAGAACATGTTACCTTTTTTCGAAGATGCGATTGGCACAATCGCTTTCCTTTTGGAGGCTCTTATGTTGGGTCGAACCGACGCCATCTCTGTTGGTGTTCGGCGTGAGGTTCGGCAGCCCTTGGGAGTAGAAGTCAACGTAGCCGGGATAGCGCAAGGCAAACGCTTTGGTGGAAAAGAGGCCTTCTCACTGTGGAGGAGGGGAGGGGCCTAGGATGATCGAATGTGATGGCCACCTTAGAACCATCAAGGATTTCCTGGAATAAAACCCTGTTCTCAAAGTTAATCGATGTCTTTGGGTCCTTGTGATAACCTGGATCATCGTCACGAGAATGATCCTTCGGTTGAGGAGCGGGGCAACTGATGCCTTCAACTTGGCGTCTCCAGCTCTGTTCGAAAAAATGGTTGAACCAATCAGTATCTGAGTGTGATGTCTACGCTACAAACACAAGTCTAAACTTACCCATTTGATGGGGTTGTAGCCCGAGTAACCTTTCCAGTTTCTCGGGCGGGCGAACTCTTTTTCTTTGCCTTTGAATAGATCTGCCACTATGGCGGCCACTGCTATTGGATTGTCCAGCCCCCGTCACTTGTAGCGGGACGCGTCACTTGTCCCGTTATAGCTCCATAGGGGATGCATCCTTTGTTGGAGGGGTTGCATGCATCATTCGATCACCGTGGCCATCACATCGATGATGGTCAATCCTCCATGGGCCAGCACCCTTACCTTCGCGGCTAGGCACTGCACCTCGGCAGACTCTTCCCGAGAATGGCCCTTGGGATGCCAGTTAAGTTGTTTCTTAACCGGGGCGTCCAAATACACGGGCAGACCTCTCCGGCCTAGTTCGAACAAGGGGACATCTTCAATATTAACCATTTCGAAGACAACTCTTCGAAGTCTTTCTTTGGAGTTCCAATAGGATATCCAGTGCCGGTTATGCAGCAAACCTCGGCTCACCCTACTTCAAAGATGGACCCTCCCTGGGTGCAAGGGATGAGGCAGAAAAACTTCCTCCATATCTCAAAACGGGCCTCGCAGCTCAGAAACATCTCGCAAAGGGCAACAAAGCCAGAAATATGCATAATTGATTCCGGGGTGAGGTGGTGGACTTGAATCCCATAGAACTCTACTAGGCCCCTTACGAATGGGTGAATGGGGCATCCTTAACATCTTGGAAGGAAGGATACGAAACATACCATCTCATCCTTATTTTGATTTGGAAAGTTCTTGGCGAAGGCTTCACCATTGTCTGAAGTCAGCCCGGCGCGAATGGCCACGAGATCAGTGACAGGGAGATACCCTTGTCATTGGAGGTCACGCAATTGAAGCTGCGGCACGGAGCAGCTGGGCCAGTCGCCCGGGAGATTGTTGCTACTTCTTGATCTTGTGTTGGTTTTTCTCTTGAAGAGGAAAGGGTGATGTAGCAAAGTAGAGATAAGTATTTCCCTCGGTTAGAGAACCAAGGTATCAATCTAGTAGGAGGTACAAGCGAGTGCCCAATCTATGCACTTGCACAAACAATCAAACACTTGCACCCAACGCGATAAAGGGGTTGTCAATCCCTTCATGGTCAATTGCAAAGGTGATATCTAATAGACATAGGTAAAAAGATTGCTCAAACGTAAAACAAAATAAAAGTAAACAAATTGCAACAAGCTATTTTTGGTATATATATATATATATATGAAAATATATGATGGAAAATAGATCCGGGGGCCATAGGTTTCACTAGAGGCTTCTCTCTTGAAGGAAAATAATACGGTGGTTGAACAAATTATTGTCGAGCAATTGATAGAAAAGCGCAAAGTTATGACGATATCCAAGGCAATGATTATGCATACAGGCATCACGTCCATGTCAAGTAGACCGACTCCTGCCTGCATCTACTACTATTACTCCACACATCAACCGCAATCCAGCATGCAACTAGAGTATTAAGTTCATACAGAGCAGAGTAACGCCTTAAGTAAGATGACATGATGTTGAGGGATAAACTCAAGCAATAGATGACAACCCCATCTTTTTATCCTTGATGGCAACAATACCGTATGTGCCTCACTACCCCTACTTTGTCACTAGGTGAGGACACCGCAAGATTGAACCCAAAACTAAGCACCTCTCCCATTGCAAGAAATACCAATCTAGTTGGCCAAACCAAACCGATAATTCAAAGATAAATACAAAGATATCAAATCGTGCATTTAAGAATTTAGAGAAGTTTCAAATAATATTCATAGATAATCTGAACATAAATCCACAATTAATCGGATCTCGACAAACACACCGCAAAAGAAGATTACATCGGATAAAACTCCAAGAACATCAAGGACAACATTGTACTGAAGATCAAAGAGAGAGAAGAAGCCAGTTAGCTACTAGCCATGGACTCGTAGGTCTGAGGTAAACTACTCATGCTTCATCGGAAGGGCAATAGGGTTGATGTGCCCTCCGTGATCGAACCCCCCTCTGGCATATCACCAGAAAAGGGCCCAAGATGGGATCTCACGGCAACAGAAGGTTGCGGTAGCGGAAAAGTATTTTCGTGGATGCTTCTGAGGGTTTGGGAATATTTGTGAATTTATAGGCCAAGGTAGGAGGTCAGAGGACTCCCGAGGGGGGGACAAGCCAGGGGCGCCACCCTAGGGCATGCCCCTACAACTTTTCATCGCCTCATGGGTCTTTTGACTTCATATCCAAGTCTCGTTGATGTCTTCTGGTCCAAGAAAAATCATCGCGAAAGTTTTATTCTGTTTGATATTCCTTTTCTACGAAACTCAAAAAGAAGGAAAAAACTGAAACTAGCACTAGGCTCTAGGTTAATAGGATAGTCCCAAAAATAATATAAAATAGAATATTAATGCATATAAAGCATCCAAAATAGATAATATAATAGCATGGAACAATAGAAAATTATAGATACGTTGGAGACATGTCAAGCATCCCCAAGCTTAATTCCTGCTCGTCCTCGAGTAGGTAATGATAAAAACAGAATTTTTGACGTGGAATGCTATGTAATATATTTATCCATGTAATTTTCTTTATTATGGCATGAATATTCAGATCCATAAGATTCAAAACAAAAGTTTAATATTGACATAAAAACAATAATACTTCAAGCATACTAACAAAGCAATCATGTCTTCTCAAAACAACATGGCGAAAGAAAGTTATCCCTACAAAATCATATAGTCTGGCTATGCTCCATCTTGATCACACAAAGTATTAAATCATGCACAACCCCGATGATAAGACAAGCAATTGTTTCATACTTTTTATGTTCTTAAACTTTTTCAATTTTCATGCAATACATGAGCGTGAGCCATGGATATAGCACTATAGGTGGAATACAATATGGTGGTTGTGGAGAAGGCAAAAACAAGGAGATAGTCTCACATCAACTAGGCATATTAACGGGCTATGGAGATGCCCATCAATAGGTATCAATGTGAGTGAGTATGCATTGCCATGCAACAGATGCACTAGAGCTATAAGTGTATGAAAGATCAAAAAGAAACTAAGTGGGTGTGCATCCAACTCGCTTGCTCACGAAGACCTAGGGAAATTTGAGGAAGCACATCATTGGAATATACAAGCCAAGTTCTATAATGAAAATTTCCCACTAGTATATGAAAGTGACAACATAGGAGACTCTCTATCATGAAGATCATGGTGCTACTTTGAAGCACAAGTGTGGAAAAAGGATAGTAGCATTGCCCCTTCTCTCTTTTCTCTCACTTTTTTTGGTGGGCTTCTTTGGCCTCTTTTATTTTTTTGTAAAGTCCGGAGACTCATCCCAACTTTTGAGGTAACCATAGCTTCCATCATCCTTTCCTCACATGGAACAATGCTATAGTAATAATGATCATCACACTTTTGTTTACTTACAACTCAAGAATTACAACTCGATACTAGAACATATATATGACTCTATATGAATGCCTCCGACGCTATACCGGGATGCGGAATGATCTAGCGTAGCAAATGACATAAAAATGTACAATCCATGTAAACATCATGCTAGCTATCTTACGATCATCCAAAGCAATACGACAATGATGGAGCGTGTCATAATAAACGGAACGGTGGAAGTTGCATGGCAATATATCTCGGAATGGCTATGGATATGCCATAATAGGTAGGTATGGTGGCTATTTTCAGGAAGGTATATGGTGGGTGTAATGCAATAGCGAAAGTTGCGCGGTACTAGAGAGGCTAACAATGGTGGAAGGGTGGGAGTGCGTATAATCCATGGACTCAACATTAGTCATAAAGAACTCACATACTTATTGTGAAAATTTATTAGTTATCGAAACGAACTAATAGATGCATGCTCCTAGGGGGTAGATTGGTAGGAAAATACCATCGCTCATCCCCAACCGCCACTCATAAGGAAGACAATCAATAAATAAATCATGCTCCGAGTTCATCACATAACGGTTCACCATACGTGCATGCTACGGGAATCACAAACTTTAACACAAGTATTTCTACCAATCCACAATTACTCACTTGCATGACTATAATATTACCATCTATATATCTCAAAACAATCATAAGGAATCAAACTTCTCATAGTATTCAATGCACTTTTATATGAAATTTTTTATTATATCCCACTTGGATGCCCATCATATTAGGACTAAATTCATAACCAAAGCAAATTATCATGCTGTTTAGAGAAACTCCCAAAATAATATAAGTGAAGCAAGAGAGTTCAACAATTTCCATAAAATAAAGCCACCGTCGTGCTCTAAAAAGATATAAGTGAAGCACTAGAGCAAAAATTGCCTAGCTCATAAGATATAAGTGAAGCACATAGTGTATTCTAATAAATTAACGATTCATGTGTGTCGCTCTCAAAAGGTGTGTACAGCATGGATGATTGTGGAAAACTAAAAAGAAACGACTCATATCATACAAGACGCTCCTAGAAAAACACATATCATGTGGAGAATAAAAATATAGCCTCAAGTAAATTTACCGATGGATGAAGATGGAAGAGGGGGTGCCTCGGAAGGCACCCCAAGATTAGGCTCTTGGTTGTCCTTGAATATTACCTTGGGGTGCCTTGGGAATCCCAAAGTTTAGGCTCTTGCCACTCCTTATTCCATAGTCCATCAAATCTTTACCCAAAACTTTGAAATTTCACAACACAAAACTCAACAGAAAACTCATGAGATCCGTTAGTATAAGAAAATAAAATCGCCACTTTTGGTACTGTTGTGAACTCATTCTTTATTTATATTGGTGTAATATCTACTGTATTCCAACTTCTCCATTGTTCATACCCCCCGATAATACCCATAGATTCATCAAAATAAGCAAACAACATAGAGAAAACAGAATTTGTCAAAAACAGAATAATCTGTAGCCATATGTAAACTTCGAATACTTCTATAAGTCGAAAAATTCTGAAAAATTAGGACAAAAGAGGCAATTGTACATAAATCTTGTGCCAAATGAATCAGTATTTTTTCACGCTTCTATTGAAAATGAAAATTATTTTGTTGGGCGCAAAAGTTTCTATTTTCCAGCAAGATCAAATCAACTATCACCGTAAGCCACCCCAAAGGTCTTACTTGGCACAAACACTAATTAAAACATGAAAACATATCTAACCAGAGGCTAGATGAAATTTTTTATTGAAAAACAAGAACAAAAAGCAAGAACAAAAACAAAATTGGGTTGCCTCCCAACAAGGGCTATTGTTTAACACCCCTAGCTAGGCATATTGCAATAGATCTAGGTATTGTCATGCAATTCCCTCTTGATCAAATCTTCCAAAACTCTTGTTAGAAAATCTATCCTTTCCTTTATCTCCCTCCTTGTAGGTGAACTTAATTTATTAAAAGGACTTTGATTAGTGATTTTGACATTCATAAACCCGTAAGCTGGATCATCACCATATATATCATCATATAAAATATGTATCTCGTTCTTAATGGGTTGCTTATTCATCTCTTCCAACCAATCATCATTAAGCCCTACATAAATTCCTCTTGTTATCCAATAAGATTTATCATAAGTCTCAAGGTACAAGGTTTGGGTAATTTCTGGATAGGGAACTCTCCTCCTAAGATTTTCACTGTAAGATTGATAATCTCTAGATTCCAAACTACGCAAAGTTTCTTTATCGTGGAGAATTTCTTCAATCGGAGGATGTTCAACATCTTTATTATAAAAAGAAAAATTTTCCCTAGCCTCTTGTATTATAAAATCAAATTCTCGCATAAGGATGATAGTGGCAATCCTTTTAGCCTTAGGATGATTAATATTGGGAAGCTCATAAAATACCTTTTGCAAAGTGGGATGGATGTGCACAAATTTTCTTTCTAGTTTTTCAACAAGCATGACAATGGCATCCACATAGGAATTTGTACCTAGAAGAATAGACCTCTTACTAATAGGCATTGTTCCCATACAATCAAAGAATACCTGAATAACACTCTTCCCAATAATATTACCGTCTCCCACATGAAATTATTTTGCCTTATAATTAGGAGGTGTTTCAGTTTCGTGATCCAAAGAAGAAGCATCAAGCTTTTCCTCAAGATTCATGCTAGAAATATTCTCAAAATTTTCAACGATAACCTCCCCAAATCTAGACATGGTGGCAACCAACTGATCTAGCAAACGAGCAAACAAAAGGCAAAAGAAAAGTCGAACGGAAGAAGGGCGAATAAAAAGGCAAATCTTTTTGTATTTTCAGAAAAACATTTTAGAAATGGGGGAGAGGAAAATGAGAGGCAAATGGCAAATAATGTAATGCAAGAGATGAGAGTTTATGGTCGGTACTTGGTAGGGTTTATGTAGACCTCCTCGGCAACAACGACAGAAATTTCTGCTACTTCTTGAGCTTGCGTTGGTTTTTCCCTTGAAGAGGAAAGGGTGATGCAGAAAAGTAGAGATAAGTATTTCCCTCAGTTAGAGAACCAAGGTATCAATCCAGTAGGAGGTACAAGCAAGTCCCCAATCCGAGCACCTGCACAAACAATCAAACACTTGCACCAACGCGATAAAGGGGTTGTCAATCTCTTCACGGTCAATTGCAAAGGTGAGATCTCATAGAGATAGGTATAAAACATTGCTAAAACATAAAACAAAATAAAATTTAATATATTGCAGAAAAATGTTTTTGGTATTATTGGTATATAGATCTGAAAACATATGATGGAAAATAGATCCAGGGGCCATAGGGGGCACAAGGGTACATCGGAAGGGCAATAGGGTTCTTGTAGATGCCCTCCGTGATCGAATCCCCCTCCGGCAGATCGCTGGAAAAGGCCCCAAGATGGGATCTCACGGGAACAGAAGGTTGCGGTGGCAGAAAAGTATTTTCGTGGATGCTTCTGAGGGTTTGGGAATATTTGTGAATTTACGGGCCAAGGTAGGAGGTCGGGGGACTCCCGAGGGGGGGCACAAGCCAGGGGGCGCCCCCTACGGCTTGTCGTCACCTCGTGGGTCTTCTGACTTCATCTCCAAGTCTCATAGGTGTCCTCTGGTCCAAGAAAAGTCATCGCGAAAGTTTTATTCCATTTGGACTCCGTTTGATATTGCTTTTCTGTGAAACTCAAAAACAAGGGGAAAACAGAAACTGGCACTAGGCTCTAGGTTAATATGTTAGTCCCAAAAATAATATAAAATAGCATATTATTGTATGTAAAACATCCAAAACAGATAATATAATAGCATGGAACAATAAAAAGTTATAGATATGTTGGAGACATATCAATTGCCATGAGGGCGCGAGGATGAGCTAGGGATGCCGGCCATGAGGATTTACTCAGGGCAAGGTGGAGTTTCTTTCTTGGTTTGAATGGACCGCCTGGTGCTCCCTCGGCCTATTTAATTGACATGTCCCTGGTCCCAGGAGTGTTCTTGTAAAAAGACATAGTTAATGGTAAGGGGGGCCGTTGTGATTTGATGGGTCAAGGAATCATTGAAATACGAATTGTTGAAATTAGCCGAACAAGGTGAAGATGAGGAACTCGCCTCGCAAGTTGAAGATTTTGGGAGTCGCGGAACGATCAACGGTTGTGGGCTCCGACATTGAAGGATGGTTCGGGGGCTACTGAGGGAGTCCTAGATTAGGTGGTCCTCAGGACGCCGGCCCATCTCACATGGTGCGGATTGTTGGGCCGCATTGTATCTGAACCGAAGATCTTTTGTGCCTTGGTGTGTACGCCAATTCATGATGGAAGATCTTTTGCGCTGATGCTGAGAAGACGGCTGTCGTGGGGCACGCCGCCTTCGACTCCCTCGAGCTGAGGTACCGCAAGGCATTGCAGGATCTCTACAGGAGCGGGTACGAGAAGCCGCTGGTGACTCCGGAGGAAGGCCCCGCCGGGCTGCTCCTTAAGCTCGTCGCGGCGCTTGAGGGCGTCGTTGATGAAGTGGGCCCCATGGTGGAGGGACAGGCCCGTGTGCTTTCCACCTCGGCCGTGACCCGCGTCTTCAGCCACGTCTATCTCCGGGATCCCGGCTTCGACCTCAGTGCCTTGCTTGAGCCCATGGACCCTAGCTCTACACTATCGTTGTCAAAGCCGTGAAGGATTAGGTGGAGGCCCTGCTGCGGAAGTTCCTCTACATCGACGGAGCGGCCATGACTGACAAGAACGGCGGCAACATCGTCGATGACAGGGGTCCCCAAGTAGGCGATGGTGGCGTCCAAGGTTGAAGAAGAGGCTCGATGGCGGCACTTCCCCCTATTTAAGTCCTGCAACATGTATCATGCCTCATGGAGGTGTAAGAACTTATGTTGGGTACTTCTTTAAGAGACAGTATGTTGTGTAATGATATGCTAGAATTCCATGATTTCCTTTCCGTTTGCTTTGGTGCTCTGCATCGGCAGGGCCCGGCCCCGCGCATACCTCAGCCGCAGTTGGCTCGTCCGGATCACCAGGAAGAGACCAAGGAGTGTGGGGCTACGTGACCAGTTAGGCTCCTGAGTCGCGATGCTCAGGAGTCCCCCTTGACATACGACTCGCTCTTGGGAAGGAGATGCACGAGTAGGTCTTAGCATTCTGCATCGGCACGGCCCGACCACGGGCATACCTCAGCCGCCGTTGGGGCGTCCGGATCACCAGGACGAGACCAAGGGATGAGGGAGTTACGCGACTAGTTAGGCTCCTGAGTCGCGATGCTCAGGAGTCCCCCTTGACATACGAACAAACCTCCATACCTTTCCTCGCCGGGCTGTCGCTCGGGAGGGGCACGCGAAGACCGGGTCCGAGGGACCTGGCGAGGTGGCGTATGCCAGGAGTGACCTGAGCGTAGCCCGTGTGCCCAGCCCCCTCACACGACTCTCCTAAGGGGAAAGTGGCGTGATAAGGCTGAACACCGAGCCTAGCGGCTCGCCTGAGGTTACTGCAGCCGTGAGGCTACCCTCAGTTGTTTATCACCAGCGCGGAGCATGGCACTTCCGCTCTTGTACGTGCATAGCCGCTCCTCGACCGTGTCAACTGCCAGCGCGGAGCATGGTGCTTCCACTGGTACATGGGTGGGGGCTCCCTCTGAGGGGAGACCCCATGGCGTGTACAGCCCCGCCCTGACACATGGCTTGCACGTCAGGCGTAGAGGAGGTGTGTATGGGCACTCGTGAGACATCGCGGGACTCACGAGGCCCTGCCTCAAGGCTAGTTGCGCCTGAATTTGATTCGGAACCCTTGTGATAGTCCTGCGAGATGGTTAGGCAACCTGCGCCGAGTGAATATCCTGAGGTTATTGCATGAGAAGGCCAAACACCAACAACCCCAGGAGGTGACGTGAACGGGACCGGCTCGCCAGACAGAGCTCAGTCGTTGGGTTTATCGATGCCGCAGGGACGGACCCGAGCACAGATGACGTGCCCAGTCTTCCCATGCGAAAGTCCTAAAGAAAGACAACCGGCGCGCGTCTCCCACGGTGGCGAGGCACTGGGTCACGCGCCCTAACTTATCCACCCCCGATTAGCTGATGCAAGATCAAGGCACCATAGACCATGGGAGGTGACATGCACAGGAGCTGGCCCGCGAGCCAGAACTCAGCCACTTGGGTTTAGCGACACTGTAGGGACAGACCCGAGCACAGACGCTGTGCCAGTCCTCAATCATGAGGCAGTCGTGGGTGGGCTCACAAGGGCATACGACGTTCATGGGATGAAGCACCGGACAGACAGATGATAATCATAAACCAACTCATGGAATAGGGTGAAGCCAGTTCTGATAGATGCAAGAAGGATACATGCCGCAGGGACGGACCCACACGGCTTGGGGATAATGCAGCCCGAGGGGCGTCCCCAACTGAACAGACCAAAAGATGTCACGTGCCACCATTGTTGAAGAGGTTTTGGAGTAGTCGAAGACGCGTGCTGTTGAAGTCGCTCCTCATGAGCCGCCCATGCCCTGAACCTCGCGGTGCTCTGGAGGCCTGGGGGGCTCGCGAGAATCTGCCGCCGTCTCCGCCAGGATTGCCTGGTGCCTGGCCTCCTGAGCCGCCAGGACACCCCACATGTGATGCTAGTGCATGACAACCCTGCTCGATAGGCCGAAAGGCTTGCGAACGCAGTTGTGAGGGGGACCCTCGCACCGGCCAACGCGAGACGGCCAGAAGAGCCTCTGAGACGCAGCCCTGTTGAGCCCAGGGATGTTGACACAGGCATGTAGCTCACTATCCTCGCTGGGGTAGGGAGCTGCGCCGGGTGGTGGGCGACGGTCGCCCGGCATAGCTCTTGCCTCCTAAAGCTCCTCGATCGCCTTGGTGATGAACTACTGAGCGCCTCGCACCCTGCGCCTTCCTCATGGAAGCGCACGTTGAAGCACGCCTCCACATGGTGCCCGAGCGCCTCCCTCATGATGCTGGCCAGGTCAGTGGCCCTTCAGAAGAGAGCCCTCGAGCCCAGCCTAAGAGGGGTGCCGGGCGCGCCTTCCTATGCGAGAGGGGAATGCGCCCTGTCAGTGGGCGCAGGGCTTGTGGCGGCGCTGCAGGGCGCTCCACCTTCCTGAGGCCCTTAGGAGGGTAGACAGTGCCCTCGCCATCTGGGTCCTCGACTGCCACAGCCTGGTAGGCGCGCTCGAGAGAGCACACCGTGTCCTGCTCCTCGCAGGTGACCGTGATGATGCCACAGCTTCCTGGCATTTTGAGGACATTGTAGCCATGGTGGGTGACTGCCATGAACTTGGCCAAGGCCGGGTACCCGAGGATGGCGTTGTATGGGAGGAGAATGTTGGAGACGTCAAAGTCGATGAGCTCAGTGCGGTAGTTGTTGCGCTTGCCGAAGGTGACAGGGAGGCGGACCTGCCCTATCGGGGTGGTGGAGTCGTCGGTTACTCCTGATAAGGGCTTGGTAGGCTGAAGCTAGTGGTACGACACCTGGACCATGTCGAATGTCTTGACAGAGAGAACATTGAGCCCCGCACCGCCATCGATGTGTGTCTTGGTGAGGAGGACATTGCTGATGATGGGCGAGCAGAGCATTGGGAGGGCGCCGGTTGTGGACGCACACTAGAGCTGGTCAGAAGAGTCGAAGGTGATGGCGTACTTGGACCACCTGAGCGTACGCGTCGCCTCGAGCTTAGAGAGGGTCGCGTTCACCTCACGAGTGAACTGCTTGAAGATGCGATGGGAGGCGGGGGCCTGAGCGCCGCCCAGGATGCAAGCAATGGCACAAGGCTCCTGGAAGCCCCCAGCCCCTCGTGCAAGTGGTGGTCGTCGTTCCTTCTTGGTGATGGCGGCAGCGAAGGGAGGCCAGTGTTGCCGTAAGGCCGGTCTTCGCGAGGCTGATCGCGTCAGGCGCCCCCACAAGGCTGGCCCTGCCAGCGGTCCTCATGAGACTGGTCGCGCCACTCCTAGCGGGGGTCCCGGCCGTAGCCTCGATCGTTGCGCTCGGGGCGACGATCGAGGCGCCCATCGCGGATGGCCCTGAGCTCCTAGCAGTCGTTGGTGTTGTGGTTGTGCACGTTGTGGAACACACAGAACGGAAGGATGCCCTTGGATGACTCCGGGTGGTCGCAGTCATGCTTCATCTCTGCTTCGGCCGCAAGCACGGCCGGCCCCTTGCGCTTCACGTCCTTGGGCTTAGTCTTCTTCTCTTCTGGGTCAGCTTCCGGGAGCTCGAGGAGTGAGAGATGTCCCTCCTCAGCTCTCGCGCACTTGGGTGCCATGTTAAACATCTCCAGAGCCGTGCACAAGTCCTCGTGGATGACAAGCTCCTCCTTCATCTTGATGTCACGGACGCCATCAGTGAATGCCAAGATGATGGCTTCATCCGACACCTTGCGGATCTTGAGGCGAATACTATTGAAGCATTGGGTGTACTTCTGCAAGTTCTCTCTCGGCTGCTACTTGATGCGCCGCACGTCACCCGCGGTCGGCCAGCGGTCGCGAGTGCCCTAGAAGTTGGCGACGAAACTCTCTCGCATCTCGTCCCAGGTTGAGGAGCCACGAGCGTGCACCATCTTTGAGGGCCATGGGAAACCAGTTTGCCATAACCTTCTCGTCGCCCTTGGCCGCCTCGATGCTCAGCTCGTAGAGCTGCAGGAACTCAACAGGGTCGGGGTGTCGTTGTAGCATGGAGGCAGGTCAGGCTTGAACTTCCCTAGCGAGACGATGCTGCGCAGCTCCGGAGTGAACGCGCGGCATCCCGCTGTGGTCACGGGAGCCCACCGTAGAGGTGGAGCCTGGTGTTGGCGCTCGCGCGCCACCACTGTAGGCGGCATGCAGTCTTGACGTGGCGGTGCTGGGAGCGCACACACATCTCCTTGCGGCTGTGGCACCACTTGGCAGCTTGCTTCGTCGCGAGCGGTCACCCTGCGCTGCAGATCGCACCGAGGGGCCTCCCGCCTTGGCTCGATGATGATGTCTTGCATGGGAGGTGGAGGAGGTGCTCCGTGAGCTACTTCACCCGTGGCAGGCGGCGGGTGAGGCAGCGAGCGAGATGGTGCAGGAGACTCTTCGACGGCGCTGACGAGCTCGGCGATGCGGTCCAGCCAGTCCTCGTAGAGGTCGTCAACCAGGCGGTAGCGCATAAGCTCGCGTGCCATGAGTAGCGCAGCATGCGCGTTCGCCGGGCCACGATGAGCATGGGAAGACGAGTCAGCCGGTGTCAGCGACGGGGTGGCCATCTCGCCGCACCGAAGGATGCAGCGATGAAGCCTGCTGCTCATGGCCTGCGGGGCCGATGGCGGTGTTCGCCACCAGGGACGGGGGACGATGAGGCCAACCATCGACTGTCAGTGTCGTCTGAGCGAAGCGGGCAGCGAGGGCGGCCCGGCGCTCAGCACGAGTTCGATGAGCGCCAGCCATGGGAGCGGTGGAGTGGTGGCGAATCGTCTGGCGGAAGAAAGGATCCGACGCACCCCTACCTGGCGCGCCAAATGTCGGATTTCGGGTTCTGCAGACCCTTGAGAGTTTCGAACTCTGGGGTGCGTGCGAAGAACTCAACCTCCCCAGTCTGCCAACTCGCTAATCTCACGGCCTAGCTTGGCGAACTGGAAGAAAATGGGACACAACAGTTTACCCAGGTTCGGGCCACCTTGCGGTGTAAAACCCTACTCCTGCTTTGCGGTGGATTAGCCTCTAGGAGCTGAGGGTGAACTAGTACAGTGGGAGAACAACCTCGGGAGGAGGTGTGTTCTTGTGCTCGAGTGAGCTGGTGAGCTGGTGAGGATGGAATGGATCCGATCCGGTCTCTCTTCCTACTCCCTCTCCTATGGTGGTGGCTAAGTCCTATTTATAGTGGACTTGGTCCTCTTCCCAAATGAAGGCGGGAAGGGACCCCACAACGGTCAAATTCGAAGGGAGACAACTAGTACATGTTATCCTGACAAAAGTAGTCTTTGCCTGCAAAAAAGCCTCTGGTCATGACGCTGCGGTGGGCTCAGAAATGACCTCCGTCCTTCTGCCCTGGCGGTCTTGGTCTTGTTGCACGAGAATGGAAACCTTTGGCTGATTCCTCGGGACTCCGCGCCTGCGCTTGCCTCCCTTGCACCGAAGAGGAAACTGCTATCCTACGCCCGCGGGTGCCGCCTAGCCTTGGTCGTCATGGCTCATGTCATCTGAACCTCCTGAGGTGAGGCTTGCATAGGAATCTCCGCTCCTCAGGAGCCAGCCTGAGGAGGCTGCTCCTTCTGGAGGTCTTGGTGTCGTTCGCCTCACGAGGCTTGGCCCCCTACGAGGGTCTTGAGTTGTCGATGCTGAAGGTGGGTCGTACCAGGCCGTTGAAAGAGCCACGCCATGGGCTGCAAGCAAGCAAGTCTGGGTACCCCCATTCCTAGAACGCCGACATCTACGAAGATCTTTATCGGTCGAACCGTTATGACAACATAGGTAATTCCCTTTGTCCATCGGTATGTTACTTTCCCGAGATTCGATCATTGGTATCTTCATACCTAGTTCAATCTTGTTACCGGCAAGTCTCTTTACTTGTTTCGTAATACATCACCTCGTGACTAACTCCTTAGTCGTTTGCTTTCAAGCTTATGATGTGTATTACCGAGAGGGCCCAGAGATACTTCTCCGATACTCGGAGTGAAAAATCCTAATCTTTATCTATGCCAACTCAAAAAACACCTTCAGGGATACCTGTAGAGCATCTTTATAATCACCCAATTACGTTGTGACGTTTTATAGCACACAAGGCATTCCTTCGGTATCCGGGAGTTGGATAATCTCATAGTCAAAGGAATATGTATTAGACATGGAGAAAGCAGTAGCAATAAAACTGAACGGTCATTATGCTAAGTAAACGAATGGGTCTTGTCCATCACATCATTCTCCTAATGATGTGATCCCGCTATCAAATGACAACACATGTCCATGGTTAGGAAACCTTAACCATCTTTGATCAACGAGCTAGTCTAGTAGAGGCTCACTAGGGACACGATATTTATTTATGTATTCACACATGTATTTAGGTTTTCGATCAATACAATTCTAGCATGAATAATAAACCTTTATCATGATTTAGGAAATATAATAATAACCATTTTATTATTGCCTCTAGCGCATATTTCCATCAATTTGTGAGAAGCTTGCTGGTAAGTTCTTCCTCGACCAAGTGAAATCCATATGCCACCAAATCTTTCTCAATCATTCTCTCATGGACTATCTTCTCCCAGCCAGAGCATTGCTACAATAAGGAGCTGGAACTGGAGAGGCTTGAGAGGGATCTGGATACTTCCAGGTCACTCATCGCGAACAAAGCAGCCCTTGCCATCCTTCGGCTGGACGACCATTTGGAGAATCCGCTGGGATATATCACTCGGACCCGAGGTGCTTTGGGTCGGATCGACAAGGAACTGCAACCAGGAGAGGAGACTCATATGGACCTAGAGTCGGTCATGACGAGGATGAACGAAGTCCCCGCCCAGGTGAAAGGCTGGAAGAAGTTGGTGGCTCGAAGTGGTGTGCTACCTCTTGAGCACAACATTGGTTTTCCCTTGAAGAGGAAAGGGTGATGCAGTAAACCAGCATAAGTATTTCCCTCAGTTTTTGAGAACCAAGGTATCAATCCAGTAGGAGATCACGCTCAAGTCCCACACACCTACACAAACAAACAAGAACCTCGCAACCAACGTGAAAAAGGGGTTGTCAATTGTTGACCCACAAGTATAGGGGATCTATCGTAGTCCTTTCGATAAGTAAGAGTGTCGAACCCAATGAGGAGCAGAAGGAAATGATAAGCGGTTTTCAGCAAGGTATTCTCTACAATCACTGAAATTATAGGTAACAAATAGTTCTGTGATAAGATAATTGGTAACGAGCAACAAGTAACAAAAGTAAATAAAGTGCACCAAGGTGGCCCAATCCTTTTTGTAGCAAAGGACAAGCCTGGACAAACTCTTATATGATGTAATGCGCTCCCGAGGACACATGGGAATATCGTCAAGCTAGGTTTCATCACAATCATATGATTCACGTTCGGTACTTTGATAATTTGGTATGTGGGTCGACCGGTGTTTGGGTACTGCCCTTACTTGGACAAGCATCCCACTTATGATTAACCTCTATTGCAAGCATCCGCAAGTACAACAAAAGTATTAAGGTAAACCTAACCATAGCAAGAAACATATGGATCCAAATCAGCCCCTTACGAAGCAATGCATAAACTAGGGTTTAAGCTTCTATCACTCTAGCAACCCATCATCTAATTATTACTTCCCAATGCCTTCCTCTAGGCCCAAATAATGGTGATGTGTCATGTAATCGACGTTCACATAACACCACTAGAGGAGAGACAACATACATCTCATCAAAATATCAAACAAATACCAAATTCACATGACTACTAATAGCAAGACTTCTCCCATGTCCTCAGGAACAAACATAACTACTCACAAAGCATATTCATGTTCATAATCAGAGGGGTATTAATATGCATATAGGATCTGAACATATGATCTTCCACCAAATAAACCAACTAGCATCAACTACAAGGAGTAATCAACACTACTAGCAACCCACAGGTACCAATCCCAGACTTGGAGACAAGAATTGGATACAAGAGATGAACTAGGATTTGAGAGGACATGGTGCTGGTGAAGATGTTGATGGAGATTGACCCCCTCCCAATGAGAGGATCGTTGGTGATGACGATGGTGATGATTTCCCCCTCCTAGAGGGAAGTTTCCCCGGCAAAACAGCTCCATCAAGGTTCCGCTTCATGCCGGTGGAGTCTCGTCCGGAAAGATGGCTTCTGAATTTTTTCCTCATCGAAAGACTCCATATAGCAGAAGATGGGCACCGGAGGGCCACCAGGGGGCCCACGAGGTTGGGGCGCGCCTAGGGGGGTAGGGCACGCCCCCACCCTCGTGGGCAGGGTGTGGCCCCTTGGTGAACTTCTTGCGCTCAGTATTTTTTATATATTCTGAAAATGACTTCTATGAAGTTTCAGGACTTTTGGAGCTGTGCAGAATAGGTCTCTAATATTTGCTCCTTTTCCAGCCCAGAATCCCAGCTGCCGGCATTCTCCCTCTTTATGTAAACCTTGTAAAATAACAGAGAATAGGCATAAGTATTGTGACATAATGTGTAATAACAGCCCATAATGCAATAAATATCGATATAAAAGCATGATGCAAAATGGACGTATCAACTCCCCCAAGCTTAGACGTCGCTTGTCCTCAAGCGAAAGCCGAAATCGAAAAATATGCCCACATGTTTAGAGATAGAGGTGTCGATAAAAATAAAATACGGACATGAGGGCATCATGATCATTCTTAGAACATCAACTTATATAATTCTTGTCATATGATCTCTTATGCTAGAGTAATAATTCAATCACAATTTCAAGTATGAATCAAAAACTTCATTGACAACTAACAAACTATAATCTCAGTTAGTGGAGCAATTGCAATTTATCATAACATAGGAAAGAGTCAATATAAGAGCTTTTCAGCAAGTCCACATACTCAACTATCATATAGTCTTTCACAATGGCTGACACTCACGCAATACTTATAGGTATGGAGTTTTAATCGGACACATAGAAAGATAGGGGCTTATAGTTTTGCCTCCAAACGTTTTACCTCAAGGGTAATGTCAACAATAATAGTTCATGAAAACTCACCTCCAATTATCCATCTATACCAGGATCTTTCCAACATGTTGTGCTTGCCAAAAGATAAAATTTAGAAAGGAAGGGTGAAGATCACCATGACTCTTATGCAAGGTAGGAGATAAAAGTAAAAGATAGGCCCTTCGCAGAGGGAAGCAGAGGTTGTCATGCGCTTTTATGGTTGGATGCACAAAATCTTAATGCAAAAGAACGTCACTTTATATTGCCACTTGTGATATGGACCTTTATTATGCAGTCCGTCGCTTTTATTTCTTCCCTATCACACGATCGTATAAAGCTTATTTTCTCCCACACTAATAAGTCATACATATTTAGAGAGCAATGTTTATTGCTAGCACCGATGACAACTTACTTGGAGGATCTTACTCAATCCATAGGTAGGTATGGTGGACTCTCATGGCAAAACTGGTTTAAGGGTGTTTGGAAGCACAAGTAGTATCTCTACTTGGTGCGATGAATTTGGCTAGCATGAGGGGGAAAGGCAAGCTCAATCATGTTGGATGATCCATGACAATATAATTTATCTCAGATATGAGAAAACATAAACCATTACATTGTCTTCCTTGTCCAACTCAACTCTTTAGCATGTCATACTTTAATGAGTGCTCACAATCATAAAAGATGTCCAAGATAGTGTATTTATATGTGAAGACCTCTCTTTCTTTATTACCTCCTATTAATTGCAACAATGACCAAAACTATGTTTGTCATCTCTCAACAACTTTTATTCATCATACTCTTTCTATGTGAGCTCATTACTCTCCATAAGATCCATATGATCTCTTTTATTCTTTTTATTCTTTCTCTTTTCTTTTATTCTCTCAAGATCATGGAAAAATAATCAAGCCCTTGAATCAACACTAATCTTTATTATATAGCTCACAGACTCGATTACATAGAAGGATCATAAAAGAAAAACTCACAACTAGATCATACTAAAAAGCTTTTATTCTACTAGATCAAGATATTATCAAAAGGATCAAACTAAGAAAACAGTAAAGATGGAAGTGATGGTGATACGATACCGAGGCACTCCCCCAAGCTTGGCAGTTGCCAAGGGGAGTGCCCATACCAATGTTATTATATCTCTCTTTTCGGGGATGGTGATGTGATATTCTTGGCGATGATGCCCCTCAGGACACGATTTTCCTCCTCAAGCTTATTGACTTGCTGCTTGAGGTCCATTATTTCCTTTCGAAGCTTTCCTGAAACAACCAAAGCTCCCTGCACCCAAGGGTGCTGCATAGCTGTGGCAGAACCAGTGACACTCTTTTTCATATTCTCATAAGAAAGAAATCTAACATTGAAAGGGATAACCGAGTTTGGAATAGCCGAGCTCTACAGTTCCCCCATTGTGAATCCAGCTCGGAGGCGGGAAGTGACTTCTTGATCCTCCTCCATGGCATCTATCCTCTTCAAATCAGCCTCCATCTCTTCCTCTGTTGCTGGCCCAAAGTGGTCAACATTGTTGTTTGTCATTGATCTCGGTGCCGGATGAGACACCCGGCTCTCCCCGACTGACTCTTGCGAAGACATCTTGCTCTAATCTGTAGCAGCAACAACTCGAAACACAAACAGAGGATAATTGTGTGGTACGATGGTCAAAACCTTCGGGAGGTTATATAATGAATTTTTACCGACCAAAATACGTGTCGTGTAAGAAAATGGAGTCCAAAAAGCGCACGAGGTGTCCACGAGGTAGGGGGCGCGCTCAGGGGGGTAGGATGCGCCCTCCACCCTCGTGGAGCCCTCGTGTCCTTCCGGGACTGCTACTTATTTTTCTATTTTTCTAAATATTCCAAAACGGAGGAAAATTGCCATTAGAACTTTTTTGGAGTTGGTTTACTTACCATACCACATACCTGTTCCTTTTCGGAGTCTGAAACGTTCCGGAGAGTGTCCCTTATGTATTCCTCCGGGGTTACGGTTTCAATAACATTGGTTTCAACATTTATAGGATTACCAAAGATATAATGTTTAATTCTTTGACCATTCACCACCTTCGGATTTGTGCCTTCGAAGTTGTTGATTTTTATGGCACCGGAACAATAGACCTCCTCGATAACGTAAGGACCTTCCCATTTAGAGAGAAGTTTTCCTGCAAAAAATCTTAAACGAGAGTTGTATAACAATACATAATCACCTACATTAAACTCATGCTTTTGTATCCTTTTGTCATACCATCTTTTAACTTTTTCTTTAAATAATTTGGCATTCTCCATAGGCTTGGGTTCTCCATTCATCAAGTGAGCTAATGTCAAATAACCTCTTTTCACCGGCAAGTTTGAAATCGTAGTTGAGCTCTTTAATAGCCCAATAAGCCTTATGTTCTAGTTCGAGGGGTAAGTGACATGCTTTTCCATAAACCATTTTATACGGAGACATACCCATAGGATTTTTATATGCAGTTCTATAGGCCCATAATGCATCATCAAGTTTCTTGGACCAATTCTTTCTAGATCTATTAACAGTCTTTTGCAGAATTAATTTGAGTTCTCTATTACTCAATTCTACTTGGCCACTAGACTGTGGGTGATAAGGAGATGCGATTCTATGATTAACATCATACTTAGAAGCATTTTACGGAAAGCACCATTAATAAAATGTGAACCACCATCAGTCATTAAATATCTAGGGACTCCAAACCTTGGAAAAATAACTTCTTTAACCATATTAATAGAGGTGTTATGATCAGCACTACTAGTTGGAATAGCTTCTACCCAGTTATTAACGTAATCAACAGCAACTAAAAAATGTGTATATCCATTAGAGGCAGGAAAAGGTCCCATATAATCAAAGCCCCAAACATCGAATGGTTCAATAACAAGTGAATAATTCATAGGCATTTCTTGACGTCTACTAATATTACCAATTCTTTGACATTCATCACAAGATACAACAAACTTACGGGCATCCTTGAAGAGAGTAGGCCAATAAAAACCGGTTTGCAATACCTTATGTGCAGTTCTATCTCCAGCATGGTGTCCTCCATAAGCATCGGAGTGACACTTGCATAGGATATGTTCCTGTTCATGCTCAGGTACACAATGTCTAATAACACCATCTACTCCTTGTTTATAAAGATGTGGGTCATCCCAAAAGTAATGTCTCAAATCATAGAAGAACTTTTTCTTTTGCTAGTATGTGAAAGTAGGTGGTATAAATTTAGCAACAATGTAATTAGCATAATCAGCATACCATGGAGCAGTATGAGAAGCATTTATGACATTTAGTTGTTCATCAGGAAAGCTATCATCAATAGGTAGTGGGTCATCAAGAACATTCTCTAGCCTAGACAAGTTGTCTGCAACGGGGTTCTCAGCTCCCTTTCTATCAATAATATGCAATCAAAATCTTGTAGCAAGAGAACCCATCTAATAAGTCTTGGTTTAGCATCTTTCTTTTCCATAAGATATTTAATAGCAGCATGATCCGTGTGAATAGTTACTTTAGAATCAACAATATAAGGTCTGAACTTATCACAAGCAAATACAATTGCTAAGAATTCTTTTTCAGTAGTAGCATAATTTCTCTGAGCATTGTCTAGAGTTTTACTAGCATATTGAATAACATTTAATTCCTTATCAACTCTTTGCCCTAGAACAACACCTATAGCATAATCACTAGCATCATACATAATTTCAAAGAGTAAATTCCAATCAGGTGGCTGAACAATAGGTGCAGAGATCAATGCTTTCTTAAGTATTTCAAATGCTTCTGCGTAATCATCATAAAAACAAATGGTATATCTTTTTGTAATAAATTAGTCAGAGGCCGAGAAATTTTTGAGAAGTCCTTAATGAACCTCCTATAAAAACTGGCGTGACCAAGGAAACTTCTTATACCTTTGATGTCCTTGGGACATGGCATCTTTTCAATAGCATCAACCTTAGCTTTATCAACTTCAATACCTCTTTCAGAAACTTCATGCCCCAATACAATACCTTCATTCACCATAAAGTGGCACTTCTCCCAATTCAAGACAAGGTTAGTTTCCTCACATCTCTGCAAAACTCGATCAAGGTTGCTTAAGCAATCATCAAAAGAGGATCCATAGACGGAGAAATCATCCATGAAAACCTCACAAATATTTTCACAAAAGTCAGAGAATATAGCCATCATGCATCTTTGAAAGGTAGCAGGTGCATTACATAAACCAAAAGGCATACATCTATAAGAAAAAGTACCGAACGGGTAAGTAAAAGTGGTCTTAGATTGATCATCAGCTGACACAGGTATTTGAGAGAAACCAGAATAACCATCTAGAAAGCACAAATGTGTATGTTTGGATAATCTTTCTAGCATTTGATCAATAAAAGGTAAGGGGTAATGATCCTTTTTAGTAGCCTTATTTAATTTGCGGAAATCAATTACCATCCTATAACCTGTAATAATTCTTTGTGGAATCAGTTCATCTTTATCATTAGGAATGACAGTAATACCTCCCTTTTTAGGGACACAATGGACAGGACTTACCCACTGACTATCAGCAACGGGATAAATTATACCTGCCTCAAGGAGCTTTAGTATTTCCTTTCTTACCACTTCTTTCATCTTAGGGTTCAGCCGTCGTTGGTGATCACGAACTGGTTTGGCATCTTTCTCCAAATTTATTTTGTGTTGACATAGTGTGGGACTAATGCCCTTAAGATCATCGAGAGTATATCCAATAGCAGCACGGTGCTTCTTCAGAGTTTTCAATAATCTCTCTTCTTCATGCTCTGAAAGGTTATCACTAATAATAACAGGATATATATTTTTCTCATCAAGATAAGCATATTTAAGAGTATCAGGTAACGGTTTGATCTCAAACACGGGATCACCCTTGGGTGGAGGAGGATCCCCTAGGATTTCAACAGGCAAATTGTCTTTCAGGATGGGTTCCTGTTTAAAGAATACTTCATCTATTTCCCTTCTTTCATTCATAAACATATCATTTTCATGGTCTAGCAAATATTGTTCTAAAGGATCACTAGGAGGTACGGCAATAGAAACAAGACCAATAATTCATCTTTACTAGGCAATTCCTCTTCATGGTGTTGTCTACGAAATTTAGAGAAATTAAATTCATGAGACATATCACCTAAACCAATAGTGACAACATCCTTTTCGCAATCTATCTTAGCATTAACTATGTTCAAGAAGGGTGTACCAAATATAATGGGACAAAAGCTATCTTGTGGGGAACCAAGAACAAGAAAATCAGCAGGATATTTAGTTTTCCCACACAAGACTTCAACATCTCTAACAATTTCAATTGGTGAAATAGTGTCTCTATTGGCAAGTTTAATTGTGACATCAATATCTTCTATCTCAGCAGGTGCAATATCATGCATAATTTCTTTGTATAAGTCATGAGTTATAGCACTAGCACTGGCACCCATATCACATAAGCCATGATAACAATGATCTCCCATTTAACAGAAATAACAGGCATGCCTACCAAAGATCTAGGTTTATCTTTAGCACAAGGTTTAGCAATTCTAGCAGTTTCATCACAGAAATAAATAACATGCCCATCAATATTATCAGACAAGAGATCTTTAACAATAGCAATATTAGGTTCAACTTTAACTTGCTCAGGAGGTGTATAAGTTCTAATATTGCTTTTTCGAAGCACAGTTGAAGCTTTAGCATGATCTTTTATCCTAACAGGAAAAGGTGGTTTCTCAACATAAGCAGTAGGAACAATACGATCACTATAAGTAACAGTCTTTTCTTCAACTTTAATAGGTGCAGCTACTTTTACTTCTACGGGAGGATGATATTTAAACCAGTTCTCCCTAGGGAGATCAACATGAGTAGCAAAAGATTCACAGAAAGAAGCTACTATCCCAGAGTGAAGTCATATTTAGTGCTAAATTTACGGAAAACATCGGTATCCATAAAATATTTAACACAATCAAACTTAGGTGTCATACCTGACTCCATACCCTCGTCTAGGTCCCAATCTTCAGAGTTGAGTTTAATTCTTTCCAATAAATCCCATTTGAATTCAATAGTCTTCATCATAAAAGAGCCAGCACAAGAAGTATCGAGCATGGTGTGATTGCTATCAGAAAGCCGAGCATATAAATTTTGAATAATTATTTCTCTTGAGAGTTCATGATTGGGGCATGAATATAACATTGATTTAAGCCTCCCCCAAGCTTGAGCGATGCTTTCTCCTTCGTGAGGCCAAAAATTATATATATAATTGCGATCATGATGAACAAGATGCATAGGATAAAACTTCTGATGAAATTCCAATTTCAATCATTTGTAGTTCCATGATCCCATATCATCACATAGCCTATACCATGTCAATGCATCTCCCTTCAAAGATAAAGGGAAGACCTTATTCTTAATAACATCATTGGGCAGACCTGCAAGCTTAAATAATCCACAGACTTCATCCACATATATTAGGTGCTCATCAGGATGCATTGTTCCGTCTCCTGCAAAAGGATTAGCTAGCAGTTTTTCTATCATACCCAAAGGAATTTCAAAGTAGACATTTTCATTTTCATTTTCATTTTCAGTAGGTTCAGTAGGTTGAGGAGCAACTCTTTGCTCTACTGGTCGAGGTGAAGATACCCCGAACAAGCCCCTCAGAGGATTACTTTCCCTAGTAACAAGTGACAGTAAATTTCAGCACACTATATAAATTTTTCCTTACCAAATTCCACCTACCAAAGGTGCTTCACTCCCCGGCAATGGCGCCAGAAAAGAGTCTCGATGACCCACAAGTATAGGGTATCTATCTAGTCCTTTCGATAAGTAAGAGTATCGAACCCAATGAGGAGCAGAAGGAAATGATAAGCGGTTTTCAGCAAGGTATTCTCTGCAAGCACTTAAATTATAGGTAACAGATAGTTTTGTGATAAGATAATTGGTAACGAACAACAAGTAACAAAACTAAATAAAGTGCAGCAAGGTGGCCCAATCCTTTTTGTAGCAAAGGACAAGCCTGGACAAACTCTTATATGATGTAAAGAGCTCCCAAGGACACATGGGAATATCGTCAAGCTAGGTTTCATCATGATCATATGATTCGCGTTCGGTACTTTGATAATTTGGTATGTGGGTGGACCGGTGCTTGGGTACTGCCCTTAATTGGACAAGCATCCCACTTATGATTAACCTCTATTGCAAGTATCCGCAACTACAACAAAAGTATTAAGGTAAACCTAACAATAGCATAAAACATATGGATACAAATCAGCCCCTTAAGAAGCAACGCGTAAACTAGGGTTTAAGCTTATGTCACTCTAGCAACCCATCATCTACTTATTACTTCCCAATGCCTTCTTCTAGGCCCAAATAATGGTGAAGTGTCATCTAGTCGACGTTCACATAACACCACTAGAGGAGAGACAACATACATCTCATCAAAATATCGAACGAATACCAAATTCACATGACTAATAATAGCAAGACTTCTCCCATGTCCTCGGGAACAAACGTAACTACTCACAAAGCATATTCATGTTCATAATTAGAGGGGTATTAATATGCATATTGGATCTGAACATATGATCTTCCACCAAATAAACCAACTAGCATCAACTACAAGGAGTAATCAACACTACTAGCAACCCATAGGTACCAATCCCAGACTTGGAGACAAGAATTGGATACAAGAGATTAACTAGGGTTTGAGAGGAGATGGTGCTGGTGAAGATGTTGATGGAGATTGACCCCCTCCCGATGAGAGGGTCGTTGGTGATAACGATGGTGATTGTCTGTGTCAAAACCGGCGGATCTCGGGTAGGGGGTCCCGAACTGTGCATCTAGGCCGGATGGTAACAGGAGACAGGGAACACGATGTTTTACCCAGGTTCGGGCCCTCTTGATGGAGGTAAAACCCTACGTCCTACTTGATTAATATTGATGATATGGGTAGTACAAGAGTAGATCTACCACGAGATCAGGGAGGCTAAACCCTAGAAACTAGCCTATGGTTTTATTATATGTTGTAGTTGTTGTTCTACGGACTAAAACCCTCCGGTTTATATAGACACCGGAGAGGGCTAGGGTTACACAAGGTCGATTACAAAGGAGGAGATATCCATATCTGTCGTGGTTTTGTCACGGCAGATGTCCTAGAGTTAGGACTTAGTCGTGGAGCCATCGCGACGGGTTAGCTTGAAGAGGTTAAAGCGGACACAGGGACGCAAGAGAGTTTATACTAGTTCGGCCCCTTCGATGAAGGTAAAAGCCTACGTCTAGTTGTGATGGAATTGATGGGGTTTCGATGACTAGGGAGCAAACAAGCTTCGCCTATGTCTCGAGTTGTTGTCTGTTCCTGAACCGCCGCCGGGTTGTCCCCTTATATACACGGGTGACGCCCGTCGGTTCACAGAGTCTCAACACCGGTCCATATTCGTATTCGGGTTGGACTCTCCTTATTCCTAACTTACAATACAAGTTTATATACAAATGCCGGTTTACAGCTACAAGTCTAAAACCGACCACGGGCCTTTGGCCCTCGTCTGTCTTCTTGGGCTTTAGCACTCTTGAACTACTGATGAAGTTGACCCGGCCCATATAGGCCGGTTTACGCCCAGCAGTAATATCCCCAACATTAGGCCCCAGATTGATTTGAACGGGTTCATGTCAATCCTTCAACAAAAACTTCAACTTCAACATCTTCTCATAAATTGGTAAACCGCCATGATGTCATCTTCTCTGATTGCTGTAAACCGGAGTGACGTCACCTGTCATAACGAAGCTTATCCATTATGCTTCCTTGTTTAATAGATCTGCGGAAATCGAGGCGACAGCTCTGTTTCATGGCCCCTTGATTGTTGCGCCTGACACGTGTCCTTTTGCCTTATAAATAGGACCAAAGGGTCATTTCTTTTCTCCCCTTCGTGCCTTTCTTCTTCGTCTTCCTCGCGTCGCCAGCCTCAGAGCTCCGCCGCCGCCGTCAACTTCTGCACCAACCTTGGCCGCTGCATCAACCTGAACGCACCAGAGCACCGCGGCAACCTTCCGCGTCTTCCTCAACTCTGGTAAGCCTTCTGCTCTTCTCAACACAGATCTGTTCTAGGGTTTCGTGTTCTTGCAGTGTTCATCACGTGTTCGTGTTCATATACTAGCTCCTGGATGCATCTATGAACCCCTGCTCTGTGTAGCGGTAGCTTTTAGTATCCGCCTTTAGTTTCATGCCCAAGACCATAGATGTCACATATATTTCTGCCCATTGATTCAATTTTGTTCTGCTTTGAGCTTTTGAATATTTTTCTTATTTTCTGAACTTGCTTCAGATCCAACGCTGTAGAGAAATCTTGTGAAATTTGTTTCTGCATACTTATCCATCCGCAATCTCAGCTATTTCAATGCTTAGATCAGGCGGTTTAACTTTGTAGAAAAAAATTGCCAAACCGGTATATACCATTAGTCCCCTTGTTGAACCGCCAGTTGTTGTTGCTTCATAAAACCCCAGTTTAGATAGACCAGTCTCCGGTTTAACATTGCACATACCAATGTACCTTAATCAATGCATTTTTGAACCGGGATC
This sequence comes from Triticum urartu, assembly GCF_056163025.1. Classification (NCBI taxonomy): domain Eukaryota; kingdom Viridiplantae; phylum Streptophyta; class Magnoliopsida; order Poales; family Poaceae; genus Triticum; species Triticum urartu. The sequence continues at coordinate 289,772,106 of NC_141873.1, forward strand.
ATCTACGTTGTAGATTTCATCATGGCCAAGCAAGTATATGAGTGCAACTGGGTTCCTTCTCGCATCACAGAGGCTCAACTGGACGATTTAGTCCTGATCGGCGCCTTAGGCAGCAAAGATACCATCCATTGGAGGGCTCCTGGCAAAGAATTCCCTCCCACACCTCAAGAAGGAGAGGTCGTCGTTTTCGTAGATCACTTAGCCCGGGGTTTTAAGCCGCCCGGTTCTAAATTTTACCGGGACGTTTTAGCCGATTTTCAACTCCATCCACAAGATACTGGCCCCAACTCTGTTACAAACATGTGTCATTTCCAAGTGCTCTGTGAGGCGTTCTTTCAAGAGGAGCCTACAGTGGAATTGTTCAGAGACTGTTTCCATCTGAACCGCCATACTGACTTACTGACGGCTCCAATACAGAGTTGGGTGGCGTGGCGATTCAGAAAAGGAAAGAGGTCACATACCCTCATGCCAAACTGCACAGCCACCCCAAAGAGTGGAATCAAACATGGTTCTATTGCAAAGACACCTCCCCTGCTGGTGAAAATCCCTTGCCTGGCTTTCGTCCGGAGTGGCTCAGCAATACACACCCCTTTCCTCAGAGGTTGACTGCCCAAGAGAGAAGCAAATATGCTCCTCAACTGTCGAAGCCCAGAGCCTTTATGGCCAACGGTTTAACACGGGTTGATCTCGCCCGTTGTTGGATATCATGGAGCATACTGCCCCTTAGTCAACGCTCCAGTTTGATGTGCGAGTATACTGGTAGTGTTGATGATCCACTGCGACATTCCAACATCCAGCTCACCGATGAAGAAATCATAGAGGCTGTGAATAAGATGCTGAATGAACTGGAACACATCTGTGCTAAAACCGGCCTGCTTCCCTTCTCTGCCACCAACAAACCACCAGCTGTAAGAGTTTGATTTTTCTTTTTGCTAAATCTATTGTTGATATATCTTGTCATTGTTTAATATCAGTGTCTGTGAAACCAGGGCAATGATCCGTTTTGGAGCAAGAAACTGCCGCAGGAGAAACCAGAAAAAACAGACAAACCGGAAAGGGCAACCCGGCAAAAGACTAAAGCTGTGAAGAAGACTGCCCACAGGAAAAGAACCACTGCATCCTCTAATCCGGCCCCTGATGATGATGTGGATAATCCGGACCTTGAGGTAGGGCTTGACTCACTTGGCTTATTTTTCATGCGTCTTATTGATGATGATATTTGACAGGACGATGCCGAAGCCAGCCATGCTGATGCTGCAGAGGTAATTATTCTCTCTTGCGATTCAGAACCTTTGCCTTCACTAAAAATCCGTCAGGCAAACCGGAAAGTTAAATTTTCTCATCCTCTTGCTTATTTGGATCCCAAATTTCTTATGAAGACCCAACAGCACAAAGCTCGTCGCACAACCCGGCACAGCGGCCAGGTAGTTACCTCCGCCGGTTTACCGAACAGTCCGGTTCGGAAACGCCGTTCAGAGGTCTCTAATTTGCTTGTCAGTGCTTGTCCTAAAGCGGGCTGCTTTCATCAACCTCTTAATCCATCTGACTCCGATTACCAGGTTACTTCCCACTCATCCTTTGGCGAGTCATCGGCTACTCAGCTGCCAACGCTCAAAACGGTGCTTGGGTAAGCTATACTTATCATAATATTTGCAGCACATCGCCTCGGAACATATGCTGTATTTGATTTTGTTATTCCTTTCAGGGCCAAGCCTAGGCCAAGCAAGAAGGCTCGCCTGGACAAAGCGGTCGAAGAGGATGCCGTCCTTGAATCGGGCAAAACACCAGATCTTGAAGCGGCTATTCCTGAGGATATACCCAATGATCCACCGCAGCAAGACGACGATCTTATTGCTGAAGAGAGACCTATTGATACCTCAAATCCTGTCAATCAGCCCACAAGCTCCATCCGGATTGAGAAATCCACCGGTCCAACAAAGCCTACTGACAAGCCAACAGCCCCAGTGCAAACCGGCGATACCAAGGATGACGAGGTTGTCATTACTGGCACTGGCCATACAGAGCCAAGCAATCCTGTCGCTCTATCCAAACATTCTGCCAAGGAAGAATTTGCTGCCTTTGGCAAAGGCAAGTGGAATGCTGATCTGGCGACTTACGCTGCTCTGAACGCCCAAGATATCCATTCCGGCTACCTGAACCGGCTGTATACCAGTCGTGACTATGAAGCCGGTCTGGTTAATATGATGAAAGATAAATATGAGGTAACTTCCATATGCTCTTTCCTGCTTGTCTATTTCAATTCTTGTTGACGCTCCTAGCCCCCGAGGGCCGGTTTGTAATCTTCTTTCAAACCGGGACTGACTAAAATAAATCTTAATGCTTTGAAATTCGCTGATGTAGTCCCCAAGGTCCGGTTCAACTTAGCATAGTTAAACCGGGACTTTAAGTAATTGAGATCGCCGCATCAGAATATATACGAGCAAATAGCCATTAGCCCCCAAGTGCCAAGTTGAATACTTGTATTGATCTTGGGACTTTGTAAGCCATTGAAAGATGAAGATCAAATATGCATTAGCCCCCAAGTGCCAAGTGCATAACTTGTTATGTGGTTGGTACTTCAATCCTTGTACCGTTTTGCTGAATCATATAACTGTCTGCATGCAGGCTGAGCTGAAGACGAAAGAAAGCCAAGTCGCCGATCTCCAAGATAATCTGAAATCCCAACAAGCTGTAACCTCCAAAGCAAAAGAGGAATTAACCAGCGCTTTAAGCGCCATGGAACAGCTTAAGGAGAACTTCAAGAAGAAGCGGGCGGATTGGGCCACTGAAAAATCCGCTTTAATCAAACAAGCAGAAGATGCTGAGGCTGCACTAAAACCGGTGGCGGATGAACTGACCAGCATAAAGCGACACGTGCATGCCATGACCACTGCTATTTTTGGTAAGCCGGTTTGACTTCTGAACTGATTCTTCCGTCTTACAGAGCTGCCGGTTTGTTAACCCTTTATGATATTTCAGGGACACGCATTGGTCACTTGGGGTCAGATGTGCGGAAAAAATTGAAAGCCGCCTATACGTTGGTCGAACAACTGTACACTGGTGCACAGCGGATCATCTGTACTGCATCCCACAACAAGCCGGCGCCCACCTTGATTCAGGACACTCTGATGAAACTGTCGGTGCTTCCTGCCCGGGTTGAAGAGCTGAAGAAATCTGCTGCTCGAACCGATGCGATCAATGCCTTAATCCGGGAAAAAGCTTGGGTGCCGGATTTTGATCCTATTGAAGCGGCTCAGGGCTATCCCAGCTTGAAGGAAGACGGGTCAGAGTTTGGTGAAGCGGATCTGTGAGCAATAAACCGGGAGGTGCGTCCGCTAGCTTGTCAATTGGCTGAAGAAGAAGACTTCTCTCATTATCAAACCCAATATGACAATCGAAACGAGCGAATAGCTGCACCAATTCATGAAGCGGAAAATCTTATCCCTCCAATCCGTAAGCATACTTACGCTCCCGATATTGACCCGTCGTTGCTGATCCATGATGAAGCTGTTTTTCAAGCATTAATGGGAATCGACTGGACAACTGTTGATTTCCAGCCGCTGGGTAGAGAAACTGAAGCTGAAGCGGCGCAGGATGACCCACAACCATCAGGCCAGGCTGGTGACCAAGCTTGAACCGGAAGCCGGTTTTAAACTGCTTCTCCTTTGCAAAAAACAATGATCTTATTGTGGGCACCGTGTTGCCTTGTAATAGGCTAGCTGATACTTTTGATGTTGATATGCCTTCGTGCATAATCTCTGCCACTTGCTCTTCCTTTGGGTGATGAACTTTCCAAAGTACTTTCTGCAATAAAAAAATCTGCCATCGTTGAGCGTGAAGTTGGCTTGGCCAATCTTGAAGCGGAGTTTTATAAACCCACATTGTTGGAGGAAATAGCAGCTCCTATATATATGATGCCGGTTTACCATGTAAACCATGTCGGGTTATAATAAACACCGTGTTACTCCATAATAGGATGTTAACAAAAAAAAATCAAACCGGGCAAATAGTCGCCGGATTAAAAATGGATCGTGTTCCGTCAATTGACAGTGTGAACCGGTTGAAAACTTTGTCGGTTTAAAAAACGCAATAAAAAGAAAGAAATATCTTTCAAAGAACAGCGTGAAACAAAGGCAATGACAAAACCGTTTGCAAAAAAGGCTTATTTGAGCTGATCAGATGGCGTTACCATGGCCGAACACGACCAAGCTCCCGATAGGTGTAACTATGGTTCTAGTCAGCCAGGTCCCCAAATGAAACCGTGGCATTTATGCCGATCAAGTGGCATGGCAATGGTTCGGGTTCGACCAAGCCCCCAAGTGCTTCTGTGGCCTTAGGCCGATCAAGAGGCATGACTGGTTTAGACGTGACCAAGTCCCCAAGTGATCTGGTGGCTCTCGCCTATCAAGAGGTATTGTATTGGTTCGGACACGACCAAACCCCCAAGTGATATAACATGATGCTTTTAAAAAGCTAACTCAAGGGGTAAACCGAAGGCCGCTTTAGAACAACTCCGTGTAACCACACATGATGTAAAAGAACAGATACCCCGCTTTAGCTGAGGTTCCGGTTTATTATATTTAATCATAATATATACATCGTCGTAATATGTACATAAGTAGAGCCAATGGCTCAGGTATAGTAAGGCCGAAGATGAGCTATGTTCCACGGCCTGTTGGTCTCCTCCTCTGATGTACGTGAGTCCTTATGCTCTCGAATATCGATCAGATAGTATGACCCGTTGTGCAGATTCTTGCTGACCACGAAAGGCCCCTCCCAAGGTGGGGATAGCTTATGCATATCAGTCTGATCTTGGATGAGCCGAAGCACCAAATCTCCTTCCTGAAAGGTTCTAGTTCTGACTCGGCGACTGTGATAACGACGAAGATCCTGTTGGTAAATCGCCGAGCGGGCAGCTGCTATGTCACATTCTTCATCCAACAGGTCCAAAGCGTCTTGCCGTGCTGTCTCATTGCCCGCTTCAACATATGCCGCCACATGGGGTGAATCATGACGGATATCACTGGGGAGAACCGCCTCTGCTCCGTAAACCATGAAGAACGGTGTGTATCCTGTTGATCTGTTGGGTGTAGTATTGATGCTCCATAACACAGATGGTAACTCTTCTACCCAACAACCCGGTGTTCTCTGCAAAGGAACCATAAGCCGGGGCTTGATGCCTCTCAAGATCTCTTGATTAGCCCTTTCTGCTTGACCATTGGACTGTGGATGTGCCACCGATGAGATGTCGAGCCGGATGTGCTCCCGTTCGTAGAACTCCTTCATGGCACCTTTGGACAAATTGGTACCATTATCTGTGATGATACTGTGTGGAAAGCCAAACCGGAAAATCACTTTTTTGATGAACTGAACCGCCGTGGCCGCATCACACTTGCTAACAGGTTCTGCCTCCACCCACTTTGTAAACTTGTCAACCGCCACCAGGAGGTGAGTCTTCTTATCTTTGGACCTTTTAAAAGGCCCAACCATATCCAGCCCCCAAGTTACAAACGGCCAAGTAATTGGAATCATTCTCAATTCTTGAGCCGGTACATGAGCATGTCTTGAAAACTTTTGGCAACCATCACATCGTCTGACCAGATCCTCCGCATCAGCATGAGCAGTTAACCAATAAAAGCCATGGCGAAATGCTTTAGCCACCAGAGATTTTGAACCGGCGTGGTGACCACAATCTCCTTCGTGGATCTCACGCAAAATTTCATGGCCTTCTTCAGGAGACACACAGCGTTGAAATGCTCCTGACACACTGCAATGATGCAACTCACCGTTGATAATAGTCATGGACTTGGATCGCCGGATTATCTGTCGGGCCAGAGTCTCATCCTCTGGTAACTCACCGCGGTTCTTGTACGCCACATGAAGAGCTGCCACCAATTGAGCCTCCGGATCAGGAATAGCCAAATCCGCTTCACCAGGGATCTTGACCGACGGGTTGTGCAGCACATCCAGAAAAACATTGGGCGGGACCGGTTTGCGCTGAGAGCCCAGCCGGCTTAAAGCGTCCGCCACTTCATTCTTCCGTCGGTCCACGTGGTCCACCTGATATCCTTTAAAATGACCTGCAACAATGTCCACCTCACGACGATACGCTGCCATGAGTGGGTCCTTGGAGTCCCAAGTGCCAGACACTTGTTGAGCCACGAGGTCCGAGTCACCGAAGCACTTAACTCGACTTAGGTTCATCTCCTTAGCCATCCAAAGACCATGGAGCAAGGCTTCATACTCAGCTGCATTGTTAGTACAAGGAAGTTAATATGACTCCAGCCCCCGAGCCTTCCAATTGCCTGGATCCGTCAAAATGGATGGTCCAATATGTGTGATCCGGCTTTTCCTCCGGTGCTTGAATTTCCGTCCAATCATTGATGAAATCAACCAGTGCTTGAGACTTCACCGCTGTCCGAGGCACATACTTCAATCCGTGCGGCCCAAGCTCTATAGCCCACTTGGCAATCCGGCCAGTCGCTTCCCGGTTCTGGATGATATCCCCCAAAGGAGCAGAACTGACCACCATAATTGGGTGCCCTTGGAAATATTGCTTAAGCTTCTGGCTTGCCATAAAAACTCCGTACACCAGCTTCTGCCAATGTGGATACCTTTGCTTGGACTCAATAAGTACCTCGCTGATATAATAGACCGGACGTTGAACCGGATGCTCCTTACCTGCCTCCTTTCGCTCCACCACAATAGCCACGCTGACCGCACGAGCATTAGCAGCCACATATAGAGTAACGGCTCCTTGTCAATGGGAGCGGCGAGCACAGGCGGATTGGCCAATTGTCGCTTTAAGTCCTCAAATGCTTCATCAGCAGCAGAACTCCAGACAAACTGACCCGTCTTCTTCAACATCTGATACAAAGGGATTGCCTTCTCACCAAGACGGCTGATAAACCGACTTAACGCGGCAATCCGGCCTGCCAGGCGTTGAACATCATTGATACACTTCGGTTTAGCCAGGGAGGTGATGGCTGTGATTTTCTCTGGATTAGCCTCAATTCCCCTGTTGGACACTAGAAAACCCAATAACTTGCCCGCCGGTACACCAAAGACACACTTGTCCGGATTAAGAATCATCTTGTATGTCCTCAGGTTATCAAAGGTTTCCTTCAAATCATCAATCAGAGTCTCCTTCTCCCTGGATTTGACCACGATATCATCCACGTAAGCATGTATACGGCCAATCTGCTTGTGAAGAAAATTTTGCACACACCGTTGATAAGTTGCCTGGGCACTCTTGAGCCCAAAGGGCATAGACACATAGAAGAAGGCTCCAAAGGGAGTTATGAATGTCGTATTCTCCTGGTCCTTAACTGCCATTTTGATCTGATGATAGCCAGAATATGCATCCAAAAAACTTAAACGCTCACAACCCGCCGTAGCATCAATAATTTGATCAATACGGGGGAGGGAAAAAGGATCTGCTGGGCAAGCCTTATTAAGATCTGTGTAATCCACACACATGCGCCAGGTGCCGTTTTTCTTAAGGACCAGTACCTGATTGGCAAGCCACTCAGGGTGAAAAACTTCAACAATAAAGCCAGCTGCTAAGAGCCTGGCTACCTCTTCTCCAATCGCCTTGCGTCTTTCTTTGTTAAACCGGCGGAGGAACTGTTTCATCGGTTTGTATTTAGGATCCACATTAAGGGTGTGCTCAGCGAGTTGCCTCGGTACACCTGGCATGTCAGAGGGCTTCCATGCAAAAATGTCCTGATTCTCATGGATGAACTTGATGAGCGCGCTTTCCTATTTCGGATCCAAGTTGGCACTGATGCTGAACTGCTTGGACGAATCACTAGGTACAAAGTCAACAATCTTAGTGTCTGCTGCTGATTTGAACTTCAGGGCCGGATCATGCTCCATAGTTGGCTTCTTTAATGGAGTCATGTCCGCCGGATCAACATTGTCCTTATAATACTTCAGCTCCTCGGTGGCACAAACCGACTCTGCATAGCCCGCATCTCCTTCCTCGCACTCCAAAGCAATTTTGCGGCTTCCGTGAACCGTTATTGTCCCCTTGTGAATCGGCATCTTGAGCTGCAAATACACATAACAGGGCCATGCCATAAACTTGGCGTAGGCCGGTCGCCCAAACAGGGCGTGATATGGACTTTGGATTTTCACCACTTCAAACGTCAATGTCTCCGACCTGGAATCATGATCATCTCCAAAGGCCACTTCCAGAGCTATCTTACCAACAGGATATGCTGACTTGCCAGGTACTACACCGTGGAACACCGTATTAGACGGTTTGAGATTTTTATCTGTTAGTCCCATACGACGGAAGGTCTCATAGTATAAAATATTAATGCTGCTCCCTCCATCCATGAGTACTTTGGTGAACTTGTAACCTCCCACCTGAGCTGCCACCACCAGAGCCAACTGACCCGGATTATCAACCTGGGGAGGGTGATCCTCTCTGCTCCATATGATCGGCTGCTCAAACCAGTGCAGATAACGGGGCACGGCCGGTTCCACAGAGTTAACTGCCCGCCTCTGAACCTTCCGGTCTCACTTGTCCAAGCTAGTGGTGAAAACATGGTACTGCCCACTATTCAACTGCTTTGGGTTGCTCTGGTAACCTGACTGTTGCTGCTGTTGGTTGTAACCACCCTGGTTGTTCTGACTATTTTGATCATTATGTCAGCCCGGATTACCATTAAATCCTGAACCGGAATTTCCTCCACCGTAACCCGGCCCGGACCCTGAGCCACCGCCGGAGCCGTGATCATACCGGAAAGCATTAGAATTCTTGAACTCCTGCATAATGAAGCAATCCTTCCAAAGGTGGTTACATCCGGCCAAGTAGAGTCCCATCCGGACACGAGACGAAGTCTTCAAACTTGTATCTTCATAGTCTAACAGTCCGGCCAATGGATATAGTCCGGCTGTGCGGAGACCCCCTAATCCGGGACTCCCTCAGTAGCCCCTGAACCAGGCTTTCAATGACGATGAGTCCGGCGCGCAGTGTTGTCATTGCAAGGCGGGTTCCTCCTCCGAATACACCACGGAAGAATCTTGAATACAAGGATAGTGTCCGACCCTGCAAAATAAGTTCCACATAGCATCGTAGAGAGAATAATATTTCCACAAATCTTCAATCTGCTGACACGTTTTGGCAACATGACATTACGTCACGACCCGGTGATTATTCGAACCATTTCCTTTAATTAGCCCCACACATAACACGAGGCAGTTTTTTGACACGTCTTGTCAAAGCAGAGATCATGTCCCCTTATTACGGGATTCTCATCAATACTGGTGTGGGTAACCCAACTGTGTCTAGGACTCCTAAATTATAGGCAAGTCCAAACGGCTACGGAGAGGACGCTGGATATTCACCCGCTTTATAAAGGCACAAGGCTTTTACTTTTTCCCTCCCGTGCTCAATCGAATCCTTCCCCCGCCTCGAGTTCTAACTCCCAAAGCCCAGGTCAGGTGCCCCGAACCTTCAATCATGTCCGGATCTAGCCTTCAAGGCCGATGGATGCCCTCCTCCGTTACGGAAGAAGACATCAAGAAGTTGAGGGAGGCCAGATACCTGATCGCCGAGGTTTCGCATCGGCTGCCTGCCCGAGGGCAGGTTGTCCCTACTCCTGAACCCAACGAAGACGTTGTGTTCATCTCCCACTTCCTCCGAGGCCTAGGCCTTGCTATGGATCCCTTCGTCCGAGGCTTGATGTTCTATTACGGGCTAGATTTCCATGATCTAGCCCCGGACTCCTTTCTCCACATCTCGACATTCATTGTTGAAAGCACAAGTGCTCCTTGGGTGGTTTCGGTAATTAATGTCAACATATCTCTTGTTGGACTAACACTTTTACCTAGTATGTTTCAGATAAGTTCAACAATGGAGTGGCATGGACTAGAGGATGTGGAACCCCTTCAAGATGCTAAGGACAAAGGATTGGCTCAAGCGTCAAGATCGAGACTCTACATTTTCTATTTTAGTGATCCAAGATCACATTGAGTCTATAGGAAAAGCCAATACTATCAAGACGGGATGAGGTGTTGCTTAATGGCTTGCTTGCTCAAAGTGCTTAGTGATATGCTCCAAAACCCTCAATTACCTTCCCACATCCACATATGACCTAAACCAAAAGTCAAACTCGGCCCCACCGATTCTATCTATCTGGCGCCACCGAGTTTCAGATGTCATAGCCACTGCCACAAACCCTAGAAAATCGGTTTCACCGATAGGGATCTCGATCTCACCGAGATGGGATTGTAATCTCTCTGTGTATGTCCATTACCAAAACTGGTCTCACCGAGTTTGAGCAATCGGTACTACTGAGACTACAATGCAAACCCTCTGGTTAGCTTATTACCAAAATCAGTCCCACCGAGTTTGTGTAATCGGTCCCACCGAGTTTGCCTGACCAACTCTCTGGTTAGCTTATTACCAAAATCGGTCCCACCGAGTTTGTGTAATCGGTCACACCGAGATTACGTTATGCCCTAACCCTAATCATATCAGTCCTACCGAGTTGCATCTCAGTCCCACCGAAAATCCTAACGGTCACTAGGTTTGCTGAATCGGTCCGACAGAGTTTAACCATTCGGTCCCACCGAGTTTGGCAAATTGTGTGTAACGGTTAGATTTTGTGTGGAGGCTATATATACCCCTCCACCCACTCTTCATTTGTGGAGAGAGCCATCAGAACATACCTACACTTCCAATACACATTTTCTAAGAGAGAACCACCTACACTTGTGTTGAGGTCAAGATATTCCATTCCAACCATATGAATCTTGATCTCTAGCCTTCCCCAAGTTGCTTTCCACTCAAATCTTCTTTCCACCAAATCCAAATCCTGTGAGAGAGAGTTGAGTGTTGGGGAGACTATCATTTGAAGCACAAGAGCAAGGAGTTCATCATCAACACACCATTTGTTACTTCTTGGAGAGTGGTGTCTCCTAGATTGGCTAGGTGTCACTTGGGAGCCTCCAACAAGATTGTGGAGTTGAACCAAGGAGTTTGTAAGGGCAAGGAGATCGCCTACTTCGTGGAGATCTACCGCTAGTGAGGGAAGTCCTTCGTGGGCGACGGCCGTGATGGAATAGACAAGGTTGCTTCTTCGTGGACCCTTCGTGGGTGGAGCCCTCCGTGGACTCACGCAACCATTACCCTCCGTGGGTTGAAGTCTCCATCAACGTGGATGTATGATAGCACCACCTATCGGAACCACGACAAAAACATCCGTGTCTCCAATTGCGTTTGAATACTCCAAACCCTTCTCTTTACATTCTTGCAAGTTGCATGCTTTACTTTCCGCTGCTCATATACTCATTGCATGCTTGCTTGATATGTATTGTGTTTGTTAAACTTGTGCTTAAACTCCATTTAAACTTAAGAATATTAAAAACTGCAACTTTTGGCACTTAGTGTCTAATCACCCCCCCCCCCCTAGACACCTCTTCTCAATCCTTTCAATTGGTATCAGAGCTTTGGTCTCCATTGCCTTGGTTTAAACACCATTGGAGGAAGATGGATGTGTCTACTTTGGGGAGTCTTAGACATAGAGTGCCTATTCTTGGAGAGTATTTTCATGAGTGGAAAAATGAAATGCTTGAGATTTTCAATGAATATCATTTGAACAAGTACATTACTAGCATTTGTGCACCTCATGTTGATCCTTTGCACCCTACCCTAGATGAAGATATTGGCATGATTCGCAATCTTAGAACTGTTGAGCTCATCATTAGAGGCTTGCCTAAAACTTGATTAGATGTTTGCCTACTCTCAAGTGTGCCTACACCAAATCGAGATTTCTTGAGGAACGATTTCCAGATTATTCCTTGAAAAAATTAGATGAAATTCTCCATAAGTCTATTGCCTTGAGTAAGATGAACTCTAGTGATCCTAGCTTTGGTGATTGTCTATTTGAGCTTACCAATCTCATGCGTGCTAAAGGAAATGTTGGAATCATTAGCGATATCATATCCGAAGCTATTAGAATCCATAAAGGTAACCATTGTGATGATCATTTATCTAATGAATTACCCTCTCTAGGAATTGATCAATCATAAGATGATGTTGAACATGGATACTATGATGAAGATGATGATAGTGACTATGATCTTGATGATGCAATGAGGCATTTTGGTCTTATGGCAATCTTCGCGACTACATGGCTGGAGGAAAGGAATGGGTCCTTGATAGTGGATGTACTGATCATATGATCGGAGATAAAGATATGTTCCGTGAGCTTGCTGAAAACGACGGCCCTCGAAAATATGTCACTTTTGGTGACAATTCAAAGGGTAAGGTGGTTGGCCTTGGTAAGGTGGCCATCTCACATGATAACTCCATACAAAATGTCATGATCATTGAATCCCTTGGATACAATTTACTTTCAGTTTCTAGACTTGCAGATTTCGGTTTCAATGTCTTATCCACTGAAGTAGATTGCCAAGTGTTTCGTAGAGACAATCATAAAATGGTCTTTACCGGTATATGTAGAGGATATCTTTACATTGTTGATTTCACTAAAAAGGCCCAACCTAGAACCTGCTTAATTACCAAATCTTCTAAAGGCTGGTTGTGGCATAGAAGACTAGGTCATGTTGGTATGCGAAATCTTGATAAGCTTATTAAAGGTGATAATATCCTTGGAATAAAAGATGTCATATTTGACAAGGATATACTTTGTAGTGCTTGTCAAGCAGGAAAACAAGTTGGAGGAAGTCACCGCTCGAAGAACATCATGACCACAAGAAGACCACTCGAGCTACTTCAGATGGATCTCTTTGGTCCAAATGCCTACAAGAGTCTCGGTGGTAACTCATTTGGTCTAGTCATAGTTGATGATTTTTCAAGATTTACGTGGGTGTTATTTCTTGATGACAAATCGCAGGTCCAAAAGATCTTCGAAAACTTCACTAGGAAGGCCCAAAATCAGTTTAACGTGAAGATCAAGAAGGTTCGGAGCGACAACGGAACGGAGTTCAAGAATGCAAATGTGGACACCTTTCTTGACGAAGAATGGATTTCACACGAGTTCTCGGCTACGTACACACCTCAACAAAATGGAGTTGTTGAAAGGAAGAACCGGACTCTTATCGAGATGGCAAGAACGATGCTTGATGAGTACAAAATGCCAAAGCACTTTTGCGAGGAAGCGGTTGAGACAGCTTGTCGTACAACAAATCGCTTGTATATTCACAAGCTACTCGGCAAGATGGCATACGAGCTCCTCACCGGTAACAAACCCCAAGTTGGATACTTTTGAGTATTCGGCTCAAAGTGCTACATTCTTGATAAGCATCGTCGTTCTAAATTTGCTCCTAAATCTCATGAAGGTTTCCTACTTGGTTATGGCTCAAACTCTCACACTTACCGTGTCTACAACAATTTCACCCGAAAGGTTGAAGAGACGGTAGATGTGAAGTTTGATGAATCTAACGGCTCCCAAGTAGAGCAATTGCCAATTGATGTAGGAGATAAAGACCCTTCGGAAGCAATTCAAGACTTGTCCATTGGCAAGATTCGTCCAACGGAAGTGAAGGAGAGTACCTCGCCCGTCCAAGTGGAAGCTTCTACCTCACGACAAGGTGAACCAAGAGTTGATACGGAAGCATCCACAAGTGGGACACGCCAAGATGAAGAAAACGAGGAAGCGCACCAAGATGAACATCAACAACCTCCTTCTCCACCACGACAAGAGAACGACAACGTCAGCAATGAAGAAGGCTAAGAAGAAGCACGAGATGAACAGGATGTTCCACCCCGACCCAAGCAAAAGCTTTCACGAGTTCGAGCAAGAATTTCTAAGGATCATCCCATCGAGCAAATCTACAATGATATCCAAACCGGAAGAATCACTCGCTCTAAAACTCGTTTAGCTAACTTTTGTGAACATTACTCATTCATCTCTAGCATTGAACCTATGAAGGTTGAAGAAGCATTGGAGGATCTGGACTGGATAAACGCTATGCATGAAGAGCTACACAACTTTGAGAGAAATCAAGTGTGTACATTGGTCGAGAAGCCCGACAACAACCACAACATCATTGGTACCAAATGGGTGTTTCGCAACAAGCAAGATGAAGATGGACAAGTGGTTCGCAACAAAGCATGTCTTGTCGCTCAAGGCTACACACAAGTTGAAGGTATGGACTATGGTGAGACATATGCTCCCGTTGCTAGACTTGAGTCCATTCGCATCTTACTTGCTTATGCTAATCACCATGATATCACCTTGTACCAAATGGACATTAAAAGTGCTCTTCTAAATGGCAAAATTTAGGAAGAAGTTTATGTTAAGCAACCTCCCGGCTTCGTCAATCCTAAGAAACCTAATCATGTTTACAAACTTCACAAAGCCCTTTATGGTCTTAACAAGCTCCTAGAGCATGGTATAAATGCTTGACCAAGTTCCTTATTGAAAAAGGCTTTGAAATTGGTAAAATTGATTCTACTCTTTTTACTAAAAGGGTTAATGGAGAGCTATTTGTGTGCCAAATTTATGTTGATGATGTCATATTTGGTTCAACTAACCCTCATTTTATTGAGAAGTTTGGAAAGCTAATGTCGGAGAAGTTTGAGATGTCTATGATGAGTGAACTCAAATTCTTTCTCGGTTTGCAAATCAAGCAAACTAAGGAAGGTACCTTTGTCTCTCAAACGAAGTACACCAAGGACTTATTCAAGAAGTTCAATATGCAAGAATGCAAAGGTATGACTACACCCATGCCTACTAGTGGACATCTTGATTTGACCAAAGATGGTGAACCGGTTGATCAAAAGGTTTACTGCTCTATGATTGGTTCATTGTTATATCTATGTGCCTCTCGTCCCGATATTATGCTAAGTGTGTGCATGTGTGCATGATATCAAGCTGCTCCTAAAGAGTGCCATCTTAAGGCTGTGAAAAGGATAGTGAGATACCTAATCCATACACCAAATTTTGGCATTTGGTATCCCAAGAGGTCCTCTTTTGATCTTGTTGGCTACTCCGATTCGGACTATGCCGGAGACAAGGTTGATAGAAAATCCACTTCGGGTACTTGTCAATTCCTTGGTAGATCTCTTGTGTCTTGGTCTTCCAAGAAACAAAACTCGGTATCCTTATCCACCGCCGAAGCGGAATACATTGCCGCTGGTTCATGTTGTGCTCAATTACTTTGGATGACCCAAACTCTTAAAGATTATGGTATATATGTGAAACATGTTCCATTTCTATGTGACAATGAAAGTGCTATTAAGATTGCTCACAATCCCGTGCAACATTCTCGAACTAAGCATATTGAAGTTCATCATCATTTCATTCGAGATCATGTTGCAAAAGGGGACATTAACCTTAAGCATGTTCGCCCCAATAAGCAATTGGCGGATATATTCACTAACCCACTTGATGAGAAAGTGTTTTGCAGGTTGAGAGGTGAATTGAACATCAATGATGCTTCAAACTTGGAGTAGGAACTCCATTTGATACATGCGGGGCATGAGCCTATGGCTAATCCTTGATATTTCTCTTATGATGCTATTCATATGTCTTGGATATATTTGTACCTTGCATGGTATCTAACCCGTGTAGGTACTTGGATGAATCTAAATCTATGAGATTGCCACACACTCACATCTTGAGCAATTTCTACATCACCAAGTCTCTACACAATGGTGGTTGAAGACAAGGAAGCACGAAACCATTCAAACATATCCTTTGGCAAATTCTATGTTGAGTCTCATGATTATCATTTTGGATACACAAGTGCTCTTCCTTGCAAAGCTAACCCATGTAAGTAGATGAACTCAAACTCCAAGTGGTGCTCCCAACTCTTGATGAACTACATCAACCTTGAGCAACCCACACAAGTTCAACTACATGATCAAGATCAACACCACCACCCAAGGTATGTTATTCCATCTTAGAGAAGCTTTACTCCAAGTCATGAGCCAAAGCAACTCGACAAGATGTGAATACATCAAGATGCTTAAACGAAAAATGGTAACCCCATTTTGAGCTTAAACGATGAGTATGACCTATGATCAAGTGCTCTCACTTGACTCCTAAGTCAATATACTCTAATATAGGTGACTTTGTCACCGACCATTTATAGATGGAGTTCTCTAGTGCTTCTCCGTGCTTTTGCATTTGCATATTTGCTTCCCCTTTAAAAAAACTTCATCTAGAACTTTTAGTTTCTTTTCTTTCCTTTTTGTTCTGCATTTTCTGCATCCAATTCATTGCAAATCTTTTAGTAAATTCCTTGCATATCCTTGTGAGATCTTACTTGTCTAGTGAGCTGAGGTGACAAGTGGTTTCACTCTGATGAACTCGGTCACACCGGTTTGTTCTCTTCGGCCCAAACGAAATCTTTCGGTGCAACCGAAGCACACAACTCGGAGTCACCGATTCCATCACAGGAAAACCAACTTGCCACTTATTCCTGATTTCTATTTGCTCCAGCTCCACTCAATGATTCTTGTCCTCTACCAGCATCATATTAGACATGCTGCTTTGCTCTGTGACTCAAGGACCAACCCATTTGTATCACATGTCCAGAAGAGCCCTTCTTGGAAATTGATGTCAAAGGGGGAGAGAGAGATCACATCAAAGCTTCCTTCCAATAGGGGGAGAAAGAGAGAATACTCAGGGGGAGAGAGTTTCTCAACTAGGAGAAAGTAAAATCATCAAAGACCCCAGATGCTTGGTGTTCAAGAGGAGAGATGTCACATGTCTGTAAGAGGGGAAAGACATGTTTGGTTGCTTGCTTTAGCTCAAGCTCTGTTGTTTCCTTTTTGTTGCTCTGATTTTCTGTTCCCTATCTTCTCCCAATATCCCATGCAGATTCAGGGGGAGCAATACATCTAAGGGAAGGAAATATCTGATTTTATTGCATATCTTTACCTTTGGGGACATGTCTATATCCAATGTGGTACTTAGCACTCACTCTACGTGTAGCGACCAGACCTCAAACGGTCTGATCTCTGTGCTCAGGTGTCATCCCTGGATCAGTAATGCTGACACCACACAGTACTTGGAGGATTTATAACAGAGTAGAAATCACACACTTATTACATCGAGTGTCTCAATAGAGAACTTATTACAATAAATATGGCTTAAGGCCATCTAATAACGATAACAGCGGAAGGCTTGGAAGATAAGTGAGTCCATCAACTCCAACGGCATCACTGAGTATAGAACCACGACCTAAAACTCCTTAATCATCGTCTGAAAAGTCTGCAACATTAACGTTGCAGCCCGAAACGGGTCAGCACATGGAATATGCTGGCAAGGTAACACATAGAGAGTAACGGAATGAAACAGCTATACTATATGCATATTTGGCTGGTGGAAAGCTCTATGGTTACAGTTTTGCGTAAAGCCCATTTTTCCCTACTGCAAAGGAATAAATTTTATTTAACTATCATGGTAGTTGTTAAACATTGAGAATGGTTGACAGCATCCTCAATCCCAATTAAGCATCATCATTAACAAAACCCAACAAAATTAATTTAGAGTAACATGTTGAGATTCACATGATAATCCAAGTACTAGATACTCAAGATGTCCATAACCGGGGACACGGCTAACCATGATTAGTTTATACACTCTGCAGAGGTTTGCGCACTTTTCCCCACAAGACTCGATCGCCTCCATTTGGTTTCTCGCACTTCATGGTGTTTGAGAAGACGGATGACCGAGACATAGTCTTTCAGAAGCGCTAGCACCTTACGATGGATAGA
The DNA here is from genome assembly GCF_056163025.1 of Triticum urartu. Lineage (NCBI taxonomy): Eukaryota > Viridiplantae > Streptophyta > Magnoliopsida > Poales > Poaceae > Triticum > Triticum urartu. Next base: position 289,789,813 of record NC_141873.1, read on the forward strand.
CCGTTACACCTACTTTCCCCTACATATGCTAGTCTACCCTGTAAGAGTTCGCACGACTTAATCAACTATGATAGAGCCCATAATAGCTTGTGGCTGCACACGGAAGTGTCTAGTATGAAAAATCTCATGATCCCTTTGGGCCTGGGTGGCGGTCCATAAAGAAAAACAGGCAATCCTGGAATACCCAGGTACCTCAATCCACCCAGATGTGTGTTTAAGTTGCCACCTTAGATAAACCATTAATTAACAAACTCACATCTGTCATGGATATCACTCACCCAATCCACGTCTACTAGCATAGCATGGCATAATAGGCAAACGTAGAAGTAACTCCCAAAGGTTTGAAAATAAACAGGTAATAGGTACTACATCAACTACTTACCATCCCACAATTTAATTAGATCCTAATCATGCAATGTTTGAGGATTGATCTAATGCAATAAAACTGGGTAGTAGGAGGTATGATCAAAGTGTTACTTGCCTTGCTAATGATCCGCGAAACCTAGAGATTTGAAGTAACAGGCGGCGCACTTCGGGTATTCTATCGCAGACAAACAAACAAGCATACAACAAGTATTCATCTAATGCACAGGTAAAACTCGAATAAGAGATCTATCAAGAAGATTCAACTTAAGAACTCCGGTTTTCAAAAAGAATCCAAATCAAACGAAGCAACAAAAGTAAAACGGCAAAAGAAACAGGCTTCGTTTACTATTCTGGATCTAGGGAAATTTTTACAGTGGCAAAAACTTGTTTAAGTTGGTTAAACGGATAGAGGGTTTCAAGACGAAACTCCAGGCGCTTGAATCGCCTGATTCCGATAAACGAGCGAAAAGTTATACTAAAACGAAAATCGGATCAGGAATCGCGATCAGAAAAATCACGGATTTAATCCGAGAAAAAGAAAAACGACGAACGTTTGCTAGAATGAACGAACGAACGCTCGCTATTTAAATAAATCGGAAAAACCGATCTATTTAAAAAAACGAAACTAAAAAAATGAACAAAACCATCGGAAAAACCGAACGGTTTTTCGGAAAAAACGGTGTCTAAAAAAACTACTGCAAACTCCGGCGAGAACTCTGGCGGCGGCGGCGGGGCTCCGGTGGCGGCGGCGGTCGGTGGCGGGGCGGCGGCGGCGGCGGGGCGGCGGCTAGGGTTTGGGTGGGGAGGCTCCCGGGCTGGGCTCCCGGCTTATAAAGCCCGATCGGGCCTAGTGTCCAGGTCGGACACGGCCCGTAGGGCGGTTGCGTTTTTTTATATATATTCCGCGCAGAAAAACAAATAAAAGAAATACTAAATGGAATCCAAAAATCCCGAAATAAATTTTCCCGGGCTTCTAAAATCAAGCCGCACAAGGTGAACATTTATTTGGGGCCTAAATGAAATTTTAAAAAAACGCACATTTTCCTAAATTCAAATAAAATACCGAAAAACTCCGAAATAAAATCTTATTTGATTTTATTATTAAATCCTCAATATTTCTTTATTTTGGGAAAGTCATTTTATTCCCTCTCCCATATTTTTGTAATAGAAATAATTGATGACAAAATAATTAAAAATCAAATGATCCTATTCTCAAAATTTGAGAAAACTCAAATATGAAAATAACGAAATCCCCAACTCTCTCCGTGGGTCCTTGAGTTGCGTAGAATTTCTAGGATCAAACCAAAAGCAAATAAAATATGATATGCAATGATGATCTAATGTATGACATTCCAAATTGAAAATTTGGGATGTTACACTACGTGTCATCCCAGTCTTGGTTCTCTTGTGGTTTCTCTTGCTTGCTCTGGTCAGTAGGTGTATCTGTGTTATTTAAACTTGTTTGCGCAGTTTCATCCCATCCTAAGCCAACTCAAGACCACAAGGTAAGTATATGCATCACATTCATGTGAATGAGAAGTTCTTGCTGATGTACATACTGTTTGCAAGAAGGACTCATGAGCATGAAGGTACATTTCTCACATTCACATCATTTGCTCTTATGCATATAGCCAAGATACATGTAACACACTGCTTACTCTGTCAAGTTTACGCATTCACATGCTGCTATATTCAATATTCACATGATTGCATACATGTAGGGGGAGCCTATGCATGTTACATGTCTTTCCAAAGCTTTACTTGCTATTCTCTATATCTTTATCTAAAGCTTTGATGTATGTTGTCATCAATTACCAAAAAGGGGGAGATTGAAAGCACAAGTGCTCCTTGGGTGGTTTTGGTAATTAATGTCAACATATCTCTTGTTGGACTAACACTTTTACCTAGTATGTTTCAGATAAGTTCAACAATGGAGTGACATGGACTAGAGGATGTGGAACCCCTTCAAGATGCTAAGGACAAAGGATTGGCTCAAGCTTCAAGATCAAGACTCTACATTTTGTATTTTAGTGATCCAAGATCACATTGAGTCTATAGGATAATCCAATACTATCAAGAGGGGATGAGGTGTTGCTTAATGGCTTGCTTGCTCAAAGTGCTTAGTGATATGCTCCAAAACCCTCAACTACCTTCCCACATCCACATATGACCTAAACCAAAAGTCAAACTCGGCCTCACCGATTCTATCTATCCGCCGCCACCGAGTTTCAGATGTCATAGCCACTGCCACAAACCCTAGCAAATCGGTTTCACCGATAGGGATCTCGGTCTCACCGAGATGGGATTGTAATCTCTCTATGTATGTCCATTACCAAAATCGGTCTCACCGAGTTTGAGAAATCGGTACTACCGAGACTACAATGCAAACCCTCTGGTTAGCTTATTACCAAAATCGGTCCCATCGAGTTTGTGTAATCGATCCCACCGAGTTTGCCTGACCAACTCTCTGGTTAGCTTATTACCAAAATCGGTCCCACCGAGTTTGTGTAATCGATCACACCGAGATTATGTTATGCCCTAACCCTAACCATATCGGTCCTACCGAGTTGCATCTCAGTCCCACCGAAAATCCTAACGGTCACTAGGTTTACTGAATCGGTCCGACCGAGTTTAACCATTCGGTCCCACCGAGTTTGGCAAATTGTGTGTAAGGTTAGATTTTGTGTGGACTCTATATATACCCCTCCACCCACTCTTCATTTTTGGAGAGAGCCATCAGAACATACCTACACTTCCAATACACATTTTCTGAGAGAGAACCACCTACACTTGTGTTGAGGTCAAGATATTCCATTCCAACCATATGAATCTTGATCTCTAGCCTTCCCCAAGTTGCTTTCCACTCAAATCTTCTTTCCACCAAATCCAAATCTTGTGAGAGAGAGTTGAGTTTTGGGGGGACTATCATTTGAAGCACAAGAGCAAAGAGTTCATCATCAACACACCATTTGTTACTTCTTGGAGAGTGGTGTCTCCTAGATTGGCTAGGTGTCACTTGGGAGCCTCCAACAAGATTGTGGAGTTGAACCAAGGAGTTTGTAAGGGCAAGGAGATCGCCTACTTCATGAAGATCTACCGCTAGTGAGGCAAGTCCTTCATGGGCGACGGCCGTGATGGAATAGACAAGGTTGCTTCTTCGTGGACCCTTCGTGGGTGGAGCCCTCCGTGGACTCGTGCAACCATTACCCTCCGTGGGTTGAAGTCTCCATCAACGTGGATGTACGATAGCACCACCTATCGGAACCACGACAAAAAAATTTGTGTCTCCAATTGCGTTTGAATACTCCAAACCCTTCTCTTTACATTCTTGCAAGTTGCGTGCTTTACTTTTCGTTGCTCATATACTCATTGCATGCTTGCTTTATATGTATTGTGTTTGTTAAACTTGTGGTTAAACTCCACTTAAACTTAAGAATATTAAAAACAGCAACTTTTGGCACTTAGTGTCTAATCACCCCCCCCCCCCTCTAGACACCTCTTCTCGATCCTTTCAATTGTCGTATGTGAGGCCTTCCTCCGCATTACCCCTCACTTCGGCTGTGGATCAAGACCTTTGAAGTGAAGCCGAAGATGATCGAGGGGAAACATGCAGCGTCCGGAGGCGCGTCAATAAGCAAGATGGCCGGAGCTCCATGGCCGAAAGGTCCCTTTCCGGAGGTGTCCGGATTATGGCAACAGGGGTGGTTTTACATCACGGCTCCCAGAAGTGCCTAGTGGGTGGCTGCCCCTTCTTTCCGCTCGGGCCCTCCCCCACAACTGATGTCATGGATTAGCAGAGGGCTGAGCTGGGGTCCCGCCAAGGACGTGCTTGTACTGCAAAGCCGCATCCGAAATTTCTTCGAAGGAGATTTCAGTTTGATTATGGTAATGCAAGTCATGCTGGTTCGACGAATCCAGCCATGCAACGCCGGCCCCTCCGCATGTGGGAGTTCAACCCAGAAGGGTCGCGTATGATTCAGAATTTCCTCGGCCTGACGCACGAGGAGATGTACAAATCATTCTTTGGACCCCAAATAGAGTGTCCAGATACTACCGAGGACGTGGGCCTGAGCAGCAACCGCACCGCCGACCAAGTAAGTAATCCTTCGGCTGAACACATCGTCTTTTATTTACCATGACGTCATTCTGAGAAGTCGCCCTTTGACCAGGACTGGCTAACAAAGGCGAAGATGATACGGTGTTCGGCCCCCCTTCCTGAGGGTTTGGAGAATCCGGTGTTAGAAAAGATGCTCGAGCTAGCACCCTGCCCGAAGCCCTCAAAGGAAGATAAAGGGGGGAATGATGAGGTCGAGAGTGGGCCCCCATTGCTGCCAATCCCAACTGAGGGAATGAGCACCTCCGTGAAGGAGGATAATCAAGGAGAAGAATCTGGCCTTCTCTCGCTTCAGGGGAGGAAGAGGACTACCTCTGAAGATCTGGAAACCGAGGCTTCCAAACGGGAGAAGAAATCCCCACTAGAGGGTCCTGCCTTGGAGGGTGTTTTTGCCGCACAAAGTCCGCGCGAGGATCAGCCCTCCAACAAGCTGTAAGTAATTAGAAAGTACTTTAATAGTGAACATATATTACCTTACCTCTGAGGAAAATAACCGAAGTGTTTATCTCGCAGTTCGGATCTAAGCCCTTCAGCAGAGCTCATCTTCGGGGGATCTTCTTCCGGAGATGATGGAGAGCGAAACGTCTCCCCCGGACTCCTCTGCTCAAGAAGCGGGTGACCCTGAAGTGTCGTCACGGAGGGCCTCTCCGGATCTGGTGAGGCCAGAAGATGATCCTGTAGCCACCCGAAGTCCTCAGCGTCCAGCTTTTGAAGAGAGCAAACAAAAGAGTCCGGCACCGTCTGGTATGCGGTCGGACATACTAACGGAGCTGCTGGAGCGAGCCACCATCTCAGAGGAACACCATACGTTAATGAGTACGGTGGTGGAAAGAATTTCGTCCACCGAAAGCGGATTGGATGAAGCTTTTATGAGTCTACTGACGGGCTTTGAGGTACGTGAAATGATATACTTTTTGATAGTACCGCACATGTTAGGTGTGCCCTGTGTAGATAGTAGCCCCTGAGACTCTGATTGTCGTCGAGAACGGCGGCGAACATAGGATCGTAGTCCCAGGCAATAACCATACTGCTTTAATGTGCAGGTAATGGGAGCTCCGGTGGCTAGCCGGACTCATGAATTTGCCGAACTAAAGCGGCAACTAGATGCGGCAGACCCCGACATCGAGCTTGTTAACAGGCGGCTTGACGAGTCACAGGGTAAGTAATGTTTTCCTGGTGAATGTTACATAATAAGAGCAGCATGATGCCAGTATCTTTAATATGTAGTGATTGCAGACGGAGCTGCCACTGTGGAGACCCTTCGGGCGGAACTTGCCCGAGCCAAGGAACAAGCGAGAGTTAGTAATGCGGCTGCTTTGGAGGCGGCCGAAGAGTTAAAAGCTGAGAAGGCCGCGCATTGCCAAAGCAAGGAGAAGATGCCCAAGATGGCCGCAGAATTAAAAGACACTGCCGACCATTTACAGTTCCTTGAAAAGGAGAACCGAGTGAAGGCAGCGGATGTTGAAAAGGCCACGATGGTGACCAAAGACACTCGCTCTGTTATGATGGCGAAGAAGGAGGAGCTGCGCGAAGCCGGGGATATTGCGGCTGGGAAGCCCTTTCTGCTGCAGAGGAAGTTCGGAGATCCGTGGTATGCCCCTCTGGATCGGCTGTGGAGTTCGGCAGACGCATATATGGACTTGGTGGCGAGCGCTGTCGATGCGGTCGAATACTTCCGAGATCAGACAGATCGTGAAGTGGACAAGCTGTTCTGGTCGCAATTTAACATTCCAGAGCGTCTGCTTCCCTTTACTGATCAACTAGCCGAATGGGCCGAACTTAATAGGTTGTCCGGACTTGTCATGAGGTCCGTCGTAGATCATTTGTGGCCGGAGAGGCCGAAGCCGAACAGCTATTTCAGCTTAGTGCAGCAGCTCCTTGGTGCGGTGCCGCGCATCAACGCGATGAAGAGGTCGGCGTGCATAGAAGGCTCGTGGATGGCCCTTGCCCGTGTTAAAGCATACTGGGCGGAGATGGATGCTACCACTGTTGCGGCGCAGGGTTCGGCCATAGGCCGAGGGGCTGCCGAGCACTATTTCGAAGAGGTTCTTGAGGGTGCTCGTTTGATAGAGTCCCAGTGCTCGACGAATATTATGTTTAAGTGACATGTATTCCCATTGTAAACACAATGTTTTTATGAAATATATTAAGGCTGTGTTTTATACTTTTGCCTGAAAGTAATATGATGCCTCCTGTGCGGCAGTTTATGTATACATGTGTATAACCTGAAAGATTGCAGTCGTCGGCTTCAACCCCCATGCATATAATGCAGAGGTGCTCGCAAAAAACACGTGTTCACACTTAACCCAACATCTTGGTCCTATTAAGGAGGTGATAGCGCAGGGAACGAGGAAACCGGACTATAATGCTTTAACACTTTCACTTAGCCATAGGAGTTTGACAGTGGGGCTACTAGATAGCCCCTGGTGGCTCCGCACTCTCCCGATCTCGGGGTGCGTACATGTCTGGCCGGGAAACGGCCCTTCGTTAAGGCGGAGGAATTCTATCATTCTGATAGGTCATCGAGTGGTTGACCAGTCTCACGCTATATCATGATAGTCAGTTTTCGGCTTTCTCTACTGAGGTGCTCATCCGGATGAACCAGGGAACAATCGCAGTAGTTCTCCTGGTGCTGCCTTAGCCGATAAAGCGGAACGTAAGGCACCAAAACACAGGAGCCGGTCAAACCCAACATTTGACCAAAGACAATGATTCGGAGCTGATGCATATAAGGCCAAACTCTCGACACCGAACACTCCCTAAGGTATTCGGTCTTTATGGTATAAACCGGGCCTAAATAGTGCCCTTTGTAAGAAGCCCCTTGTGTCCAGGTACGTGCATTATTCTGACATGTCCACATGCCAAGACGTCAGCATCCTTCTCAATTGTACTGAGAATTCGAGGGATGTGTATCAACAAGAGACAGTAAAAAAGGTTTACGCAGGGTCTTAATCTAAACAGAATCCTTAGAGTGGGTCCCTGATGCACGTCTGCGCCTGTGTCTCCGTTGTGCCGTATCCTGGACGGGTGTAGCACGATGATCATCTGTAAAAGAGAGGAACTTAAGTGAAAAAGTTGTCGTGCAAAAAGGTAGTTTTTAAAGAAACCATGTATAACTAAAAATGAGTAGAAATTGCCACTTTTCTGCGCGCGTTGAGCCCCCTTGTGTTTGTAATAGGGGTGTGACCATCAATCCGGTACAAATTACATATAGCCGCACCGGACTCGTCTAACCGCGTTTGTGGTCTTGACGACCTATCAAATGCTTTAGTTGGTGAGGCCGTTTTTGGTGTGCAGCTGCCAAGGCAGTCGCATTCTCTTCGGCGCGCAAAGATCACTTAATATTTCCGTTCACTGTAATTATGCCACGTGGACCGGGCATCTTGAGTGTGAGGGAAGCGTAATGCGGTATTGCATTAAAGCGAGCAAAAGCTCCGCGTCCAAGTAGTGCTTGATAACCGCTTTGGAACGGAGCAATGTGGAAGGTTAAATTTTCGCTACGGAAGTTATTGGGGGAGCCGAACGTGACTTCTAGTAGCAGGGAGCCCGTGCAATGAGCCCCTGGGCCTGGCGTTACTCCTTTAATGGTAGTATTGCTGAGGCAAATTTTCGTTGGGTCTATCCCCATTTTGCAGATTGTATCCTGGTATATTAGGTTTAAACTGCTGCCACCGTCCATGAGGACTCGTGTAAAGTGGTATCCGTCAATTATTGGGTCTAATACCAGGGCAGTCCATCCTACCCACCGGATACTTGCTGAGTAATCACGATGGTCGAAAGTGATCGGTTGAAATGACCAATGGAAGGGCTCCGCGGTGATAGGACCTTGGGCATATTTATCTGGGAGTGCCGCTTTGTTTCTCCCCTTGATCACGTGTAACACGTTTACTGTTTTGACTTCTGGTGGAAACTTCTTTTGTTCCCCAGTGTCTTGCTTGGGAGGTTCATCCTCATCTTCACTTGGTGTATCCTCCCCCTTGTGTACGGCGTTGAGTTTGCCGGACTGCTTGAAGACCCAACATTCTCTGTGGGTATGATTAGCAGGTTTACCAGGGGTGCTATGGATCTGACATACTTGGTCCAGAATTCAGTTTAGGCTGGACAGTTTGTCTCTGGCGCCTTTAAAGGGCGTCTTTTGCTGACTTGGCCGAGAGCTTTTGAATCCGGTGTTTACTGCCGTGCTCTTCGTGTTGTCTTCTTTATTCCGGCGTTTGTTGTTGATGTTGCGCCGTGATTTCCCGTTTCCATATCTAGCTTCGGATGTACTAGGGTCGCTGGTGCTGCATCTGGCTAGCCAGCTATCCTCACCTGCGCAAAAGCGGGTCATGAGGCTTGTTAATGCTGCCATTGTTCTCGGCTTTTCTTGGCCGAGGTGTCTGGCAAGCCATTCGTCATGGACGCTATGCTTAAAGGCTGCCAAGGCTTCGGCGTCCGGACAGTCGACTATTTGGTTCTTTTTAGTAAGAAACCTATTCCAGAGCTTTCGGGCTGACTCCCCGGGCTGTTGAGTTATATGACTCAAATCGTCCGCGTCCGGAGGTCGGACATAAGTCCCTTGGAAATTTGCTTGGAAAGCGTCTTCGAGCTCTTCCCAGCTTCCGATGGAGTTTTCGAGGAGGCTTTTAAGCCAGTGCCGAGCTGGCCCTTTGAGTTTGAGGGGTAAATATTTAATGGCGTGGAGATCATCTCCTCGAGCCATATGAATGTGGAGGATATAGTCCTCAATCCATACCCAGGGTCTGTTGTTCCGTCGTATGCCTCTATGTTTACGGGTTTGAATCCCTCTGGAAATTCATGGTCCAGCACCTCGTCGGTGAAACATAGGGGGTGTGCGACGCCCCTGTATCTGGGCGTGCCGTGGTGTTCGGATGTTTGGTGTGTTGCATCGTATGCTGGAGCGCGCTTGCATGGTCCATAGATGGATCTAGTTGCTTCATCCTTTTGATGCGAGCCCTCGCGTGGATCGCGTATTGGCTTATGTGCGGCATTGCTTGCCGGTCCATGTTGGCCGTGAGGTCGTCTATCCGGCCGGGTGGCCGTTTTAATTTTTGGTTGTGGGGGATCTAGGGCCTCCTCATCGAATTCTGGTAGTAACTTCCGCTTCGGGTAACTCTTGATGGGGCGATTGCCGCCGTATTTTGCTGCTGTGTTGAGTACTTTGCTCCATCTGATTTGGAGTGTGTCTTGCGCAGCCTTGAGCCTTTGCTTCTGCCTTTTTAGACTCCTCGCGGTGGCAACAAGCCTTTTATGGGCATTTTGTTGCTCCGGGTGTCTATCCGGTGTTATGTCCTCCGGACTATTATCTTTGACAGAGTTGGTTTGTTCGGTTTGATTCTCCGCGTTGCCGTGGTCCGGCAGTGGTTCACCCTGCTCTAACGTTGGGTCTATATGATCGTTATTTCTGTCGAGGCAGGATTTGCGGCGGCGCTTACGCCGCCGCTTTGACTGCTTCTCGAGGGGACAACCCTTCGTTGCATCCTTCCGTTCCTCGTCGTCGTTTTCCTTTGGTGTGTCCACCATGTATACGTCATGTGATGAGGTGGACGTCCAGTGCCCTATAGGCAGTGGTTTCTCTTCGTCTCCCACATCGTCGTCCATACCGTCGATGTCTTCGGAGTCGAAGCCGAGCACGTCGGTTAAGTCATCGACAGTGGCTACTAGGTGGGTGGTAGGTTGGTCGCGAATTACTTCGTCGTCCGCATCCCAGTCCTGCCGGACATAGTTCGGCCGGGATCCTCCTGATAAGCAGAGAGACCTTAACGAGTTCAGTATGTCGCCAAAGGGCGAGTGCTGAAAAATATCCGCGGAGGTAAACTCCATGATCGGCGCCCAATCAGATTCAATAGGAACGGGCACAGGCGGTTTGGAGTCCGTGGCCGGAGAAGGATCCGATAGTTTATCAACACGGCGCTCGCGAAGGTAAGGTCAATGTTCAGCTCGATCGCCGCTGAGGGTAAGGCCTCTGTGGCAGGGTCCATCCACCCGTCCGCGGAAGGCGCAACTGGCTCCAAATTGAGGGTCGGAGCGGCTGCCGGTGCGATCTCCTGAACGCTGTCCGATGGTAGAGCTAAATCGTACTCATTGTGACTGCGTGATGCGCAAGGCATAGGCTCGAATCCGTCGAAGATCAAGTCTCCGCGGACATCGGCCGTGTAGTTTAAGCTTCCAAACCTGACCTGGTGGCAAGGGGCGTAATTTTTGATCTGCTCTAGATGGCCAGGTGGATTGGCCCGCAGTGCAAAGCCACCAAAACCGAAGGTATGTCCGGGGAGAAAAGTCTCATCCTGGACTACATCGCTATCGATGATAGTAGGAGCCATCAAGCCTAACGGCGACGACACATAGGAACTCTCAATGAAAGCACCAATGTCGGTGTCAAAACTGGCGGATCTCGGGTAGGGGGTCCCGAACTGTGCGTCTAGGCCGGATGGTAACAGGAGACAGGGAACACGATGTTTTACCCAGGTTCGGGCCCTCTTGATGGAGGTAAAACCCTATGTCCTGCTTGATTAATATTGATGATATGGGTAGTATAAGAGTAGATCTACCACGAGATCAGGGAGGCTAAACCCTAGAAGCTAGCCTATGGTTTTATTGTATGTTGTAGTTGTCGTTCTGCGGACTAAAACCCTCCAGTTTATATAGACACTGGAGAGGGCTAGGGTTACACAAGGTCGGTTACAAAGGAGGAGATATCCATATCCGTATTGCCTAGCTTGCCTTCCACGCCAAGTAGAGGCCCATCCGGACACGAGACGAAGTCTTCAAATTTGTATCTTCATAGTCTAACAGTCCGGCCAATGGATATAGTCCGGCTGTCCGGAGACCCCATAATCCGGGACTCCCTCAGTGATGATTTCCCCCTCCCGGAGGGAAGTTTCCCCGGTAGAACAGCTCCGCCGGAGCCCTAGATTGGTTCCGCCAAGGTTTCGCCTCGTGGCGGCGGAGTCTTGTCCGGAAAGATGGCTTCTGAATTTTTTCCTCATTGAAAGACTCCATATAGCAGAAGATGGGCATCGGAGGGCCACCAGGGGCCACGAGGTAGGGGCACGCCCCCCACCCTCGTGGGCAGGGTGTGGCCCCCCTGGTGAACTTCTTGCACTCATTATTTCTTATATATTCTGAAAATGACTTCCGTGTAGTTTCAGGACTTTTGGAGCTGTGCAGAATAGGTCTCTAATATTTGCTCCTTTTCCAACCCAGAATCCCAGCTGCTGGCATTCTCCCTCTTTATGTAAACCTTGTAAAATAAGAGAGAATAGGCATAAGTATTGTGACATAATGTGTAATAACAGCCCATAATGCAATAAATATCGATATAAAAGCATGATGCAAAATGGATGTATCATCAATCCCTTCACGTTCACTTACGAGAGTGAGATCTGATAGATATGATAAGATAATATTTTTGGTATTTTTATGATAAAGAGAAATAAAGATGCAAGGTAAAATAAAAGGCAATAGAAATAACTAAGTATTGGAAGATTAATATGATGGAAGATAGACCCGGGGGCCATAGGTTTCACTAGTGGCTTCTCTCAAGAGCATAAGTATTACGGTGGGTAAACGAATTACTGTCGAGCAATTGATAGAATTGAGCATAGTTATGATAATATCTAGGTATGATCATGTATATAGGCATCACGTCCGAGACAAGCAGACCGACTCCTGCCTGCATCTACTACTATTACTCCACACATCGACCGCTATCCAGCATGCATCTAGAGTATTAAGTTCAAGAGAACAGAGTAATGCTTTAAGTAAGATGACATGATGTAGAGGGATAAACTCATGCAATATGATATAAACCCCATCTTTTTATCCTCGGTGGCAACAATACAATACATATCGATTCCCTTTCTGTCACTGGGATCGAACACCACAAGATTGAACCCAAAACTAAGCACTTCTCCCATTGCAAGAAAGATCAATCTACTAGGCCAAACCAAACTGATAATTCGAAGAGACTTGAAAAGATAAACCAATCATACATAAAAGAATTCAGAGGAGAATCAAATATTGTTCATAGATAGACTAGATCATAAACCCACAATTCTTCAGATCTCGACAAACACACCGCAAAAGAAGATTACATCGAATAGATCTCCAAGAGAATCGAGGAGAACTTTGTATTGAGATCCAAAGAGAGAGAAGAATCCATCCAGCTAATAACTATGGACCCAAAGATCTGAAGTAAACTACTCACACATCACCGGAAAGGCCATAGAGTTGATGTAGAGGCCCTCCGTGATCAATGCCCCCTCCGGTGGAGCTCCGGAAAAGGCCCTGAGATGGGATCTCTCGAGTACAGAAGGTTGCGACGGTGGAATTATGTTTTCGTGGTGCTCCTGGATGTTTGGGGGGTACTTGGATATATATAGGAGGAAGAAGTACGCCGGTGGAGCAACGGAGGGCCCACGAGGGTGGAGGGCGTGCCCCCGTGCCACGTGTCTTCCTCCCTTGTTTCTTGACAGCCACTCCAAGTCTCCTGGATCACGTTTGTTGAGAAAATCACGTTCTCAAAGGTTTCATTCCGTTTGGACTCCGTTTGATATTCCTTTTCTTCGAAACCCTAAAATAGGCAAAAAAACAGCAATTTGGGATGGGCCTCCGGTTAGTAGGTTAGTCCCAAAAATGATATAAAAGTGTAAAATAAAGCCCATTAACATCCAAAATAGATAATATAACAACATGGAGCAATCAAAAATTATAGATACGTTGGAGACGTATCAGCATCCCCAAGCTTAATTCCTGCTCGTCCTCGAGTAGGTGAATGATAAAAAAGAATAATTTTTGATGTGGAATGCTTTCTAACTTGTTTCTCAATGTATTTTTTCTTTATTTTGGCATGATTATTCAGATCCATAAGATTCAAGATAAAAGTTTAATATTGACATAAAAATAATAATACTTCAAGCATACTAACTAAGCAATTATGTCTTCTGAAAATAACATGGCCAAAGAAAGTTATCCCTACAAAATCATATAGTCTGGCTATGCTCCATCTTGACCACACAAAATATTTAAATCATGCACAACCCCGATGACAAGCCAAGCCATTGTTTCATACTTTTGATGTTCTAAAAAATTTCAATCTTCACGCAATACATGAGCGTGAGCCATGGATATAGCACTATGGTGGAATAGAATGGTGGTTGTGGAGAAGACAAAAAGGACAAGATAGTCTCACATCAACTAGGTGTATCAACGGGCTATGGAGATGCCCATTAATAGATATCAATGTGAGTGAGTAGGGATTGCCATGCAACGGATGCACTAGAGCTATAAGTGTATGAAAGCTCAACAAAAGAAACTAGGTGGGTGTGCATCCAACTTGCTTGCTCAAGAGGACCTAGGGAAATTTGAGGAAGCCCATCATTGGAATATACAAGCCAAGTTCTATAATGAAAAATTCCCACTAGTATATGAAAGTGCTATCATAGGAGACTCTCTATCATGAAGATAACGGTGCTACTTTGAAGCACAAGTTCGGAAAAAGGATAGTAACATTGTCCCTTCTCTCTTTTTCTCTCATCATTTTTTTGGGCCTTCCTTTTTAGGGCATTTCTCCCTTTTATTCTTTTTTTCATCCGGAGTCTCATCCCGACTTGTGGGGGAATCATCGTCTCCATCATCCTTTCCTCACTGGGACAATGCTCTAATAATGATAGTCATCACACTTTATTTACTTACAACTAAAGAATTACAACTTGATACTTAGAACAAGATATGACTCTATGTGAATGCCTCCGGCGGTGTACCAGGATGTGCAATGATGCATGAGTGACATGTATGAAGAATTATGAACAGTGGCTTTGCCACAAATACGATGTCAACTACATGATCATGCAAGAAATATGACAATGATGAAGCGTGTCATAATAACAGAACGGTGGAAAGTTGCATGACAATATATCTCGGAATGGCTATGTAAATGCCATAATAGGTAGGTATGGTGGCTGTTTTGAGGAAGGTATATGGTGGGTTTATGATACTGGTGAAAAGTGCATGGTATTAGAGAGGCTAGCAATGGTCGAAGGGTGAGAGTGCGTATAATCCATGGACTCAACATTAGTCATAAAACTCACATGCTTATTGCGAAAATCTACAAGTTATCAAAGCAAAGTATTACGCGCATGCTCCTAGGGGATATATTGGTAGGAAAAGACCATCGCTCGTCCCCGACCGCCACTCATAAGGAAGACAATCAATAAATAAATCATGCTCTGACTTCGTCACATAACGGTTCACCATACATGCATGCTACGGGAATCACAAGCTTCAACACAAGTATTTCTCAAATTCACAACTACTCAACTAGCATGACTCTAATATTACCATCTCCATATCTCGAAACAATTATCAAGTATCAAACTTCTCATAGTTTTCAATGCACTTATATGAAAGTTTTTATTATTTCCATGTTTTTCTAAAGGACTCTCAAAATAATATAAGTGAAGCACGAGAGAACAATAGTTTCTATAAAACAAATCCACCACCGTGCTCTAAAAGATATAAGTGAAGCACTAGCGCAAAAACTACATACCTCAAAAGATATAAGTGAAGCACATAGAGTATTCTAATAAATTTCAAATCATGTGAGTCTCTCTCAAAAGGTGTGTACATGTAGCGACCCGGCCTCAAACGTCAAGTCTCTGTGCTTCAGTGTCATCCCTGGATTGGTAATGCTGACACACATAGAACTCGAAGGATTTATAACAGAGTGGCAATCACACACTTATTACATCGAGTGTCTCAAAAGAGAACTTATTACAATAAATATGGCTTAAGGCCATCTAATATGATAACACCGGAAGGCTTGGAAGATAAAGTGAGTCCATCAACTCCAACGGCATAGCTGAGCTGCACGGCAACGACCTAACGAACCTTACTCCTCGTCTGAAAAGTCTGCAACATAATACGTTGCAGCCCGAAAACGGGTCAACACATGGAATATGCTGGCAAAGTAACACAGTAGAGCAAGAACAGAATAATGCTATCACTACATGCATATTTGGCTGGTGGAAAGCTCTATGGTTATAGTTTTTGCAAAAGGCCAATTTTTCCCTACAACAAAGGAATATAATTTTATTTAACTATCATGGTAGTTGAAACATCATTGAGAAGGTTCCTCCAACTCAATCCCAATTAAAATAGTTATCAACCCAACAATATTAATTTAGAGTGATGAGATACATATGATAATCCAAGTACTAGATACTCAAGATGTCCATAACCGGGGACACGGCTAACCATGATTAGTTTATACACTCTGCAGAGGTTTGCGCACTTTTCCCCACAAGACTCGATCTCCTCCGTTGGATTTCTCGCACTACATGATGTTTGAGAAACGGATGACTGAGACACAGTTTTTCAGAAGCATTAACTCTCTACTCCGGATAGACTATACCACCTACAACCCAACTACCTTCTAGTCTACCTCTTCAAGAGCTTCGCGCAACTTACTCAACAATGCTAGAGCCCATAATAGCTTGTGGCTGCACACGGAAGTTTCTAGCATGAAATATCTCAGTTCCCTTTGAGTCTGGGTGGCGGACCATAGGATTATCACACGGGTACTCCGGGATATCCTAGGACAACACTGGATTCTCCAGGTGCCCGACAAACAATCCACCCAGATGTGTATTAAAGTTGCCACCTTAACTTGAACGATTAGTTATCAATCTCACATCTGTCATGGTTTCACTCAAACCCAATCCACGTCTACGAGCATAGCATAGCAATATAAGCAATACGCAGAGGTAACTCTAGGGTTTGATAATAACAGGGCAATAGGTTCTACCTCATCAACTACTTCCCAATCCCACATGTTAACAAGTCCTAACCATGCAATGTGTAAAGGTTGAAACTAATGCATAAAAACTGGGTGATAAAGGGGTATGATCAAAGTGTTACTTGCCTTGCCGATGATCCGCAAAACCTAGAGACTCGTAGTAGCACGCTTCGCACTCCGAGTGTTCTATCGCAAACAAACAATAGCATACATAAGCAATCAAGCAAAGAAGCACGGGTAAAACTCAAATAAGAGATCTAACCAGAAAGTTCAACTTAAGAACTCCGGTTTGCAGAAAGAATCAAATCAAACGGAGCAACGAAACTCAAACTGCTAAAGAAACAAGATCCGATTACTAATCTGAACTAAGGTCAAATTTTACTGTATCAAAATCTTGTTCAAGTTGGTTAAATAGAAAGAGGGTTTCGAGACGAAGATATAGGCGCTTGAATCGCCTGATTCCGATAAACGAATGAAAAGATAAACTAAAACGAAAATCGTATCAGAAATCGCGATCGAAAATAATCATGGAAAAATCCGAAAAAAAAAGAAAACTAACGAACAGGCTAACGAACGTTCGTTGCCTGCGGCTAACGAGTGAACACCGTTCGTTCAAACAAACGCACGGACGAACATGTGCTAAATAAACTAAACCGGGAAAAAATCGATCTGTTCTAAAAAAACGAACCTAGCGTTTTCTAAAAAAACAGGATCATTTTTTAAAAAAACCGAACGACGGCAACGGCGGCTTATACCTTCAGCGAGGCTCCGGCGAGGCGGGGCGGCTTCGGCGGGGTCCGGCTGCGGGGGCGGGTGGCGCGGGGCGAGGCGCGACAGCGGCGCGGTGCGGCGTGTGATGGCGGGGCGCGGCAGGCGGCGACGGTGCACTGCGGCGGGCGGGGCGAGTCAGGCGGCGGGGTTCGGGTGGGGTGGTGGGGGGTCGGGGCGGCGCTATAAAAGGAGGGGGCAAGCTTAGGGGAGGGGCAAGGTGGCGGCGGCGGGGCAGAGTCCCGGTCGGACTCATGGCGGGAGGCGTCCGCGCCGGGGGCGAGGCGGACGGGGCGGTTGGGCCGGCCCGGCTGGCTGGCTTCGGCCCAGTCGGCGGGGTGAAGCTCTTTTTTTCTTAATAATTTCACTGAAACTTAAATAAATCCTAGGGAAATAAATAAAAAGTCTAAAAATGCCAAAACAAATTTTCACCGTCTAAATAAAATATTTAGAACAAGATGAACATTTTTTTGGCCCTAAAATGCAACTTTAAAAAACATGCAATTTTTCTAATTCAAATAAAATAGCAATAAACTCCGAATAAAATCAAATATTTGATTTTAATAGTTTCCCTCCAACATTTCATTTATTTTGGAGAAGTCATATTATCTCCCCTCATATATTTTAATATGAAATATTTTCGGAGAGCAAAATAATTAAAACCAAAAATCCTTGTTTCAATATTTGATAGAATTCAAATATGAAAACAGTGAAATCCCCAACTCTCTCCGAGGGTCCTTGAGTTGCTTAGAATTTCAAGGATCGCGAAACAAAATGCAGCAAAATATGGTATGCATGAATGATCTATGTATAACATTCCAAATTGAGAATTTGGGATGTTACAAACCTACCCCCCTTAATATGAATCTGGCCCTCAAGATTCGGGTTGGCTAGAAAATAGGTGTGGGTGGTCCTTGCGAAGATTATCCTCTCGTTCCCAGGTGGCTTCATCCTCGGTATGGTGGCTCCACTGAACTTTGCAAAACTTGATAACCTTGCTGCGGGTGACTCGGCTGGCAAATTCAAGAATCCTGACTGGCTTCTCCTCATATGTCAGATCACTGTCCAACTGAATCGCCTCCAAGGGCACCGTATCTCTTAGCGGTATATCGGCCATCTCAGCGTGACACTTCTTCAACTGTGAAACATGAAACGCATCATGAACTCCTAACAATCTTTCGGGTAATTCCAACTTATAAGCAACCTCTCTCATACGCTCCAAAACTCGGTATGGTCCCACAAAGCGTGGCGCTAGCTTTCCCTTAACTCCAAAGCGCTTAACTCCTCGGAGTGGTGATACTCGAAGATACACTCTGTCTCCGATTTCATAGGCTACCTCCTTGCGTTTTGAATCCACATAACTCTTCTGTCGGGACTGAGCTACCTTCAGTCTATCTCTAATCAATTTAACCTTCTCTTCTGATTCCTTAATCAAATCTGGTCCGAACAACTGTCGGTCTCCAACTTCATCCCACAACAATGGTGTCCTGCAGCTCCTTCTGTATAATGCTTCGAAAGGTGCCATCTTCAAACTGGCCTGGTAACTGTTGTTGTACGAGAACTATGCGTAGGGCAAGTTGTCATCCCAACTAGATCCATAATCTAGCGCGCAAGCCCTCAACATATCCTCCAGAATCTGGTTGACTCTCTCGGTCTATCCATCTGTCTGCGGGTGGAATGTTGTACTGAACTCCAGTCTGGTTCCCAAAGTTTCATGCAACTGATTCCAAAACTTTGAGGTAAACTGGGTTCCTCTATCTGATACAATTGTCCTCGAAACTCCATGCAAACATACGATCCTGGTCATGTATATCTTGGCCAACTTTGCACTGGTATAGGTGGTTTTCACTAGAATAAAGTGAGCTACTTTGGTCAAGAGATCAACTACTACCCATATAGAATCATATCTTGTTTTGGTCCTGGGCAATCCGGTGATAAAATCCATGCCAAGCTTTTCCCACTTCCATTCGGGTATCGGCATAGGTTGTAACAACCCGGCTGGCTTTTGATGTTCTGCCTTCACTCTCTGACATACATCACACACGGCTACATACTCGGCAATATCCTTCTTCATACCAGTCCACCAGAAATGCTCCTTTAAATCCACATACATCTTGGTGTTTCTGGGTGAATTGAGTATGGTGAGTCATGTGCCTCCTAAAGTATTAACTTCCTGATCTCTGTATTATTGGGCACATAAACACGGTCCTCAAACCATAAGGTGTCGTGCTCATCCTCACGAAAACCTTTGGCATTTCCTTTGCCCATTCTCTCTTTTATCTCAGCAATCTCTTTCTCATCCTTCTGAGCTTCTCGAATCTTTCCCAACAATGTAGACTGAACCTCCATTTTTGCAACAAAACCTCTAGGAACAATCTCCAATCGAAGTTCCGTGAGATCCTTTGCTAACTCCTTTGGCAATCCTGTGCTTACGAGGATGTTAGCATAACTCTTCCGGCTCAAAGCATCTTCTACGACATTGGCCTTGCCTGGATGATAGTGAAGTTTCATGTCGTAATCCTTTATAAGCTCCAACCATCTCCTCTGCCTAAGGTTCAGCTCCTTCTGTGTGAAAATGTACTTCAAACTCTTATGATCCGTGTACACATCACAACGGTTTCCAATAAGGTAATGCCTCCAAGTCTTCAACGCATGCACTACGGTAGCCAACTCCAAATCATGCATGGCATAATTTAACTCATGTGGTTTCAGTTGTCGTGAGGCATACGAAACAACTCTTTCGTCCTGCATAAGCACACTTCCAAGTCCTAGGCGAGAGGCATCGCAATACACTTGGAACTCCTTACGTATATCCTATAGAATCAGCACTGGGGCTATAGTCAAACGTTTCTTTAACTCCTGAAAACTTGCCTCACATTCTTCTGTCCATTTAAATTTGGTATCCTTCTTCAATAACTCCGTCATTGGCTTCGCAATTTTGGAAAAATTCTCGATGAATCTCCGATAGTATCCTGTGAGTCCAAGAAAACTGCGGATCTCGCTAACTCAAGTGGGTGCCAACCATTAAGTGACTGACTGAACCTTGGTGGGATCTACTGCTACACCTTCTCCTGATATAACATGTCCAAGGAATCCGACTTCAACCAAAACTCACATTTGCTGAACTTGGCATACAACTGGTGTTCCCTGAGTTTCTCGAGAACTAAATGCAAATGCTCCTTGTGCTCCTCTTCATTCTTCAAGTATACCATTATGTCATCAATTAATACCACAACAAACTTATCCAAATATTCCATGAACACCTTGTTCATCATGCTCATGAAATAGGAAGGGGCGTTAGTCGGTCCAAATGACATGACTGTATACTCATATAACCCGTACCTTGTGGTAAATGCGGTTTTAGGTATATCCTTCTCCTGGATCTTCAGCTGGTGATATCCTGATCGCATATTGATCTTTGAAATCACCTTAGCTCCTTGCAGCTGGTCAAACAAATCGATGATCATCGGCAGTGGGTATTTGTTCTTGATCGTCACCTCATTTAATGCACGATAATCAACAACCATTCTTAGAGACTTATCCTTCTTCTCAACCAAAAGCACTGGGGCTCCCCATGGTGATGAACTCCGTCGGATGTAACCCTTCTCCAATAACTCTTTGATCTGCTTCTTAAGCTCCTCCAGATCATTTGCACGCATTCGGTAGGGTCTCTTTGATATTGGCCCGGTACCTGGCAATAGCTCTATCAAAAACTCGATGTCTCGATCCGGTGGCATGCCTGGTAACTCCTCTGGAAAACATCTGGGTAATCCTTCACTACTGGCACTTCCTCCTGAACAATTCCTGTGAGGGTATTTACTTGGCTACTCCTGGGCGCATGCCTAGATACATACTTAATCCTTTTTCCCTTCGGGGTGGTGAGACAAATTGATTTACTCACACAGTCAATGCTTCCTCCATACTTTGACATCCAGTCCTTGCCTAATATCACATCCAATCCTTGTGACTCCAAAATTATTAGGTCTGACGGGAAAACATGGCTACAAATGGTTAAGGGTATCTGGTCGCACCATCGACTAGCCATATACTCTGCTCCAGGTGAACTCACTAACAGAGGGGTCCAAAGGGTTTGGGTTGGTAGTTTAAACTTATCCATGAATCCCCTTGATATGTATGAATGTGATGCACCAGTATCAAAAAGAACAAGGGCGGTAAAAGACTTAACCAAAAAATTACCAATAACCGCGTCTGGCTGCTCTTCAACCTCCTCCATGTTAACGTGGTTCACTTGTCCTTTGTTCAATGGATTGGGCTTCTTTCCAGCGCTCCCATTACCGTTTCCATTCTTCGCTTCAGGGCACTCCGTGGCATAGTGTCCAGTCTTCCCGCACTTGAAACAAGTAACATGACTTAGGTCTCTCTTGGCGGGTGTGTCTGGATTGGGGCAGTTCTGATTGTTGCTTGCTCCATTCCCATTCCCATTCCCATTCCTTGGGCCAATATGATTATGGGTACTTCCTCCATTGTGGGTGTGGCCTCCATGGTTATGAACAAGTCCTGCCGAGTTCGGGGTTAGGCGAGGCTTCTGCTGAGCTCCTGAATTATACCTTCCTTGTCCATACTTCCTCTTACGGCTCTCAATCTGCTGCTGCTTCCCTTCAATCATACGAGCCTTATCTACCAACTCCTGGTAGTTGGTGAATTTGCCACCGTCAACTGCATGCTCATCTCATCATTCAGCCCTTCCATAAACTTCTCCTGCTTCGCGGCATCTGTGGCCACATCGTCAGGGGCATGGAGAGATAACTTGCTAAACTCATCCACGTACTGAGCCACAGTACGGTTCCCCTGGTGCAAGTTGCAAAACTCACGCTTCTTCATGCAAATAGCTCCTGTTGAGACATGGGTGGTGCGGAATGCTTGCTGAAACTGATCCCATGTAACAGTGGCTATAGGATAGGTGACTATGTAATTCTCTCACCATAAGGCTGCTGGTCCATCCAACTGATGTGCGGCAAAACGCAACTTCTCAGCATCTGTACATCCTGCAGTGGTTAACTCCCTTCCAATCCTGTGGAGCCAATCATCTGCCACTATCGGCTCGGTGCTGCTAGAAAACACCAGCGGCTGCAACCTTAGAAAGAGGGCTAAGTTGTCAACTGGTGGTGGTGGTGGTGGTGGGTTGTTGTTGTTGTTGTTGTTTCCTTGATTCTGAACTAACAACTGCATCGGGGTATTCTGCTGCTGGATCAACTGAGTGAGAAAAATCTGAGGGTTTAGAGGGAAGAGAGTAGAATAGAATGAGGTCTAGTGAGAAAACACTACCCATATGCACATGAGACAAACACAATCATATCACTCAATCAATCAAGCAAGGGCATACAATCGATCTAACTATCGTTACAAAAGTGCTCGGACTATACTATATACATGGTGGAATACTACTACTGATATGGTGGTCTACTAGAAATATTGATCGGTCGAAGACTCCATAATGTCTGCTCCAGCTTCATCTTCATAGTCATCATCGCTATCGTCGGGGTCCGAGTCGGTGTCGTCGATGATGATGTAGTCATCAGAACGAATCTCCTTGGGTTCTTCATCTTCTCCTCCTGGCGCGGGGTCTCCCATTAACACTCCTAGCTTCCTTTCCAGATCGTCATTCTTATCCACTAGTACGATGATTTCCTCCTCATAATCTTCGTGTGTAGCCTTGAGTTCTTCCTCCAGTTCCGTGATCCTTGTCATTGCCTTCTTCAGATCTATCATGCATGCGCACATCGGGTTCTCCTGGCGACGAATGTGCTGGTTTAGCTCCTGGATGAAAGCGGCGATTGATCTATCCTTCCTGGTGCTGATCATCTCCCATTGCTCATCTCGGCGCCCACAAATCTAGTAGATAGTATCCTTAAGCTCCTTATGGTAAACTTATCCAATGCGTCACATGGTGATATGAGCTTCCATGCTCTTTCCTAGACTCCAGGTTGGTGCATCAAAGGAAAAACTCTATGGGTTTGGTGACTGGCGCGAATGTCCTTCCTAGAACTTGAACTTGAATCATCCATCGCTCATCTTCTGGTAATGTGGCGTTGTAAGTCCCAGTGAAGCTTGGTATTCCAATGTTCAGGTAACTAGTGACTTCCTTCAAGTGTCATCCAAAGGGTGCGTCTTCATCCGGTTGTGCAAACTTGTTCCTTACGTCCGCCATCCTAAAGAGTAGAAAATGGAGAGGAGTCAGAAATGAGAAGAGAATAGTGATCTAGGGATTTAGCTTAGTGGTCGTGTCCTACACTCAGCGTGTGCTCTGATACCATCTTGTAGCGACCCGACCTCAAACGGTCAAGTCTCTGTGCTTCAGTGTCATCCCTGGATCGGTAATGCTGACACACACAGTACTCAAAGGATTTATAACAGAGTGGCAATCACACACTTATTACATCGAATGTCTCAAAAGAAGACTTATTACAATAAATATGGCTTAAGGCCATCTAATATGATAACAGCGGAAGGCTAGGAAGATAAAGTGAGTCCATCAACTCCAACGACATAGCTAAGCTGCACGGCAACGACCTAACGAACCTTACACCTCATTTGAAAAGTCTACAACATAATACGTTGCAGCCCGAAAATGGGTCAGCACATGGAATATGCTGGCAAAGTAACACAGTAGAGCAAGAACAGAATAATGCTATCACTACATGCATATTTGGTTGGTGGAAAGCTCTATGGTTATAGTTTTTGCGAAAACCAATTTTTTCCTACAACAAAGGAATAGAATTTTATTTAACTATCATGGTAGTTGAAACATCATTGAGAAGCTTCCTCCAACTCAATCTCAATTAAAATAGTTATCAACCCAACAATATTAATTTAGAGTGATGAGATACATATGATAATCCAAGTACTAGATACTCAAGATGTCCATAACCGGGGACACGGCTAACCATGATTAGTTTATACATTCTGCAGAGGTTTGCGCACTTTTCTGCACAAGACTTGATCTCCTCCGTTGGATTTCTCGCACTACATGATGTTTGAGAAACGGATGACCGAGACACAGTTTTTCAGAAGCATTAACTCTCTACTCCGGATAGACTATACCACCTACAACCCAACTACCTGTTAGTCTACCTCTTCAAGAGCTTCACGCAACTTACTCAACTATGCTAGAGCCCATAATAGCATGTGGCTGCACACGAAAGTTTCTAGCATGAAATATCTCAGTTCCCTTTGAGCCTGGGTGGCGGACCGTAGGATTATCACACGGGTACTCCGGGATATCCTAGGACAACACTGGATTCTCTAGGTGCCCGACAAACAATCCACCCAGATGTGTATTAAAGTTGCCACCTTAAGTTGAACCATTAGTTATCAATCTCACATCTATCATGGTTTCACTCAAACCCAATCCACGTTTACGAGCATAGCATAGCAATATAAGCAATACGCAGAGGTAACTCCAGGGTTTGATAATAACAGGGCAATAGGTTCTACCTCATCAACTACTTTCCAATCCCACATGTTGACAAGTCCTAACCATGCAATGTGTAAAGGTTGAAACTAATGCATAAAAACTGGGTGATAAAGGGGTATGATCAAAGTGTTACTTGCCTTGCTGATGATCCGCAAAACCTAGAGACTCGTAGTAGCACGCTTCGCACTCCGGGTGTTCTATCGCAAACAAACAATAGCATACATAAGAAATCAAGGAAAGAAGCACGGGTAAAACTCAAATAAGAGATCTAACAAGAAAGTTCAACTTAAGAACTCCGGTTTGCAGAAAGAATCAAATCAAACGGAGCAACGAAACTCAAACTGCGAAAGAAACAAGATCCGATTACTAATCTAGACTAAGGTCAAATTTTACTGTATCAAAATCTTGTTCAAGTTGGTTAAACAGAAAGAGGGTTTCCAGACAAAGATCTAGGCGCTTGAATCGCCTGATTCCGATAAACGAGCGAAAAGATAAACTAAAACGAAAATCGGATCAGAAATCGCGATCGGAAATAATCGCGGAAAAATCCAAGAAAAAGAAAACTGATGAACAGGCTAACGAATGGACGTTCGTTGCCTGCGACTAACGAGTGAACACCGTTCGTTAAAACAAACGCACGGACGAACGTCCGCTAAATAAACTAAACCGGAAAAAAATCGATCTATTCTAAAAAACGAACCTAGGATTTTCTAAAAAACGGATCGGCAACGGTGGCTTATACCTCCGGCAAGGCAGGGCGGCTCCGGCGGGGTCCGGCTGCGGCGGCGGGTGGCATGGGGCAAGGCGCGACAGCGGCGCGGTGCGGCGTGCGGCGGCGGGGCGCGGCAGGCGGTGGCGGTGCGGTGCAGCGGCGGCGCTGCGACGGGCGGGGCGAGGCAGGCGGCGGGGTTCGGGTGGGGGTGGTGGGGGCGTCGGGGCGGCGCTATAAAAGGAGGGGGGCTAGCTTGGGGGAGGGGCAAGGTGGCGGCGGCGGGGCAGAGTCCCGGTCGGACTCGCGGCGGGAGGCGTCCGCGCCGGGGACGTGGTGGACGGGGTGGTTGGGCGAGCCCGGCTGGCTGGGCTTCGGCCCAGTCGGCGGGGTGAAGCTCTTTTTTTAAAATAATTTTGCTGAAACTTAAATAAATCCTAGGAAAATAAATAAAAATCTAAAAATGCAAAAACAAATTTTCACCGTCTTAATAAAATATTTAGAAGATGAACATTTTCTTGGACCTAAAATGCAACTTTGAAAAACGTTCAATTTTTCTAATTCGAATAAAATAGCAATAAACTCCGAATAAAATTAAATATTTGATTTTAATATTTTTCCTCCAACATTTCATTTATTTTCGAGAAGTCATATTATCTCCCCTCATATATTTTAATATGAAATATTTTCGGAGAGAAAAATAATTAAAACCAAAAATCCTCGTTTCAATATTTGATAGAATTCAAATATGAAAACAGTGAAATCCCCAACTCTCTCCAAGGGTCCTTGAGTTGCTTAGAATTTCGAGGATCGCGAAACGAAATGCAGCAAAATATGATATGCATGAATGATCTATGTTTAACATTCCAAATTGAGAATTTGGGATGTTACAGTACAGCAAGGATGATTGTGGTAAACTAAAAAGCAAAGACTCAAATCATACAAGACACTCCAAGCAAAACACATATCACGTGGTGAATAAAAATATAGCTCCAAGTAAAGTTACCGATAGACGAAGACGAAAGACGGGATGCCTTCCGGGGCATCCCCAAGCTTAGGCTTTTTGGTGTCCTTGAATTTTACCTTGGGGTGCCATGGGCATCCCCAAGCTTAGGCTCTTGCCACTCCTTGTTCCATAATCTTTACCCAAAACTTGAAAACTTCACAACACAAAACTCAAAATAGAAAATCTCGTGAGCTCCGTTAGCGAAAGAAAACAAAACACCACTTCAAGGTACTGTAATGAACTCATTATTTATTTATATTGGTGTTAAACCTACTCTATTCCAACATATCTATGGTTTATAAACTCTTTTACTAGCCATAGATTCATCAAAATAAGCAATCAACACAAGAAAAACAGAACAGTCTGTAGTAATATGTAGCTAACGCAAGTTCTGGAACCACAAAAATTCTAAAATAAATTGCTGGACGTGAGGAATTTATCCATTAATCATCTGCAAAAAGAATTAACTAAATAGAACCTTCCAAATAAAAATGGCAGAAATTCTCATGAGCGCTAAAGTTTCTGTTTTTTACTGCAACATCAAAAAGACTTTCCCCAAGTCTTCCCAATGGTTTTACTTGGCACAAACACTAATTAAACACAAAAACACAACAAAAACAGAGGCTAGATAAATTATTTACTGAATAACAGCAAGGAAAAATATTGGGTTGTCTCCCAACAAGCGCTTTTCTTTAAAGCCTTATAGGTAGGCATAAGATTTCAACGATGCTCACATGAAAGACAAGAATTGAAGCACAAAGAGAGCATCATAAAACACATGACAAACACATCTAAGTCTAACATACTTCCAGTGCATAGGCATCTTATAGGTAAACAAATTATCAAGGCAAGCAAAAACTAGCATATGCAAGGAACCGGAAAGAAACAATAGCAATCTCATCATAACGAGAGGTAATTTAGTAACATGAAAATTTCTACCACCATATTTTCGTCTCTCATAATAATTACATGTAGGATCATACTCAAATTGAACAATATAGATGTCATAAAACATATTCTTAACACGATCCACATGTATGCAAAGTTGACACTCTTCCAAAATAGTGGGATAATCATTAACTAAAGTCATGACCTCTCCAAACCCACTTTTATCAAAAACTTCATAAGATTGAACATTCTCCAAATATGTGGGATCTAAAGTTGACACTCTTCCAAACCCACTTTCAATATTATTGCAAACATTATAATTAATCTCATATTCATCATGGGGTTTAAATAAATTTTCAAGATCAAAAGAAGAATCACCCCAATCATGATCATTGCAACAAATAGTAGTCATAGCAAAACTAGCATCCCCAAGCTTAGGGTTTTGCATATTATAAGCACAATTAACATTAATAGAATTTATACTATCATCATTGCAATCATGCTTTCTATTCAAAGATCCATCGTGAATCACTCCATAAAGTACTTCATCGCAATTTTCAGATTCACGAATTTCAAGCAAAACTTCATAAAGATAATCTAGTGCACAAAACTCACTATCAATTGGTTCATCATAATTGGATCTCTTAAAAAGATTAGCAAGCGGATCAGGATCCATAGATCTTAGGTTCTCTGTTTAGCAATAAATAAACAATTATTCCAACCAAACGAGCAAATGAGCCAAGTAAGACATCAAAGAAAATGGAAAGACAAACAGAAGAAGGGCGAATAAAATGGCAAGGGTGAAGTGGGGGAGAGGAAAACGAGAGGTAAATGGCAAATAATGTAATGCGAGGGATAAGAGTTTATGATGGGTACTTGGTATGTCTTGACTTAGCAATGGCACCAGAAATGACTCGGTGTTGGGAGTCAAATCTTGACTTGACTTGGCGTGAATCTCCCCGGCAACGGCACCAGAAATCCTTCTTGCTCCCTCTTGAGCACTGCGTTGGTTTTCCCTTGAAGAGGAAAGGGTGATGCAGTAAAGCAGTGTAAGTATTTCCCTCAGCTTTTGAGAACCAAGGTATCAATGTAGTAGGAGATCACTGAGGGAGTCCTGGATTAGGGGGTGTCCGGATAGTCGGACTATACCTTTGGCCGGACTCCTGGACTATGAAGATACAAGAATGAAGACTTCGTCCCGTGTCCGGAAGGGACTTTCCTTGGCATGGAGGGCAAGCTTGGCGATACGGATATGTAGATCTCCTACCATTGTAACCGACTCTGTGTAACCCTAGCCCTCTCCGGTGTCTATATAAACCGGAGGGTTCTAGTCCGTAGGACGAAGAACAATCATACCATAGGCTAGCTTCTAGGGTTTAGCCTCTCTGATCTCGTGGTAGATCTACTCTTGTACTACCCATATCATCAATATTAATCAAGCAGGACGTAGGGTTTTACCTCCATCAAGAGGGCCCGAACCTGGGTAAAACATCGTGTCCCCTGCCTCCTGTTACCATCCGGCCTAGACGCACAGTTCGGGACCCCCTACCCGAGATCTGCCAGTTTTGACACCGACATTGGTGCTTTCATTGAGAGTTCCTCTGTGTCGTCACTTTTAGGCCCGATGGCTTCTTCGATCATCAACAGCAATGCGATCCAAGGATACATGGTGGACACACCCAAAGGAAGCGACAACGAGGAACACAGGGATGCAACAAGGGATCGTTCACTCGAAAAGCAATCAAAGCGGCGATGTAAGCGCCGCTCCAAGCCCCGCCTCGATAGAGACAGCAGCCATACAGAGCCAGCCATAGAGCAGGACAAGCCGGCGGACGACGAACATGCCTTCGAGCAAGCGTCTGAATAGGGAAACTTGGATAAACAAACCGAACACCCCGTCCCCGGCGAAAACAACAGTCCGGACGACCTTACGCCGGATAAACTCATGGAGCAGAAGAACCTCCACAAAAGGCTCGTCACCACTGCGCATAGCCTGAAAAAGCAGAAGCGGAAGCTCAAAACTACGGAAGATGCACTCAGAATCAGATGGAGCAAAGTACGCAACACCGCAGACAAATATGGCGGCAGTCGCCACACAAAAAGCTATCAAAAGCGAAAGATACTGCCTGAATTTGACGAGGAGGCCTTAGAGCCCCTGCAGTCAAAAAATAGGAAAGCCATCCGGTCGGATGGACGACCTCATGGCCAGCATGGAGCGGCAAGCGGCACCGCACACAAGCCGGCACGCGATCCACCAAAGGATCCGCATCAAAAAGACAGCCCAACCAGATCTATATACGGGCCAAGAAAGCAAGATCTAGTAAGCAATGCAACACAACAAATATCCAAACATCACGGCACACCCAAATACAGGGGTGCCGCACACCCCCTATGTTTCACCGATGAGGTGCTGGACCATGAATTTCCAGCGGGATTCAAGCCCATAAACATAGAGGCGTACGACGGAACAACAGACCCTGGTGTCTGGATCGAGGATTATATCCTCCACATACACATGGCCAGAGGAGATGACCTCCACGCCATAAAATACTTACCCCTCAAGCTTAAAGGGCCAGCCCGGCATTGGCTCAAAAGCCTTCCCGAAAACACCATTGGAAGTTGGGAAGAGCTTGAGGATGCTTTCCGGGAAAATTTTCAAGGGACCTATGTCCGCCCTCTAGATGCAGACGATCTCAGTCACATAATTCAACAGCCCGGAGAGTCAGCCCGGAAATTCTGGAACAGATTTCTTACTAAAAAGAATCAGATAGTCGACTGTCCGGACGCTGAAGCCCTAGCAGCTTTTAAGCATAACGTTCGAGACGAATGGCTCGCCAGACACCTCGGCCAAGAAAAGCCAAGAACAATGGCCGCATTAACAAGCCTCGTGACCCGCTTTTGCGTAGGAGAGGACAGCTGGTTGGCAAGATGTAGCACCAGCAACCCAAGTACATCCGAAGTTAGGGATGGAAACGGAAAACCCCGACGCGGCAAGGACCAGCGCCGGAATAAGGGAAACAGCCCAAAGAGCACGGTGGTCAACGCCGGATTCAAAAGCTTGCGGCAGAATCAGAGAAAGCCGCCCCTCAAGGATAACAGGGACGAGCTATCCAACTTAAACAAAATCTTGGACAAGATATGTCAAATACACAGTACTCCCGGGAAGCCTGCGAACCATACCCACAGAGATTGTTGGGTTTTCAAGCAAGCTGGAAAACTCAACGCTGAACACAAGGGGCTCGACACACCAAGTGAGGACGACGACGAACCCCACAAGCAGAGCACCAGGAAACAAAAGGATTTCCCACAAGAAGTCAAAACAGTAAACTTACTGCACGTGACGAACAGAACGGTGCCACCAGAGATACGCGCCATACGGCCTATCCCAAAGGAGTCTCGCCAATGGTTGTTAAAACCGATCACCTTCGACCATCAGGATTACTCTAGAAGTATCCGGAACGCAGGCTGGACTGCCTTGGTATTAGATCCAATAATCGGCGGACTCCACTTTACAAATGTCCTGATGGACGGCGGCAGTGGTCTAAACCTGTTATACCAGGACACAATCCGCAACATGGGGATAGACCCAACAAAAATTCGCCATAGCAAAACCTCCTTTCAAGGGGTAACGCCAGGCCCGGATGCCCGATGTATGGGTTCTCTCTGGCTAGAAGTTATGTTCGGCTCCTCCGATAACTTTCGTCGCGAACAGCTAACTTCCCACATCGCCCCATTCTCAAGTAGCTATCAAGCACTGATGGGACGCGAAGCTTTCGCCCGCTTTAACGCAATACCGCATTATGCATCTCTTACGCTTAAGATGTCCGGTCCACGAGGCATCATCTCATTAAAAGGAAAACATTGAGTGTTCCTCTCGCGTGGAAGACATTGCGGCTGCCTTGACAGCCCCACAATAAAGCGGCTTCACCAGCCAAAGCACCTAAATAGGTCGTCAAGACCATGGACACGGCTAGACGAGTCCGGCATAAACATACAATTGATAAAGGCTTAATAGCCGTATACCCCTGTACTAGGGGCTCCGCGCATATAAAACAAGAGACAATAAAGCTCAATTTTACCCATTTCGATTTATACTTTGTTTATTTAGTATAACTTATGTTCGGCACGATCTTTATTCAACTAAGTTCCTCTCTTTTTATAGATGAACACCGTGCTACGCCCGTCCAGGATACGGCACAACGGAGACACAGGCGCAGACGTGCAGCAGGGACCCGTTCCAAGGATTCTTTTCAGATTAAGACCCTGCGTAAACCTTTTTTTACTGTCTCTTGTTGATACACATCCCCTGGTTTCTTGGTATAACCAAGGAGGAGGCTGGTGTTTTGGCATGTGGCCATGTCAGAGTTTTGCGCGTACCTGGACACTAGGGGCTTATTACTAAGGGCGTTATCCCGCCCGCCCTCATAAAGACCGAATACCTTAGGGAGTGTTCGGCGTCGCGAGTTTGGCCTTATATGCATCAGCTCCGAATCATGTCTTTGGTCAAATGTTGGGTTTGCCCGGCTCCTGTGTTTTGCTGCCTTACGTTCCGCTCTATCGGCTAAGGCGGCACCAGGAGAACTATTGCGATTGTGCCCCGGTTCGGCCAGGCGAGCACCTCAGTAGAGAAAGCCGAAAACTAACTATCATGATATAGCGTGAGACTGGTCAACCACTCGATGACTTACCGGAATCTTTAGGATTCCTCCGCATTAACGAAGGGCCGTTTCCCGGCTAGGCACATACGCGCCCCGAGTTCGGGCGAGCGCAGGCGCCACCAGGGGCTATATAAGTAGCCTCACTGTCAAACTCCTATGGCTAAGTGAAAGTGATAAAGCATCATAGTCCGATTGCCTAGTTCGCTGCGCTATCACCTCCTTTGTAGGACCAAGACGTTGGATCAAGTGTGAAAATGCGCCTTCTGCGAACACCCCCGCATTATGTGCGTGGGAGCTGAAGCCGATGACTGCCATCTTTCAAATTATATATACATATATGTTAAACGCCCGCACAGGAGGTATCATAATACTTGCAGGCACAAGTATAAAAAGCTTCTACAATTTATCATAACATTGTTTTACAATAATATATGATATTCGAATATAGTATCCTTCGAGCACTGCGTCTCTATTAAATGAGCGCCTTGCAGAACTTCCTGAAAATAGTGCTCGGCAGGTACTCGGCTTCCATCTGAGTCTGGGGGTGCAACAGAGGTGGCTTCCATTTCCGCCCAGTATGTCTTGACACGGGCAAGAGCCATCCGCGCACCCTCTATGCTCGCTGACCTCTTCATCGCATTGATATGCGGCGCCGCACCAAGGAACTGTTGCACCAAGTTGAAATAACTTTTCAGCTCTGGCCTCTCTGGCCACAGATGACTCATGACATACTTCATGGCGAGTCCGGACAACCTATTTAGCTCGGCCCATTCGGCCAAACGATCGGCTAATGACAGTGGACGCTCTGGATTGTGGAACTGCGACCAGAAGAGCTTTTCCACTTCGCGATCTTCTTGATCTCGGAAGTGTTCGGCCGCATCTGCGGCACTCGCTGCTAAATCCAGATAGGTATCCGCCGTACTCCACATCTGGTCCAACGGAGCATGTTTAGGATCACAGAACTTCCTCCGCAGCATAAAGGGCTTTCCATCCGCGATCTCTCCGGCCTGACGCAGCTCCTCCTTCATAGCTCTCATCGCAGAGCGAGCATCCTTGGCATTGGCAATGGCCTTCTTCAGGTCCGTCTGTTCCGCCCGATCTTCTTTTTCAAGAAGCTTGCAACAGTCAGCAGCATTCTTCAGCTTCATGGCCATCTCGGCCATTTCCTTCTTGCTTCGGCAGTGAGCAGCCTGTTCGGCTTTCAGCTCTTCAATTGCCTTTCCGGCAGCCACATCACTTTTCCTGGCTTGCTCCTTGGCTCGGGCAAGTTCCGCCTGAAGATTCTCCATGGCAGCAGCACCATCTGCATCAAGCGCACACATTGTAAGATACTGGCATAAAGCTCCTCTTACCAGGTGTCGCCGGAGGAATTACATACCGTGTGCCTCGTCAAGCCGCTTGTTGACAAGCGCGATGTCGGCATCTGCCACGTCAAGTTGCCGCTTTAGCTCGGCAAATTCATCAGTCCGACTGGCCACCGGACACTTCGCCACCTACGTATGAAGGCGGCATATTAGACCCGGGATTATGATCCTCTGCGCGCCGTCACTTTTGACAACGCATAGAGTCTCAGGGGCTACTACCTACACAGGGTGCATCTTATTTACGTGCAACTGTCCAAAAAGGGTACATTATTTCGCGTACCTCAAAACCTGTCAGTAAACTCATGACGGCCTCGTGCAATCCGCTCTCCGTGGATGAAATCCTCTCAATCACCGTACCCATCAATGCACGGTGCTCCTCTGAGATAGATGCTCGCCCTAGCAGATCCTTCAGCTCCTCCGACCGCGCACCAGACAGTGCCAGACTCGTCCGATGGCCCTTTTCGAAGGCCGGACGTGGAGGGCTTTGGGGGGCCATATGACTACCTTCCGGCCCTGCCGGATTCGAAGAAACCCTCCGCAACGATACCTCAGGGTCACCCGCCTCGCAAGGCGGTACGGCAGGGGGAGGCGTTCTGCTCTCCATCATTTCTGGAAGAAGATCCCCCGAAGACGAGCTCTACTGAGAAGGGCTAAGGTCCGAGCTACAAGGTAAATTTTCGATTACTTTTCTCAGATATAAAGCAAGGATTTCTCTCATCTCTTAAAAAGAAAAACTCCTCTCTACTTACGGCTCGGTGGAGGGTTGGTCCCCTTGAGGGCATAATTCGGCCAAAGCATCCCCCAGCATAGGACCCTCTGGCGAAGATTTCTTCCCCCGCTTTGAGGCCATGGTCTCCGGGTCTTCAGAGGCG
This sequence comes from Triticum urartu, assembly GCF_056163025.1. Classification (NCBI taxonomy): domain Eukaryota; kingdom Viridiplantae; phylum Streptophyta; class Magnoliopsida; order Poales; family Poaceae; genus Triticum; species Triticum urartu. The sequence continues at coordinate 289,823,787 of NC_141873.1, forward strand.
GTCCTCTTCTTCCCCTGAGGAGAGTAATTTTAGATTCCTCCCTTCCAAACAGCCTCCTTCGAGGAGGCCGTAGCTTCCTTGTCCCCTCCCTCGCTTTCCTCCGAAGGCACAACCTCCAACATCCTGACTAGCACGGGACCTGGCATGGTCTCGGGGAGGGGGGCCAGACACCTGACTAGCTTTGCTTTCGCTATCCACTCCTGTTTAAAGGACAACTCTTTTAAGGGCAATTTTATGATAAATATGCGGATTGCGAGTCCGGGCACGGGGCTACTTACTTGAGTATCCGGGCGGTTGCAGCTCAGACCTGCGTCCTCGGTCAAGTCCGGACACATTGCTTGTGATCCGAAGAACAATTTGTACATCTCCATGGGCGTCGTGCCCATAAAATGTTGGAGAGCTCGTGGTCCCTCCGGATTGAACTCCCACAGGCAGAGGGGGCGACGTTTGCAGGGCAGAGCTCGGCGAATCAGCATAACCTATGTCGCCACGACTAGACTGATATCTCTTTCTAGGAGATCTCGAATGCGGCCCTGCAACAAGGGCACGTCCTTGGACGGCCCCCAGTCCAGTCCTTTATTAACCCATGACGCTAGCTGTGGTGGGGGACCCAGGCGAAAGGCAGGTGGCGCCACCCACTTGGGGCCCCTGGGAGCGGTAATATAAAACCACTCTCGTTGCCATAAGCTGGACTCCTCTTGAAAAGAGCCCTCGGGCCATGGAGCGCCAGCATTCTTGCTTATAAAAGCACCTCCGCACTCCGCGTGCCGTCCCTCGATCATCTTCGGCTCTACTTTGAAGGTCTTGAGCCATAGTCCGAAGTGAGGAGTGATACGGAGGAAGGCTTCACACACGACGATGAATGAGGAAATATGGAGGAAGGACTCTGGGGCTAAGTCGTGAAATTCCAGCCCATAATAATACATGAGCCCTCTCACGAAGGGATCCGTCGGGAAGCCTAGCCCCCGAAGGAAATGAGACATGAACACCACACTCTCACCAGGCTTGGGAGTGGGAATGACCTGCCCTTGAGTAGGCAGCCTATGCCAGATTTCGCCGGTCAAGAACCTGGCCTCTCTCAACTTCAGCACGTCCTCCTCCGTGACGGAGGAGGGCATACATCGGCCTCGAAGGTCGGAACCGGACATTGTCGAAGGTCCGAAGCGCCTGAAATCTGGAGCCTTGGGTGTTGGAACTCGAGGCGAAGGGCGAACTCGTTTGAGATTGAAAGAAAGGAGTAAGGCCTTGGTCTCTTTATAAGAGGTTGAATACCAAGGGCCCTCCCCGTGACCGTTTGGGACTCGCCTTTGATCGAGAAAACATACCAACGGGTATGACTGGGTTACCCACGCCCGTATTGATGAGAATCCCGGAATAAGGGGACACGATCTCTGCTTTAACAAGACATGCCAAGGAAACCGCCTCCCTAAATGCGCTGAGGTGGGACAGTAAAACGATTCGAATAAAGACTTGGCCGTAGTGTGATGTCACGCTGCAGAATACGTCAGCAGATTAGATTTGTGTAAATACTATTCTCTCTATGGCAATATGTGGAAACTTATTTTGCAGAGCCGGACACTACCTTTGTGTTCAAAATCTTCTATGAAGTACTTGGAGGAGGAACCCGCCTTGCAATGCCGAAGACAATCTGCGCGCCGGACTCGTCGTCATTGAAGCCTGATTCAGGGGCTACTGAGGGAGTCCTGGATTAGGGGGTGTCCGGATAGCCAGACTATACCATCGGTCGGACTCCTGGACTATGAAGATACAAGATTGAAGACTTCGTCCCGTGTCCGGAAGGGACTTTCCTTGGCGTGGAGGGCAAGCTTGGCGATACGGATATGTAGATCTCCTACCATTGTAACCGACTCTGTGTAACCCTAGCCCTCTCCGGTGTATATATAAACCGGAGGGTTTTAGTCCGTAGGACGAAGAACAATCATACCATAGGCTAGCTTCTAGGGTTTAGCCTCTCTGATCTCGTGGTAGATCTACTCTTGTACTACCCATATCATCAATATTAATCAAGCAGGACGTAGGGTTTTACCTCCATCAAGAGGGCCCGAACCTGGGTAAAACATCGTGTCCCCTGCCTCCTGTTACCATCCGTCCTAGACGGACAGATCGGGACCCCCTACCCAAGATCTGCCGGTTTTGACACCGACAATCACGCTCAAGTCCCACGCACCTACACAAACAAATAAGAACCTCGCAACCAACGCAAAAAAGGAGTTGTCAATCCCTTCACGGTCACTTACGAGAGTGAGATCTGATAGATATGATAAGATAATATTTTTGGTATTTTTATGATAAAGAGAAATAAAGATGCAAGGTAAAATAAAAGGCAATAGAAATAACTAAGTATTGGAATATTAATATGATGGAACATAGACCCGGGGGCCATAGGTTTCACTAGTGGCTTCTCTCAAGAGCATAAGTATTACGGTGGGTAAATGAATTAGTGTCGAGTAATTGATAGAATTGAGCATAGTTATGAGAATATCTAGGTATGATCATGTATATAGGCATGATGTCCGGGACAAGTAGACCGACTCCTGTCTGCATCTACTACTATTACTCCACACATCGACCGCTATCCAGCATGCATCTAGAGTATTAAGTTCAAGAGAACAGAGTAATGCTTTAAGGAAGATGACATGATGTAGAGGGATAAACTCATGCAATATGATATAAACCCCATCTTTTTATCCTTGATGGCAATAATACAATACGTATCGGTTCCCTTTCTGTCACTGGGATCGAACACCGCAAGATTGAACCCAAAGCTAAGCACTTCTCCCATTGCAAGAAAGATCAATCTAGTAGGCCAAACCAAACTGATAATTCGAAGAGACTTGCAAAGATAAACTAATCATACATAAAAGAATTCAAAGGAGAATCAAATATTGTTCATAGATAATATGGATCATAAACCCATAATTCATCGGATCTTGACAAACACACCGCAAAAGAAGATTACATCGAATAGATCTCCAAGAGAGTCGAGGAGAACTTTGCATTGAGATCCAAAGAGAGAGAAGAAGCCATCTAGCTAATAACTATGGACCCGAAGGTCTGAAGTAAACTACTCACACATCACCGGAAGTGCCATGGAGTTGATGTAGAGGCCCTCCCGTGATCAATGCCCCCTCCGGTGGAGCTCCAGAAAAGGCCCCGAGATGGGATCTCTCGAGTACAGAAGGTTGCGGCTGTGGAATTAGGTTTTCATGGTGCTCCTGGATGTTTGGGGGGTACATGGATATATATATAGGTGGAAGAAGTACGTTGGTGGAGCAACAGAGGGCCCACGAGGGTGGAGGGCGCGCCCAGGGGGTAGGCGCGCCCCCTGCCTCGTGCCTTCCTCCCTTGTTTCTTGGCGGCCACTCCAAGTCTCCTGGATCACGTTTGTTGAGAAAATCACGTTCCCGAAGGTTTCATTCCGTTTGGACTCTGTTTGATATTCCTTTTCTTCGAAACCCTAAAATAGGCAAAAAAAATAGCAATTTGGGCTGGGCCTCCGGTTAGTAGGTTAGTCCCAAAAATGATATAAAAGTGTAAAATAAAGCCCATTAACATCCAAAATAGATAATATAATAGCATGGAGCAATCAAAAATTATAGATACATTGCAGACGTATCATGGTGCAGACGTGCCGTTGTCTCTCGTCCGCGTTCATTGCAAGAACGTGGACGAGGAGAAGCTGAAGGGCCTCCGAGTGATGAACAAGAAGAACCTCAAGTTTGAGGATTTCATGGAGACCTTCATTGAAGCTGCCACACGCATCACCGATGGGATCGACCTAGAGACCTTTGTCGAGCCAGCCAGCCCTCCGCCTGAGGCCTAAACATTTGGTTAAATTTGCCCGGAATGCCGGGTGGATGATCTAATAAAATACTTTGCCAAGCCTTAGGCCCGTTTAGCTTTTGAAACATTCAAATGGATCGAATCTTTGGTTTGAGAAATTTTAAGTCTCTATTTGCTTCTTGTGTTCTGTTTGGCCTTTAGGCGAAAGTTGGTTCGTAGGTAAGCCCCCGAGTGTGGAGCAGATCCTCACCCGGACTGTATTTTTGACTTAGGCGAAAGCTAGTTCGCAGCTAATCCCCCGAGTGTGGAGCATATCCCCACTCAGATTGCATTTTTAACTTAGGCGATAATTGGTTCGCAGCTAAGCCCCCGAGTGTGGAGAAGATCCTCACTAGGATTATATTTTTTAACTTAGGTGAAAACTGGTTCGTAGCTAAGCCCCCAAGTGTGGAGCATATCCTCACTCAGATTGTATTTTTAACTTAGGCGAAAGCTGGTTCGTACCTAAGCCCCCGAGTGTGGAACAGATCCTCACCCGGATTGTATTTTTAACTTAGGCAAAAACTGGTTCGCAGCTAAGCGCCCGAGTGTGGAACAGATCCTCGCTCGGATTTTTTTTAACTTAGGCGAAAACTGGTTTGCGGCTAAGCCCTCTCCTCTCTGCACCCGTTGGAGGTGTGTTAGTTTCCAAATACAATTAGCCACCTAAGTGAAATGCGACCGTAGGTAGAACTAGACGATATATGGGAAAAGCAAGAGTTTTATTCATCTAAGTTCATTCGGACTAACTATTACAAAGGAGAAAATTTATTTTAAGTGTAAAACTTGTGGAGCAGTGATACGTCTCCAACATATCTATAATTTTTGCTTGTTCCATTATTTTATATGATTTTTGGGACTAACCTATTAACCTAGAGCCTAGTGCCAGTTTATGTTTTTCCTTGTTTTAGAGTTTCACAGAAAAGGAATACCAAACGAAGTCCAAACGGAATAAAACTTTCGTGATGATCTTTCTTGGACCAGAAGACACCCAGGAGACTTGGAGTGCAAGTCAGAAGAGCCACGAGGTGGCCACAAGGGTGGAGGGGGCGCCCAGGGGGCTGAGGTGCGTGCCCCAACCTTGTGGGGCCCTTGGTGGCCTCCTGACCTAGATCTTCCTCCTATATATACTCTTATACCCTCAAAACTTCTAGGGGAGCCACGAAACCACTTTTCCACCGCCGCAACCTTTTGTACCCATGAGATCCCATCTTGGGGCCTTTTCCGGCATCCTGCCAGAGTGGGATTCGATTACCGAGGGATTCTACATCAACACCATTACCTCTCCGATGAAGCGTGAGTAGTTTACCACAGACCTATGGGTCCATAGAAAGTAGCTAGATGGATTTTTCTCTCTTTGATTCTCAATACCATGTTCTCCTCGATGTTCTTGGAGATCTATTCGATGTAATACTCTTTTACGGTGTGTTTGCCAAGATCCGATGAATTGTGGATTTATGATCAGCTTATCTATGAATATTATTTGAATCTCCTCTGAATTCTTATATGCATGATTTTACATCTTTGCAAGTCTCTTCGAACTATCGATTTGGTTTGGCCAACTAGATTGGTTTTTCTTGCAATGGGAGAAGTGCTTAGCATTGGGTTCAATCTTGTGGTGCTCGACCCTAGTGACAGAGGGGGAACCGACACGTATTGTATTGTTGCCATCAAGGATAACAAGATGGGGTTTTCATCATATTGCTTGAGTTAATCCCGCTACATCATATCATCTTACTTAATGCGTTACTCTGTTCTTATGAACATAATACTCTAGATGCAGGCAGTAGTCGGTCGATGTGTGGAGTAATAGTAGTAGATGCAGAATCGTTTCGGTCTACTTGACACGGACGTGATGCCTATATTCATGATCATTGCCTTAGATATCATCATAACTTCGTGCTTTTCTATCAATTGCTCGGCAGTAATTTGTTCGCCCACTGTAATAATTCCTTTCTTGAGAGAAGCCTCTAGTGAAACCTATGGCCCCCGGGTCTATTTTCCATCATATAAGTTTTCGATCTACAATTCTACTTTCCTATTTACTTTCTTTTGCAATATTTTACTTTCCGTTCCATAAACCAAAAATATCAAAAATATTACTTTACCGTTTATCCATCTCTATCAGATCTCACTTTGCGAATAACCGTGAAGGGATTGACAACCCCTTGGTCGCGTTGGTTGCAAGTTGGTGTTTGTTTGTGCAGGTATTCGGTGGCTTGTCACGTTGTCTCCTACTAGATTGATACCTTCGTTCTCAAAACTGAGGGGAATACTTACGCTACTTTGCTGCATCACCCTTTCTTCTTCAAGGGAAAAACCAACGCAAGCTCAAGAGGTAGCAAGCATATCCGTGTTCCAAGCTCTGGGATCTTCTGATTCTTTGGCGAAGTTGTAGAGTCTGTATGCTCCGTTGTGTAGGAGCTTTGATATGGTGAATGGCCCCTCCCAAGGGGGCGCCAGCTTGTGAGGCTTCTGTTGATCCACTCGGAGGACCAGGTCTCCTTCCTGGAAGGCACGCCCTCTGACATGCCTGTCGTGGTAATGACGCAAATCTTGTTGGTACAATGTTGATCTTATAAGTACTAGCTAACGTTCCTCCTCCAAAAGGTTGAGGCCATCCTGCCTTGCCTCTTCAGCTTCGGCCTCCGAGTAAAGATCCACTCGGGGAGAATTATGGAACAAGTCTCTCGGTAAAACTGCTTCTGACCCGTACACCATAAAGAACAGGGGGCGATTGGTGAATCGATTCGGGGTCGTCCGTAGACCCGGAGGACAGACCGTAGCTCGGTCACCCAGGCCCCTGCCGCGTGAGTTAAGTCGCGCATGAGGCGAGATTTCAATCCTTGGAGAATGAGCCCATTCGTTCGCTCGGCTTGCCCATTCGACCGCGGGTGCGCCACAGAAGCGTAACCGACCTGAGTACCTTGGGTGTAGCAATACTGATGGAATTCGTCCAAGTCAAAGTTAGACCCGTTGTTAGTGGTGATGCTGTGAGGGACTTTGAATCTGAAGATTATGTCTTTGATGAACTGAATGGTAGTGGCCGAGTTCAGCTTCTTTATTGGCTTGTCCTCGGTCCACTTGGTGAGCTTGTCCAATGCCACCAACAGGTGCGTGAAGCCACTCTCTCTGGTCTGAAGAGGGCCAACCATGTCAAGTCCCCAAACGATGAACGGCCAAGTGAGGGGAATAGTCTTCAGAGCGGACGCCGGCTTGTGCGACTGATTCTCGTAAAACTTGCACCCAACGCATTGATCCACAATATCTCGGGCAGCCTCATTGGCGACCAAGGTCCGAGAGGATGCATGGTGTCCACATGTTCCCGAGTGAATCTCTTGCAGAATTTGTTGCCCTTCCTCTAGTGATACGCGTCGCTGAGTGACTCCAGTCATGCTTTTCTTGTACAATTGACCCCCCATGACGGTGAAGGCCTTAGATCGACGGAGATCTGACAAGCTTCGTCTTCATCTTCTGGGAGCTCCTTCCAGAGCAGGTATGCTAGGTATGGTTCAGTCCACTCGGGAGTGATAACAAGAATCTCTTGGACTAGGTTGATTACCGTGGGGACGTCTACTTCAGTCGTATTGGAAGGACAGACGGTTGCGGGGGCTCTTCCACAAAATGATCTTCCTTGATTGTGGGCAAGTGCAGGTGTTCAGGAACACATTCTTGGGTACTGTCTTCTGGGTCGAACCCATCTTGGACAAATCCTCAGCCACTTGGTTCTTGAGGCGTGGCATGTGATGGAGTTCCAACCCTTCAAAGTGCTTCTCTAGCTTTCTGACGGTGTTGCAGTAACCAGTCATCGCCGGACTGCGGATATCCCACTCTTTCATGACTTGGTTGACCACCAGATCTGAGTCGCCATAGACCATCAATCGGCGAATTCCCAGGGAAATTTCCATTCGCAGCCCATATAGGAGAGCTTCGTATTCGGCTTCGTTGTTGGAGGAGTGAAGTGAATCTGAAGCACATACCAGAGTCGATCACCTTTAGGAGACGCGAAGACCACTCCGGCCCCGGAGCCGTGGAGCAGCTTGGAGCCGTCAAAGAACATCGTCCAGTGTTTGGGAACACTTGGGATGGGTTGCTCTTGTTCAATCCATTCGACAACGAAATCTACCAGGGCTTGCAACTTGATGGCTTTCTTGGCTTCAAACTTGATGTCCAGCGAAAGGAGCTCGATGGCCCACTTAGCCACTGATACGTCTCCAACGTATCTATTATTTATGAAGTATTCATGCTAATATATTATCATTCTTGGATGTTTTACAATCATTTTATAGCAACTTTATATCATTTTTTGGGACTAACCTATTGACACAGTGCCCAGTGCCAGCTGCTGTTTTTTTCTTTTTTTTACATCACAGGAAATCAATATCAAACGAAGTCCAAACACCTTGATTCTTTTTGGATTTTTTATGGATCAGAAGACATACAATGGGCCAGAGCAGCACCTGGGGGGTGCCCCGAGGGGGGCACAACCCACCAGGGCGCCCAGGCGCGCCCAGGTGGGTTGTGCCCACCTCGGTGGCCTCCCGCACCCTCTCTTCACCCTATAAATTGTCAAATGTTCCAAAACCCTCGGGGGTAACCCTAGATCAGAAGTCCTGCCGCCGCAAGGCTTTGTAGCCATGAGAAATCAATCTAGACCCCATTCTGGCACCCTGCCGAAGGGGGGAATCATGACCGGTGGCCATCTTCATCAGCCCGGGGCCACCATGATGAGGAGGGAGTAGTCCACCCTCGGGACTAAGGGTTGTACCAGTAGCTATGTGTTTAATCTCTCTCTCTCTCTCGTGTTCTTGAGATGTCACGATCTTGATGTATCGCGGGCTTTGTTAATATAGTCGGATCATATGGTGTTTTCCCCTCTCTATCTTGTCGTGATGAATTGAGTTTTTCCCTTTGAGATTTCATTGGTATCGGATTGAATACTTTTATGGATTTGAGAGCACTTGATATATGCCTTGCATATGAATACTCGTGGTGACAATGGGGTATCATATTGATTCACTTGATATGTGTTTTGGCACTCAACTCGCGGATTCCTGCGGTGACATTGGGGTAATCTATGCATAGGGGTTGATGCATGTTCTCGCCTTTTGTTTCTCCGGTAGAAATCTTGGGGCACTCTTTGAGGTTTTTTGTGTTGGCTTGGGTATTATGAATCTGAAATTATTTGGTGTTATTTTAGTACGTACTCTTGGATAGATCGATCAGAAAGAATAGCTTCGAGGTGGTTTCGTACCCTACAAACGATTTCTTCGTATGTTCTGCGCTAGATAGGTACTTCAGAGTGATTCTTCGTTGCATGTTGTGGGATGGTTATATGATCCAATTATATTAGCATTGTTGAGAGATTGCACTAGCAAAAGTACGGACCCTAGGCCTCATTTTCAAGCATTGCAATACCGTTTTTGTGCCCATTTACTATTTGCTACCTTGCTGTTTTTATTTATTCAAATTATAAATATATATTTATACCAACCATATTACACTTTTATCACCATCTCTTCACCGAACTAGTGCACCTATACAAATAACATTGTATTTGGTGTGTTGGGGACAAAAGAGACTCTTTGTTATTTGGTTCCAGGGTTGTTTGAGAGAGACCATCTTCATCCTACGCCTCCCACGGATTGATAAACCTTAGGTCATCCATTTGAGGGAAAATTGCTATTGTCCTACAAAACTCTGCGCTTGGAGGCCCAACACAAGTCTACAAGAACAAGTTGTGTAGTAGACATCAAGCTCTTTTCTGGTGTCGTTGCCGGGAAGGTGGTGCTTGAAGTTATATCGTTAGTTCTTGCAATTGAATCTTTTAGTTTTTTGTTTATAATTATTTTAGTTTATAAAAGAAAACTACAAATAAAATGGAGATTGGGTTACCTCGGGTTGTTATTTATCTATATAATGTCTATCTTGAGAATAAGGATTCCGATAATTGTGCTCAATTGCTAGAATAAGAATTCAATAAAATTTATGGCATAAATATGTTGGATGATGGGCATGACTGCAATGTTGTTAGTATGAATTCTATGAATATGCAAAATTCTAATGGTGATTGCACTAGTCATGACAAAAATGTTTCTTATAAGCATGTCAATTTTTGTGGAGTGCATGAAGTTTGTGAAGACGTGCCTTATAAGGAAGATAGATTTTGTAAGAAGCATAAACATGATAGAAAAAATCTTTTGCTCAAAGTGATAGATGAATTTGCTACAAAATTATGTTCTCTTTGTCCTATTACTTCTGAACTTTGCAATAAGGATGGTCATCTTAATTTCCAATGTGAACTTTTTCATGACCGTATCATGGCCAAATATTGTAATGATTTGATCACCCTTGAACTTTATAATAATCTTTGTTTATTTTTGGGGAGTGAAGAATTGACACATAAAAATAGTTGGTTTGAAGTATTCATTCTCACGGATGACATTGAAACTAATCTAAAAAATATCTATATGTTTTGCATGGTAAATTGCAATGAGAATGGTTATATTGCCAACTATAGAAAGATGGGAAAACCAATAGAATATAAAAGGAATACTAATGAAAGGGTAAAGATTTCCACTTTCCCTCCTATTGTCTCTCATGATGAAATAGGTGATGAGCAGGAGCTCCCTATTCAACTAGTCTCATAAATAAGAAGCTCGAAGAAATTAATTAAACCCACACATGGTGTGGTGAAGAAGAAGAAGAAAAGAAGAAACAATAGAGGTAAAAAGGTATCTCTCCCAAATAATGCTGCTCCTATTACTGTTGTGCCTCATGAAAATGAATCAAAAATAATTGTGGAAGATGATGCACTTGATGATGGTTTTTTTATGCCTATTGCTTGTTGTGATAATTATGATTGGGAAGATAATGATACTTCTTATAATCTTAGAAATCTTTTTGGCATCAACATGGGAAATTATGATGATAGCAATTGCTATACCGTTGGTGCTATTCATACTATTAATGATGAGAGTGATTATGCTTATGATATGCCAAGCCACAAGTTTGGGGATGCTTTGTTTGATGAGAATGACATGTTTGAGAATTTATTTGCTGCAATTAATGTTTGTCCCAAGCTTGGGGATTCTATGTTTAATGAAGATGATCTTTTTAGTCCCCCTACTTTGAATGACCAAATTTTCTATGATGATTGCATGCCTCCTATCTATGATGAGAACAAAGTTGCTACTTATGATGATTATTGTGATGATACTTATGTTATAAAAAGTAGTTATGATTATATTTATAAAACTTGTCATAGTTATGATTACCCTTTTCCTGACATTACTCTTTTAATGTGGAAACAATTTATAGAATTCGAGCTTCATATGATACTCCCACTATTGTGAATGAGAATAAAATTGCTTATATGGAGAGTAATAAATTTTCTATGCCTTTGGATCGTGAAAAGAATGCTTTATGTGATGGTTATATTGATGAATCTATTCATGATGCTACTAAAAATTATTATGAGAGAGGAACTTATGATTCATGATGCTCTTATTATGTTTCAATCCTTATCTTTTATGTGAGCATCATTGAACTCATCATGCCTAGCTTAAAAGGCATTAAAGAAAAGCGCTTGTTGGGAGACCACCCAACACTTTTACCTACTGTTTTTGTGTGTTCACATGATTAGGCTATTGTAGTAATCATGTTTTATTGCTTTCATTTCAATAAAGTGCCAAGTAAAACCTTTGGGATGGTCTATGGTGATAGTTGAATTGATCTTGCTGAAAAACAGAAACTTTTGCGCTCAGGAAAATAATTTTCGTTTTTTACAGAAGTGCGATAAAAATCATGATTCTTTTTGCAGAAGATTAACAAAAAAATTCCAAGGTGTCCTAATATTTCAGAATTGTTGGAGTAGCAGAAGTATGGTTGGAGTACAGATTACTACAGACTATTCTGTTTTTGACAGATTCTGTTTTCAATGCATAGTTTGCTTGTTTTCTAGTTTCTATGGCTTATATTGCTCAATGTAAATTATGGAAATGATGTGCTACAGTAGGAGTTGTCTGAGAACAATTATGAATCTTGTCTTTGACAGTACCAAAGTGAATGGTTTTCTCTTTATAATACTAACCTATCTCACGAAGTTCCGTTAAGTTTTGTGTGATTGAAGTTTTCATGTTTTGGGTGAGAAATCGATATGAGGAGAATAAGGAGTGACAAGAACCTTATCTTGGGGATGCCCAAGGCACCCCGTTAATATCCAAGGAGGATCCAAGCAACTAAGCTTGGGGATGCCCCGGAAGGCACCCCCTCTTTCGTCTCCAACATTATCGGTAATCTTACTTGGGGCTATATTTTTATTCATCACATGATATGAGTTTTGCTTGGAGCATCATTTTATTTAGTTTTGATTTGCTTGTTGTTATTTATAATAATGTTTTGCATCTTTTATTTCAATAAAAGTGGCAATGATAGCCTTTACCATGCTTATCTTGCAAGTATATGAGTTGCTGTTTCAAAACAGAAAGTTTATCGTTGTTGCAAAATTTTCTGAGATAAGTCGGAATGTGATAAATGTTGGGGAACGTAGTAATTTCAAAATTTTCCTACGCACACGCAAGATCATGGTGATGCATAGCAACGAGAGGGGAGAGTGCCGTCCACGTACCCTCGTAGACCGTTAAGCAGAAGCGTTATAACAACGCGGTTGATGTAGTCGTACGTCTTCACGATCGACCGATCCTCAGCACCGAACGTACGGCACCTCCGCGTTCAGCACATGTTCAGCTCGGTGACGTCCCGCGAACTCACGATCCAATAGAGCTCGGGGAAGAGTTTCGTCAGCACGACAGCGTGGTGACGATGTTGATGAAGCTACCGTAGCAGGGCTTCGCCTAAACACCGCTACAGTATGACCGAGGTGGATTATGGTGGATGGGGGCACCAAACACGGCTGGAGAGATCTCAATGATCAACTTGTGTGTCTAGAGGTGCCCCCTGCCCCCGTATATAAAGGAGCAAGGGGGGAGAGGCGGCCGGCCAGGAGGAGGCGCGCCAGGAGGAGTCCTACTCCCACTGGGAGTAGGACTTCCTCCTTTCCTAGTTGGAATAGGAGAAGGGGGAAGGAGGAGGGAGAGAGGAAGGAAAGGGGGCGCCGCCCCCCTCCTTGTCCAATTCGGACTAGAGGGAGAGGGGGCGTGCGGCCTGCCCTGGCAGCCCCTCCTCTCTTCCACTAAGGCCCATCATGGCCCATTAAACCCCCGCTGGGGTTCCGGTAACCCCCGGTACTCCAGTAATCCTGATTTCACCCGAAACACTTCTGATATCCAAATATAGGCTTCCAATATATAAATCTTTATGTCTCAACCATTTCGAGACTCCTCGTCATGTCCGTGATCACATCCGGGACTCCGAACTACCTTCGGTACATCAAAACATATAAACTCATAAAACCGATCGTCACAGAACTTTATGCGTGCGGACCCTACGGGTTTGAGAACTATGTAGACATGACCGAGACACGTTTCCGGTCAATAACAAATAGAAGAACTTGGATGCTCATATTCACTCCTACATATTCTACAAAGATCTTTATCAGTCAAACCGCACAACACTATACGTTGTTCTCTTTGTCATCGGTATGTTACTTGCCCGAGATTCGATCGTCGGTATCCAATACCTAGTTCAATCTCGTTACCGGTAAGTCTCTTTACTCGTTCCGTAATACATCATCCTGTAACTAACTCATTAGTTATCATGCTTGCAAGGCTTATAGTGATGTGTATTACCGAGAGGGCCCAGAGATACCTCTCCGACAATCAGAGTGACAAATCCTAATCTTGATCTATGCCAACTCAACAAGTACCATCAGAAACACCTGTAGAGCACTTTTATGATCTCCCAGTTACGTTGTGACATTTGGTAGCACACAAAGTGTTCCTCCGGTATTCGGGAGTTGCATAATCTCATAGTCATAAGAACATGTATAAGTCATAAAGAAAGCAATAGCAGTAAACAAACGATCAAGTGCTAAGCTAACGAAATGGGTCAAGTCAATCACATCATTACCCTAATGATGTGATTCTATTGATCAAATAACAACTCATGTCTATGGTTAGGAAACTTAACCATCTTTGATCAATGAGCTAGTCAAGTAGAGGCATACTAGTCACACTATGTTTGTATATGTATTCACACATGTATTATGTTTCCGGTTAATACAAATCTAGCATGAATAATAAACATTTATCATGAAATAAGGAAATAAATAATAACTTTATTATTGCCTCTAGGGCATATTTCCTTCAGTCTCCCACTTGCACTAGAGTCAATAATCTAGATTACACAGTAATGATTTTAACACCCATGGAGCCTTGGTGCTGATCATGTTTTGCTCGTGGAAGAGGCTTAGTCAACGGGTCTGCAACATTCAGATCCGTATGTATCTTGCAAATATCTATGTCTCCCACTTGGACTTTATCCCGGATGGAGTTGAAGTATCTCTTGATGTGCTTGGTTCTCTTGTGAAATCTGGATTCTTTTGCCAAGGCAATTGCACCAGTATTGTCACAAAAGATTTTCATTGGACCCGATGCACTAGGTATGACACCTAGATCGGATATGAACTCCTTCACCCAGACTCCTTCATTCGTTGCTTCCGAAGCAGCAATGTACTCCGCTTCACATGTGATCCTTCCACGACGCTCTGTTTAGAACTGCTCCAACTGACAGCTCCACCGTTTAATATAAACACATATCCGGTTTGCGATTTAGAATCGTACGGATCAATGTCAAAGCTTGCATCAACGTAACCATTTACGATGAGCTCTTTGTCACCTCCATAAACGAGAAACATATCCTTGGTCCTATTCAGGTACTTCAGGATGTTCTTGACCGCTGTCCAGTGATCCACTCCTAGATTACTTTGGTACCTCCCTGCTAAGCTAATAGCAAGGCACACATCAGGTCTGGTACACAACATTGCGTACATGATAGAGCCTGTGGCTGAAGCATAGGGAACACTTTTCATTTTCTCTCTATCTTCTGCAGTGGTCGGACATTGAGTCTTACTCAACTTCACACCTTGTAACATAGGCAAGAACCCTTTCTTAGCATGATCCATTTTTAACTTCTTCAAAACTTTATCAAGGTATGTGCTATGTGAAAGTCCAATTAAGTGTCTTGATCTATCTCTATAGATCTTGATGCCCAATATATAAGTAGCTTCACCGAGGTCTTTCATTGAACAACTCTTATTCAAGTATCCTTTTATGCTATCCAGAAATTCTATATCATTTCCAATCAGTAATATGTCATCCACATATAATATTAGAAATGCTACAGAGCTCCCACTCACTTTCTTGTAAATACAGGCTTCTCCAAAAGTCTGTATAAAACCATATGCTTTGATCACACTATCAAAACGTTTATTCCAACTCTGAGATGCTTGCACCAGTCCATAAATGGATCGCTGGAGCTTGCACACTTTGTTAGCTCCCTTTGGATCGATAAAACCTTCAGGTTGCATCATATACAACTCTTCTTCCGGAAATTCATTCAGGAATGCAGTATTTACATCCATTTGCCAAATTTCATAATCATAAAACGCGGCAATTGCTAACATGATTCGGACGGACTTAAGCATCGCTACGGGTGAGAAGGTCTCATCGTAGTCGACTCCTTGAACTTGTCGAAAACCATTTGCAACAAGTCGAGCTTTGTAGACAGTAACATTACCATCAACGTCTGTCTTCTTCTTGAAGATTCATTTATTCTCGATGGCTTGCCGATCATCGGGCAAGTCAATCAAAGTCCACACTCTGTTCTCATACATGGATCCCATCTCAGATTTCATGGCCTCAAGCCATTTTGCGGAATCTAGGCTCATCATCGCTTCTTCATAGTTCGTAGGTTCGTCATGGTCAAGTAACATGACCTCCAGAACTAGATTACCGTACCATTCTGGCGCGGATCTTGCTCTGGTTGACCTACGAGGTTCGGTAGTAACTTGATCTGAAGTTTCATGATCATTATCATTAGCTTCCTCACTAATTGGTGTAGATGTCACAGGAACCGGTTTCTGTGATTAACTACTTTCCAACAAGGGAGCAGGTACAGTTACCTCATCAACTTCTACTTTCCTCCCACTCACTTCTTTCGAGAGAAACTCCTTCTCTAGAAACGATCCATTCTTAGCAACGAATATCTTGCCTTCGGATCTGTGATAGAAGGTGTACCCAATAGTTTCCTTTGGATATCCTATGAAGACACATTTCTCCGATTTGGGTTCGAGCTTATCAGGTTGAAGCTTTTTCACATAAGCATCACGGCCCCAAACTTTAAGAAACGACAACTTTGGTTTCTTGCCAAACCATAGTTCATAAGGAGTCGTCTCAACGGATTTTGATGGTGCCCTATTTAACGTGAATGCAGTCGTCTCTAAAGAATAACCCCGAAACGATAGCGGTAAATCAGTAAGAGACATCATAGATCGCACCATATCTAGTAAAGTATGATTACGACGTTCGGACACACCATTACGCTATGGTGTTCCGGGTGGCGTAAGTTGCGAAACTATTCCGCATTGTTTCAAATGTAGGCCAAACTCGTAACTCAAATATTCTCCTCCACGATCAGATCGCAAAAACTTTATTTTCTTGTTACGATGATTTTCCACTTCACTCTGAAATTCTTTGAACTTTTCAAATGTTTCAGACTTATGTTTCATTAAGTAGATATACCCATATCTGCTTAAATCATCTGTGAAGGTGAGAAAATAACGATACCCGCCACGAGCCTCAATATTCATTGGACCACATACATCAGTATGTATGATTTCCAACAAATCTGTTGCTCGCTCCATAGTTCCGGAGAACAGCGTTTTAGTCATCTTGTCCATAAGGCATGGTTCGCAAGTCCAAGTGATTCATAATCA
Source organism: Triticum urartu (assembly GCF_056163025.1). NCBI lineage: Eukaryota > Viridiplantae > Streptophyta > Magnoliopsida > Poales > Poaceae > Triticum > Triticum urartu. Next base: position 289,840,525 of record NC_141873.1, read on the forward strand.
AGTGATTCCAAAAGTCCATCAATATGGAGTTTCTTCATGCTCTTTATACCAATATGACCCAAACGGTAGTGCCACAAATAAGTTGCACTATCATTATCAACTCTACATCTTTTGGCTTCAATATTATGAATATGTGTATCACTACTATCGAGATTCAATAAGAATAGACCACTCTTTAAGGGTGCATGACCATAAAAGATATTACTCATATAAATAGAACAACCATTATTCTCGGATTTAAATGAATAACCATCTCGCATCAAACAAGATCCAGATATAATGTTCATGCTTAACGCTGGCACCAAATAACAATTATTTATGTCTAAAACTAATCCCGAAGGTAGATGTAGAGGTAGCATGCCGACGGCGATCACATCGACTTTGGAACCATTTCCCACGCGCATCGTCACCTCGTCCTTAGCCAGTCTTCACTTAATCCCTAGTCCCTGTTTCGAGTTGCAAATATTAGCAACAGAACCAGTATCAAATACCCAGGTGCTACTACGAGCTCTGGTGAGGTACACATCAATAACATGTATATCACATATACCTTTGTTCACCTTGCCATCCTTCTTATCCGCCAAATACTTGGGGCAGTTCCGCTTCAAGTGACCAGTCTGTTTGCAGTAGAAGCACTCAGTCTCAGGCTTAGGTCCAGACTTGGGTTTCTTCTCCTGAGCGGCAACTTGTTTGCCGTTCTTCTTGAAGTTCCCCTTCTTCTTCCCTTTGCCCTTTTTCCTGAAACTGGTGGTCTTATTGACCATCAACACTTGATGCTCCTTCTTGATTTCTACCTCCGCAGCCTTTAGCATCGCGAAGAGCTCGGGAATATTCTTATTCATCCCTTGCATATTATAGTTCTTCACGAAGCTTTTGTAGCTTGGTGGGAGTGATTGAAGAACTCTGTTAATGACACTATCAACATGAAGATTAACTCCCAGTTGAGTCACGTGATTATGATACCCGGACATTTTGAGTATATGCTCACTGACAAAACTATTCTCCTCCATCTTGCAGCTATAGAACTTATTGGAGACTTCATATCTCTCAATCCGGACATTTGTTTGAAATATTAACTTCAACTCCTAGAACATCTCATATGCTCCATGACGTTCAAAACGTCGTTGAAGTCCCAGTTCTAAGCCGTAAAGCATGGCACACTGAACTATCGAGTAGTCATCAGCTTTACTCTGCCAAACGTTCTTAACGTTGTCAGCAACATTTGTAGCAGGCCTGGCACCCAGCGGTGCTTCCAGGACGTAATTCTTCTGTGCACCAATGAGGATAATCCTCAAGTTATGGACCCAGTCCGTGCAATTGCTACCATCATCTTTCAACTTTTCTTTCTCAAGGAACGCATTAAAATTCAACGGAACAACAGCACGGGCCATCTATCTACAACAACATAGATAAGCAAAATACTATCAGGTACTAAGTTCATGATAAATTTAAGTTCAACTAATCATATTACTTAGGAACTCCCACTTAGATAGACATCCCTCTAATCATCTAAGTGATCATGTGATCCATATCAACTAAACCATGACCGATCATCACGTGAAATGGAGTAGTTTTCAATGGTGAACATCACTATGTTGATCATATCTACTATATGATTCACGCTCGACCTTTCTATCTTAGTGTTCCGAGGCCATATCTGCATATGCTAGGCTCGTCAAGTTTAACCCGAGTATTCTGCGTGTGCAAAACTGGCTTGCACCCGTTGTAGATGGACGTAGAGCTTATCACACCCGATCATCACGTGGTGTCTCGGCACGACAAACTTTGGCAATGATGCATACTCAGGGAGAACACTTTTATCTTGATATTTAGTGAGAGATCATCTTATAATGCTACCATCAAACAAAGCAGAATAAGATGCATAAAGGATAAACATCACATGCAATCAATATAAGTGATATGATATGGCCATCATCATCTTGTGCTTCTGATCTCCATCTCTGAAGCACCGTCATGATCACCATCGTCACCGGTGCGACACCTTGATCTCCATTGTAGCATCGTTGTCGTCTCGCCAACTATTGCTTCTATGACTATCGCTACCGCTTAGTGATAAAGTAAAGCAATTACAGGGCGATTGCATTGCATACAATAAAGCGACAACCATATGGCTCCTGCCAGTTGCCGATAACTCCGTTACAAAACATGATCATCTCATACAATAGCATCATGTATTGACCATATCACATCACAACATGCCCTGCAAAAACAAGTTAGATGTCCTCTACTTTGTTGTTGCAAGTTTTACGTCGCTGCTACGGGCTGAGCAAGAACCGCTCTTACCTACGCATCAAAACCACAACAATAGTTCGTCAAGTTGGTGTTGTTTTAACCTTCTCAAGGACCGGGCATAGCCACACTCAGTTCAACTAAAGTTGGAGAAACTGACACCCGCCAGCCACATGTGTGCAAAGCACGTCGGTAGAACCAGTCTCGCGTAAGCGTACGCGTAATGTCGGTCCGGGCCGCTTCATCCAACAATACTGCCAAACCATAGTATGACATGCTGGTAAGCAGTATGACTTGTATCGCCCACAACTCACTTGTGTTCTACTCATGCATATAACATCAACACATAAAACCTGGCTCGGATGCCACTGTTGGGGAATGTAGTAATTTCAAAATTTTCCTACGCACACGCAAGATCATGGTGATGCATAGCAACGAGAGGGGAGAGTGTCGTCCACGTACCCTCGTAGACCGTTAAGCGGAAGCGTTATAACAACACGGTTGATGTAGTCGTACGTCTTCATGATCGACCGATCCTCAGCACCGAACGTACGGCACCTCCGCGTTCAGCACATGTTCAGCTCGGTGACGTCCCGCGAACTCACGATCCAGTAGAGCTCGGGGAAGAGTTTCATCAGCACGACAGCGTGGTGACGATGTTGATGAAGTGTGCTTCGCCTAAACACCGCTAAAGTATGACCGAGGTGGATTATGGTGGAGGGGGCACCGCACACGGCTGGAGAGATCTCAATGATCAACTTGTGTGTCTAGAGGTGCCCCCTGCCCCCGTATATAAAGGATCAAGGGGGAGAGGCGGCCGTCCAGGAGGAGGCGCGCCAGGAGGAGTCCTACTCCCACCGGGAGTAGGACTTCCTCCTTTCCTAGTTGGAATAGGAGAAGGGGGAAGGAGGAGGGAGAGAGGAAGGAAAGGGGGGCGCCCCCCCCCTCCTTGTCCAATTCGGACTAGAGGGAGAGGGGTGTGCGGCCTGCCCTGGCAGCCCCTCCTCTCTTCCACTAAGGCCCATCATGGCCCATTAAACCCCTGCCGGGGTTCCGGTAACCCCCGGTACTCCGGTAAAATCCTGATTTCACCCGAAACACTTCTGATATCCAAATATAGGCTTTCAATATATAAATCTTTATGTATCAACCATTTTGAGACTCCTCGTCATGTCCGTGATCACATCCGGGACTCCGAACTACCTTCGGTACATCAAAACATATAAACTCATAAAACCGATCATCACAGAACTTTAAGCGTGCGGACCCTACGGGTTCGAGAACTATGTAGACATGACCGAAACACGTTTCCGGTCAATAACCAATAGCGGAACCTGGATGCTCATATTGGTTCCTACATATTCTTCGAAGATCTTTATCAGTCAAACCGCACAACACTATGCGTTGTTCTCTTTGTCATCAGTATGTTACTTGCCCGAGATTCGATCGTCGGTATCCAATACCTCGTTCAATCTCGTCACTGGTAAGTATCTTTACTCGTTCCGTAATACATCATCCTGTAACTAACTCATTAGTTATCATGCTTGCAAGGCTTATAGTGATGTGTATTACCGAGAGGGCCCAGAGATACCTCTCCGACAATCAGAGTGACAAATCCTAATCTTGATCTATGCCAACTCAACAAGTACCATCGGAAACACCTGTAGAGCACCTTTATGATCACCCAGTTACGTTGTGACATTTGGTAGCACACAAAGTGTTCCTCCGGTATTTGGGGGTTGCATAATCTCATAGTCATAAGAACATGTATAAGTCACGAAGAAAGCAATAGCAGTAAACAGACGATCAAGTGCTAAGCTAACGAAATGGGTCAAGTCAATCACATCATTCTCCTAATGATGTGATCCCATTGATCAAATAACAACTCATGTCTATGGTTAGGAAACTTAACCATCTTTGATCAATGAGCTAGTCAAGTAGAGGCATACTAGTGACACTATGTTTGTCTATGTATTCACGCATGTATTGTGTTTCCGGTTAATACAATTCTAGCATGAATAATAAACATTTATCATGAAATAAGGAAATAAATAATAACTTTATTATTGACTCTAGGGCATATTTCCTTCAATAAAATGTTGAAACTTTTTGCACAATAAACTCTGATAGATTTTCTACAGTGTGGTAAATTTTCATAATTTTTGGAGTGAAATAAGTATTGATACTCTTGCATTATTGACAGACTGTACTATTTTGGTATATTGTTGTTGTGTTTGCTTGTTTAATGATTCTATTTGAGGATAGGAGTATTAAATATGCAGAGGCATTTAGTATGCAATGTTGAATAATAATGCTAGTTATTTGCTACAGTAGAGAATGATAAGGTTTTTGCATTGGTTTATACTAACTTATCTCATGAGTTCTTGTTGAGTTTTGTGCGGATGAAGTTTTTAAGATTTAGGGAAACCGTGATATAAAAGGAATTAAGGATACACAAAAACTAAAGCTTGGGGATGCCGAAGTCATCCCAAGGTAATATTTCAAGAAGTCTCAAGCATCTAAGCTTGGGGATGCCCCGGTAGGCATCCCACCTTTCTTCATCAACAATTATCGGTTAGTATTGGTTGAGCCTAAGTTTTTGCTTCTCCACATGAGTTGTGCTATTCTTGGAATTTCATTTTGTTTTGCTTGATGTTTTAATAAAATACTTAGATCTGAAAGTTTTTAAATAAAAGAGAGTCCTCACATAGCTACCCCTTCACTTAACTACTCGCTTGATCTTCACTTATATCTTTTTGGAGTAGCTTGTCATTTACTCTTGTGCTTCACTTATATCCTATGAGTAAATTGTTGAATAAATTGAATATCATGAAGTTGAAATCATATGTTCATATCATGCCTAGTAGTAGCTTCACATTGGGTTTAGAAAGTGAAATCTTTTGAAGCTTGACCATCACAATATTGGTCATACAAGCAATTCCTAAATGATTACTATAAGGAAGATAACTATTACATGCAAATACACTATCTTGGAAATCTTTTGTGGTTGTGAGCCCCCATCAAAATATTATATGCCAAAATTGTTGATGTTGGACAAGGAAGACAACGTAATGGTTTATGTTTGTTCATATTCACTTAGAAGTTATATTTTCTTAGATCCTTCAACATGTGGTGCTTGCCCCCCATCTTTGCTAGCCAAAAATTCCGCACCAAGTAGAGATACTACTTGTGCATCCAAAAATCTTTAAACCCACATCTTATTTTCAAGAGTCCGCCATACCTACCTAAGGATTGAGCAAGAACCTTCAAGTAAGTTGTCATCGGTGCAATGAGGCAATACAAATTGCTTCTAAAAGTGTTAGATCATTTAGTGCAAGAGAAAATTGAGCGTTATACGAACTTGTGATGGCAAAGAATAAAAGTGATAGACTGCATAATAAAGGTTGCTATCATAAGGGGCAATATAACGTTATATTCTTTTGCACTAAGGGATTGAGCATACAAACAAAAAGCGCATGGCAACCTCTACTTCCCTCTGCGAAGGGCCTATCTTTTACTTTTATGTATTTACTTTCATGCAAGAGTCAAAGTTTTTCTCTCTATTCCTTTTTTCTCTTTTGGCAAGCATCATGTGGTGGGGAAAGATCTAGGCACATATATCTAGTTGGATATGGGTAGCATGAGTTATTATTGTTGACATCACCCTTGAGGTGAATATGTTGGGAGGCGAAATTATAAGCCCCTACCTTTCTATGTGTCCGGTTGAAATGTTTCGCTCATGTGTATGTGGTGAGTGTTAGCAATCATAGAAGACTATATGATGGTTGAGTATGTGGAGCTCTTACTTAAACTCTGTTGAACAAGTTGAATTACAATTGCTTGGTGACTGAGAACATAGGTTGTTGAGTTTCAAGAGATTTCGTTGTTTGAACCTTAACATGTGAATTGGTAGCTACTTTAACATGAGAAGTTTTATAGGAAAGAATTGTTGTTATGATGCTAGTAAAAGTGGTTGAAATTGTCATTGATCAAACTTGTGCACTTTGCTAGCATTCACACTTCATAAATTATTTCTTTTATCATTTACCTACTCGAGGACGAGTAGGAATTAACCTTGGGGATGCTAATATGTCTCCAACGTATATATAATTTATAAAGTATTAATGCTAATATATTATCATTCTTGGACATTTTACAATCATTTTATAGCAACTTTATATCATTTTTTGGGACTAACCTATTGACCCAGTGCCAGTTGTTGTTTTTTGCTTGTTTTTTACATCGCAGGAAATCAATATCAAACGGAGTCCAAACACCGCGAAACTTTTTGTGGATTTTTTATGGACTGGAAGACCTCCAATGGGCCAGAGAAACACCTGGGGGTGCCCCGAGGGGGGCACAACCCACCAGGGTGCGCCTCCTCTTCGTCCTATAAATTGCCAAATATTCCAAAACCCTCGGGGGTAACCCTAGATCAGAAGTTCCGCCATCGCAAGGCTCTATAGCCATGAGAAATCAATCTAGACCCCATTCCGGCACCCTGTCGAAGGGGCGAATCATCACCGGTGGCCATCTTCATCATCCCGGCGGCCACCATGATGAGGAGGGAGTAGTCCACCCTCGGGGCTGAGGTTTTGTACCAGTAGTTATGTGTTTAATCTCTCTCTCTCTCTCTCTCGTGTTCTTGAGATGTCACGATCTTGATGTATCGCGGGCTTTGTTAATATAGTCAGATCATATTGTGTTTTCCCCTCTCTATCTTGCTGTGATGAATTGAGTTTTTCCCTTTGAGATTTCGTTGTTATCGGGTTGAATACTTTTATGGATTTGAGAGCACTTGATATATGTCTTGCATATGAATACTCATGGTGACAATGGGGTATAATATTGATTCACCTGATATGTGTTTTGGCACTCAACTCGCGGATTCCCGCGGTGACATTGGGGTAATCTATGCATAGGAGTAGATGCACGTTCTCGCCTTTTGTTTCTCCGGTAGAAATCTTGGGGCACTCTTTGAGGTTCTTTGTGTTGGATTGAGTATTATGAATCTGAAATTATTTGGTGTTATTTTAGTACGAACTCTTGGATAGATCGATCGGAAAGAATAGCTTCGAGGTGGTTTCGTACCCTACAAACGATTTCTTCGTATGTTCTGCGCTAGATAGGAACTTTGGAGTGATTCTTCGTTGCACATTGAGGGATGGTTATATGATCAAATTATATTAGCATTGTTGAGAGATTGCACTAGATAAAGTACGGACCCTAGGCCTCATTTTCAAGCATTGCAATACCGTTTTTGTGCTCGTTTACTATTTGCTACCTTGTTGTTTTTATTTATTCAGATTATAAAAATATATATCTACGATCCGTATTACACTTTTATCACCATCTCTTCGCCGAACTAGTGCACCTATACAAATTGCCATTGTATTTGGTGTGTTCGGGACACAAGAGACTCTTTGTTATTTGGTTGCAGGGTTGTTTGAGAGAGACCATCTTCATCCTATGGCTCCCACGGATTGATAAACCTTAGGTCATCCACTTGAGGGAAAATTGCTACTGTCCTACAAAACTCTACGCTTGGAGGCCCAACACAAGTCTACAAGAACAAGTTGCATAGTAGACATCAGCCACTCAGCCAGTGGCATCTTTGTTGTTCATGATCTCAGACAGAGGGATGTCACTTATCACCGTGACTAAGTGTTCTTGAAAGTAATGCGCCACCTTTTTTGCATTTAGGTATATTTCATATACTAGCTTCTGATAATGCGGATACCTTTGTTTGGAAGGGGTCAGCACTTCGGAGATGTAGTAGACTGGTTGTTGGAGCTTGAAGGTTTTGCCTTGTTCTTCCCATTGGGCACACCCACTGGGTGTTTATGATCCAGTGAGTCGGGGCATGATGAGTGCACCCACAGGGTTTAGTCCCCGAGGCTCTTGTCGACTGGAGCAGTCGGTGGTAGTCTTAGAACTTGTGGACATTCCGCCATGAGGTTGTCTGTAGTTTTTTTAACTTAGGTGAAAACTGCAAACAGTGGGCGCCAACTATTGGGGCTACGATCCTGACAATGAGTACTAGGGGTACGAATAAGGGGAAGAACCTAGCTACGGCGCAGGTGTAACACTCGGTCTTTAGCGAGTTCAGGCCCCTCTCGGCGTAGGTAAAAGCCCTACATCTTGTGCCCTTAGGCTTGCTTTGATTTGATGGGTATGATTACAGAGATTGCTCGTGCCCTGGTTATGGAGAGGGGTGCAGCTTATATAGAGTACGCTGCAACCCCATGTCTCGCACGCCGCCGAGGTTATTAATGACATTGAATGAGTTAGTTACTAGTGTAATGAGCCTCTACTACAACAGTTACATGTAACGATAGGTATAACTCTATTTAGTGGATGACTTAGGATTCCTCGACCGTTGCAGCTCCCACGACGTCCTCCTGCCCTCTATGTCCGAGTGGTGATCCATCAGTCGGGTGACGTGTGATCGTCCGAGTGCCGTTGAGCTGTCCGAGTGAACTTCTTGATGTATGCATCCGAATTTTGGCATGGTCCAGGGACCTTCCTATGATGGTGATGGGCCCATGTGGGTCCCAAACGATGGGTCCTTAACCCTACCTGGAATAGGTGACCACATCACCTAGAGCAGCCGCCCACTGTCCCCCCCTCAAGGCCGACCCTGCTTGTTGATACGACCATTTTGCATGATGATTTTCTACTATTATTTATCTAGTTTTGAAGTTACATTTCATATTATGATACAATTCTAATGTATTTTCTCTCTTAAAGTGCAAGATACACCAAAGAAGAGGGATTACCGGTTGTTGATTCTGACCTACAAAAGCTACTACAGAGATAGCAATTATCCAAAGCTCAAAATGAAGTGAAATTTTACGGAGATTATTTTGGAGTATATAAAAAAATACTAGAAGTAAGAAGTACCAAACAAGAGCCTTGATGGGCCCACAAGCCTTGGGGCGCAGCCACCCCCAGGCCTGCCAACCAGGCTTCTGGGGCCCACAGAGGTCCTCTCCCGACGCCCTTCACATATATGAAGCCATTTACCCTAGAAAAAGGAACACTTTCGAGACTAGTCGCCGCCATCTCGAGGTGAAACCAGGGCAGGAGCAGTCTTTCTATTCGGCAGAGCGGTTCTGCCAAGGAAACTTCCCTCCGGGAAGGGGAAATCGAAGCCCTCATTATTACTAACATCCTCTCGTCTAGGGAGTCTTCATCTTCATCAACATATTCACCAGCGCCATCTCATCTCCAAACCCTAGTTCATCTCTTGTGTTCAATCTTTGTATCAAACCCCATATTGGTACCTGGGGTGCTAGTAGTGTTGAGTGCATCTTGTAGTTGATGCTAGTTGGTTTACTTGGTGGAAGATATCATTGTGTTCATATTGTTGATTGCATACTTATACCTATTGAACATGTTCAATATTATGAGTTGTGAGTAGTTCAATTTGTTCTTGAGGACATGAAATAAGTCTTGTTATTAGTAATCATGCGAAGTTGATCACCGTTCAATGTTTTGATATTATGTTGTTTTGTTCTTCCTCTAGTGGTGTTATGTGAACGTCAACTACATGACACTTCGCCATCTTTGGGCCTACGGGATGGCATCGTGGATTAGTTTGTAGATGATGACTTGTGGGAGTGACTGAAACCTAAAGCCAATTTATGAATTTGTTCCATGAGGGGTTGTTTTGGATCCGCATGTTTGCTCTGTTTAGATTTATCTTAATTACTTCTCTTGTATTTGTGATGCTTTCATGAAGGTATAATCACTAGTAGAAAAAGGGTCAAATGTTTAGCTCATTAGTCTCGGTTTGTATTTGAGCCGGCACTAATGTGACCAATAGTGCCGGTTCCAACGGCTAGGCGGGTGGCGCTCATTAGTACCGGTTCGTGGTGAACCTTTAATACCGGTTCGTGCCACGAACTGGTACTAACGAGGTGTTGGCCTTTAGTACGGGTTGGTGGCTCCAACCGGTACTAAAGACCCCCCCCCTTAGTACCGGTTGGAGCCACCAACCGGTACTAAAGGTGGTGGCCTTTAGTACGGGTTGGTGGCTCTAACCGGTACTAAAGACCCTCCCCCTTTAGTACCAGTTCGATCCACCAACCGGTATTAAAGGTGGTGCGCTGCCACCCGCAGTGCACAATGTTTAGTCCTACCTCGCTAGTTGAGAGGAGCTCGCACCGGTTTATAAGCCCCGCCACGGCTACCGTGTCGAGCTCCTCTCTAAGCAGGCCTTTGTGGGCCTATTGCAAGTCTTCTTCCCTGTGGGGCCTACTGGGCCATACGGGCCTGCATCTTGGCCCAACTAGAGGTTGGGTTTCTAGTCGTATGCAGGCCGTGCCGGTCCAGTAGACGGGCTGTTTTTGCTTTATTTCAAAAAAACAAAAAAGGGACTGAAGGCCCTCCAGACCACGGCGCGCCTCGCGCCACGTGGTGGGCCTTTGGTCCCGGTTCGTGTTGAACCGGGACTAAAGGGGGGACCTTTAGTACCCACCCTTTAGTGTCGGTTCCAGAACCGGTACTAAAGGTCCTTACGAACCGGTACTAAAAGTCGTTTATCTACTAGTGAATCGTAAGTAGGTGTAGGTTCAAGTAAGAACAGTACCTTAGCTTCGGTCCACCCACATAACACTTAGCAAGGCAATGAACGTAAGTCGATGAATTGTGGTGAAAGTAACTTGATGACACTCCCGTGTGTCCTCAAGAGCATTTTAATCACTATAAGAAATATCACCAGCTTGTCCTTAGCATAATTAAGGATTGGGCCGATTGCTGCACCTTGGTACTTTTACTACTTGTTACCAATTATCTTGTTACCGAACTATCTATCAAAACTATCTTACAACACTTGTAGAGAATACCTTCCTCAAAACAGCCTATCAATTCCTTCTTCTCCTCATTGGGGTTCGACACTCTTACTTATCGAAATGACTTTGATTGATCCCCGATACCTGTGGGTCATCTCTTCTAGACTTGCCAAAGAACAATTTGCGACAGTCCTAAGATTGCCATATGATCTACCCCGAGTGTTGGGTGGGTTCTATCAAACTTAGCTCAAGGAAAATAGGGTGAAGACTTTCGTGTCTTTAGAGCTTTGGCTCAACCCCTCCAACCAAATATAGATTTGTGCCAACAACTTAGAATTGGCTCAACAAATCATGTGTGTTCGAGCTAGCCGGTTCCTTTTCCTCGAGTCTACCTTACTTACTTTATGCATTTGGCATGGTGTGAAGAATTCTCTCTCTCTCTCTCTAGATACTTACCTATTCCACTGCTATTCTCAACACTTAGTTTTGTATTCAATTTCATTGTAATGAAGTGCTTCTGTTTTTGTTAGACTTTTATTTGTACCGCTAATTCATTATCAGGCTATCATCTACTAATTTAACAAATACATAATCTCAATAATCACAATCATGGTTGCCCAGTATGTCTATATTTCGTAGAGAAAAAATCTATAGTAACCATACCCATCAATTATGGCATTTCGAAATATTGTACGCCAGTACAATTATTATTTTTCTTATATACACGTGTCTTGCCTTGGCACCTCACATCACTTTATCCATATTGTGCACTGAAATAATTGATCCTCATCTTGTAAAGTTGGCATTGTGGAAGCAACCAACAAATAATCAAACGCAATCTGAGTCTAACTAAGATTGTTAGGTTCTTGTGATGGAACCAGTTCATCAAGTTTCAAGTCCTAAACTCGACACCGGTGCACACATTTTCTTGGATTTATTTTAATTTTCTGGCAATATTTGTTCAATGGGAAGAGACGTTTCCATCAACTACGATGCGCCTATGGTGATTTCGTCAATCTCAAGATGTAGTGCCAGCTCAGTATCCTGAAGGAGCTCGTAGGGGTGACGGCATATGCGTGCATATGAGAAACTTCGATTGTACATTGTTAAAAATAATTCAACACATGTTATATGTACTTTGCCAGATGCCAGTGCATAGTATCACGTGTGGTTAAGTTGCCAAAATAAAGATGGTTTCATTATATCATGAAAGCACTTATGTACGGATATTTGAATCACAAATTATGATTTAGATGTATCTCGATGTATTTCAGTATTAGATACATCCGTTTGAGTCACACTTAATATGAGACGAAGAAAGTGCATGCGATCCATATAGCTGGGATGGCTCAATTGTTTGCCATTAGTTTGGAAGAATTTGAAAGTTTTAGGGACTCTTTCGTTCGCATCATTCTATTTTTTGCCATTAGATTGGGTTCCACTATAAAGAAATTAATGAACAAAGCAAAGAAAAATCATCCAGATTTAATGTAATAAAAACAACAAACAGAAAAACCTAAAAGTTTCTAATCTAGCTAGCTGGTGCGCACGCACCGCTAAAAGCAAAAAGTAAAAGTAAAATACGGCTCCATATGTACACAAAATGAATCAAATGTCTTGACACATTCTTTATTCTGCGAAAATGATCAGATCTATTGTAAAAGATCACCGAAAATACAAAGCAAAATGACATCGAGATTCCGAATCCATCGCACGACTACTACTGTCGCTAGAACGAGCCACTGGCGTGCCACTATCTCCGCTCCCATATTGGAGCCGGCTTGGCCTTATCGACGATAGTTGGGAAGTCTTTGTACACGTGCCCCTAAGGACCAATGCCCCGAAGCCACAGTTGTCGCTGTTGAACCCTTGCATACATCTGAAATACCCGACACCAAATCTCGCTACATGACTAGAAATCCTAACCTCACCACCCCAAGGAGACAACAAGAATCTACGCCGGAGCTCCGTCAACTACATCCAGACGGATGAACTCGAGGAGGATCGAAGTCTGGAAGACAAAATCGAAGAAGAAGCATTGCAATCTGCCCGAGCATCGCGCCCGTGAGGACAAAAAAACCCTAACCTAGACTACTAACCGGTGCGGGGCACCGGGATTCCCCTCCCTACCACTGGCCGCCGGAGCGGTAGGCAAAGGGGAGTCGAATCCATAGGCTCGTCGATGAAGCATGGAGGGGAGAGTTTGCCCTAGCCACCTAGGATTAGGGGAGGAAACAAGAGAGCGGTTACTTAATTTGAAAAAGGGTATGTGATGACTTCCTCTTAACACATTCTCTTTCGAACAGAAACTAGAAAACCATGAATAAGTATAGCAAATTATTTGATCCTCCACCGGAGGATGAATGCTTGAGATTTACTCCCTCCGTTCGGTGAAGAGTGTATGTTTGGCTTTAAAATTTGTTCACAAGGGAGTGTAATTTTATCTTCCTAATGCATTTTAAAGTAGAAAAAAAATATTTCTCTCTCATCACATGATAATCAAGACCAATAATATTCTACACATGGTCTTCTTAATTTCTGCATGCACTTAGGTCATTTGGGGTTGAGTAATTAAAAAGATGAGAGATGGTGGCTTGTATCTTTTCAATGCATTTTTTTATTCACTTTATAATTTGTCCTAAAAATTTTATATGTCAATTCTCACCGGACGGGGGAGTAAGGGTTAAGTGACCATAGAAACAAAAATACTGTTCATAGTGGAAAAAAAAACTAAGAATAGTTCTAGTAGTACGAAATTGCTATTAGCTTAAGATCAGACCTAAGCTATGTTTGCCTTGTTTCGTGACGAGATACTTCCTCTGTAAACTAATATAAAAACGTTTAGATCACTATTTTAGTGATCTAAATACTCTTATATTAGTTTACATGGGGATAACTTTTCTTCCCTGGCCTTCTCTTTATCGGTAGCTCGAGCTGTGAGCCCACCGGCAATTATTACGGGCGACCATTCCATGGCGTTCCACTTTCGTGACACCCACTTTTGCAATGGTGATCATACCGGGACCACTCCGAACGGACGGACTCGGTGCAACAACCCATTCATCCGACGGCCAGCCCTCCCTCCCGTGACGTCGGCGCGCGTACAACAACTAGGTCATGCACGAAGCTCGATCTGGCTCCGTGGGAGGGGCATTCGGGTAACTCTCTCCGGGCACTCATTTCTGTTGGGGCAGGTCGCTTTGGCACCCTCTCCTCTCGCCTGTCGCGACGCGGAGACGAGGCGAGCACGGTGGCCACGTGGCGCACCGTCGCGGCGGCAGACGCTTGGCGAGCCGCGAGAGGCTGGCGCGCTGGACGGGCACGTGATGCGGGGCCCCCGTGGAGGCTGGGCTGTCGCTCTCGCCCTGTGCCTTCGCTTGCAGGATCCGATGGCAAAGGGAGCTCTGTGTGTGAGAGGAGAGAGAGGGGGAGGGGGTGTGCCGTGTTGCGGTAAGGGGAGCAGCGTCCGTGCAGGATACCGTCGGGTTAGTAATGACAGCAGTACGGCAGACCGTTGACATCTGAGGCTTCGCTTTGGGAGCCGGGAAGACGATAACTGCACTCAACTAACAGGAAAGACTGGCTAGAGGCCAAGAGGTTTCAAGTTTTGAATCCCTTCCTGTTCGCCAGATCTTTAAACATTTTCCGTCCGTGTGCCAAGTGAGACTACTACTCCTTGCTACGCCAAACGAGGCTTTTTAAATCTCTGCAACAAGCAACTAGCTAATCTTTTTTGCGGGTGAAGGAACTAGCTAATCTTGATTTAAGGAAAAACTAATCTTGACCTGATCCATTTTTGAGGTCGCACGAAAAAAATCACCATAAACATTTTGAGAAATAAAAATGTTAATTAAACAATAATGCCGGCCACAAAGGCCGGCGAGAGTCCACAAGTCCATTTTTACATTAATTAAAATATTAAATAAAACTAACGAGGAGGCGCGCTGCCCTAGACGTCCTCGTCGTCGTTGTCAGGGCCGGCGAGGCGATTAGCATCAGTGCCAGGCCAGCCCAACGGAACGCCGTCGAACGGGCTCTAGCGACGTCATCCGTCGACGGTTGTACCGCCGCCGGCTAGGCTGCCCCATCGCGGGAAGGGCGCTCGTCCTCCTCCGCGTCGCGGCGCTCGTCCTCCACATCGCGCTCCAGCTGCTCGAGGTACCCGCCTTCGCAACGCTCCTCGGCCAGCCTTTGCTGCCGCCATTGCTCGAGGTAGAGCTGCTCCTGAGTCGGCGTCGCCCCCAACCAGGTTGGTGGCGCGCTGACCCACTCACGCACCACCCCGGTCCATGAGTAGCGCTCGATGGGGGTCGGCTCCGGCTTGGCCTTGACGGGGGACGACGGCCTCAAAGGTGGCACGACGCAGTCGCCGGCCGCGGAGAGGACGACGGCCTCCGCAATGTGCGCCTGGTACGCCGCCTTCTCCTCCTCCTTCCGTCGCTCATCCTCCTGCTTTCACGGACGGCAGCCGCCAGTGCCGCCTGGTAGGCGTCCTCCGCCTCCTGGTCCTCGTCGCTCATGACGAGGGGATGCGGCGGGGAGCCATGCCGCACGTCGCGGACGTCGCGCCTCCTGGCCTCCTCGTGCTCGAATGCGAACTATTGCTCCCAAGCGGGAGAGTCCAATGGGTAGGCGGGGTCGCGGCGCTGCTCCGACACAGCAGCTGCCACCGGCGCCGCACCTCCTTCGCGTGCGCCCGCGCCGACTGCGCCGCCGCCGGTACTGGGATCCTCTCCAGATCCAAGTGCCAGTCGTGTGGTAGCGTCACGTCGGGATATGGGAGGGGGTCACGGTGCTCCCAGTACCGCTTAGCCTAGTGCACTGGGACGTTGATGCACTACCGAGGCCGGCGGGAAGACGCCGGCGGAGGCGAGGGGAAGTAGGGAGAAGGGGGCGGTGGGGGCGGCGGGGGTCTTGCCCTTGCCCTTGTCGGAGAAGAAGCCCATGGCGGTGGCTAGGGTTTTTCACCGACAGGGGGGCACATTGGGTGGCGAGATGGGGACGGGGGCATATGGAAGTGGATGAGGATAGACCCCCACCGCACGCTCGGATTAAAAAATGTCGACCGCCATCGCTGACGCATGGGCCCATGGTGGGCGGACGCCATTAATAAAGACGAACGCGATAGTTGGGCGGCCACCAGGTGAGGACACGGCGGACACCGAAAGGACAAGCAGCGCGTCAACTTCTCGTCCGCGCCGATGCATTTCAGCCACAAATTTGGGCCGGAAATGGATCCGCGCGGACGCCAAGCGGACGGGTTTTGAGAATGGGTTGGCACGTTGGGCCAGCACTTCATGTCCAGGAGTAGGTGTTTGGAACACCGCTTCGGTGCATCAACGCATTGGGCCAGCACCTGGCATGGAGTAGGTGTTTGGAACACCGCTTCATGTCTGAGGTGAAAATCATTGCTCTAGCCTTTATTAGTCATGCCTTGTAGTGGCGAACTTGCATCGTTACCTTGTTCAATGTGTTGTCTCCTTGACGTGGCGACGATGACATGAGGGCGTGTATCCTTTCTAAAGGTGTTATTGTGGAAGAAGTCGACTTAGTCGTAGGTATTATATTTATATTCATTTCTTATAATGTTTCTACTATTGGTGTTTATGTTTTGTACTCTATTTGTTGACGTGTTTGGCCTCATTGCCTTGCATTAACTTCAATAAATATGGTTGTTTGCATCTCTTTGATGCAGAGGCTGAGGGTTTCAACCTTCTTTCAAAAAAACTATTCATCTCCTCCACTGGTCGCCTTTGCATGCCTACACCACGTATAAGAAAATTAAATGCAAAGTCAGCAATGAGGAAGAAACCGCTGGTGTAACTGAGGAACCGCCAACACCTTTCATATTAGACATTGCCCTCATGGGATTGCCATACTTGACTCCTGCTTTCAGTCTCACAAATTCTCTCACCTCCTCCTTCACAACTGTGTAAAAAAGGCAACTAAAAATCCCAGGTTCCACTTGGTGTTCTCCTTGCTGGTTTGGTGCCTACATCATCAAGGCGTCGTCCATGGTGCCTTGCTCACCCTCTCCCTTTTCAATCTCTATATGGGTGAAGATAACTACGCTCTTCTCTATGTAGGTTGTCTCCGGTCGGTTCACCACAATCGATCCAACCACTAGGGTCTGGAGGTGTGTTTCTTTGTGGCCTGTGGGGACGCTCTGGTACCGACGCCGACCTTAGACATGGAGTGAATGCAATGCGGGGCAGTGACTCATTCTGCCCTAGAAGGGTCAGGCTGTAGGTGACTCTGGACGAGGCGTCCTCACGTGCTTCGGGCCAGACAGTGGCGGTGAAGGCGACGAGGAGACGAAGCAAGAGCCACAACAGCAACACACGATGATGAATCTGCAGTTGCTATCCTTGGATGACCTGTCGTGGATGCTGGCGACCATGAGCCTACATGCCTTCACCTTGGAGGAACTCAAGTCTGTGACCAAGAACTTCTCCATCTTCAACTTCCTTGGTGAAGCCGGCTTTGATCTACAAGGTCTCTATCGATGGCGGCATCCATGCCGACCTCGCCCTATAGTAGGTGGTCATCAACTTCAAGTACCTAGACCATGACACCGACAACATCCAGAGGTCCACAAGAGGATGCCATAAATCTCCTCCAGATGCCTGGTGCTATCAGATGCAAAGGGAACACGTACATTCTACAACATATAGGAGCAAGAAAAAGAGAAAAGGATGCTTATGCCAACATCTAGAGGCAAGAATAACCTTTGTTTTTTATCCCACAAACCCCTATATTGCTGCATGTTTTCCTAACTTAGTCAATTGGTTGTTCTTAAGATTTGTTACATGTTTTACTATGCAGATTTATGGCAACAAAGAGGAACTGGATCCTTGGTTAACTTGTCATTCTTAATATTTGTTATATGTTTACTAAGTAGATTCATGGCAACCCTTACGGTGATAGGGTTCTGAGTATTTACGTTCCATGTATGATCATGCGATATCCATGCTTTCTGCATGTTGTAAATCTCAATTCAAGGGAAATGGAATCGGTTCGTTGTTTGTGTTTGGGCATGTGGTGCATCAACTTTAATGACACCTAAAAGCACAAGTGCTCCCTGGGTGATTTTGGTAATTAATGTCAACATATCTCTTGTTGGACTAATGGTTTTATCTAGTATGTTTCAGATAAGTTCGACAATGGAGTGGCATGGACAAGAGGATGTGGAACCCCTTCAAAATGCTAAGGACACATGTTCGCAAAAGCTCAAGACTCTTCATCTTTATTTTAGTGATCCAAGATCACACTGAGTCCATAGGAAAGTCAGTACTATTAAAAGGGGATGAGGTGTTGCTTAATGGCTTACTTGCTCAGATGCTTAGTGATATTTCTCCAAAACCCTCAACCACTTTCTCCATCCAAATATGTCCAAATCCTAAACTCCAACTCGTCCCCACCGATTCTTTCCATCTAGAGCCATCGAGTTCATATGACAGATCCATGCGAGAAACCCTAACAGTTCAGTCTCACCGATGTAGGTCTCGGTCTCACCGAGATGGCCTTGCCAGCGCTCTGTGACTTGTTGCATTTATTTCGGTCTCACCGAGTTATGCAATCGATCTCACCGAGTTGGCTTGACAGATTCTCTATTGCTTATTGCTTCACTTTGGTCTCACCGAGTTGATGCAATCGGTGCCACCGAGATGATGTTTCCCCTAACCCCTAGCACATCGGTCCCACCAAGTTGCTCGAGTCGGTCCCACCGAGATTCCTAACGTTCACATTTTTGAACAGATCGGTGCCACCGAGTTTAACCATTCGGTCCCACCGAGATGAGTCAAATGTGTGTAACAGTTGGATTTTCTGTGGAGGCTATATATACCCCTCCACCCCCTTCTCCATTTGTGAGAGAGTCATCAGAATGTGCCTATACTTCCACCATACATTTTCTGAGAGAGAACCACGTACTCATGTGTTGAGATCAACATATTCCATTACAACCATTTGAACCTTGATTTCTAGCCTTCCCCAAGTTGCTTTCCACTCAAATCATCTTTCCATCATAGCCAAATCTGAGAGAGAGAGAGAGAGTTGATTGTTGGGGAGACTATCATTTGAAGCACAAGAGCAAGGAGTTCATCATCAACACACCACCTATTACCTTGTGGAGAGTGGTGTCTCCTAGATCGGTTAGGTGTCGCTTGGGAGCCTCCGTCAAGATGTGGAGTTGAACCAAGAATTTTGTAAGGGCAAGGAGACCGCCTACTTCGTGAAGATGTACCCGAGTGAGGCGAGTCCTTCATGGGCGATGGCGATGGTGGGATAGACAAGGTTGCTTCTCCGTGGACCCTTCGTGGGTGGAGCCCTCCATGTTCTCCCGTAGTCATTACCCTTCGTGGGTTGAAGTCTGCATCATTGTGGACATACGATAGCACCACCTATCGGAACCACGCCAAGAATCTCCGTGTCTCCATCGCGTTTGCAAAGTCCAATCCCATCCCTTTACTTTCTTGCAACTTGCATTATTTACTCTTTCCGCTGCATATACTCTTGTCATGCTTGCTTCAAATGTATTGTGAGTGGTTTAACATGTGCCAAACTCAACCTTAAATTGAAGAAATTAAAAACTGCCACTTTCCTTCTTAAGGGTCTAATCACCCCTTCTAGACTCCTCTTCTCGATCCTTTCAATTGGTATCAGAGCATTGGTCTCCATTGCTTTGGTTTAATCACCATTGGAGGAAGATGGATGAGTCTACATTTGGGAGTATTAGACGTAGAGTACCTATTCTTGATGGTGAGTTTTATGGTTCATGAAAAATGAGATGCTTGAGATTTTCAATGAATATAATGTGAACAAGTATATTCTTAGCCCTTATGTGCCTCCTATTAATCCTTTGCATCCTACCCCCGATGAGTATCTTGACATGGTTCGCAATAGGACTATTGATCTTATCATTAGAGGATTGACTAGAAATTTGCTTGTGTATTTGCCTACTTTTGAATGTGCATATACTATATGGAACTACCTTGAGGAATGCTTTTCGAATTATTCCTTAAAAAATCTAGATGAAATTCTTCAAAAGTTTATTGCTTCTCAAAAAATGGAGCCTAGTGATCCCAAGTTTGATGAATGTCTATTTGAGCTCTGTGATCTTATGCGTGCCAAACGAAATGTTGGAGTCATTAGTAGCATCATTTCGGAGACAAATAGAATTCATAAACTTGAGCGTTGTCATGATCATAAATCTAATGAATCACTTGCTCTAGGTGATGATCACACACATGATGATGACATTGAACATGTCTATTATGATGAAGACGAAGAAAGTGATCTTGACTTCGAGGAGACTATGAGAAATCTTAGTCTTATGGCAAACTTTCATGACTACATGGCCGGAGGGAAAGAGTGGATTCCCAAGTGGATGTACTGATCATATGATCGGAGATAAAGATATGTTCCGAGAGCTTGCTAAAAACGACAGCCCACGCAAGTATGTATCGTTTGGAGATAACTCCAAGGGCAAGGTAGCTCTATCCAAAATGTTATGCTCATTGAATCTCTTGGTTACAATCTTCTTTCTGTATCTAGACTAGCCGACTTCAGTTTCAGCGTTCTATTTACTGAAGTAGATTGCCAATTGTTTCGTAGAGATAATCATAATATGGTCTTTACCGGTATTCGTAGAGGTGATCTATACATTGTTGATTTCACAAAGAGGGCCCAACCTTGCACTTGCTTAATTGCTAAATCTTCTAAAGGTTGGTTATGGCATAGAAGGTAGGTCATGTGGGTATGCGAAATCTTGATAAGCTTATTAAAGGTGATCATATCCTTGGTGTTAAAAATGTTATATTTGACAAGGATAGAGTTTGTAGTGCTTGTCAAGCAATAAAACACATTGGATAAAGTCATCCTGTGAAGAACATCATGACCATGATAAGACCACGTGAGCTACTTCACATGGACCTCTTCGGTCCCAATACTTATAAGAGCCTTGGTGGTAACTCTTTCGGTTTGGTCATTGTCGATGAATTTTCAAGATTTACGTGGTTGCTCTTTCTTGATGACAAATTGCAGGTCCAAAATATCTTCAAGAACTTCACCAAGAAGGCCCATTCAAGTGGAAGCCTCAACTTCGCGTCAACGTGAACCACAAGTTTATTTAGAGGCATCCACAAGTGGAACACGTCAAGACGAAGGAAATGACGAAGTACAACAAGATGAACCACCTCGACCTCCTTCTCCACCTCCACAAGCGAACGAAAATGCCACCAACAGCGAAGAAGAAGATTATGAGGATGTTCCACCCCAACCCAAGCAAAATCTCTCACGAGTTAGAGCAAGAGTCTTGAGAGATCATCCTGTCGAACAAATTTTCGATGACATTCAAACCGGGAAAATCACTCGCTCTAAAACTCATTTAGCTAACTTTTGTGAACACTACTCATTCATTTCTAGTGTTGAACCTATGAAGGTAGAAGAAGCCCTTGAAGATCCGAATTGGTTAAAAGCTATGCACGAAGAGCTACACAACTTCGAGAGCAATCAAGTGTGGACATTGGTTGAAAAGACCAACGACGATCATAATGTCATTGGAACCAAATAGGTGTTTCAGAATAATCAAGATGAAGATGGACAAGTTGTACGCAAGAAGGCCCGTCTCATCGCTCAAGGCTACACTCAAGTCGAAGGTATGAACTATGGTGAGACATATGCCCCCGTTGCTAGACTTGAGTCCATTCACATTTTACTTTCTTATGCCAATCACCATGATACCACTTTATACCAAATGGACATTAAAAGTGCTTTTCTAAATGGTGAATTTTAGGAGGAAGTTTATGTTAAATAACGTCCTGGCTTTGTTAATCCCAAGAAACCTAATCATGTCTACAAACTTCACAAAACTCTTTATGGTATTAAACAAGCTCCTAGAGATTGGTATAAATACTTGACTAAGTTTCTTATTAAAAAGGATTTAAAATGGGAAAATTGATTCTACACTTTTTACTAAAAGAGTTAATGGTGAATAATTTGTGGGCCAAATTTATGTGGATGATATCATATTTGGTTCTAATAACCCCCATTTTAGTGAAAAGTTTGGAAGGCTAATGTCGGAGAAGTTTGAGATGTCTATGATGAGTGAACTCAAACTTTAAGAAGTTCAACATGCAACAAAGCAAAGGTATGAAAACACCCATGCCTACTAGTGTACATCTTGACTTGACTAAGGATGGCAATCCGGTTCACCAAAAGGTTTACCATTCTATGATTGGTTCATTGTTATATCTATGTGCATCCCATCCTGATATTATGCTAAGTGTGTGCATGTGTGCACGATATCAAGTGGCTCCTAAAGAGTGTCATCTTAAGGCCGTAAAAAGGATAGTGAGATACTTAATCCATACACCAAACTTTGGCATTTGGTATCCTAAGAGGTCATATTTTGATCTTGTTGGCTATTCCGATTCGGACTATGCCGGTGACAAGGTTGATAGGAAGTCCACTTCGAGTACTTGTCAATTTCTTGGTAGATCCCTTGTGTCTTGGTCCTCCAAGAAACAAAACTCGGTATCCTTATCCACCACTGAAGCAGAATACATTGCCACCGGATCATGTTGTGCTCAATTACTTTGGATGACCCAAACACTTAAAGAGTATGGGATACATGTGAAACATGATCCATTGCTTTGTGAGAATGAAAGTGCTATTAAGATTGCTCATAGTCACGTGCAACATTCTCGGACTAAGTATATTGAAGTTCGTCATCATTTTATTCGTGATCATGTTGCTAAAGGAGACATAAATCTTAAGCATGTTCATACCAATAAGCAATTGGCGGATATATTAACTAAACTGCTTGATAAAAAAAGATATTTTGCCGTTTGAGAGGTGAATAGAATATCATTGATGCCTCAAACTTGGAATAGAGATTCCAATTGGATACATCCAAGGCATGAGCCTTTTTGTGAATAATCCTTGATATCTCTCTTATGATGATGATCATTTGTCTTGGATACATATATGCACCCTTGCATGTTATCTAACCCTTGTAGGTACTTGGATGATCCTAAATCTAGGAGATTGCAAGTCACTCACATCTTGAGCAATTTCTACATCACCAAGTATATATGGTTTGGTTGTTGAATTCAAGGACGCATGAACTCACTCAATATATCCTTTGACTATTTCAGTATGTAAAATTTCATGATTGTCAATTTAGATACACAAGTGCTATTCCTTGCAAGACTAACCCATGTAGGAAGATGAACTTCAATCTCAAAGGGTGCTCCCAACTCCAGATGGTCTACATCAACCTTGAGCATCCAATACAAGTTCAACTACACGATCAAGATCAACACCACAACCCAATGTATGTCATTCCATCTTAGAGAAGCTTTACTCCAAGTCATGAGTTAAAGCAACTCAACAAGATGTGAACACATCAAAATGCTTAAACGAAAAATGGCAACCCCATTTTGAGCTTAAACAATGAGTATGACCTATGATAAAGTGACCTCACTTGACTCCTCAGTCAATATACTTAACATAGGTGATTTTTTGATGCCGACCATCTCTAGATGAAGTTCTCTAGTGTTCTCTTGTATCTTGTATTTCCATTGCATGTTTTCTGGCCATTGTGTCCCCTTCTAAAATGAAAAACACAAAAACCATCATCTAGATCTATTTTGTTTTCTCTGTCATTTGTTTTTTATCAAAGTTAATTCATTGCAAATCCTTATAATAATTCCTTGAAAATCCTTGTGAGATTTCATTTGCCAAGTGATTTGATTTGACAAAATTTTCCTTTGTGTGGAACTCCGTCTCACCGATCCAAGCCCATCGACCAGACCGAAACACAAGGTTTCCTTGTACACGGTTCAGCAGTACAACCGACACGGACTAACTCGGTCACACCGAAGAGCACCTTCAGTGGCTTTGCTATTTCAGAGTCACCGATGAAAATATATCGGCGTCACTGATTTCAACACTGAGAAAACATTTTGCCATTCTACATTGCCTATTTTCTTCAGCTACACTCAATGATTCTTTTCCTCTACCAGCATCTTAGGCAACATGCTCCTTTGTAGTGATTGATACTTCTCCAACGTATCTATAATTTTGATTGTTCCATGCTATTATATTACCTGTTTTGGATGTTTTATATGCATTAATATGCTATTTTATATTATTTTTGGGACTAACTTATTAACCTAGAGCCTAGTGCCAGTTTTCTGTTTTTCCTTGTTTTTGAGTTTAGTAGAGAAGGAATATCAAACGGAATAAAACTTCATGATGATTTTTCTTGGACCAGAAGACACCCAGAAGACTTGGAGTCCAAGCCAGAAGAGCCGCGAGGCGGCGGCAAGGGTGGAGGGCGCGTCCTAGGGGAAGGGGGGCGCCCCTACCTTGTGGGCCCCTCGGGACTCTCTTAACCTAGCTCTTCATCCTATATATTCACATATATTCCAAAACCTTCAAGGGGAGCCACAAAAACACTTTTTCGCCGTCACAACCTTCTATACCCATGAGATCCCATCTAGGGGCCTTTTCTGGCAATCTACCGAAGGGGTATTCGATCACGGAGGGCATCTACATCAACCCTATTGCCCTTCCCGATGAAGCGTGAGTAGTTTACCTCAGACCTGCGGGTCCATAACTAGTAGCTAGATGGCTTCTTATTTCTCTTTGATTCTCAATACCATGTTCTCCTCGATGTTCTTGGAGATCTATCCAATGTAATCTTCTTTTGCGGTGTGTTTGTCGAGATTCGATGAATTGTGGATTTATGATCAGATTATCTATGAGTATTATTTGAATCTTCTCTGAATTCTTATATGCATGATTTTATATCTTTGTATTTCTCTTCGAATTATCGTTTGGTTTGGCCAACTAGATTGGCATTTCTTGCAATGGAGAGGTGCTCAGTTTTGGGTTCAATCTTGCGGTGTCCTCACCCAGTGACAAAGTAGGGGTAGCAAGGCATGTATTCATATTGTTGCCATCAAGGATAAAAAGATGGGGTTTTCGTCATATTACTTGAGTTTATATCTCTACATCATGTCATCTTACTTAAGGCGTTACTCCATTCTTTATGAACTTAATACTCTAGATGCATGATGTATAATGGTCGATGTGTGGAGTAATAGTAGTAGATGTAGGCAGGAATCGATCTACATGACACGGACATGATGCCTATATGCATAATAATTGCCTTGTATATCATCATAACTTTGCGCTTTTCTATCAATTGCTCGACAGTAATTTATTCACCAGCTGTATTATTTGCCTTCATGAGAGAAGCGTCTAGTGAAACCTATGCCCCCCCCGGGTCTATTTCTATCATATTTGTTTCTGATCTACTATTTTGCAATCTTTTATTTTCGGATCTATAAACCAAAAAACCCAAAAATATTTTATCATTTGTTTAGTTCTATCTATCTCTATTAGATCTCACCTTTTGCAATTGACCGTGAAGGGATTGACAACTCCTTTATCGCGTTGGGTGGAAGTGTTTGATTGTTTGTGCAGGTGCATAGATTGGGGACTTGCTTGTACCTCCTACTGGTTTGATACCTTGGTTCTCTAACTGAGGGAAATACTTATCTCTACTTTGCTGCATCACCCTTTCCTCTTCAAGGGAAAAACCAACGCAAGCTCTGAAAGTAGCAGGAAGAATTTCTGGCGCCGTTGCCGGGGAGGTCTACATCAAGCCTACCAAGTACCCATCATAAACTCTCATCTCTTTCATTACATTATTCACCATTTGCCTCTTGCTCTCCTCTCCCCCACTTCTAAAACATTTTCAGAAAAATACAAAAAGATTTGCCTTTTTATTCGCCCTTTTTCCGTTCGTCTTTTCGTTTGTCTTTTGCTCGTTCGTTTGCTAGATCAATTTTTGCCACCATGTCTGAATCTGGGGAGGTAATCGCTGAAAATTTTGAGGGTCCTACTAGTATAAATCTTGAGGCAAAAATTGGATCTTGTTCGTTAGATCATGAAGCTGAGGTTCCCCCAAATTACAAAGCAAAAACTTTTCATGTGGGTGATGGTAATATTATTGGGAAAAGTGTTATTCAAGAATTCTTTGATTGTATGGGAACTATCCCCATTAGTAAAAGATCTATTCTTCTCAATACAAATTGCTATGTGGATGCCATTGTCATGCTTGTTGAAAAACTAGAAAGAAAATTTGTGCACATCCATCCTGCTTTGCAAAAGGTGTTTTATGAACTTCCCAATATTAATCATCCCAAAGCTAAAAAGATTGCCACTATCATCCTTATGCGGGAATTTGATTTTATAATACAAGAGGCTAGGGAGATTTTTTGCTTTCTATAATAAAAATGTTGAACACCCTCCGATTGAATAAATCCTCCATGATAAAGAAACTATGCGTAGTGTGGAATCTAGGGATTATCAATCTTACAACGACAATCTTAGGAGGAGGGTTCCCTACTCGGAAATCACTCAATCCTTGTACCTTGAGGCTTTCGATGAATTTGATTGGATTACTAGGGGAATTTATGTAGGATTTAATAAGGAATGGTTGGAAAAGATGATTAAGGAACCCGTTAGAAACGAGATGCGTATTTTATATGATGATATATATGGTGATGATCCAGATTACGGGTTTACGAATGTCAAAATCACTAATCAAAGTAATTTTCATGATTTAAGTTCTTCTACTATAATGGAAATAAAGGAAAGAATAGATTTGTTAAGATGAGTTTTGGAAGATTTTATGAAAAAGGAATTGCATACCGAAGATGGCAATACCTAGATCTATTACAATATGCCTAGCTAGGGGCGCTAAACAATAGCGCTTGTTGGGAGGCAAGCCAATTTTGTTTTTGTTCTTAATTTTTGTGATTCTGTTGTTCAATAAATTTTTCATCATGCCTCTGGTTAGATGTGTTTTTATGTTTTAATTAGTGTTTGTTCCAAGTAAGACCTTTGGGGTGGCTTATGGTGATAGTTGATTTGATCTTGCTGAAAAACAGAAACTTTTGCGCCCAGAGAAATAATTTTAGTTCTTAACATAAGCCTGATAAAATACTGATTCTTTTTGAAGAAGATTAAGATACAAATTTCCTATGCTTTCCTAATTTTTCAGAATTTTTGGAGTTACATAAGTATTCGAGATTTACATATTGCTACAGACTGTTCCGTTTTTGACAGATTCTGTTTCTATGTGTTGTTTGCTTATTTTGATGAATCTATGGGTAGTATTAGGGGGTATGAACCATGGAGAAGTTGGAATACAGTAGATATTACACCAATATAAGTAAAGAATGAGTTCACAACAGTACCAAAAGTGTTGATTTTATTTTCTTATACTAACGGATCTCATGAGTTTTCAGTTGAGTTTTGTGTTGTGAAGTTTTCAAGTTTTGCGTGAAGATTTGATGGACTATGGAATAAGGAGTGGCAATAGCCTAAGATTGGTGATGCCCAAGGCACCCCAAGGTAATATTCAAGGACAACCAAGATCCTAAGCTTGGGGATGCCCCGGAAGGCATCCCCTCTTTCGTCTTCGTCTATCGGTAAATTTACTTGAGGCTATATTTGTATTGTCCACATGATATGTCTTTTGCTTGGAGCGTCTTGTATGATATGAGTCTTTAATTTTTAGTTTGCCACAATCATCCTTTCTTTACACACCTTTTGAGAGGGACACACATGAATTGTGACTTATTAGAATACTCTATGCGCTTCACTTATATCTTTTGAGCTAGGCAATTTTGCTCTAGTGCTTCACTTATATCTTTTTAGAGCTCGGCGGTGGCTTTATTTTATAGAAATTGTTGAACTCTCTTGTTTCATTTATATTATTTTGGGAGTCTCTCTAAACAGAATGGTAAGTTGCTTTGGTTTTGAATTTAGTCCTAAATATGATGGGCATCCAAGAGGAATATAATAAAAACTTTCATATAAAGTGCATTGAATACTATGTGAAGTTTGATTCCTTATGATTGTTTTGAGATATAAATATGGTAATATTAGAGTCATCCTAGTGAGTAATTGTGAATTGGTATAAATACTTGTGTTAAAGTTTGTGATTCCCGTAGCATGCACGTATGGTGAACCGTTATGTGATGAAGTCGGAGCATGATTTATTTATTGATTGTCGTCCTTTGTGTGGAGGTCGGGAGCGTGCGATGGTTAACTCCTACCAACCTCTCCCTAGGAGCATGCGTCTATTACTTTGTTTCGATAACTAATAATTTTTTGCAATAAGTATGTGACTTCTTTATGACTAATGTTGACTACATGGATTATACGCACTCTCACCCTTCCACCATTGCTAGCCTCTCTAGTACCGTGCAACTTTCGCCAGTGCATTAAACCTACCATCACCTTCCTCAAAACAACCACCATACCTACCTATTATGGCATTTACATAGCCATTCTGAGATATATTGCCATGCAACTTTCACCGTTCCGTTTATTATGACATGCTTCATCATTATCATATTGCTTTGCATGATCATGCAGTTGACATCATATTTGTGGCAAAGCCACCATTCACATTTTTTTATACATGTCACTCTTGAGTCATTGCACATCCTGGTACACCGCCGGAGGCATTCATATAGAGTCATATTTTTGTTCTAGAATTGAGTTGTAAGTAAACAAAAGTGTGATGATCTTCATTATTAGAGCATTGACCCATGTGAGGAAAGGATGAAGGAAGATATGATTCCCTCACAAGTTGGGATGAGTCTCCGGACTTTAAAAAAAATAAAAGAGGCCAAAGAAGCCCACAAAAAAATAAAAGAGGCCAAAGAAGCCCACCAAAAAAATGAGAGAAAAGAGAGAAGGGGCAATGTTACTATCCTTTTTCCACACTTGTGCTTCAAGGTAGCACCATGATCTTCATGTTAGAGAGTCTCCTATGTTATCACTTTCATATACTAGTGGGAATTTTTCATTATAGAACTTGGCTTGTATATTCCAATGACGGGCTTCCTCAAATTGCCCTAGGTCTTCGTGAGCAAGCGAGTTGGATGCACACCCACTTAGTTTCTATTTTTTGAGCTTTCATACACTTATAGCTCTAGTGCATCCATTGCATGGCAATCCCTACTCACTCACATTGATATCTATTGATGGGCATCTCCATAGCCCGTTGACACGCCTAGTTGATGTGAGACTATCTCCTTCTTTTTTGTCTTCTCCGCAACCACCATATTCTATTCCACCTATAGTGCTATATCCATGGCTCATGCTCATGTATTGCGTGAAAGTTCAAAAAGTTTGAGAACATCAAAAGTAAGAAAAAAAATGCTTGACTAATACCGGGGTTGTGCATGATTTAATACTTTGTGTGATGAAGATGGAGCATAGACAGACTATATGATTTAGTAGGGATAACTTTCTTTGGCCATGTTATTTTGAGAAGACATGATTGCTTTATTTGTATGCTTGAAGTATTATTGTTTTTATGTCAATATTAAACTTTTTTTTTAATCTTATGGATCCGAATATTCATGCCAAAATGAAGAAAATTACATGGATAAATATGTTAGATAGCATTCCACATCAAAAATTCTGTTTTTATCATTTACCTACTCGAGGACGAGCAGGAATTAAGTTTGGGGATGCTTGATATGTCTCCAACGTATCTATAATTTTTGATTGTTCCATGCTATTATATTACCTATTTCGGATGTTTTATAAGCATTAATATGCTATTTTATATTATTTTTGGGACTAACTTATTAACCTAGAGCCCAGTGCCAGTTTT
Source organism: Triticum urartu (assembly GCF_056163025.1). NCBI lineage: Eukaryota > Viridiplantae > Streptophyta > Magnoliopsida > Poales > Poaceae > Triticum > Triticum urartu. Next base: position 289,870,285 of record NC_141873.1, read on the forward strand.
TGTTTTTTCCTTATTTTTGAGTTTCACGGAAAAGGAATATCAAACAGAGTCCAAACGGAAGAAAACTTCAAGATGATTTTTCTTGGACCAGAAGACACCCAGAGGACTTGGAGTCCAAGCCAGAACAGCCGTGAGGCGGCGGCAAGGGTGGAGGGTGTGCCCTAGGGGGGCGCCCCCTACCTTGTGGGCCCCTTAGGACTCTCCTGACCTAGATCTTTGTCCTATATATTCACATATATTCCAAAACTCTCAGGGGGGCCACGAAAACACTTTCCCGCCACCGCAACCTTCTGTACCCGTGAGATCCCATCTTAGGGCCTTTTTCGGCAATCTCCCGGAGGGGGATTTGATCACGGAGGGCATCTACATCAACCCTATTGCCCTTCCTGATGAAGCATGAGTAGTTTACCTTAGACCTACGGGTCCATAGCTAGTTGCTAGATGGCTTCTTCTCTCTTTGATTCTCAATACCATGTTCTCCTTGATGTTCTTGGAGATCTATCCGATGTAATCTTCTTTTGTGGTGTGTTTGTCGAGATCCGATGAATTGTGGATTTATGATCAGATTATCTATGAATATTATTTGAATCTTTTCTGAATTCTTATATGCATGATTTGATATCTTTGTCTTTCTCTTTGAATTATCGGTTTGGTTTGGCCAACTAGATTGGTATTTCTTGCAATGGGAGAGGTGCTTAGTTTTGGGTTCAATCTTGCGGTGTCCTCACCCAGTGACAAAGTAGGGGTAGCGAGGCACGTATTTGTATTGTTGCCATCAAGGATAAAAATATGGGTTTTTTGTCACATTGCTTGAGTTTATCCCTCTACATCATGTCATCTTACTTAAGGCGTTACTCCATTCTTTATGAACTTAATACTCTAGATGCATGCTGGATAGGGGTCGATGTGTGGAGTAATATTAGTAGATGCAGGCAGGAGTCGGTTTACTTGACACAGACGTGATGCCTATATGCATAATCATTACCTTTGATATCGTCATAACTTTGCGCTTTTCTATCAATTGCTCGATGGTAATTTGTTCACCCACTGTATTATTTGCCTTCACGAGAGAAGCCTCTAGTGAAACCTATGGCCCCCGGGTCTACTTTCTATCATATTTGTTTCCAGTCTACTATTTTGCAATCTTTTATTTCAGATTTATAAACCCAAAACCCCCAAATTATTTTATCTTTTGTTTAGTTTTATCTACCTCTAGCAGATCGCACCTTTTGCAATTGACCGTGATGGGATTGACAACCCCTTTATCGCGTTGGGTGAAAGTGTTTGATTGTTTGTGCAGGTGCATAGATTGGGGACTTGCTTGTGCCTCCTATTGGATTGATGCCTTGGTTCTCTAACTGAGGGAAATACTTATCTCTACTTTGCTGCATCACCCTTTCCTCTTCATGGGAAAAACCAACGCAAGCTCAAGAAGTAGCAGTGACTCTCAAGGACCACACCTACTTGACTCATGTTCGTGAAGTGCCCTTCTTGGAAATTGATGTCAAAGGGGGAGAGAGAGCACATCAAAGCTTATCGAATCAAAGTTCATCACAAGAAAGGGAGAGCACATCTAAGCTCTTCTAGAGATGCATGTTAATATGAGGAGAGAAGTCACATGTCTTTAAGAGGGGAAAGACATGTTAGTATGATCTGATTTTATTGTTGCTCTGATTTTAGCTCAAGTATCTTTGCTCTGATTTTATCTCTCCCTACCTTCTACCATTATCCAATAACAGATTCAGGGGGAGAAAGATTCTATGCTTAAGGGGAGAAAAGTCCTTGGAACTTATTGCAAATCTTTAAATCTTTGGGGACATGTCTATGTCTAAATGAATTACTCACTTGTAGCACTCATCTATTACATGTCATCCTATTCTTCGTAATCTTGTGGTTTTTGATATTATTTTAATTGGAGTGTTCTTGTGTTATCTTACCCTATTTTCTCAAGTCTACTCCTTCAAAAGTCAGCTCAAGAACCACAAGGTAAGTATATGCACCACACTCATGTGCATGATGATCTCTTGCTATTGCACATATTGTCTGCAAGAGGGATTCATAACCATGCATGAAGGTATGTCTTTCAACCATATTGTTTGCTCTGATGCATATAGCCAAGATACATGTAACTCATCGCTTACTGTCATGCTATTCATTCACATGTTCTTCCCTATTATATTTACATGATTGCATACATATAGGGGGAGCCTATGCATGTTACATGTTTTTCCAAAGCTTTGCTTGCTATTCTTTATATCATTTAATTAAAGCTTTGATGTATGTTGTCATCATTTACCAAAAAGGGGGATACTGAAAGCACAAGTGCTCCCTGGGTGATTTTGGTAATTAATGTCAACATATCTCTTGTTGGACTAATGGTTTTATCTAGTATGTTTCAGATAAGTTCGACAATGGAGTGCCATGGCCAAGAGGATGTGGAACCCCTTCAAAATGCTAAGGACACATGTTGGCAAAAGCTCGAGACTCTTCATCTTTATTTTAGTGATCCAAGATCACATTGAGTCCATAGGAAAGTCAATACTATTAAAAGGGGATGAGGTGTTGCTTAATGGCTTGCTTGCTCAGATGCTTAGTGATATTGCTCCAAAACCCTCAATCATTTTCTCCATCCAAATATGTCCAAACCCTCAACTCCAACTCGTCCCCACCGATTCTTTCCATCTGGAGCCACTGAGTTCATATGTCATAGCCACTGCCAAAAACCCTAACAGTTCGGTCTCACCTATACGGGTCTCGGTCTCACCAAGATGGCCTTGCCAACGCTCTCTGACTTGTTGCATTTATTTTGGTCTCACCGAGTTATGCAATCAGTCTCATCGAGTTGGCTTGACAGTTTCTTTGTTGCTTATTGCTTCACTTCAGTCTCACCGAGTTGATGCAATTGGCGCCACCAAGATGATGTTTGCCCTAAGCCCTAGCACATCGGTCCCATCGGGTTGTTCCAGTCGGTCCCACCAAGATTCCTAACGTTCACATTTTTTAACAGATTGGTGCCACCGAGTTTAACCATTCGGTCCCATCAAGATGAGTAAAATGTGTGTAACGGTTGGATTATGTGTGGAGGCTATATATACCCCTCCACCCCTTCTCCATTTGTGAGAGAGCCATCGGAACGTGCCTACACTTCCACCATACGTTTTGTGAGAGAGAACCACCTACTCATGTGTTGAGATCAAGATATTCCATTCCATCCATGTGAACCTTGATTTCTAGCCTTCCCCAAGTTGCTTTCCACTCAAATCATATTTCCACCATAGCCAAATCTGAGAGAGGGAGAGTTGAGTGTTGGGGAGACTATCATTTGAAGTATAAGAGCAAGGAGTTCATCATCAACATACCATCTATTACCTTTTGGAGAGTAGTGTCTCCTAGATCGGTTAGGTGTCGCTTGGGAGCCTCCGTCAAGATGTGGAGTTGAACCAAGAAGTTTGTAAGGGCAAGGAGATCGCCTACTTCATGAAGATCTACCCAAGTGAGGTAAGTCCTTCATGGGCGATGACCATGGTGGGATAGACAAGGTTGCTTCTTCGTGGACCCTTAGTGGGTGGAGCCCTCTGTAAACTCGCGCAACCGTTACCCTTCGTGGGTTGAAGTCTCCTTCAACTTGGACGTATGATAGCACCACCTATCAGAACCATGCCAAAGATCTTCGTGTCTCCATGGCGTTTGCAAACTCCAATCCCATCCCTTTACTTTCTTGCCACTTGCATGCTTTACTCTTTCCGCTGCATATACTCTTGTCATGCTTGATTTAAATGTATTGTGAGTGGTTTAACATGTACCAAACTCAACCTTAACTTGAAAAAATTAAAAACTGTCACTTTTGCTTGTTAAGGTTCTAATCGCCCCCTCTAGACCCCTTTTCTTGATCCTTTAAACACCAATTTGGTTATTTCGGTGACTCGGGTGGATGTATAGGTGTGGTTTACCCAACATCATCCTCTTCTCTGAGCCATGGATCCTTTAGGATCGACGTCACTTATACTTCCCATCAGAGATCGACAAATTCTTAGTTTGCTTATTGATAGTATTTCGTTCGATGAAAGCACAAAACCCTAGTTGTGGCAACGTTGACATGTGACAGAGATGATGGACGACTATCCTGTGGATGGATTCAATCTGCCTTTTAAATGGTTTTATTTTGTATTACCAATGTTCTATTGATATTAATAGAGATTCAGCTCCTTGGAGAAAAATGAGTCACTGGTTGACTAATTGTTGTAGGGGTTGATGGAAGGCACTATGCATGTAGGCCCACCTCGACGTCTGAATTGTGGATGCCTAGCTACAGTGACACATACGAAGTTGGTATGGCAAAAAAATGAATCAATCATAGTCGCCATCATATCTGCTAGGTGCATTGCATTGTAGAAATGGCTACACATCCATAGCACAAGTTCACAACTCTACCTTGCATAAAAAACGTGGCTCACCAACGACCCCCTATATGTTTGGAACGGATGGTTCAAACACTGTTAGACTCCAACGCTATGCCTCAATTGTCAGTAGACATGGGTGGACACCTCAAATCTCGTAGTTCGAAACCAAATCTATGGGATGCCAAGGGAAGTCTGGCCAGTCCCACATCTCTCCATAGCCCATGTTTCCCACTCATATATTTTTCTCTCACAGTATGCCTGGTCCACTTTGAGTCACAACCCACAGTCCAGAAATGAGGAATACAGTTAAAATTCTCCACCCGATCGGTTGTCTGCGCACACGTGCGAATGGATTTGCGGACATTTGCGGATGTTTGTTTGATGATTGCCGTTGGGGATGCCCTTAATTCTTGGCGCTCCCCAAATCTGTCAATCAGGACGAAGGCAACACATAAACTAAGGAAACATCAAGGCTCCATGTTGGCAGATTCCGATGGGGTGATAATGTAGTAACACTCGTGACATTTAATAAAGAAAACAAGATGAGAAACAAAACTACATAGTGCAAATGTCTCATAATCTAGTCAATGTTAGTACACCAATGCAACCAATTCGCTTCACTTTATATGACAATGATGATCCCCGAGTGGAGAGAGCTGCTCCCCGTGCTAGCATGGCAGCGACAACAAATAGGTATATGCAGATGGCAATCACGTTCATGCACTTCTTCGAGTTTACTCACCACCAAGTTACCGAAGGCATCGCTTATTAGCCAACATTGTTGGAGCACTTATCTTGGGCCTAGATTGCAGAGCCGATGATAATTTATCTTCATGGAACACAACAATGAAAATGAAAAAGGGACTTATCATTTGTTTCTTGATCTATCTGGGCTAAAGATTAACTTCCACAAGAGCGGGCTCTTTTGCTTTGGATACGCCAAAGAAGAAGATAACCAATACAAGAAATTGTCTCATTGTAAATCTAGCTCTTTCCCTTTTAGATACATTGGCATTCCAATGCATTTCTGTAAACTTTTAAATTAGAAATATAAATTTATTGAAGATCGCTTTGAGAAAAAGCTTGGTTGTTGGATAGGTAAGCTTGTGTCCTATGGGGTAAGGCTTACCCTAATCAATGTTACTCTCACAAGTTTACCTATGTTGATGTTATCTTTCTTTGAAATAACTATAGGGGTAAGGAAAGATTGGAATGACATAGATCTAATTTTTTTCTGGCAGTTAGATAAACATAAGCGTAAATATCATCTAGCAAGGTTGGATGCAATTTGACGTCGAAAAGATCAAGGAGGCCCACTGGTAGAAGACCTCAAGATTAAAAATAAGTGTCAGTTTAGCAAATGGATATACAAGATACTTACTGAGGACGAGCTTTGGCAAGAATAACATAGGAATAAGTACCTTAATTCCAAAACCCTCTTTGAGGTTCGGGCAAAACTAACTGACTAGACTGTTTGGAAAGACCTCATGGGTTCCACAAGTTAAAAGAAAGAATTGCACATGGACTTTTGTGATAGGCAATGGCCTAACTACTAGGTTCATGGAAGATGTATGGCTAGGGGGAAAGTCATTAGCCATGCAATACCCGCGCCTCTATCATATTGTGTAGCAGAAACATGTCTCTAGTGCCTCTGCGATGGACCAGGTACTGTCAAATGTTAGGATTTTTACATTTCCACCCTTAACTCGAACCCACTAGTCAACTTTACCCCTAATTTAAAAGTGTGCTTAAATTTGCCCCTCTGCCGTTTGTTCCCCTTATAGGAATGCCCTTCCGTGTTGTTTCTGTCCGGTCAAATGCCTTTGACCGTCCACAAGAATTTTTTGGACATTGTTGCCTCCGCGTCCTCATGTCATTGACATGTGGGACCCACTCCAAAAAAATAAAATGAAAATACTCTTTCTCTCACCCTCTCTCCCTCACACACTCATAGATGGATCACAACTAAAAAAAGGAAAGTAGATAATGACCGATCAAACTTGATATATGGCCCACATGGCATTGTCTTGTTATTTTTATCTGAAGTAAATTGTGTTAATTAAAGACCGTTCAAACTTCATTTGTCGGCAGCAACCAAATCCTGCGGCGGAGGCACACCGGGACGTCGCAAGGATGCCGACTGAGGGGACAGGGCGATAGCCGTGGCTCACCCGCGTCCAGGGTGGCAACCATTCTTGCGGTGGCTCGGGGCAAGGCAAGTGGGGGATGCGAGAAGGAAGGACAAAGTAACAGGGTGTGTGACATTGAAGAGCTCATTAGGAGCACGATGGCAATGCCGCTGGTGCTCGGGGAATATCAAAGCTACAACTTTAACCATGGCGGCCATGGCAGGGTGCGGAGCTCACGGGGAAGACAACTAGAGGTCTTGGGGTTTGCTAACGAGGATGCACATGTCTTCTGCGGTACATCAGGATGCTCGAGGCGCGACAGGAATCGACCGGCGTGCTTCAACGGAATCGAATCAAAGGCGCGGTCTGAGACCGGAGGCAGGGAAATGCGCCATTGCACTTTGTATTGGACGTCTCTGATCGAATTAGTAGGCTGTTGGGATGAGTGCATCTCGTAAGAGCTTCCTGACGAGGTGGCGACACTTGGGGTTGTCGTCGGATATGTGCCTGATAGAAGACAACATCGGGATGCTCTCTAGTTCTTGCGGGAGAGGGCTAAAGGGTGGGAGAGTGAACGAGGATGATGGAGGTAGGTCTGTAGGCTCAATACAGTGTCAAGGGAAGCTAGCAGCGGAGGTAGCGCACGTTCCCCACTCTTGCCGGATTTGAGAGAGTTTTCGTGGTGAGGTAGAGATAGAGAGAGAGAGAGGTGAGATGGATAACGAGAGTTTTCCTTTCCTTTTCTCTTTTATCTAGTTTGTCCCCACATGTAATTGAAAGAAAGGGAGGTGTGAGACAGAAAGAGATTTTCTTATTTTATATTGATGAGGGGGCCCACTCGTAAGTGACATAGGGATATTTACTTTCCTTTTTAGCTGGGTTCCACTCGTTAGTGTGAGAGGGGGTGAGAGAGAGAGAGAGTTTTTTCTTTTTCTTTTTTAAGAGTGGGTCTCGCATATCAATGACATAAGGAGGCAGGGGCAACAATTTCCAGAAAATGTCTAGTGTGCGGTCAAAGCCCTTTGACCAGGCAAAAATGATACTAAAGGACATTTATATAAGGGGAACTAATGGCTGAGGGGCACTGAGCACACTTCAAAATTAGGGGTAAATCTGATTAGTGGGTTTGAGTTAAGGGCAAAAATGTAAAAATCCCTTAAATGTTACCTTCCGAATACAACCGGTTCAGGACAAATGGACATATTGGCTAAATCTTGTTGAAATGCTTATTGTGGTCAACCTCTCACATGAAGACACATTCCGTTGGAAGTTGACTCATTCCAATTTCTTTACAGTCAAATCCATGTTTTTGGACCTTACCAATGATGGACAACCTTTTCACCACAAGTATGTTTGGAAAATGAAAGACCCATTGAAAGTAAACAAATGATGTGCTTAGACAAGAAGATCATCCTGACAAAAAGATAACCTGAAAAAAGAAACAAGCATGGATGCACTAAGTGTTGCTTCAACGGTAACAAGGAGTCGATTCAACATCTATTCCTTCACTGCCCAGTTTCGAAGATATTATGGTGATCAATATATCTTTTAATCTACCTCTATCCATAAATAGTACAAATATGTTTGAAATATGGTTTGGGAGGGGGCGTCCCAAGTTGAAGGCTTAGGTCAGCATGGGAGTTTTTGCTTTAGTTTGGAAGACCCGTAGTGATCCTATGTTTAGCATAACAAAAGTTCCAAACAAAATTGCAGGTTATCTTAAAGGCCATCAGTTGGATCCATATGTGGTCATTACCTCTCAAGGAGGAGGAGGGGGCACCACAATCTTTGGTTGCAACTGATGGGAGATGGACAGATGGTCTTTTGGGATTTATTCAAACAATTTGGTTGGTGGACTATTAGTAGAATTAGTGATCCACAAGGGTTTTTTTCCTACATCTTTTTCTTTGGCCCTGGGCAGCCGTATGTGGCTATTTATTTGTTGAATCCTTATGGTGTCAGATTTTTAACTTTACAATAGTAAATAAGAGGTTGTGTGCATCATTCTATGCGGAGGCCGAGGGCATTCCTCTCTTATTGGAAAATGTCTTCTCTTGCCATGTACCTGAAATAGCAGACTGACACAATGTGAGAGGAGAAGTTGATGGAACACCATTGTTATACTAAAGGATAACACCCGCTTTGCCGCACCGTTCTTCACTCGCGGGATTACTCTATTTTCTCTAGCAGGTTATTGTGGTCGTATGTTTTGATTTTGTTTTATCCGCGTTGGCTTAGATTTTAAGTATGTTATGGTGATGTATTTTTCAATTTTTATATCGTGTTGGGCTTTTATTGGAGATAGTATTTTTTGAGAGGTGAGTGAAGTTACTCGATGTGTTGTTGTGATGTCCTTACACGTTTCAACCCCAGTAACAATACATAGCCGTTGTGCGAGCCTCTTCGGAGCTCATATTCCATGTTGAAACATGAAGTGTTGCTATAACGCTCACCTGGACCGACCCATGAAGTCATCGTTCGGTTAGCTCGGGTTCCTGCTCCCCCTAGCTCGCCTAGTTTTTTTTGCTCGCTCAGAAAAAATCTTAGCTTATGTTTTATTTGAAAAAGATCGTTTATATAAAATGTTCATAGTTTTTGAAAAAATAATCTTGGATTTAAAGAATGTTGTTAAAATACCTATGATATTGAAAAAGGTTTGCAAATTTAAAAATGTATTTGAACTTAAAATATCCATGAATTAAAAAATCTTCATGAATTTATAAAAATATTCACTGTATTTTAAATGTTCATGAATTAAAATAAGGGAAAAAGGAAAACAAAAAATGTGAGTTAATAGATAGATTCGAGGAGGCTCCAAATCTGAGGACTTTAGTATCTTAATAGATAGATTCAAGGAGCTTGACAAATGCACAAGCTTGTTAATGAGCTAATTAGAAGCACAAACAATGGTTGTCGATCCGTGATTGGAGAGATCAAGATAGAAAGCTTACATGATTCAGTTGTTCAGGACTGATAATGGGGTGCTCAACGATGTAAGTGGCCACATGTAGCAAGGCTGTCCACTCATGCATCTTCAATCAAAACAAAAAATGAAGAAATAATCAACGCTCCTTCATGCGTTGCGTTCGATGTGCTCAAGCTACCTGTTGCTTTCTAGTAGAAAAATAGAGCATTGCCGTGTTTTTTAATATACGCACCAGCTGTCTTAGCTCTGAGAACAAGAAAGAGGAGAGATGAAGAATGGGAGATACAAGTCGCCCTTTGTTTAAGCCGGAGATTCGCAATCAAGATAACGTTATTTGCAGCCAGGAAAGCAAAGTGAGGCAAGTGTCACCCTGATCTTATCCTGTGCTTGGGCTTTGAGCACTCTGTTTTACTGTCGACGTGTATTGAATTCACGAGCTACGTGAGCGGATAGTTTATTGTAGGAAATAAATACCGGAGCCGTAAGATATTAGTACTCCTACCTCCGTTCTGGTTTATTAGTCTCTATGATGATTTCAGTTAAAATTTGATAATATATTTGGCTAGCAAAATGATAATGCATGTCAAAATATATATTGTTCGATATGTATTTGAATATAGTATATATTGATATTATTTTTTATACATATAATTTCTATTTTATTTGTCAAACTCATGGTGAAAAAATGACTCAGAATATAAGGGCATGTACAATGGTGCTATCTTAGGAGTGTCACATAGGATAAATGATGAGGTGAAGGAGAGAGAACTCGTAAGAAAATGCTTGTGTTCTCTTATTTAAGATAAGACAAGAGATGATCTCTTAGCACAATTTGTCTCATCATATTTTAAAGAATTGCTAGTTATTAAAGATAAGACTAAGATATAACCCATTGTAGACATATTTTTTTGTCATGTCTAAATTATATGCAAAATTTAAAATAAAACTGTTTTATCAACTATCGTACATGCCCTAAGAGAGCTACTAAACCACGACGGAGGAAGTACGGTGGTACACTACCGCATACACTGCCACGCGGCTTGCATGGCATTCATCGTATAAGGTACCGGAGGGGAGCCCCTATTCAGCGACCTACGCGCTGAATAGGGAGTAAGCGCACACCTCCACCCCCACCCCATTCGCTGGCCAGCCCATCTGCAGGTTGTGAGGCCCCCTGTTTTTTCCATTCCGTTTCCCTTTTTGTTTTCTCTTTTCTATTTTGGTTTATTCTTCTTTAAATTAACTAGTAAGTGTGCACGTGTAACGTATGTCTATTTAAACTAATAAATGTGCATACGCAATACGCATCTATTTGGATTAACATATTATGCTAAACTTAATACAAGACAATTTATTCATAAATTTGAAATTTTCCTATAAAGTATATGATCTCTTATTTCCAACTCGTATAAATAATTTGAAATATCGTTTCTCCTTAATCAACATCTCTCCTGTATTAAAAGACCACCCACTTTTCTTAATGTATAAAATTTAAAATTATTTAGAAGATTCATCATAATTCTTCATATGCACACATTTATGCAAGTATAGTCACACATGAAAATGTCACTTAGGACAAGCTAAGGAACCGTTTCAGTGCCAACAAATTCCAGTCAAGAATTACACAAGATCGTCATGAACAGATACAGAGAGAAGTGACCTCTCTTTCTCCGAGATTGATCGAACAACAAGTTTTTGTATATATCTATCCGACACTACTACATATATACAATATAACATCTCTTATAATCCCTAACATCTAAAATCAATTTCAACTTCCACATGGCATTCTCTGTCTTTATGTATGACATGGTCAAGAAATAATCCCGCCAATTCCTCTTGAATTGCTCGTATGCGATCATGTGGTATGAGTTCATTCCGCATCTGTCACATCTAATTTAAAGAAGAGGGTCAATATATATATATGAAAGAAACTCAACATAATTGATGGTAATAAAATAAAATTGTGAATATTGTTTATGTACTAAATGACATGAGAATTACCATGACCACAAAATATCCTACATTCATCATCATCATAATCAACATGCAGTTTTTGCTTCTCTTGTATGTAGTCCAAGTTTTCTATCAGGAAAATATGTTAACTCAACTGTAGATAAGGACGGTATGAAAATACTCATGTAAAATTACAATTGCCATGTATTTGCTGGACAAACAAATACACTTATGCAAACTTCAGGCTTTTTTTAGTAAAACTTATGCGAACTTTAGTTTTTTTCATTAAAACTTATGCAAACTTCTGGGTTTTTTTTTCAGTGAAACGTAATTTCATGACTGCAAGTAAGGTCTTGGTTCAGCGAATTTGTCTATGAGTTCACTATGTAGTCGTGAGTTGGCCATGTAATAACCGGTAGTCAGTACTTGAAAAAACAGAGATGTCTGTTACAGGTACGCGAAAATCAGTGAAAAAATAAAGAAAGAAAGAAGGCGAACGTCTCTGTGTGTGCTCCAGCGCTCCTCTGTTTCTCATTGCCTCATCTCTAGTTCCTGTACTTCTAGATGTGTCACTACCGGTGAGGTAGCGATGATAGTAAAAAAACAACACTCGATACTTACCTGATTAATGCGTGCGTGTGGTGCGTTTGCGTGAAGGCGAGCGTCTCCGTCGTTCAGGCCTGCGAGCGGCCGCGGGGACCGTGTCCTCTCACCAGCTGGGCGGCATTGTCGACGTAGGTGAGTTAATCGTCCAGCTTTGAGGCGGCGGCCTCCACGCACCGGGATTAGCTTTGGACGACGTCGTCCACGCGCGAGTACCGGACAAGCGTGTCCAATGGATCAGCAAGCGTCAGAGCTGAGGGAGTCGGCGGTGCCTTCAGGCGAGTGAGATGGGGCCGTGATTAGCTTCACCTGTTGCACAGTGGCCGAGACCTGCACCGCCCTGGGGACGATGATGGTTGGCGACCAGGCGAATCTGCATGCATGGCTGTGGGGGCAGATTTTTTTGGCCCGCTTATACTGGTCCAAGATACTCAGCGTTGCCCCCACTTGAAGGACCTCGGCGGTGGGTGGTTGTCAGCGTGGGTGTTGTGGATGGAGCTGAAGTCGACGCGGATGCCGGTGGTTCCCGGACCATGCCCAGGATGTGGACGAAGTCGTTGCAGTCAGTAGAAGTGTGTCCGGAGGAAGCCGCAGCTCCTCCTCGCGTGTCTCCCATTGTGGCTCGCTTGGGTGGTGGGCTGGTGACGGCTGGCGACTCGCGATCACGATTCCCTGATGGGAGACGATAGGATGCGCTCGCGATTAGTTTCCTAATAATTAGATGCGTTCGTGGTTAGTTATCTAATAGGATACCGCCATGATTAGTTTCCCAATAATTAGATGCGTCCGTGATTAATTTCCTAATATGATGACTCGTAATTATTTTCCTAATAATAGGATGCGCGTGTGATTTTTTTCCTAATAATAAGATGGGTTTGTGATTAGTTTCCTAATAATTAGATGTGTCCCTGATTAGTTTCTTAATAGGATGTGTCTGTAATTATTATTTCCTTGACCAGGCTTGGACTTTCATATATTCCTCCGCGGTGAAGTACGGTCAGTTAATGTAAATTGCTAAGTGCACAAAGAGAACATATTCGGTTAAGGCTAGCCGTTAGATTGAGTTTAGTGGGACTAATCATGCGGTGATAATATATCCGTGTACATTTTGTGGGGTGCACTTAAAGAAGATAATGTTTGCTCTTTTATAAGTAGTATAGATATGGAATTAAAAAAATATTCAAGCTTTCAAAATTTACAAATTTTGAAAACTAAATGTTCGAGAAATCATAAAGTGTTCCTGAATTAAATAGTCAAGATTTTGAAAAATAATCGGGAAACCAAAACATGTTCGCAGATGCAAAAAAATGTTCATCATTTTGAAAAAAAAATGTTCGCATATTCAAAACGTTCATGATTTCAACAGACAATATTTGGGAAATAAAAAAATGTTCACATGTTCAAAAAATATTCATGATTTTCAGAAAATATTTGCCAATTCAAAAAAGTACGCGCGAAGTTTTTAAAATTGTTAACAAAATTTCAAAAACAAATCACGATAAAGAATTTCTTTCCTAATTTAAAAGAAAGTTGGCTGAGTCAGAAAATGTTCACGAAATTGAAAACATGTTCATGCATTTAAAAATATATTCCTCAAAGAAAGTTCATGAATTTCAAAATTTGATCCCAGATTTCAATAAATGTTCGTGATTAAAAAATAAACTGTTCAACAATTCAAATTGTTTTCACAATTTCAGAAATATTATTGAATTAAAAAATATCCACAATTCAAAAATCTCAGAGGATTTGCAAACGATGTTTGTGAATATGAAAAATATTAACAATTTCTAGTAATGTTCATGATTTCAAAAAAATGTTCAACATTTCAAAACATGATCACGAATTTGAAAAATGTTCGAAAAATGAAAAAGTAAAAAAGCAATGGGAAAATAAGATGAAAAAAGAAAAGAAAACAAAAACAAACAAGAAAAGAAAGAGAAATAGAAGAAAAGGAAAAAGAAAAATAGAAAATAAAAAGGGAAAATGTAAAATAAAAGCCTAGGCCTGTGGGTTAAAAAAGAAATGTGATATCCCGTACGATGGAGGAGCGAAGGGTGTGAGGTTTGCGCTAGGTTGCGACCTACACACCAAATTGGAGTCACCAACCCCGCGCGCCTCCCATCATAACATTTTGTGAAATCATAATCATCCGACAAATTCATGAACATCATTGACAGATCCATGAATATTTTTTGAATTCACAAGAATTTTTATAAATTCTGAGCATTTTTTGAAACCAGTGAACATTTTGTTTGAACTGGCGAACATTTTTTACTGAATCGACAAACATTTTTAGAAATTTGGGAAGAAAATTTTAAATTCATTAAATTTTTTAAGTTGACGCACATTTTGTGAAATGCATGAAGTTTTTTCGAATTTGTGAACATTTTCTGACCCAGCGGTTCTTTAAAAAAATTGGGAGCAAAATTTTGAAATCGCAAATATTTTTCAAACATTGCTTAACATATTTTAAAACAACATGATTTTATTTGAATTCGCATAAATTTTTCCAAAATAATGAACATTTTCTAATTCGCCGATTTTCTTTTGAAATTGCGAACTTTTTTTGAATATGCGTACAGTTTTTTTAATCAGGAACACTTTTGAATCCACAAACATTTTACGATTTTCTGAGCAGTTTATAAATGATGAAATTTAAGTGAGTTCCCGATCATTTTTCAAATTTTCAATATTTTGAAATTTAAACTTTTTTGAAACCCTAAATAGATTGAAAGAAGAAAAATACAAAAATATGAAAAAAGGATTTTTTTTTAGAAATTGAAAAAAGGAAATAAAAAACAGAGGGAGTCACGGCCCGCACATGGGCTGGACCAAGAATATTTGCAGGGGCAGGAGGATGTGCGTGGTTGCTCCCTATTCAGCGCCCAGGTCGCTAAATCGGGGCTCCTAATTCTTTTCAAAGAAACATATGTAATATTATTCATGCTCGTAAAAATTACAAGTATACTGATATGGATCTTGGATCTAGAAAATACAAAGTAACTCCTTTTATTAAGAATTACAATGAAATGTCTTGAAAACACCTTGTTCATTGTATCAATCTCTGCTAAAAGAAATACCCCAAAGACCAAGGGAAAGAAGCTGCAATTGGACTGCAGCAACGATATTGTCACACTTTCACCCGCACGAATATTATCAATAATGGTTTTTTTATAACGCCTTGAGTCACCCATCCAAAAAGATGGGAAGCCTTAATCGATGAACGTACTTAGGCTGGGGATGATGCAGGATCTTTCATTGACATCATGCCGATGAAAGATTTCAACTTCACAAAGAATCAAACCAACAAAAAAGGTTTGACACATCAACAAACACTCATCAAATCCAAATAATTAGATATGCGAGAACAAAAAACTCTCTAACGTCATGGCACCGCTAAAAGAACAAGAGTAAATTTATTCAAACAAAACACGATGATTACTAGATGATGACGAAGAAGGTAGAACTCTTCAAGATGCAAGCTCCCCCACTTCTCATCGCCAAGATGGCAACCGGAGGCGAGGGGACCAAAAATTCCCATGCAACGAAGGCGGTTGTAGCCTTAGTTCGTGTGAGATCTGATTGTGTGCTCGCATCAGACGTCGCTATAATGAGCCGACCTAGGTACCTTTAAGGCTTCGTGTTTTCCCTATTTTTATATTTTTTCCTTATCGTTCTTATTTTTAAAATATTGTAAATACATATATTCCAAAACATAAAATAAAAAATAGTGTAAAACAATTGTTAGTAGTTAAGTTCAAAACAATGTTGATAGCAATTAAAAAAAGCTTGTGACATTGCCAATTGTTAAAAGTTTCAAAAATAATGTGAGATTTAAAAGAAATTACACAGTGGAAAAAATTGTGTAATTCAAAAAATGCTTTGTTCCATTCAAAAAAATGCATATTACATTTACAAAATGTTCATGCATTTCACAAAAAAGTTCATGATATTTTTTTAAAACGTATATACAGTCCACAAAAAGTTTGCATAGTTTTAAAATATGTTTTTATCATTAAAAAATGTTTCAACGTGTATTTGAAAAATCTTCAATATCTATCTGAAAATTTGCCAAAATCATGTGTTCGAAAGAAATGTTTTAGTTGTATACCAGTTCAATGTGTATGAAAAAATATATACCAAAATCATGCATTTTGAAAACTGTTAATCGTGTACATTAAAAAGTTCTTCCAGGCGTATACAACAAATGTCCGAGACGGCGCAAAATATAGACATGTGTGGAAAAAAAGGAAAGATCTTTGCTTTGTTTTTAAGAAATATTGCCATTAAAAAAATGACATGTATTTTAAAAGTGTTGAACATGTATTGGAAGAAAATGTTCAAAGCATTTTTAATGTACATCTTGTATTTAAAAACTGTTAGTGTGTATAAAAAAATGTTCCACGTATATAATAAAGATGTATATTGTATGAAATTTGATATTTATTGAAAAGGAGAAAAAAAAGAAAACCATTGAAGAGAAACCAAAAGGGAAAATAAACCGATAAAGACGAAGAAAACAGACAAAGTGAAGAAAATCGTGGAAAATATATGAAGAAACAAAAAAACAAAGAAATCGTTCAAAACAATTGAAATAGTTAATGCTACTTAACATTGATACCAAGACTAATAATTCAAAAGAAATCGCGGAAAATTTTGTTGGCGTCCTGGGAACGGGGTCCCCAGACTTGCCTGCCTGCGGCCCACGGCGTGACTTCACCAGCGGCCCTGTACGGCCCATTTCAGTAGCGAACACTCAAGACCCTCGCAAGGGGCCAACCCTCGCGAGGCGGACGACGCAAGACCTCCTCGGGGACGGCCTCACCAGGCTGGCTCGCGAGAGGCGGAGAGATCGAGGCGAGGGGCACCTCGCGAGGTCCCTATGACGCAAGCCATGACGACCAAGGCCAGGCGGACGCCAGCGTGTGCAGCGTACTCGTTTTCCTTTTGGTGCTAAAGAGGCAAGCCTAGGCGAGGAGTCCCGAAGCATCAGGCAAAGGTTTTCATATCGGTGCAACAAGACCAAGACCAGCAGGACGACAAAACAGATGTCACCATGAAGCCCAGGACGGCATCACCACCAAAGCCTTTGGCAGGCGAAGACCGCCTTTTGTCAGGATAACTTGTACTAATTGTCTCCCTTCAAATTTGGCCGTTGTTGGATCCCTTCCCGCCTACATTTGGGAAGAGGACCAGGGCCTCTATAAATAGGACTAGCCACCACAGTAGAAGGGGACTCATCTTGGATCGAATCCATTCCACCCTCATACGCACCAGCTCACCAAGCTCAAGAACACCTCCCCTCAGAAGGCTATTCTTCTGTTGTACTTGTTCATCCTCAGCCTACGAGGCAATCCACCACACCACACTGGAGTAGGGTATTACACCACATCGGTGGCCCGAACCAGTATAAACCCTGTGTCCTTTGTTCTGCGAGTTCTACGTGCTGAGCTTTGAGATTGTGGTGAGAGCGTGAGCTAGGAGGAGGAGAGATCTTCGTGTGCACCTTAGAGTTCGAACCTCAAGGGTTTTGCCGGAACCCGAAATCCGACATTTGGTGCGTTAGGTAGGGGTGCGCTGAAGCTTTCCTTCCATTGATCCACGTTCCACCGCTCCACCGCATCCATGGCAGACGTGCATCGAGCCCGCGCCGAGCGCCGGGCCGCCCTCGCCGCCCGTGTCGCTCAGACGCCCCTATCGGCGGGCCTCCCCATCGTTCTCCCTCACCCGTTTCCAACGCCGCTATCGGCCCGGCAGTGAACGAGCAGCAAGTATCATCACTGCACCCCGTCGCTGACTCCGGCCGGCTCATCATCTCACGCTTGTCGCGCGCCCACCGACGCGCAAACCGCGCTGCTCATGGCACGCGAGCTCCTGCGCTACCGCCCGGTCGATGACCTTTACGAGGACTGGCTAGACCGCATCGACGAGCTCGTCAACGCTGTTGGGAGCTCTCCTGCACAATTCCTCTCGCTGCCTCGCCCGCCTCCGGCCACGGGAGACGTAGCTCACGGGGCGCCTCCGCCGCCCCTGCATCAAGACGGCGCCCTAGCGCCGAGACGCGCAGCTCACGGAGCACCACCGCCTCCTTCGCATCAAGACGGTGTCCTCGCCCCAAGACGCCCGCGACGCGATCTGCCACGCCGCGTGCCCGCGCACCAAGAAAGAAGCTGCCGAGAAGTTCCCCGACCGCGAGAAAATGCTCCTGCGCTCTCGACACCACCACGACAAGACCGCGTGCCGCCTGCGGCGGCGGTGCACGGACATCAAGGGCAGGCTCCGCCCCTGCAGAGGGCCCCGATGGCCACAGCAGGCTTCGTGCCTTCACTCCCGAGCTGCGCATCGTCGTTTGGCCAGGCAAGTTCAAGCCGGACCTTCCTCCGCGCTACGACGGCACCCCCGACCCCGCGGAGCTCCTGCAGCTCTACGGGCTGAGCATCGAGGCGGCCAACGGCGGCGAAAAAGTCATGGCGAACTGGTTTCCCATGGCTCTCAAGGATGGCGCTCGCTCGTGGCTCCTGTACCTGCCCGCGGGATCAATCTCCTCCTGGGGTGAGATGCGCGACCGCTTCATCGCCAACTTCCAGGGCACTCGCGACCGCCCTCCGGCCACGCGTGACCTGCGCCGCATCAAGCAATAGCCGGGAAGACCCTGCAGAAGTACATCCAGTGCTTTAATAGCGTTCGCATCAAGATCCCCAAGGTGACGGATGAGGCCATCATCTCAGCGTTTTCCGATGGCATCCGTGACACCAAGATGAAGGAGGAGCTCTCCATCCATGAGGAGCTATGCACGACTCTGGAGCTGTTCAACATGGCGACCAAGTGCACAAGAGCTGAGGAAGGGCGTATCTCCCTCCTCGAGCTCCCTGCTACCGACCCAGAGGAGAAGAAAGCCAAGGTCAAGGACGTGAAGCGCAAGGGAGTAGCCATGCTCGTGGCAGAGCCGGACACGAAGCACGGTCGGGACCACCCCGAGTCGTCCAAGAGCAGCCGTCCGTTCTGCGCCTTCCACAACGTACACAGCCACAACACCAACGTTTGTCAAGAGCTCAGGGCCATCCGAGATGGACGCTTCGGTCGACGCCCCAAGCTCAGCGAACGGGGCTATGGCCGAGGAGGAGGACGAGGCGGAGGACGCTGGGACGACCGCGGCCCCCGCCAGGAATGGCCCGACCTCGTGAGGACCACTGGCAGGAGCAGCCTCATGAGGGTGCCTGGCGCGACCAGCCTCGCGAGGACCATCCTCAGGGCAATCCTGGCCTCCCTTTGCTGCCGCCACTACCAAGAAGGAACGACGACCACCATCAGGACGAGGGGGCTGGGGGCTTCCAGGAGCCACGCGCCATCGCTTGCATCTTTGGCGGTACTCAGACCCCGGCTTCCCAGCGCATCTTCAAGCAGTTCTCTCGCAAGGTGAATGCAGCCCCCCCAGGCTCGAGGCCACGCGCCCGCTCAGGTGGTCCAAGTACGTCGTCACCTTTAGCTTGGCGGACCAGCTCAAATGCGCGGCGACCGCCGACGTCCTCCTGATGCTTTGTTCACCCGTCATCAGCAATGTCCAAGTCACCAAGACCCTCATCAACGGTGGCGCGGGGCTCAGTGTCCTGTCTGTCGAGACGTTCGACAGCCTTCAAGTGCCCTATGATCAGCTACAGCCTACCAAGCCCTTCTTAGGAGTGACCGACGGCTCCACCACCCCGATAGGGCAAGTTCGCCTCCCTGTCACCTTCGGCCAGTGTGACAACTACCACACCGAGCTCATCGACTTCCATGTCACCCACATCCGCCTGCCGTACAACGCCATCCTTGGGTACCCAGCATTATCCAAGTTCATGGCAGTGACCCACCATGGCTACAACGTCCTCAAGATGCCAGGAAGCGGCGGAATCATCACAGCCCCCCGCGAAGAAAGAGATGCAGTGTGCTCCCTCGAGCGCGCCTTCCAAGCCGCGACAATCGAAGATCCTGACAGCGAGGGCACACAGAACCATCCCGAGGCATCCCCGACAACAAGAAGAAGAAGCTACCCCGCACAGGGCCTCAGGAGGGTGGTGTCTCCAGAAGCGCCGCCTCAGGATCAGCGCCCGCACCTGGGGTGCCTCCCTCCCTCGCACAGGAAGGCATGCCCGGCGCCCTCCTCGGGCAAGGCTCGAGGGCTCTCTTCTGGAGGGCCTCAGACCTGGCCAACATCACGAGGGAGGCGCTCGGGCACCACGTGGAGGCGTGCTTTGCGGCACGTTTCCCTCAGGAGGGCACCAGGCGAGGAGCGCCCGGCGCTCAGGACTTCATCGTCAAGGCCACCCAGGAGCTTCAAGAAGCAAGGGCTATGCGCGGCAACCGCTGTCCACCTGGTGCAGCTCCCCATCCAGGCGAGGATGGCGGGCTGCGCGTCTGCGTCGACATCCCAGGGGTCAATAGGGCCGCATCTCAGGAGCGCTTCTGCCTTCGCGCGTTGGGCAGTGAGGGGGTCCATCTCACAGCTATGTTCGCATGCCGTTTGGCCTGCCGAGCGTGGCAGCCGCCTTACAGCGCAACCTGTGGAGCATCCTGGCAACCCAGGAGGCCAGGCATCACGCAGTCCTGGCAGAGATAGAGACGGCCCTCAAGGAACCACCTGAGCCCCCAGAGCCTCCCGAGGCTCAGGGTCATGGCAGCTCATGAGGAACGACTTCTTCAGCGCGCGCCTTCAGCTACCCCAACACTCCTTCGGCAACGAAACCAGGTGACATTTTCCAAGTTCATTCAGCTGGGAGCGCCCCTTGGGCTGCATTATTCCAAGGTCGCATGGGCCTGTCCCTGTGGCGTGTATCCTTCCGCATTTTTAGCTTACCCTACTGGGGGCGCCCCTCGGGCTGCATCATCCCCAGGTCGCTCGGGTCTGTCCCGGTGGCATGCATCGTCCTCGCATCTATATAAGCTAGCTGGTTCCCATGCATGAGTTATTTATAGTCATCACTTGCTCGATTGTCACTCGCCGCGGCTGCCCGCATCGCCAATCGGCCCCTTGCTCATCCCGCAACGGGGTCTACTCATGCTGGCACGACGCTTGTGCTTGGGTCCATCCCTGCAACGCTGACAAATCTAAGCGGTCGAGCTCTGGCTCGTGGCACGCCCGCGCACGTCACCTCACCAGGCCCTCAGTGCCTTCATCTTCTTGCGTAACGACCAGTGGCAGGCCGGCAAGCGTGGTTGCAATTTGTACCCTTCTTCACGCTAACCTGCAGGAACTTCCCGAGGGTGACAGCAGGCGGTACCGTGGGCTCCCTATTTCCCATGCAATCCGCTTGCGCGTTAAAGGGGGGCTCCTGAGCATCGCGACTCAGGAGCTCTTACTGGTTCTCCAGCCCTCACCCCCTTGCCTTGACCACGGCATCGCGACCTGGCATACCAGCGGCGGCTGAGCTCGCTCGAGGGCCGGGACCCGAGGACGTAGAGTACACAGAAGAGCGTGGGAAAAAGGGGAGGCTCGCATGGGCCTAACCTGGCTACGTTATGGCCGTCAACGCATGAGTCTGGCGCTACACAAGGAATCAACTCTGGACTGCCAAGATAAGTTTCGCACCCAGGTCGGCCGAGCGCTACGGCATAAGATTCCCACCTCTTGTAGCCTAGTTGCGGTGACGTCGCCTCCCTTTCCTACCTTTAGGTAGCTGCTTGCATGCTAAAGGGGACCTCTTGAGCATCGTGCGTCAGGAGCTCTAACTGGACCTTGGGCCGCTCACCTCCTGGCCTTGACCACGGCATCACGACCTAGCATACCAGCGACGGCTGCAGCCTGCCTGGGGACCGAGACCTATCGGCGTAGAGCACCAAGCTACCACGAATTTGGAAAGGGGAGACCGAGCTGAAGCAGGACATGCATTTGTAAATCTTCGTAATAAGGGCGATATCAACAAAAGGCATTACAGACCCTTTACACGCCTCCCACGGGGTCCATCTTGATTCCTCGCAGGGAACAAAAGAAGGAAGTTTCTAGGAGCCCTATCTACACGCGCCAACGCCGCCGACGCCATCATCAATAGTGGGCCACGGGAGGCCGGCGCCGACCTCATCCAGATCAGCGGCGACGGTGGTCGGACGCCGCGGTTGCGCTCCGGGCACGGCGCGAGCTCGGAGGCACGTAGCTGTCGTCGCTTGTCTCCGGAGTCTCGTCAGGCTTGGGAGAGTCGTTGGACCACCAGGAGTCACCGCTGCTGCAGGAGGAGCTGTCAGCAGGTCCGAGGACGGGCTGAGCGCTTGCTGCCGCAACATCCTGGCGGCCCCCTTCAGGGCAGCACTCCAAGCGGCGGCCTTCCTCGTCGAAGACCTTGAAGAACAACGTGAAGGCGCCGTCATACTTGAAATGGATGGTGAGCGCCCCCTCCGCGCGACAGACGCGGGTGACCTCACCCCATCCGCGGGTCATGAAGACCTTGCCATTGAGACGACCTCAACCTCCGCCCCCGTTGCCGGGGTGTCGCACCCAGCGTGCTACAACCACAGCTCCAGCGCCCCCCTCGGCGGCATCACCTAGGTGAAGAACAACAGAAACCGGATCCACGTGCTCGGTGGCATCGCCGCCCACACCAAGAGTTCACACGAGGAGCCCTCGGCATGGGTTCGTGGGACGGCAGCGCGCGCCGCCACTGCACGGCCACCGCGGCCGTGGTGCGGGGGGCGTCGGTCCCTGCTACCTCCTCCGAAGCCCTCTGCCTGGGTGTACAAAGGCAGTGGATAGCCCCGGGGAGGCCGTTCGTGCCTGGGCCTCGTCACCTCCGGCCTTACAACGGCATCGCGCGAGTGAGCCAACCTCTTCTTCGGCGGGAGAGGCCCAAGCTCTTCGCGGGGTTTTTCCCCTTCTCGGCGGCGGAGAACCTCCGTATTGGCGCCATAGGTGACGCAACATAGCAGCGAAGCAAGGAGGAAGAAGAAGAAGAAGCAGGAGGAGCGAAGGAAGAGATGGGTGACGGGGGCTCCGTCCCCTTCCCATTTATAGCCAGGAGGAGGCAAACCGCCGGCCTCCATGATCTAAGGTAATAATGACCTTTTTTCTGCATGCAATAGGGACTCGTCAAGTCGGGCAGTTGCTGAGGCAGCGTGGGGAAGTGGAGACACCCACGTCCCATCAATCGCCATGCGTCAACCGAGACCGCAGGCTGTTGGGGCCCACGGCGCTCCGCAATTGCCCCTTGGCTTCGCCTCGAAGCCAAGTCCGAGCACACATTGGGCCCGGGGGCTACTGTCGGTGTCCTAGGAACGGGGGTCCCCAGACTTGCCTGTCTGCGGCTCACGACGTGGCTCCACCAGCGGCCCTGTACGGCCCATCTTCACCTGCGAACACTGAAGACCCTCGCGAGGGGCCAAGCCTCGCGAGGCGGACGACGCAAGACCTCCTCGGGGGCGGCCTCACCAGGCTGGCTCGCGAGGGGCGGAGAGATCGAGGCGAGGGGGCACCTCGTGAGGTCCCTGTGACGAAAGCCATGACGACCAAGGCCAGGCGAGCGCCAGCACGCGCAGTGTACTTGTTCCCCCAATGGTGCTAAAGAGACAAGCGCACGCGAGGAGTCCTGAGGCATCAGGCAAAGGTTTCCATATCGGTGCAACAAGACCAAGACCAGCAGGACGGCAGGACAGAGGTCACCATGGAGCCCAGGACGGCGTCACCACCAGAGCCTTTGGCAGGTGAAGACCGCCTTTTGTCAGGATAACTTGTACTAGTTGTCTCCCTTCAAATTTGGCCGTTGTTGGATCCCTTCCCGCCTACATTTGGGAAGAGGACCAGAGCCTCTATAAATAGGACTAGCCACCACAGTAGAAGGGGACTCATCTTGGATCAGATCCATTCCACCCTCATACGCACCAGCTCACCAAGCTTAAGAACACCTCCCCTCAGGAGGCTGTTCTTCCCTTGTACTTGTTCATCCTCAGCCTACGAGGCAATCCACCACACCACACTGGAGTAGGGTATTACACCACATCGATGGCCCGAACCAGTATAAACCCTGTGTCCTTTGTTCTGCGAGTTCTACGTGCTGAGGTTTGAGATTGTGGTGAGAGCGTGAGCTAGGAGGAGGAGAGATCTTCGTGTGCACCTTAGAGTTCGAACCTCAAGGGTTTTGCCGAAACCCGAAATCTGACATTTGGTGCGTTAGGTAGGGGTGCGCTGAAGCTTTCCTTCCATTGATCCACGTTCCATCGCTCCACCGCATCCATGGCAGACGTGCGTCGAGCCCGCGCCGAGCGCCGGGCCGCCCTCGCCGCCCGTGTCGCTCAGACGCCCCTATCGGCGGGCCTCCCCATCATTCTCCCTCACCCATTGCCAACACCGCTATCGGCCCGGCAGTGAACGAGCAGCAAGTATCATCACTGCACCCCTCCGTGCGGCGGGACGGCCGCACCGCCACCCCGTCGCTGACTCCGGCCGGCTCATCGTCTCACGCTTGTCGCGGGCCCACCGACGCGCAGACCGCGCTGCTCATGGAACGCGAGCTCCTACGCTACCGCCCGGTCGATGACCTTTACGAGGACTGGCTAGACCGCATCGGCGAGCTCGTCAACGCTGCTGGGAGCTCTCCTACACAATTCCTCTCGCCGCCTCACCCGCCTCTGGCCGCGGGAGACGTAGCTCACGGGGCGCCTCCGCCGCCCCTACATCAAGAAGGCGCCCTCGCGCCGAGACGCGCAGCTCACGGAGCACCACCGCCTCCTTCGCATCAAGACGGTGTCCTCGCCCCAAGACGCCCGCGGCGCGATCCGCCACGCCGCGTGCCCGCGCACCAAGAAAGAAGCTGCCGAGAAGTTCCCCGACCGCGGGAAAATGCTCCTGCGCTCCCGACACCACCACGACAAGACCGCGTGCCGCCTGCGGCGGCGGTGCACGGACATCAAGGGCAGGCTCCGCCCCTGCAGAGGGCCCCAATGGCCACAACAGGCTTCGTGCCTTCACTCCCGAGCTGCGCATCGTCGTTTGGCCAGGCAAGTTCAAGCCGGACCTTCCTCCGCGCTACGACGGCACCCCCGACCCCGCGGAGTTCCTGCAGCTCTATGAGCTGAGCATCGAGACGGCCAACGGCGGCGAAAAAGTCATGGCGAACTGGATTCCCATGGCTCTCAAGGATGGCGCTCGCTCGTGGCTCCTGAACCTGCCCGCGGGATCAATCTCCTCCTGGGGTGAGATGCGCGACCGCTTCATCGCCAACTTCCAGGGCACTCGCGACCACCCTCCGGCCACGCGTGACCTGCGCCGCATCAGCAACAGCCGGGAGAGACCCTGCAGAAGTACATCCAGTGCTTCAATAGCGTTCGCCTCAAGATCCCCAAGGTGACGGACGAGGCCATCATCTCAGCGTTTTCCGATGGCGTCCGTGGCATCAAGATGAAGGAGGAGCTCTCCATCCATGAGGAGCTATGCACGACTCTGGAGCTGTTCAACATGGCGACCAAGTGCACAAGAGCTGAGGAAGGGCGTATCTCCCTCCTCGAGCTCCCTGCTACCGACCCAAAGGAGAAGAAAGCCAAGGTAAAGGACGTGAAGCGCAAGGGAGTAGCCATGCTCGCGGCAGAGCCGAACACGAAGCACGGTCGGGACCACCCCGAGTCGTCCAAGAGCAGCCGTCCGTTCTGCGCCTTCCACAACGTACACAGCCACAACACCAATGTTTGTCAAGAGCTCAGGGCCATCCGAGATGGATGCTTCGGTCGACGCCCCAAGCTCAGCGAACGGGGCTATGGCCGAGGAGGAGGACGAGGCGGAGGATGCTGGGACGACCGCGGCCCCCGCCAGGAATGGCCCGACCTCGTGAGGACCACTGGCAGGAGCAGCCTCATGAGGGTGCCTGGCGCGACCAGCCTCGCGAGGACCGTCCTCAAGGCAATCCTGGCCTCCCTCCGCTGCCGCCACTACCAAGAAGGAACGACGACCACCATCAGGACGAGGGGGCTGGGGGCTTCCAGGAGTCCGTTCGGGGCTCCAGAGGTATAACGTGCTGAGCTTTGTTCTACGAGTTCTACGTGCTGAGCTTTGAGATTGTTGTGAGAGCGTGAGCTAGGGGGCGGAGAGATCTTCGTGCACACCCTAGAGTTCGAACCTCAAGGGTTTTGCCAGAGCCCGAAATTCGACAAATTTGTTTGTGT
Source organism: Triticum urartu (assembly GCF_056163025.1). NCBI lineage: Eukaryota > Viridiplantae > Streptophyta > Magnoliopsida > Poales > Poaceae > Triticum > Triticum urartu. Next base: position 289,896,414 of record NC_141873.1, read on the forward strand.
GATGTCATCAGTATTAAACTGAAATACATGGGTTTTGACATAAGTAATGAGACACGGATACAAGAAAACGCTGCTTATTCTGTTGCCCTTATTAGACTTGGTATATTTCATTTTCATCATGAAAAATGCAATACTTATTCAAATAAAAACAATATCTTACTACTTAACATTGCTAGCATGCGAAAGATAAGGAACACTGTTGCAACATTGGCAAACAAAACTTACAAATAAAAGTGGAAGAGTGGAGGGCCTCGTCCTGGTGTTGAATCAGATCCAGAGTGCTGACTAGTATATCAGTATTGATCAAGGCGATGGACAATACTGTGTGCATCTGTCTGCCGGTGGGTCGCTCGCGGCTCGCCGAACGACCGGAGGTGGTCGTGCCTCACATCTCACGGCCTAATCAGAGGCCAGATCGGAGATCACCAGCACCAACAAAAAGATGGGAATACGCTACGGTACGACGACTGTACTGGTTATTAGAGAGGCATGCATTAGCAGCAGGAGGAGAAAATGGAGAAAATGAAGGAGATCGCGGGATTTAGGCCTTCTTATTACTATAAGGCCCAGTGGCCCAACTAGTTGTTAGCAGAATAGCAGATACTACATGGGCCCGTGTGGTCAAATTCCAATTTTTGTTCGTTCACTAGTGTGGTATGCGGACTGGTGGGGCAACGACGTACGAAAATCCTGTGTAGTTAATTGACTACACAGGTATAACATGGCTTCGCTACTGCATCACCACCTCCTGTTCTTCATCGGGAGGGCTGATCTGGAGTCCGTTCGGGGCTCCAGAGGGTGGAAATCGACGCCGTTGTCATCATCAACCTTCCTCCATCACCAATTTCATGATGCTCACCACTGGGAGTGAGTAATTCCTTCATAGGCTTGCTGGACGGTGATGGGTTGGATGATATTTAGCATGTAATCGAGTTTGTTTTGTTAGAGCTTGATCCCTAGTATCCATTATGTTCCGAGATTGATGTTGCTATGACTTTGCTATGCTTAATGCTTGTTACTAGGGCCCGAGTGTCATGATTTCAGATCTGAACCTACTATGTTTTCATGAATATATGTGTGTTCTTGATCCTATCTTGCAAGTTGTAGATACCTATTACGAGTTATGATCCGCATACCCCAAGGTGACAATAATTGGGATTCTTTCCGGTGATTACCGTAGTTTGAGGAGTTCATGTATTCACTAAGTGCTAATGTTTTGTTCTGGTTCTCTATTAAAAGGAGGCCTTAATATCCCTTAGTTTCCTTATGGATCCCGCTGCCACGGGAGGGTAGGACAAAAGATGTCATGCAAGTTCTTTTCCATAAGCATGTATGACTATATACGGAATACATACCTACATTACATTGATGAATTGGAGCTAGTTCTGTGTCGCCCTAGGTTATAACCGCTGCATGATGAATATTATCCAACACAATTATCATCGCCGATCCAATGCCTATGAGCTTTTCATACATTGATCTTTGCTAAGTTGCTTTTGTCGTGCTGCTGTTGCAATCACTACAAAATTGTTACTTCTACTATTGCCACTATTTCCGTTACTTTGATACCACTTTGCTATTAAATACTTTGCTGCAGATATTAAGTCTTTCAGGTGTGGTTGAATTGACAACTCAACTGCTAATACTCGTGAATATTCTTTGGCTCCCCTTGTGTCGAATCAATAAATTTGGGTTGAATACTCTACCCTCGAAAACTCTTGTGATCCCCTATACTTGTGGGTTATCAAGACCTTTTTCTGGCACTGTGGTCGGGGAGCATAGCTCTATTTGCTGAGTCACTTGGGATTTATACCTATTGATCGCTATGAAGAATCTGAAAGATACTAGAACCAAGATCATTCCCTCTAATACGAGGGGAGGTAAGGAACTGCCATCACACTCTGCACTTGATTCACCTTCTGTTTTGAGTAAGCTTCCAACACCATCACCTGCTATTAATCATGATATGTCGCAAGTAATTGATGATGCTACTTCTGCTATGAATGATGCTAGTACTTTTCTTGATAAGACTGTGCCACTTGGTGAATTTCTTGATGAACAACTTTCTAGAGCTAAAGATATTGAGAATGCTGAAACTGATGAAATTATTGAAACTGATGAAGTCTTTGAAACCGAACACTTTGAAACACCTATTAGATCTAGCTCTCGTAGATATGAATTGCCTGATATACCTAAGGGTTATGTTATGGATGGAGAGGTAGCTAGAGACTTTCTTGCTTGTAAGGATAAATATGATCTTAAGAAATTGCTAGTCAAGTTGAAAGAAAAAAATCTTTGAATGCTAGAATGAAATATGATCCAAAGTTTTCTACTTCAACTATCTTTGTTACTGATAAGGATTACAATTTTTCTATCAATCTTGAGTTAATTACTTTGTTTGAATATGATCCTTTCCATGGTTATGAATCTGAAACTGTTGTGGCACATCTTACTAAACTGAATGATATAGCCACCTGATGCGGCTTGAACTACGTCGGTATTCCCCAAAGAGGAAGGGATGATGCAGCACAAGTACGGTAGGTATTTCCCTCAGTGATGAGACCAAGGTTATCGAACCAGTAGGAGAACCACGCAATACTATGTGCACGACAGCTGCACACAAAGAACAAATACTTGCAACCCAACGTAAAAGAGGGGTTGTCAATCCCTCCCGGGTAAAAGATAGGTAAAAACTGTAGTAGATTGGATAAATAGATCTCGGAGGAATGCGAGATAAAATAAATAACAATAAATTGCAACAAGGTATTTTTGGGGTTTGGATTAATAGATCTGAAAATAAAAGCAAATAAAAATAGATCTCAAAGGAAAATATGGTAAAGAAGAGACCCGGGGCCGTAGATTTCACTAGTGGCTTCTTTCGAGAAAAATAGCATATGATGGGTAAACCAATTACCGTTGGGCAATTGATAGAACTTCAAATAATCATGATGATACCTAGGCAATGATCATTATATAGGCATCACGTCCAAGATTAGTAGACCGACTCCTTCCTGCATCTACTACTATTACTCCACACATCGATCGCTATCCAGCATGCATCTATTGTATTAAGTTCATGGAGAAACAGAGTAATGCAATAAGAACGATGACATGATGTAGACAAGGTCTTCTCGTATAGGAATAGACCCCATCTTGTTATCCTTAATAGCAACAATACATACGTGTCGTTTCCCCTTATGTCACTGGGATCGAGCACCATAAGATCGAACCCATCACAAAGCACCTCTTCCCATAGCAAGAAAAATCAATCTAGTCGGCCTAACTAAACCAAGGATTCGAAGAAGAAATACGAGGCTATAAGCAATCATGCATATAAGAGATCAAAGGACTCAAATAAATTCCATGGATAAAAACATAGATCTGATCATCAACTCAAAGTTCATCGGATCCCAACAAACACACCGCATAAAGAGTTACATCAAATAGATCTCCAAGAGACCATTGTATTGAGAATCAGAAGAGAGAGAGAGAGAGGAAGCCATGTAGCTACTGACTATGGACCCATAGGTCTACAATGAACTACTCACGCATCATCAAAGAGGCACCAATGAGGATGATGAACACCTCCTGATGGTGTTTAGATTGGATTTGTGGTTTCTAGAACTTGCGGTGGCTGGAATTTTTTTTCATTGAGTCCCCTAGGGTTTCTGGAATATTGGGGCATTTATAGAGCGAATAGGCGGAGCGGGAGGCCACCGAGGTGGGCACAACCCGCCCTGGTGGGTTGTGCCCCCCTTGGGGAACCCCCGTAGTACTTATTTGACCCATTGTGTGTCTAATGGCCCAGAAAAATTCTCCATATTTTTTTGCTGCGTTTGGACTCCGTTTGGTATTGATCTTCTGTGAAGTAAAAAACAAGCAAAAAACAACTAGCACTGGGCACTATATCAATAGGTTAGTCCTAGGAAATGATGTAAAGCTGCTATAAAATGATTGTAAAACATTCAAAAATGATAATATAACAGCATGGAATAATCAAAAATTATAGATATGTTGGAGACTTATCTGAAGGAAATATGCCCTAGAGGCAATAATAAAGTTATTATTTATTTCCTTATATCATGATAAATGTTTATTATTCATGGTAGAAATGTATTAACCGGAAAGTTAGTACATGTGTGAATACATAGACAAACAGAGTGTCACTAGTATGCCTCTACTTGACTAGCTCGTTGAATCAAAGATGGTTAAGTTTCTGTAACACCCACAATGCGGCTATATCTCCCACGTGTCGGGGCACGACTTAGAGGCATAGCCGCATGGTAGGCATGTCGCAAGAGGGGTAATCTTTACACATCCCATGTACTGAATAAGAAAGGGATAAAGAGTCGGCTTACAATCGCCACTTCACACAATACATAAATATAACATACATCATCCAAAATACAATCAAAGGTCCGACTACGGAACCAAAATAAAGAAACACAACCCCAAATGCTAGCCCCGATCGCCCCAACTGGGCTCCTCTACTGATCATCCGGAAAAGAAACATAGTAATGGCCTGAATCCTCATCGAACTCCCACTTGAGTTCGATAGCGTCCCCTGCACTGGCATCATCGACACCTGCATCTGTTTGGAAGTATCTGTGAGGCATGGGGACTCAGCAATCTCACACCCTCGCGATCAAGACTATTTAAGCTTAAAGGTAGGAAGAGGTAGTGATGTGGAGCTGCAGCAAGCACTAGCATATATGGTGGCTAACTTACGCAAAAGAAAGCGAGAAGAGAAGCAAAGCACGGTCGAGAAGCTAGAAGTGATCAAGAAGTGATCCAGAAACTACTTACGTTCAAGCATAACACGAGACCGTGTTCTCTTCCCGGACTCCACCGAAAAGAGACCATCACGGCTACACACGCGGTTGATTCATTTTAATTAAGTTAAGTGTCAGGTTTTCTACAACCGGATATTAACAAATTCCCATCTGCCGATAACCGCGGGCACGGCTTTTGAAAGTTCAAAACCCTGCAGGGGTGTCCCAACTTTGCCCATCACAAGCTCTCACAGTCAACGAAGGATATTCCTTCTCCCGGGAAGACCCGATCAGTCTCAGAATCCCGGTTACAAGACATTTCGACAATGGTAAAACAAGACCAGCATGGCCGCCCGAATGTGCCGATAAATCCCGATAGGAGCTGCACATATCTCGTTCTCAGGGCACACCGGATGAGCCAGACGTCGGGTTGGCATAGACCCTGGTTGCCCAGGGGGCGCCGGACACCGTTCAGGTTGGACCAACACTTAGAGAAGCACTGGACCGGGGGTTTAAAATAAAGATGACCCTTGAGTCCGCGGAACCCAAGGGAAAAAGGCTTAGGTGGCAAATGGTAAAACCAAAGTTGAGCCTTGCTGGAGGAGTTTTATTCAAGGCGAACTGTGTTCCCATAACACCCAACCGCGTAAGGAACACAAAATCAAGGAACACAACACCGGTATGACGGAAACTAGGGCGGCAAGAGTGGAACAAAACACCAGGCATAAGGCCGAGCCTTCCACCCTTTACCAAGTATATATATGCATTAAAGTAAACAAGATATAATAATGATATCCCAACAATATCCATGTTCCAATAAGGAACAAGCTTCATCTTCACCTGCAACTAGCAACGCTATAAGAGGGGCTGAGCAAAGCGGTAACATAGCCAAACAACGGTTTGCTAGGAAAGGTGGGTTAGAGGCTTGACATGGCAATATGGGAGGCATGCTATAGCAAGTGGTAGGTATCGCGGCATAGCAATAGAGCGAACAACTAGCAAGCAAATATAGAAGTGATTTCAAGGGTATGGTCATCTTGCTTGCAAAGTTCTCAGAGTTGATGAAAGATTGTTCCTCGTAAGCGTACTCAACAGGTTCCTTGATCACGTAATCGTCTCCTGGCTCTACCCAAAGCAAGAACACAAGCAAAGGACCAACAATCAATCATGGTGCAATGCGCAAGCAACATGATGCAAAACATGGCATGATATGCGAGATGTGATATGCAATGCATATGCGTGCTTCGGAAGGGAAAGATTGAACCAGGCATCAACTTGGCAAACCAAGCATGCCATTGGAAAGATGACATGATTTCGGTCAAAATCGATATAAAGATCACCGGATTCGGATGCATGGTTTGCAAATGGCAAGCAAAACAAGAATGGCACAATTCTGCGATTAACAGCACGATGCCATCTAGAATGCAACAAGAAACTAAGCTACTGCACTCCAACATAACAACAAAGCACATGGAAGTGATCTACTCAAGATGCTTGACAAAACATGAACAATGAGCTACATCTAAATCACACAAGAGCAGGTTCAAACAAGCATGGCAAAAGAGCAAAAGATATTAGCATCACAGACTTAGTGAAAATACTAACATGCTAGAAATTAACATCAGGAAGCCATGTTTAGAGCAAGCAAACAACATGCTACAGGAACAAATCATAGAAAGAAAAGGCATGTCATGAATCTACTCAAAGCATAGAACAAAAGTACCTTACTGATCATGAGCCAAAAAGGCACATAAAATATGATGGCACTCATGTAAACATAGCTAGTTTTATTAACAGATTCAGACTTGGCAGAAAACAGAGCATGGCATAAACAGAATTATGAAGGCATCTTTGCGAGCTCAAATCACTCACCACAAAGCCTTGCATGACAAACTAAGCATACCTACAGCAAGATTACATGTTCATGAAGCTAACCACGGCAAGATCAAGTTCATAGGATGCATGGATCAACTACAACAACCATGGCAAAATTGATTAACATGTAAAAAATCTTCTAGGAACATTTTTTTAGCAAAAGTAGAGCAAGATTAAGACATGCTAGGGCACTCCATAATTGCAAACAGGAGCATGCATGGATAGAGCACAACCATATGTCCAAATCATCCTTACTGAAGCAACTCAAAAAAAGCATGGATCTCACTGTAGCATCATGTTTACATGGCATAAAAATAACAGCAGGACAAAGACTTAGCAAAATCCTAAGTCACTGAAATCAGCAATAACACGAAGGCTACTTTGCATGCTTGTCCTAGTCACCACAAAGATCACAAAAATACATGGCAAGCACCCCTATAAATATGACATGGCATAGATCAAAACACATGTAGAGCTCATGCCCATATGCAGCACACATCAAATGTGGCAAAAATGACAAATCATCATAATCTGCTAAGTAACAGGAGCTAACATTTTATAGCACTCTTGCATTAGTGATTTGGGCATCAAGATGAACTCAAACAAGCATGCCACAATGGAATGAAATTAAGAGTATCTTACAATGAACAATATTATATATTATGAACGCAAAGCGGGGCAATATGTATGAAGTTATGATGGGTCAAACATGCACACATGAAGTTTGGAACTCAGGGACTTAGCAGTTTTTTTCACCTCATGAAAAAAACTGGCAGGTCGGGGTTGGCTCCTTCTCTCGTACAGAACTGCGGGCATGGAAGTCAACGCCAGCGGGGTGGAGGCGTGGGACTCCGGCGAAGGTCGGGAAGGCCGGGAATGGGTGGATCCGGGCATGGGGACCCCGGATCCGGCCGCGGTGGTCGACGACGGCGCCCGGGCCGAGGTGGAGGGGCGGTTCCCTGTAGACAATAGACAACATGAGAGAGAGAGATCGTGAGGGAGAGCAAGAGCAGAAGACAGAAAGGGAAGGGAGAGGCACGGGGCCGGCCTGCTGGAGGTCTCTGGCGAGATCCCGGCGGAGCTCCGGCGAGCGGCGGCGGACAAGACGACCGGCGGCGGAGCTGGATCGGGAGGCGAAGCAGGCACGCTCGGGCGCGGGATCGGGCCCTGGGCGGCCCGGGGCGGGCTCCCCATGGGCCGCGCGGGCCGGCGGCGGAGGAGAGGGCTGCAGGGTGCGTGGCACACTATGAGTGGCTGCGGGCGGCGGCGCGGATGTGTCCGGCGACAGGGTGGACGCGTCCGGCGGCGGGAGGAGGAAGAGGCTAGGGTTTAGACTGCGAGATTTGGACGGGGTGCACATATTTATACCTAGGAGGAGGTAGGAGTGTCCAAATGAGGCGTAGTTTTCGACCACGCGATCGTGATTCGACGACGGAGGACATGGAAGGGTTATTGAGCCGTTTTGGAGGGGTGTTGGGCTGCAACACACAAGAGGCCTTTGCGGTTACCCGGTTAACCGTTGGAGTATCAAACGGACTCAAAATGGCACGAAATTTGACATGCGGTCTACTGGTGGTGTACCAAGGCCGCTTGGCAAATCTCGGTCCATTCCGAGAATGTTTAACACCTGCTCACGAAAAAGAGACAAAAGGGGTACGCTGGAGCACATAGGAGTGTCGGATTGCAAAACGGACAACGGGGAAAATGCTCGGATGCATGAGACGAACACGTATGTAAATGCGATGCACATGATGACATGATATGAAATGCATGACATGAACAAAATGCAAAACGAATAAAAAACCCAACCACGAGGGAAACTCATAACTTAAAGCCGGAAATGGCAGAGTCGGAGTTACAAATATGGCAAGTTACATCTGGGGTGTTATAGTTTCCTAGCCATAGACATGAGTTATCATTTAATTAACGGGATCACATCATTAGAGAATGATGTGATTGACTTGACCCATTTCATTAGCTTAGCACGATGATCGTTTAGTTTATTGCTATTGCTTTCTTCATGACTTATACATGTTCCTATGACCATGAGATTATGCAACTCCCGAGTACCAAAGGAACACTTTGTGTGCTACCAAACGTCACAACGTAACTGGGTGATTATAAAGGTGCTCTACAGGTGTCTCTGATGGTGCTTGTTGAGTTGGCATAGATCGAGATTAGAATTTGTCACTCCGATTGTCGGAGAGGTATATCTGGGCCCTCTCAGTAATGCATATCACTATAAGCCTTGCAAGCATTGTGACTAATGAGTTAGTTGCGGGATGATGCATTACGGAATGAGTAAAGAGACTTGCCGGTAACGAGATTGAACTAAGCCTTGCAAGCGTTGTGACTAATGAGTTAGTTGCGGGATGATGCATTACAGAACGAGTAAAGAGACTTGCCGGTAACGAGATTGAACTAGGTATGAGGATACCGACGACCGAATCTCAGGCAAGTAACATACCGATGACAAAGGGAACAACGTATATTGTTATGCAGTTTGACCGATAATGATCTTTGCAGAATATGTAGGAGCCAATATGAGCATCCAGGTTCCCCTATTGGTTATTGACCAAAGACGAGTCTCGGTCATGTCTACATAGTTCTCGAACCCGTAGGGTCCACATGCTTAACGTTCGGTGACAATTGGTATTATGAGTTTATGTGTTTTGATGTACCAAAGGTAGTTCGGAGTCCCGGATATGATCATGGACATGACAAGGAGTCTCGAAATGGTCGATACATAAAGATCGATATATTGGATGACTATGCTTGGACTTCGGAAGGGTTCCGAGCAAGTTCGGACAAATACCGGAGTACCGGGGGGTTACCAGAACCCCCCGAGGAGTGTAATGGGCCTATTGGGCCTTAGTGGAGAAGAGGAGGGGCGGCCATGGCAGGCCGCGCGCCCCCTCTCCCTCTAGTCCGAATTGGACAAGGAGGGGGAGGCGCCCCCCTTTCCTTCCCCCTCTCTCCTCCTTCCCTCTCTCCTACTCCTACTCTTGGAAGGGTTGGAGTCCTACTCCCCCCTTGGGGCGCGCTTAGGAGGGCCGGCCTCTCCCTCTCCTCCACTCCTTTATATACGGGGGAGGGGGCACCCCATAGGCAGACAAGTTGATCTTTTAGCCGTGTGCAGTGCCCCCCTCGACCATAATCCACCTTGTTTATATTGTAGCGGTGCTTAGGCAAAGCCCTGCGTCGGTAGCATCATCATCACTGTCATCACGCTGTCGTGCTGATGGAACTCTCCCTCAAAGCTCTGCTGGATCGGAGTTCGTGGGACGTCACCGAGCTGAACGTGTGCTGAACTCGGAGGTGCCATACGTTCGGTACTTGGATCGGTCGGATCGTGAAGACGTACGACTACATCAACCGCGTTCTCATAACGGTTCCACTTACGATCTACGAGGGTACGTGGACGACACTCACCCCTCTCGTTGCTATGCATCACCATGATCTTGCGCGTGCGTAGGATTTTTTTGAATTACTGCGTTCCCCAACAGTATCAGCATCCCCAAGCTTAATTCCTGCTCGTCCTCGAGTAGGTAAATGATAAAAAAACAAAATTTTGATCTGGAATGCTGGCTATCTGTTCATCACATATTCGTTCCTATATAGCATGGACATTCGGACTTCTATAAGATTCAAAGCAATAGTCTAGTTTTGACATGAAGATTTCAATACTCAAGCATATCAACAAGCAACCATGTCTTTCAAAATATCAACACTAAAGCAAGCTATCCTAGCCCATTATGCTCAATCATTGATCCATTCATGAAACACACTCGCATATTAGCTACACCCAATGCTCAAGTACGATCATAGTGCCCCTTACACTGGTACGCGTCGGTCCTAAACAAACGGTTTTAACCCCTTTCCGTGACGGCATTTGGAACCGTCGCCAAGTGAGTGTGTGCGATAGGGTGTCCTTCCCACACGACCCAGAAATCATCGGGGATAGGCCCTCCTGGCACCCAGGCTGGGTCCGTGTGCTATCGGGCGAGGCATCAAAACCCAATCATTTCCAAGAGTTGAAATTAGTATTTCAGACTCATGCCCATGTCGAAAGGTATGAGACCATTAACAAGCACTTTGCCTACAAGATGGAGGAGAATAGCTCAGCTAGTGAGCATGTGCTCAGAATGTCTGAGTGCTACAATCACTTGAATCAAGTGGGAGTTAATCTTCCAGATAAGATAGTGATTGACCGAGTTCTCTAGTCACTATCACCAAGTTATTAGAACTTCGTGATGAACTATAATATGCAAGGGATAACATAAACGATTCCCAAGCTCTTCGTGATGTTGAAATCGACGAAGGTAGAAATCAAGAAAAGCATCAAATGTTGATGGTTGACAAGACCACTAGTTTCAAGAAAAGGGCAAACGGAAGAAGGGGAACTTCAAGAAGAACGGCAAGCAAGTTGCTGCTCTAGTGAAGAAGCCCAAGTCTAGACCTAAGCCTAAGACTAAGTGCTTCTACTGCAAAGGGACTGGTCACTGGAAGCAGAACTACCCCAAGTATTTGGCGGATAAGAAGGGTGGCAAAGTGAACAAAGGTATATTTGATATACATGTTATTGATGTGTACTTTACTAGTGTTTATAGAAACCCCTCAGTATTTGATACTAGTTCAGTTGCTAAGATTGGTAACTCGAAACGGGAGTTGCAGAATGAACAGAGACTAGTTAAGGGTGAAGTGACGATGTGTGTTGGAAGTGGTTCCAAGATTGATATGATCATCATCGCACAATCCCTATACTTTCAAGATTAGTGTTGAACCTAAAATAAATGTTATTTGGTGTTTGCGTTGAGCATAACATGATGGGATCATGTTTATTGCAATACGGTTATTCATTTAAGTCAAAGAATAATTGTTATTCTGTTTACATGAATGAAACCTTCTGAGGTCATACACACAAGGTGAATGGTATATTGAATCTCGATCGTAGTGATACACATATTTATAATATTGAAGCCAAAAGATGCAAAGTTAATAATGATAGTGCAACTTATTTGTGGCACTACCATTTAGGTCATATTGGTGTAAAGCGCATGAAGAAAATCCATGCTGATGGGATTTTGGAATCACTTGATTATGAATCAGTTGATGCTTGCAAACCATGCCTCATGGGCGAGATGACTAAGACTTCGTTCTCTGGAACAATGGAGCGAGCAACAGACTTGTTGGAAATAATACATACTGATGTATGCAGTCCGATGAGTGTTGAGGCTCGCGGCAGGTATCATTATTTTCTGACCTTCACAGATGATTAGAGAAGATATGGGTATATCTACTTGATGAAACATAAATCTGAAACATTTGAAAAGTTCAAATAATTTCAGAGTGAAGTTGAAAATCATCGTAACAGGAAAATAAAGTTTCTACGATCTGATCGTGGAGGAGAATATTTGAGTTACGAGTTTGGTCTTCATTTGAAACAATGCGGAATAGTTCCGCAACTCACACCACCCGGAACACCACAGCGTAATGGTGTGTCCGAATGTCATAATCGTACTTTACTAGATATGGTGCGATCTATGATGTCTCTTACTGATTTACCGCTATCGTTTTGGGGTTATGCTTTAGAGATGGCTGCATTGATGTTAAATAGGGCACCATCTAAATCCGTTGAGACGACGCCTTATGAACTGTGGTTTGGCAAGAAACCAAATTTGTCCTTTCTTAAAGTTTGGGGCTGCAATGCTTATGTGAAAAAGCTTCAACCTGATAAGCTCGAACCCAAATCGGAGAAATGTGTCTTCATAGGATACCCAAAGGAGACTGTTGGGTACACCTTCTATCACAGATCCGAAGGCAAGACATTCATTGCTAAGAATGGATCCTTTCTAGAGAAGGAGTTTCTCTCGGAAGAAGTGAGTGGGACGAAAGTAGAACTTGATGAGGTAACTGTACCTGCTCCCTTATTGGAAAGTAGTTCATCCCAAAAATCTGTTCCTGTGACTCCTACACCAATTAGTGAGGAAGCTAATGATGGAGATCATATAACTTCATACCAAGTTACTACCGAACCTCGTAGGTCAACCAGAGTAAGATCCACACCAGAGTGGTACTATAATCCTATTCTGGAAGTCATGTTACTGGACCATGATGAACCTACGAACTATGAGGAAGCGATGATGAGCCCAGATTCCGCAAAATGGCTTGAGGCCATGAAATCTGAGATGGGATCCATGTATGAGAACAAAGTGTGGACTTTGGTTGACTTGCCCGATGATCGGCAAGCCATCGAGAATAAATGGATCTTCAAGAAGAAGACTGACGCTGACGGTAATGTTACTGTGTACAAAGCTTGACTTGTTGCGAAAGGTTTTCAAAAAGTTCAAGGAGTTGACTACAATGAGACTTTCTCACCCGTAGCAATGCTTAAGTCCGTCCGAATCATGTTAGCAATTGCCGCATTTTATGATTATGGACTTTGGCAAATGGATGTAAAGACTGCATTCCTGAATGGATTTCTGGAAGAAGAGTTGTATATGATGCAACCCGAAGGTTTTATCGATCCAAAGGGAGCTAACAAAGTGTGCAAGCTCCAGCGATCCATCTATGGACTGGTGCAAGCATCTCGGAGTTGGACTAAACATTTTGATAGTGTGATCAAAGCATATGATTTTATACAGACTTTTGGAGAAGCCTGTATTTACAAGAAAGTGAGTGGGAGCTCTGTAGCATTTCTAATATTATATGTGGATGACATATTGTTGACTGGAAATGATATAGTATTTCTGGATAGCATAAAAGGATACTTGAATAAGTGTTTTTCAATGAAAGACCTCGGTGAATCTGCTTATATATTGGGCATCAAGATTTATAGAGATAGATCAAGACGCTTAATTGGACTTCCACAAAGCACATACCTTGATAAAGTTTTGAAGAAGTTCAAAATGGATCAAGCAAAGAAAGGGTTCTTGCCTGTGTTACAAGGTGTGAAGTTGAGTAAAGACTCAAAACCCGACCACGGCAGAAAATAGAAAGAGAATGAAAAGTCATTCACTATGCCTCAGTCATAGGTTCTATAAAGTATGATATATTGTTTACCAGTCCTATTGTATACCTTAGCATGATTCTGGCAAGGGAGTACAATAGTGATCTAGGAGTAGATCACTGAACAACGGTCAAAATTATCCTTAGAGGACTAAGGAAATATTTCTCGATTATTGAGATGATAAAAGAGTTCATCATAAAGAGTTACATCGATGCAAGATTTTACATCGATCTAGATGACTCTAAGTCTCGATCTGGATACATATTGAAAGTGGGAACAATTAGCTAGAGTAGCTCCGTGCAGAGCATTATAGACATAGAAATTTGCGAAATACATACGGATCTGAATGTTGCAGACCGGTAGACTAAACTTCTCTCACAAGCAAAACATGATCAATCTTTGGGTGTTAATCACATAGTGATGTGAACTAGATTATTGACTCTAGTAAACCCTTTGGGTATTAGTCACATGGAGATGTGAACTAATCACATAAAGATGTGAACTAGATCATTGATTCTAGTGCAAGTGGGAGACTGGAGGAAATATGTCCTAGAGGCAATAATAAAGTTATTATTTATTTCATTATATCATGATAAATGTTTATTATTCAATGTTTATTATTCATGCTAGAATTGTATTAACCGGAAACTTAGTACATGTGTGAATACATATACAAACAGAGTGTCACTAGTATGCCTCTACTTGACTAGCTCGTTGAATCAAAGATGATTAACATTCCTAGCCATAGACATGAGTTGTCATTTGATTAACGGGATGACATCATTAGTGAATGATGTGATTGACTTGACCCATTCCGTTAGCTTAGCACGATGATCATTTAGTTTGTTGCTATTGCTTTCTTCATGACTTATACATGTTCCTATGACTATGAGATTATGCAACTCCCGAGTACCAGAGGAACACTTTGTGTGCTACCAAACGTCACAACGTAACTGGGTGATTATAAAGGTACTCTATACGTGTCTCCGATGGTGCTTGTTGAGTTGGCATAGATCGAGATTAGGATTTGTCACTCCGATTGTCGGAGAGGTATCTCTGGGCCCTCTCAGTAATGCATATCACTATAAGCCTTGCAAGCATTGTGACTAATGAGTTAGTTGCGGGATGATGCATTACGGAACGAGTAAAGAGACTTGCCGGTAACGAGATTGAACTAGGTATGAGGATACCGACGACCGAATCTCAGGCAAGTAACATACCGATGACAAAGGGAACAACGTATATTGTTATGCAGTTTGACCGATAATGATCTTTGCAGAATATGTAGGAGCCAATATGAGCATCCAGGTTCCGCTATTGGTTATTGACCAAAGACGAGTCTCGGTCATGTCTACATAGTTCTCGAACCCGTAGGGTCCGCATGCTTAACGTTCGGTGACAATCGGTATTATGAGTTTATGTGTTTTGATGTACCAAAGGTAGTTCAGAGTCCCGGATATGATCATGGACATGACAAGGAGTCTCGAAATGGTCGATACATAAAGATCGATATATTGGATGACTATGTTTGGACTTTGGAAGGGTTCCGAGCAAGTTCGGACAAATACCGGAGTACCGGGGTGAGGGAGTCCTGGATTAGGGGGTCTCCAGACAGCCGGGCTATATCCTTTGGCCGGACTGTTAGACTATGAAGATACAAGATTGAAGACTTCGTCTCGTGTCTGGGTGGGACTCTACTTGGCGTGGAAGGCAAGCTAGGCAATACGGATATGTGTATCTCCTCCTTTGTAACCGACCTTGTGTAACCCTAGCCCTTTCCTGTGTCTATATAAACCAGAGGGTTTTAGTCCATAGGACAACATACAATCATACCATAGGCTAGCTTCTAGGGTTTAGCCTCTCTGATCTCGTGGTAGATCTACTCTTGTACTACCCATATCATCAATATTAATCAAGCAGGACGTAGGGTTTTACCTCCATCAAGAGGGCCCGAACCTGGGTAAAACATCGTGTTCCTTGCCTCCTGTTACCATCCGCCTTAGATGCACAGTTCGGGACCCCCTACCCGAGGTCCACCGGTTTTGACACCGACATTGGTGCTTTCATTGAGAGTTCCTCTGTGTCGTCGCTGTTAGGCTTGATGGTTCCTACGATCATCGATAGCGATGCAGTCCAGGGTGAGACTTTTCTCCCCGGACAGATCTTTGTGTTCGGCGGCTTCGCATTACGGGCCAACTCGCTTGGCCATCTGGAGCAGATCAAAAGTTACGCCCCTGGTCACCAGGTCAGGTTTGGAAGCTTAAACTACACGGCCGATGTCCGCGGAGACTTGATCTTCGACGGATTTGAGCCTATGCCTTGTGCGTCACGCGGTCACGATGAGTACGATTTAGCTCTACCATCGGACAGCGTTCAGGAGATCGCACCGGCAGCCGCTCCGACCCTCAATTCGGAGCCAGTTGCGCCGTCCATGGATGGGTGGATGGACCCCGCCACGAAAGCCTTATCCTCATCGGCGATCGAGCCGAACATCGACCTTACCCTACACGAGAGCCGTGTTGTCAAGCTGCCGGATCCTTCTCCGGCCACGGACTCCGAACCGCCTGCGCCCGTTCCTAGAAAATTCAATTGGGCGCCGATCATGGAGTTTACCTCCGCGGCTATTTTTGAAGGAAATATGCCCTAGAGGCAATAATAAAGTTATTATTTATTTCCTTATATCATGATAAATGTTTATTATTCATGCTAGAATTGTATTAACCGGAAACATAATACATGTGTGAATACATAGACAAACATAGTGTCACTAGTATGCCTCTACTTGACTAGCTCATTGATCAAAGATGGTTATGTTTCCTAACCATAGACATGAGTTGTCATTTGATTAACGGGATCACATCATTAGGAGAATGATGTGATTGACTTGACCCATTTCGTTAGCTTAGCACTTGATCGTTTAGTTTGTTGCTATTGCTTTCTTCATGACTTATACATGTTCCTACGACTATGAGATTATGCAACTCCCGTTTACCGGAGGAACACTTTGTGTGCTACCAAACGTCACAACGTAACTGGGTGACTATAAAGGTGCTCTACAGGTGTGTCCGAAGGTACTTGTTGGGTTGGCGTATTTCGAGATTAGGATTTGTCACTCCGATTGTCGGAGAGGTATCTCTGGGCCCTCCCGGTAATGCACATCACATAAGCCTTGCAAGCATTGCAACTAATAAGTTAGTTGCGGGATGATGTATTACGGAATGAGTAAAGAGACTTGCCGGTAACGAGATTGAACTAGGTATTGAGATACCGACGATCAAATCTCGGGCAAGTAACATACCGATGACAAAGGGAACAACGTATGTTGTTTTGCGGTCTGACCGATAAAAGATCTTCGTAGAATATGTAGGAGCCAATATGAGCATCCAGGTTCCGCTATTGGTTATTGACCGGAGACGTGTCTCGGTCATGTCTACATTGTTCTCGAACCCGTAGGGTCCGCACGCTTAATGTTACGATGACAGTTTCATTATGAGTTTATATTTTGATGTACCGAAGGTTGTTCGGAGTCCCGGATGTGATCACGGACATAACGAGGAGTCTCGAAATAGTCGAGACATAAAGATTGATATATTGGACGACTATATTCGGACAGAGGAATGGTTCTGGGAGTTATCGGATATAAAACGGAGTACTGGGGGTTACCGGACCCCCCCAGGGGGTTAATAGGCCTCATGGGCCCAAAGTGGAGCAAAGGAGGGGCGGCCAGGGCAGGCTGCGCGCCCCCTCCCCCTCTAGTCCGAATTGGACCAGGAGGGAGGGGCGGCACCCCCCCTTTCCTTTCTCTCCTCTCTCCCTTCCTCCCCCTCTCCTAGTTGGACAAGGAAAGGAGGGAGTCCTACTCCCGGTAGGAGTAGGACTCCTCCCTGGCGCGCCTCCTCCTGGCCGGCCGCCCCTCCCCCTTGCTCCTTTATATACGGGGGCAGGGGGGCACCTCTAGACACAACAATTGATCATTGATCTCTTAGCCGTGTGCGGTGCCCCCTTCCACCATAATCCTCGATAATATTGTAGCGGTGCTTAGGCGAAGCCCTGCGACGGTAGAACATCAAGATCGTCACCACGCCGTCGTGCTGACGGAACTCTTCCCTGACATTCTGCTGGATCGGAGTCCGGGGATCGTCATCGAGCTGAACGCGTGCTAGAACTCGGAGGTGCCGTAGTTTCGGTGCTTGATCGGTCAGGCCATGAAGACGTACGACTACATCAACCGCGTTGTGCTAACACTTCCGCTTTCGGTCTACGAGGGTACATAGACAACACTCTCCTCTCTCGTTGCTATGCATCACCATGATCTTGCGTGTGCGTAGGAATTTTTTTGAAATTACTACGTTCCCCAACAGTGGCATCAGAGCCTAGGTTTTATGCGTTGATGTTGTGCACGAGTAGAACACAAGTGAGTTGTGGGCGATATAAGTCATACTGCTTACTAGCATGTCATACTTTGGTTCGGCGGTATTGTTGGATGAAGCGGCCCGGACTGACATTACGCGTACGCTTACGCGAGACTGGTTCTACCGACGTGCTTTGCACACAGGTGGCTGGCGGGTGTCAGTTTCTGCAACTTTAGTTGAACCGAGTGTGGCTACGCCCGGTCCTTGCGAAGGTTAAAACAGCACCAACTTGACCAACTATCGTTGTGGTTTTGATGCATAGGTAAGAACGGTTCTTGCTAAGCCCGTAGCAGCCACGTAAAACTTGCAACAACAAAGTAGAGGACGTCTAACTTGTTTTTGCAGGGCATGTTGTGATGTGATATGGTCAAGACATGATGCTAAATTTTATTGTATGAGATGATCATGTTTTGTAACCGAGTTATCGGCAACTGGCAGGAGCCATATGGTTGTCGCTTTATTGTATGCAATGCAATCGCGCTGTAATGCTTTACTTTATCACTAAGCGGTAGCGATAGTCGTGGAAGCATAAGATTGGCGAGACGACAACGATGCTACGATGGAGATCAAGGTGTCGCGGCGGTGACGATGGTGATCATGACGGTACTTCGAAGATGGAGATCACAAGTACAAGATGATGATGGCCATATCATATCACTTATATTGATTGCATGTGATGTTTATCTTTTATGCATCTTATCTTGCTTTGATTGACAGTAGCATTATAAGATGATCCCTCACTAAATTATCAAAGTATAAGTGTTCTCCCTGAGTATGCACCGTTGCGAAAGTTCTTCGTGCTGAGACACCACGTGATGATCGGGTGTGATATGCTCTACGTTCAAATACAACGGGTGCAAAACAGTTGCACACGCGGAATACTCAGGTTAAACTTGACGAGCCTAGCATATAACAGATATGGCCTCGAAACACGGAGACCGAAAGGTCGAGCATGAATCATATAGTAGATATGATCAACATAGTGATGTTCACCATTGAAACTACTCCATCTCACGTGATGATCGGACATGGTTTAGTTGATTTGGATCACGTGATCACTTAGAGGATTAGAGGGATGTCTATCTAAGTCGGAGTTCTTAAGTAATATGATTAATTGAACTTTAATTTATCATGAACTTAGTCCTGGTAGTATTAGCATATCTATGTTCTAGATCAATAGCTCGCGTTTAGCTCCCCTGTTTTATTTTTGATATGTTCCTAGAGAAAACTAAGTTGAAAGATGTTAGTAGCAATGATGCGGATTGGATCCATGATCTGAGGATTATCCTCATTGCTGCACAGAAGAATTATGTCTTTGATGCACTGCTAGGTGACAAACCTATTGCAGGAGCAGATGCAGATGTTATGAACATTTGGCTAGCTCAATATGATGACTACTTGATAGTTTAGTGCACCATGCTTAAACGGCTTAGAATCGGGACTTCAAAGACGTTTTGAACGTCATGGACCATATGAGATGTTCTAGGAGTTGAAGTTAATATTTCAAGCAAATACCCGAGTTGAGAGATATGAAGTCTCCAACAAGTTCTATAGCTAAAAGTTGGAGGAGAATAGCTCAAGCAGTGAGCATGTGATCAAATTGTCTGGGTACTACAATCACTTGAATCAAGTGGGAGTTAATCTTCCAGATAAAATAGTGATTGACAGAATTCTCTAGTCACCATCACCAAGTTAGTAGAACTTCGTGATGAACTATGATATGCAAGGGATAACGGAAACGATTCCCAAGCTCTTCGTAATGCTGGAATCAACGAAGGTAGAAATCAAGAAAAATATCAAGTGTTGATGGTAGACAAGACCACTAGTTTCAAGAAAAAGGCAAAGGGAAGAAGGGGAACTTCAATTAGAATGGCAAGCAAGTTGCTGCTCAAGTGAAGAAGCCCAAGTCTGGACCTAAGACTGAGACTAAGTGCTTCTACTGCAAAGGGACTGGTCACTGGAAGCGGAACTGCCCCAAGTATTTGGCGGATAAGAAGGACGGCAAAGTGAACAAAGGTATATTTGATATACAGATTATTGATGTGTATTTTACTAGTGTTCGTAGCAACCCCTCGGTATTTGATACTGGTTCAGTTGCTAAGTATAGTAACTCGAAACAGGAGTTGCAGAATGAACATAGACTAGTTATGGGTGAAGTGACGATGTGTGTTGGAAGTGGTTCCAAGATTGATATGATCATCATCGCACACTCCCTATACTTTTGGGATTAGTGTTGAGCCTAAATAAGTGTTATTTGGTGTTTGCGTTGAGCATGAATATGATTTGATCATGTTTATTGCAATACGATTATTCATTTAAGTAAGAGAATAAATTGTTGTTCTGTTTACATGAATAAAACCTTATATGGTTACACACCCAATGAAAATGGTTCGTTGGATCTCGATCGTAGTGATACACATATTCATAATATTGAAACCAAAAGATGCAAAGTTAATAATGATGGTGCAACTTATTTGTGGCACTGTCGTTTAGGTCATATTGGTGTAAAGCGCATGAAGAAAATCCATGCTGATGGGCTTTTGGAATCACTTGATTATGAATCAGTTGATGCTTGCGAACCATGCCTCATGGGCAAGATGACTAAGACTCCGTTCTCCGGAACAATGGAGCGAGCAACAGATTTGTTGGAAATCATACATACTGATGTATGTGGTCCGATGAATATTGAGGCTCGTGGCAGGTATCATTATTTTCTGATCTTCACAGATGATTTGAGCAGATAATAGTATATCTACTTGATGAAACACAAGTCTGAAACATTTGAAAAGTTCAAAGAATTTCAGAGTGAAGTGGAGAACCATCGTAACAAAAATAAAAGTTTCTACAATATGATCGCAGAAGTAAAATATTTGAGTTACGAGTCTGGCCTTCAGTTAAAAACAATGAGAAATAGTTTCACTACTCACGCCACCTGGAACACCACAGTGTAATGGTGTGTTCGAACGTCGTAACCGTGCTTTATTAGATATGGTGCGATCTATGACGTCTCTTACTGATTTACCGCTATCATTTTGGGGTTATGCATTAGAGACAGCTACATTCACGTTAAATAGGGCACATCTAAATCCGTTGAGACGACACCGTATGAACTATGGTTTGGCAAGAAACCTAAGCTGTCGTTTCTTAAAGTTTGAGGTTGCAATGCTTATGTGAAAAAGTTTCAACCAGATAAGCTCAAACCCAAATCAGAGAAGTGCGTTTTCATAGGATACCCAAAAGAAAATGTTGGGTACACCTTCTATCACAGATCCGAAGGCAAGATATTCGTTGCTTTGAATGGATCCTTTCTAGAGAAGGAGTTTCTCTCGAAAGAAGTGAGTGGGAGGAAAGTAGAACTTGATGAGGTAATTGTACCTGCTCCCTTATTGTAAAGTAGTTCATCACAGAAATCTGTTCCTGTGACTACTACACCAATTAGTGAGGAAGCTAATGATGATGATCATGTAACTTTAGATCAAGTTACTACCGAACCTCGTAGGTAAACCAGAGTGAGATCCGCACCAGAGTGGTACGGTAATCCTGTTCTGGGGGTCATGTTACTTGACCGTGATGAGCCTATGAACTATGAGGAAGCGATGATGAGCCCAGATTCCGCGAAATGGCTTGAGGCCATGAAATCTGAGATGAGATCCATGTATGAGAAGAAAGTATGGACTTTGATCGACTTGCCCAATGATCGGCGAGCCATTGAGATTAAATGGATCTTCAAGAGGAAGACGGACGCTGATAGTAGTGTTACTATCTACAAAGCTAGAATTGTCGCAAAAAGTTTTCAACAAGTTCAAGGTGTTGACTACGATGAGAGTTTCTCACTCGTATCTATGCTTAAGTCTGTCCGAATCATGTTAGGAATTGCCACATTTTATAAAATCTGGCAAATGGATAAACAAAACTGCATTCTTTAATGGATTTATTAAAGAAGAGTTGTATATGATGCAACTAGAAGGTTTTGTCAATCCTAAAGGTACTAACAAAATATGCAAGCTCTAGCAATCCATCTATGGACTGGTGCAAGCATCTCGGAGTTGGAATATACGCTTTGATAAGTTGATCAAAGCATATAGTTTTATACAGACTTGCGGTGAAGCCTGCATTTACAAGAAAGTGAGTGAGAGCACTACAACATTTCTGATAAGTATATGTGTATTGCATATTGTTGATCGGAAATAATGTAGAATTATTCTGCAAAGCATAAAGGAGTGTTTGAAAGGAGTTTTTCAAAGAAAGACCTCGGTGAAGCTGCTTGCATATTGAGCATCAAGATCTATAGAGATAGATCAAGACACTTGATAAGTTTTCAATGAGTACATACCTTAACAAGTTTTTGAAGTAGTTCAAAATGGAACAGTCAAAGAAAGAGTTCTTGCCTGTGTTACAAGGTGTGAAGTTGAGTAAGACTCAAAACCCGACCAGGGCAGAAGATAGAGAGAGAATGAAAGTCATTCCCTATGCCTTGGCCATAGGTTCTATAAAATATGCCATGATGTGTACCAGATCTATTGTGTACCCTACATTGTTTTTGGCAAGGGAGTACAATAGTGATCTAGGAGTAGATCACTGGACAGTGGTCAAATTATCCTTAGTGGAATAAGGATATGTTTCTCGATTATGGAGGTGACAAAAAGGTTCGTCGTAAAGGGTTACGTCGATGCAAATTTTGACACTGGTCCAGATGACTCTAAATCTCAATCTGGATACATATTGAAAGTGGGAGCAATTAGTTAGAATAGCTCTGTGCAGAGCATTGTTGACATAGAAATTTGCAAAATACTTACGGATCTGAATGTGGCAGACCCGTTGACTAAACTTCTCTCACAAGCAAAACATGATCACACCTTAGTACTCTTTGGGTGTTAATCACATAGCGATGTGAACTAGATTATTGACTCTAGTAAACCCTTTGGGTGTTGGTCACATGACGATGTGAACTATGGGTGTTAATCACATGGTGATGTGAACTATTGGTGTTAAATCACATGGCGATGTGAACTAGATTATTGACTCTAGTGCAAGTGGGAGACTGAAGGAAATATGCCCTAGAGGCAATAATAAAGTTATTATTTATTTCCTTATATCATGATAAATGTTTATTATTCCTGCTAGAATTGTATTAACCGGAAACATAATACATATGTGAATACATAGACAAACATAGTGTCACTAGTATGCCTCTACTTGACTAGCTCGTTGATCAAAGATGGTTATGTTTCCTAACCATAGACATGAGTTGTCATTTGATTAACGGGATCACATCATTAGGAGAATGATGTGATTGACTTGACCCATTTCGTTAGCTTAGCACTTGATCATTTAGTTTGTTGCTATTGCTTTCTTCATGACTTATACATGTTCCTATGACTATGAGATTATGCAACTCCCGTTTACCGGAGGAACACTTTGTGTGCTACCAAACGTCACAACGTAACTGGGTGATTATAAAGGTGCTCTACAGGTGTGTCCGAAGGTACTTGTTGGGTTGGCGTATTTCGAGATTAGGATTTGTCACTCCGATTGTCGGAGAGGTATCTCTGGGCCCTCCCGGTAATGCACATCACATAAGCCTTGCAAGCATTGCAACTAATAAGTTAGTTGCAGGATGATGTATTACGGAATGAGTAAAGGGACTTGCCGGTAACGAGATTGAACTAGGTATTGAGATATCGACGATCAAATCTCGGGCAAGTAACATACCGATGACAAAGGGAACAACGTATGTTGTTTTGTGGTCTGACCGATAAAAGATCTTCGTAGAATATGTAGGAGCCAATATGAGCATCCAGGTTCCGCTATTGGTTATTGACCGGAGACGTGTCTCGGTCATGTCTACATTGTTCTCGAACCCGTAGGGTCCGCACGCTTAACGTTACGATGACAGTTTCATTATGAGTTTATATTTTGATGTACCGAAGGTTGTTCGGAGTCCCGGATGTGAGCACGGACATAACGAGGAGTCTCGAAATAGTCGAGACATAAAGATTGATATATTGGACGACTATATTCGGACAGAGGAATGGTTCTGGGAGTTATCGGATATAAAACGGAGTACCGGGGGTTACCGGAACCCCCTCGGGGGTTAATAGGCCTCATGGGCCCAAAGTGGAGCAGAGGAGGGGCGGCCAGGGCAGGCTGCGCGCCCCCTCCCCCTCTAGTCCGAATTGGACCAGGGGGGAGGGGCGGCACCCCCCTTTCCTTTTTCTCCTCTCTCCCTTCCTCCCCCCTCTCCTAGTTGGACAAGGAAAGGAGGGAGTCCTACTCCCGGTAGGAGTAGGACTCCTCCCTGGCGCGCCTCCTCCTGGCCGGCCGCCCCTCCCCCTTGCTCCTTTATATACGGGGGCAGGGGGGCACCTCTAGACACAACAATTGATCATTGATCTCTTAGCCGTGTGCGGTGCCCCCTTCCACCATAATCCTCGATAATATTGTAGCGGTGCTTAGGTGAAGCCCTGAGACGGTAGAACATCAAGATCGTCACCACGCCGTCATGCTGACAGAACTCTTCCCCGACATTCTGCTGGATCGGAGTCCGAGGATCGTCATCGAGCTGAACGTGTGCTAGAACTCGGAGGTGCCGTAGTTTCGGTGCTTGATCGGTTGGGCCATGAAGACGTACGGCTACATCAACCGCGTTGTGCTAACGCTTCCGCTTTCGGTCTACGAGGGTACGTAGACAACACTCTCCTCTCTCGTTTCTATGCATCACCATGATCTTGCGTGTGCGTAGGAATTTTTTTGAAATTACTACGTTCCCCAACAATTTTTCAGCACTCGCCCTTTGGCGACATACTGAACTCACTAAGGCCTCTCTCCTTGTCAGGAGGATCCTGGCCGAACTACGTCCGGCATGATTGGGATGCGGACAACGAAGAAATTCGCGGCCCACCCACCATCCACTTAGTAGCCACTGTCGATGACTTAACCGACATGCTCGACTTCGACTCCGAAGACATCGACGGTATGGACGACGATGTGGGAGATGAAGAGGAACCACTGCCCACAGGGCACTGGACAGCCACCTCATCATACGATATATACATGGTGGACACACCCAAAGAAGGCAATGATGACAAGACAGCGGAGGATGACCCCTCCAAGAAGCAACCCAAGCGCCGACGTCAGCGGCGCCGCTCTAAGTCCCGCCAAAGCAAAAGTGGTGATACCGGCTCAGGAGATAATAACACTCCGGATAGTGACGAAGACAACAACAATCCCCTCCAGCAAGATTTAGTGTAGGAGGATGGAGGAGCCAGCCCTCCTGAGAGAGCGACAGATAAAGAGGCGGAGGATGATAATTACATGCCTCCCTCCGAAGACAAGGCAAGCCTCGGCGATGACGAATTCGCCGTGCCAGAGAATCCCGTCAAACAAGAGCGCTTCAAGCGCCGGCTTATAGCCACGGAAAATAGCCTTAAGAAAAAGCAGCAGCAGCTTCAAGCTGATCAAGATCTGCTAGCTGATAGATGGACTAAAGTCCTCGCGGCCGAGGAATATAAACTCGAGCGCCCCTCCAAGAGTTACCCAAAATGCAGGTTGCTACCCCGACTGGAGGAAGAAGCGTATGACGTGGCTGATCGACCACCTCGTGGCCGCGATAGAGAGGCATTCCAGGCAAAAACTTAGCCTGCACCCCGACGCCATTCAAATAAAAAGGCATGGGGAAATACGCCAGACCTGCGAGACGTATTGGAGGATAAAGCAAAACATGCAAGATCGATCTACGGATCATGAGGGCGCGCCGCTATGCAAGACGATAAACGTCATGCCGGATACAGTAAAAGTAAATCCGGCCGGGCCGAACACAGCGGGCAAGACCCATTCGAGCTGCGTCACGATATAGCCCAATACAGAGGCGCCGCACACCCCTTATGCTTCACGGATGAAGTCATGGATCATCAAATCCCAGAGGGTTTCAAACCCGTAAATATAGAATCATATGACGGCATAACAGATCCCGCGGTATGGATCGAGGATTTCCTCCTCCACATCCACATGGCCCGCGGTGATGACTTACACGCCATCAAATACCTCCCACTAAAGCTCAAAGGACCAGTGCGGCATTGGCTTCATAGCTTGCCAGCAGAGTCCATTAGCTATTGGGAAGATCTGGAGGCTGCATTACTCAACAACTTTCAGGGAACTTATGTGCGACCACCATATGCCGATGACTTGAGCCACATAATTCAGCAGCCAGAAGAATCGGCCAGGCAATTCTGGACTCGGTTCCTAACACAGAAAAATCAAATCGTCGACTGTCCAGATGCAGAGGCCCTAGCAGCTTTCAAACACAACATCCGTGACGAGTGGCTAGCCCAGCACCTTGGTCAGGAAAAGCCAAAATCTATGGCAGCCCTCACGATACTCATGACCCACTTTTGTGCGGGAGAAGACAGCTGGCTGGCTCGTAGTAATAACATATCAAAGAACCGTGGTACTTCGGATACCAAGGACGGCAATAGCAGGTCACATCGCAACAAACATAAGCGCTGCATTAACATCGATAATACTGAGGATACGACCGCCAATGCTGGATTCAAAGGCTCTAAACCCAGTCAGCGGAAAAAGCCATTTAAAAGAAGCACTCCGGGCCCGTCCAGTTTGGACCGTATACTCGATCGCTCGTGTCAAATACACGGTACCCTCGACAAGCCAGCCAACCACACCAACATGGATTGTTGGGTGTTCAAGCAGGCCGGCAAGTTAATTGCCGAAGACAAAGATAAGGGGTCACACAGCGATGACGAAGAGGAGCCCCGGCAGCCGAACACCGGAGGACAAAAGAGGTTCCCCCCACAAGTGCGGACGGTGAACATGATATATGCAACCCACATCCCCAAGAGGGAACGGAAGCATG
Source organism: Triticum urartu (assembly GCF_056163025.1). Lineage (NCBI taxonomy): Eukaryota > Viridiplantae > Streptophyta > Magnoliopsida > Poales > Poaceae > Triticum > Triticum urartu. The sequence continues at coordinate 289,923,351 of NC_141873.1, forward strand.
CGCTCAGGGACGTATATGCGTTGGAGCCAGTCGCCCCAAAGTTCAACCCATGGTCCTCCTATCCGATCACTTTCGATCATAGGGACCACCCCACTAGTATCCGTCACGGTGGATTCACCGCACTGGTCCTAGACCAAATCATTGACGGATTTCACCTCACTCGAGTCCTTATGGATGGCGGCAGTAGCCTGAACCTGCTCTACCAGGACACAATGCACAAAATGGGTATAGACCCCTCAAGGATCAAACCCACAAAAACGACCTTTAAAGGCGTTATTCCAGGTATAGAGGCCCATTGCACATGCTCAATTACACTGGAAGTGGTCTTCGGATCCCCGGATAACTTCCGAAGTGAAGAATTAATCTTCGATATAGTCCCGTTCCGCAGTGGTTATCATGCACTGCTCGGGCGAACCGCATTTGCGAGATTCAATGTGGTATCGCATTATGCATACCTCAAGCTCAAGATGCCAGGACCTCGGGGGGTCATTACAGTTAATGGAAACACAGAGCGCTCTCTCCGAACGGAGGAGCACACTGCGGCCCTCGCAGCAGAAGCGCAAAGCAGCCTCTCAAGGCAATCCACCAGTTCGGCGTTTCAAGACCCGGACACCTTCAAGCGCGCTCAGAGTAATCGGCAACTAGACCGCCTGGCACAATCTGAGCTCGCGTAGCAATGCGGCCCCCACCCCAGTCCCAGCCAAACGGTGAAATCCGTGCCACGCATACATAATTACGCATTAAAAATACCATGGGCACAGGCGGGGAGGGGGGCACAACTACGGCACACCCCAATACGCAGCTTAAACCGCACTAGGGGCTCCCCGCTTTGTTATTTTTCTCTTTCAGGACTTTAATCTCTGGAAACCCTGTCCGGCAGCATGATTGCCGAAAACATGATGCAGCAACCAAGGAGGCAGAAAGCTACGTCACACCACCGAACTCCCAGGTGGATTACGATAATGAGTGAAATATTTGCTTTAATACTATTCCTCAGCTTGCCATTGGAAGGGACATAGTCCTACTTTTTTGCTTATCGCACTATCTGTATCATTCTGCTTTAATGCACCTTTTTGAATAAACAATGCATAACATTACGACTATTATTGCATTCTTGTTATATATATAGATGTGTTCATTAATGACGCCTTGCAACCGTACACTTTGGTACGGCCTATACACCAGGGGCTTAAGTTCCCCACAATATGGTGTGAGAAGTCCGAACACTTTCACAAGTGCGGCACCCCGAACTTATAGCATTATATGCATCAGCTCCGAATCATGTCTTTGGTCAAATGTTGGGTTTTCCCGGCTCCTATGTTTTGGTACCTTACGTTCCGCTCTATCGGCTAAGGTAGCACTAGGAGAACTACTGCGATTGTGCCCCGGTTCTGCTGGGCTAAGCACCTCGGTAGAGAAAGCTAAAACTGACTGTCATGATAAGGCGAGAGACTGGTCGCTGTTCGGCGAGGTTTCGAGTCCCTAAAGACTTATGCCGCTTAGAGCGAGGAGCCGGTCCTGTCCGGCTTAAAGGCGTGTATCGCGCCCCGAATTCGGCCTTTCGAATACCAGGGGCTTCGCCGAAATTTAAAATTATAGAATTCTATGGCTAAGTGAGAGTGATAATGCATTATTAGTCCGGTTGCCTTGTTCGTTGTGCTGAGCACCTCCCTCGAAGGACCCAAAAATGGGAACAAGAGTGCTCAGGTTTATCCCGAACACCCCAACACCCGTGGCATGGGGGCAGAAGCCGAGGACTAGCCATCTCTCAGATTGGATAAACAGCCAAACAAAAGGTAATATTTCAAATTCAAAAAAGCGTTGCATAGCGCATATGAAACAAGTTTTCATCATACAGGATCGCATGAGCAAGTTTACTCAAATATTACATCCTTTGAACATTCGTCTGCTACAAGACGGGCACCCTCATAATAAATTTCGGGGGTGCGATGCTCCTTGCCCTACGGCGGTCCTCCTTGATCGGCTTCACAGCATCTAGCTTGGCCCATTGCACCTTCACTCGGGCGAAAGCCCGACGTGCACCTTCGATGCAGACGGACCGCTTGACGACTTCCAGCTGTGGGCAGGCATCCACAAACCGCCTCACCAGGCCGAAGTAGCTGTTCGGAAGGGCGTCGCCAGGCCACAGCCGGACTATAAAGCCCTTCATGGCCTGTTCGGCCGCCTTGTGTAGCTCGACCAGTTGCTTTAGCTGGTCGCTCAGAGGCATCAGGTGTTCGGTCCCAGTATACTGAGACCAGAACAGCTTCTCCGTTGAGCTTCCCTCCTCGGCCTGGTAAAATTGTGCGGCCTCCGACATGCTGCGGGGCAAATCTGCGAATGCTCCTGGAGAGCTCCGGATTCGGGTAAGTAATACGTAATTTACTCTCACATTCTTGCTTTGCATATAGAATGCCTTACCCGCCGCTATTTTCTTCATTGCGTCAATCTCCAGGAGGGCCTTTTGGGCTTCGGCCTTGGCACTCTTTGCACTCTCGAGGGCCGCGGCAAGCTCAGACTCTCGCGTCTTTGAGTCAAGCTCCAACACCTCGTGCTTCGTCACGAGAGCCTGGAGCTCTTGCTGCACCTCGCCCACCCGAACCTCTTGCCTTTCCCGCTCGGTGCGCTCCTTGGTCACTTTATCTTTGGCCTCGGACATCGCTTGCTTTAGGGTCGCCACTTCGGTCGTGGCCCCTGGCAAATTCATGATGATCCTGTCATTTTGCAATCGCATTCTTTTTATACATATCCATAGACTAGGTACCACTTACCTTTGTTCTCCTCGAGCTGCCTCTTGGCAAGGCCGAGCTCGTCCTTGGACCCTTTAAGGTCCTGCTTTAGTGCGGCAACCTCCGCAGTCAGTGCGGCAGATGCCAGCAGCGAAGCCTGCATACGCATATTGACATACTTATATTAGACTCCTGCGATATTGTTTGATCCTCTATTCGGCTTTTCTTTGTGAACACCGAACAGAGCATCAGGGGCTACTGTCTATGCGGTAATATTTTTCCTATATTTTAAACACTTACCTTAAAGCCTGTTAGAAGGCTGGCACAGGCTTCAGTCAGTCCGCTCTTGGCGGACTGAACCTTCAGGACCACCGCACTCATAATAGTACGGTGTTCCTCATTGATGGAAGCGCTGCGAAGCGCTCCCAACAGATTGTCCGACGTCTCTGGATGGACAGAGGTCACCGACACAGGCATCTTGCCCCTCTTGGAAGGAGGTCGCCTGCCTGAATCCAGAACCACTGAAGGTTCCGGCGCGGTGTTCGGCTGAGGGCCGAACTCGGAGCCCTCATGGGCCTTGTCCCCTCTGCTCCCGTAGTCCGGAAGGTCGCCTTGAGGCGCCTCCGGGACTGTCTCCCCTCGACCCGGTGCCTCTTGAGACAATACCTCGGCATCGTCTGCAGGGCAAGGGGAGGTGGCGGTCAGAAGTGGATCGCTATCCATATCCGACGAGCCCAGGGAGCCATCCGATGATACATCGATATGGGCTCGTGGCGGCCTGCATAATCATGTTCGGCGTTAAGGGAAGCAGTGCGACAAAGGAATGCTATGAGTTACTCTGGTATCCGAATACTTACGACTTCCCCAGGGGCTTGGCCCTGGGCAGCCACTCGTCTTCGCCGTCAGCGGCGGTGGTAGAACTGTCCGGAAGGAGAGTCCTTCCCTTCTTGGACCCTTCGGCTTACCCAGTTGGGGCAGCCTTCCTTTTCTTGTCTCCCCCGTCTGGAGGGGAGCATCTTCTTCTTCCTCCTCGTCTTTGGGGGAGGAGTGTGTCGCAGAGTTATCGGACGACGAGTCCGATGACGCCTGGCGTCAGGAGCTCTTTCGGGTTCCCTTGGCCTTCTTGGTCTTCTCCGGCACCTTGTAAGGAGCCGGAGTCAGCATCTTCGTCAGGAGAGCGTCTGCTGGGCCTTCGGGCAAAGGAGCCGGACAGTCAATCTGTCCGGCCGTCTCCTGCCAGTCCTGTCAAAGGTACGGGAGCTTAGATCCCGCATAGAGTCAAACTATGAAAAACAAGTATCCTGTGAAAGGTAAAACAGCTTACCGCACTGGCTTGGCGCTTCACGCAGAATCCGTGATCCTTGGTAGTGGGAGGAGGAACCTCGGCGCCCTTGAATAGTACCCTCCAGGCATCCTCGTGAGTTGTGTCGAAGAGCCTGTTCAGAGTTCAGTGCTGGGCCGGGTCAAACTCCCACAAGTTGAAAGCCCGTTGTTGGCACGGGAGGATCCGGTGGATGAGCATGACCTGGACTACGTTGACGAGTTTGAGATTCTTGTTCACCATGTTTTGAATACATGTTTGGAGTCCAGTCAGCTCTCCCGAACTACCCCAGGACAGGCCCTTCTCTTGCCAGGAGGTGAGCCGCGTGGGGATGCCAGATCGGAACTCGAGGGCCGCTGCCCATTTAGGGTCACGCGGCTCGGTGATGTAGAACCACCCCGATTGCCACCCCTTTATGGTCTCCACGAAGGAGCCCTCAAGCCATGTGACGTTGGGCATCTTGCCCACCATGGCGCCTCCGCACTCCGCCTGGCGGCCGCTCACTACCTTCGGCTTGACATTGAAGGTCTTCAGCCATAAGCCAAAGTGGGGCTTGATGCGGAGGAAGGCCTCACACACGACGATAAACGCCGAGATGTTGAGGATGAAGTTCGAGGCCAGATCGTGGAAATCCAGGCCGTAGTAGAACATGAGCCCCCGGACGAATGGGTGGAGAGGGAATCCTAGTCCGCAGAGGAAATGGGTTAGGAACACTACCCTCTCATGGGGCCTGGGGGTGGGGATGAGCTGCCCCTCATCTGGGAGCCGGTGCGCGATGTCGTCGGGCAGGTATCCAGCTCTCCTCAGCTTCTTGATGTGTCCCTCCGTGACGGAGGAGACCATCCACCTGCCTCCTGCTCCGGACATGGTTGGAGAGGGTTGAGGTGGGAAGTGCGGACTTGGGCGCTGGAGCTCGAATGTGTGAAAATGGATGAGCAAAGGAGGAAGAAGGCGTGGATGAAAAGGTGAATCCTTATCCCTTTATATGGGCGGACGAAACTATGCATCCCCACTAGCCTGGTAAAACTCGCTTATCCCCCAAGCGTCGTAATCGATGGAGCGGTTGGGTTACCCACACCCGTATTGATGAGAATCCCGTGATAAGGGGACACGATCTCTGCTTTGACGAGATGTGTCAAAAAACTGCCTCTCGTTATGTGCGGGGCTAGTTAAAGGTAACGGTTCAAATAATCACCGGGCCATGACGTAATGTCGTGTTGCCGAAACAAGTCAGCAAATTAGATTTGTAGAAATATTATTCTCTCTACGGTGGCATGCGGAACTTATTTTGCAGGGTCGGACACTATCCTTGTATTCAAATTCTTCCGTGATGTATTCGGAGGAGGAACCCGCCTTGCAATGCCGAAGACAACACTGCGCGCCGGACTCATCGTCATTGAAGCCTGGTTCAGGGGCTACTGAGGGAGTCCTGGATTAGGGGGTCTCCGGACAGCCGGACTATATCCTTTGGCCGGACTGTTAGGCTATGAAGATACAAGATTGAAGACTTCGTCTTGTGTCCGGGTGGGACTCTACTTGGCGTGGAAGGCAAGCTGGGCAATACGGATATGTGTATCTCCTCCTTTGTAACCGACCTTGTGTAACCCTAGCCCTTTCCGGTGTCTATGTAAACCGGAGGGTTTTAGTTCTTAGGACAACATACAATCATACCATAGGCTAGCTTCTAGGGTTTAGCCTCTCCGATCTCGTGGTAGATCTACTCTTGTACTACCCATATCATCAATATTAATCAAGCAGGACGTAGGGTTTTACCTCCATCAAGAGGGCCCGAACCTGGGTAAAACATCGTGTTCCCTGCCTCCTGTTACCATCCGCCTTAGACGCATAGTTCGGGACCCCCTACCCGAGATCCTCCGGTTTTGACACCGACACAGGGGGTTACCGGAACCCCCCGAGGAGTGTAATGGGCCTATTGGGCCTTAGTGGAGAAGAGGAGGGGCGGCTAGGGCAGGCCGCGCGCCCCCTCTCCCTCTAGTTCGAATTGGGCAAGGAGGGGGGGGGGTTGGCGCCCCCCTTTCCTTCCCCCTCTCTCCTCCTTCCCTCTCTCCTACTCCTACTCTTGGAAGGGTTGGAGTCCTACTCCCGGTGGGAGTAGGATTCCCCTTGGGGCGTGCCTAGGAGGGCTGGCCTCTCCCCTCCTGTACTCCTTTATATACAGGGGAGGGGGCACCCCATAGACAGACATGTTGATCAGTTGATCTTTTAGCCGTGTGCGGTGCCCCCCTCCACCATAATCCACCTCGGTCATATCGTAGCGGTGCTTAGGCGAAGCCCTGTGTCAGTAGCATCATCATCACCGTCATCACACCGTCGTGCTGACGGAACTCTCCCTCGAAGCTCTGCTGGATCGGATTTCGTGGGACGTCACTGAGCTGAACGTGTGCTGAACTTGGAGGTGCCGTACGTTCGTTACTTGGATTGGTCGGATCGTGAAGACGTACGACTACATCAACCGCGTTCTCATAACGCTTCCGCTTATGGTCTACGAGGGTACATGGACGACACTCTCCCCTCTCGTTGCTATGCATCACCATGATCTTGCGTGTGCATAGTTTTTTTTTGAAATTACTACGTTCCCCAACAGTATCAGCATCCCCAAGCTTAATTCCTGCTCATCCTCGAGTAGGTAAATGATAAAAACAGAATTTTTGATGTGGAATGCTGGCTATCTGTTTATCACATATTCGTTCCTTTGTAGCATGGACATTTGGACTTTTATAAGATTCAAAGCAATAGTCTAGTTTTGACATGAAGATTTCAATACTCAAGCATATCAACAAGCAACCATGTCTTTCAAAATATCAACACTAAAGCAAGCTATCCCTAGCCCATTATACTCAATCATTGATCCATTCATGAAACACACTCACATATTAGCTACACCCAATGCTCAAGTACGGTCATAGTGACCCTTACACTGGTACGCGTCGGTCCTAAACAAACAGTTTTTAACCCCTTTCCGGGACGACATTTGGAACCGTCGCCAAGTGAGTGTGTGCGATAGGGTGTCCTTCCCACACGACCCAGAAATCGTCGGGGATAGGCCCTCCTGGCACCCAGGCTGGGTTCGTGTGCGATCGGGCAAGGCATCGAAACCCAATCATTTCCATAGGTATGTACATCCCACACGGTAATTCGAGAAAATCATTTCCGTAGGTATGTACATCCCACATGGTGAATCCCAGAAAAACATTTTCGTTCGTATGTATATCGCACACAGTCAATCCAAGGAATACATTTCCGTTCTTATGTACATCCCACACAGTCAATCCAGGGAACACGTTTCCGTCGGACGTACATCCCACACAGTTTTATGTGTAGGCTCGTGTGTGAAAGGTGTAACTATCGCACACGGTTTTCCATGGTTAACTGTTTGCTTTTATCAACTATATCACACACGATTTGATGAAGAAAACGGTGTGGCATTGGGCTATCCATCGTAAGCGCTTTTACTGCTAGAACCGTTTGCAAATGTCCATGACACATTTAACAGGTTTATTAGTTTACAATTAATAATTCCAGTATTACACAAATTCACATTTCATATCGAACAGCTGTTTGCCAATTTCATATCAGGCACATAAATATATTATAACATCACAGTACGGTAGCTACATGAAAACAACACAATACAACATATAGCTAGTTCAACTTCATAAGAACAATATATTCATTTACCTAATCGAGATCATTCAGGCTCATCTTATCCACCTCTGCTTTCAGTTCAGTAAGAACCCGTTTTGCACGGGCCAACTGGGAAAGTGCCTCCTCCTTCGCCAACACCATCTTAGCAAAGTCTGATTAAAAAAATCTGAGCTCATTCTCCACCTTCAACTTTTTATCCCGCATCTTGAAATATGCTTCAGCGTTGACAACACTTTCTCTAAGCCTACGTGTGTTCTCTTCCTCATACATGCTCCAGAGCTTTGCTAGGCACATCTTCAAAGACTGTGTCCACTCTTGATCAACCCACTCCAAGTAAGAACACTGCCGTTCATCCTATAATATTTAAAACCAGATCAATAACAATTGTAGGGGAAATGGGTTTATAGCAACATAGAAAATCACCAATGCTTATTTTGAAAAACTGAAGAAACATGTTAATTATGACATATCTTCTCAAAAAGATCAATGTGCAAATGAAATAATTGGTACTGAGGAAACAACCAAATTCTGGAACATCAGAAGCTATAATTAACTACAACGACGCTACAAGTTCTTACTCATGTACAATAAATAACAAATTGAACATTTTATGAGGAAGGTAAATATAACTGCAACAGCATAGCAACAGTGTTTGGATGACAGCAAATTGATACTAACAGGTGTGTACATGCACAAATTTAGTAACATAGAACTATTAGCACTAAGGTCGTCCACTATGTATGCCAAAACTGGGGTAAAGACAACTATTGCTACATCTCGCACCGGTGCCCTGCACTGGCATGCCGATGTAGCAGAAAAAAATCAGGGACCCGGACTCCGGAGCATGTAGTTGCTCCGATGCCCAGTTCCTTCGCGCCATAAAGATTTAGTATTTTACTGCTTGGCTTCTCAGATGTGTGGACCAAAGTTGGCTGCACAAACTGCTGAAGCGGTGCCAAATAATTTTCTAATGGCACCGCTGATGAGATGGCAACAATTTAAGATACTAGTTACAAACTGTGACACTGTCTTAGGATGCGTTTGGTTGAAGGTGTGGTATGAACGGGTTGGGACCGTGACGGTGTCTGAATCACATCTAACAAATGATTTGTAACAACGAAAGATGGTCTAACCTTCTCGGAACATGCCAGAAACTTCCTCCCACTGTCCATAGAATTAAATGCAACTAGCTTCACGCATGGCGATTGATGGTGACAACGAGCAGATAGATCTTCAGCCACCCTGCTCCATTCATTGCCACTGATGGTCTTAGGGAGCTACAAGAGGAAGAAATGACTCAAATCGGCCGCCGGATAAAAATCCTTCATTCCAAGTCATAGCTTGAGAGAGAGAAGAGAGGCATACCCGGGTGGTGAAGGAGTAGTCACCGGAGGAGGAACCGCTGGAGAGGTCTTTGAAGAAGACCATGGCGACCCCCGCGGTAGGATGCGAGACGGCGAGAGCAAGGAAGCGGCTATAGCTTAGAAAGGAAGGAAGGAGGAAACAGGGGAAATGTGACTTGTGGTCGGGGAGAAAAGGGGATGGGGAAGGGGGGAACGGGAGCAGGGGTAGATATTTTGGCGGTAGGCCAAAATTTTGGAAATGTGGAGAGAAACTTTGTGCGAGGTGCCGCCGGACCATTCACTTTGAACGATTGTGTGCATCGCAAACGATTCTTCTACTTTACACGCATGGGATGAGTTTGATAATTCAAATTTTGGTGGAAATTTCCCGGGTATGTCATTGCATAATTTAACATCGCTTTCTAATTTGGGCACACAAAAGAGCGTACAACACACATACCGCACTTACTGAATTGAGCAATTTTAGTAATTAAACAGAGCCAGTTGACCTAAACATTACTCTAACAAAAGACCAACACTAAAAACAAAGCCTAAGTACGCATAATTTTAACAAATCCGCCGCCGCGCCGGCCTATGCGTCGCTGGTGTGAGATGAGACGTTGATGACTTGTCCTGGCGACATGCTGCCGTTGGTGGACTCCGCGTCCCCCCTGCTGAAGTCGACCGTGTCCTCTTCCTCGTCCTTAGCGCCGCCCTCAAGGTTGTAGTACTCGTAGTAGTGGCTGCGCCAGAGCTCGTGCTGGTACTCCACCACCGATTCCTCGACGGACAAACTCTTCTCTACCTCGACCTGGGCCACGCGCAACTCCTCCTCCCGGCGCTCCTTGATCTCCGTCGCCTCCTACATCTCCAGCTCCTGCTCGGCGACCTCATGAGGAAGCAGGTGCTCCATGGCCACTGCCGCCTTTTCAGACATGGGTTGCATGTTGGAGTCCGAGGTGGCCTGGAATATTTTGGCGTGTGCATCCTTGATCTTGGCATGGATGGCCTTGCCCCGGGCCAGGGCGACATCAGCGGCACGGACGGTAGCTCGAGCACTCTCGACATTTGCAGTCGCCGTTGCAGCAGCAGCTGCAGCTGTCTCGGCTGCTGCAGCTGCCCTGTCAGCTACCGCAGACACCCTCTCGGCGAAAGCGGCCGCGCTCAATGCGGATGCGCCGACACTCTCGACGTAGGTGGCCGCGCTCGGGGGGGGGGACACGTCCATTGTACGAGCCTTCACGAAGCGTTTCCACGACGTCATCTTTGCAAGAAGGGGGTGCGGAATGGGGGTTGGGATTCATGGATTTGGGGGTTGCCGGCACTGGAGCACACGAGCCGGCGAAGCTTAAGGAGGGAGACTTAAATAGACCCAGATATTTTCATCGCAAATGGTTCCTAGAAAACAACTGTGTGTGATGTTGTAGATATTTTTTATTAGCTGTGAAAGACGAATTCGGAGTACAGTGGCAACAGATGGTGTTTTAAATGTACGAGAAATTTTGTAGTACTAATACAACTGTCGTCAAATTTTGGAAAATTTCAGGGGTCATTTGACCTTTTTAAGACATTTAAGTGATTTTCTAGCCATTTAATGACCATAATTGAAATTTGAACTACATGTACATGCAACAGCTAACCATAACAGTTTGAAAACTCATATTTTGTGTACTTGTGTGCGATTTAATTCCATGTGCACGAAATTGGAAGAAATTTTCAAACATATTGGTCTCAAGGCTATGACACAATTAAGCATGGAGTGACATGGCATTTTAATTCCAAAAAATTAAAAATATATCAGAAACACATGAAACCTTGGTTGATGTAATGTCATGCCACCAAGATGATGTGGAATTTTTTTGGCATGTTTGACAAAAGTTTGGACACTCACCCCTCACAAACGGAGCAACTCACTACAAGGCTCGTGGTCCCGAGAGGGAACAATGCATGTTTGATGACGACCGGGAGATAGCTTCCTCTTACGGTCTTCAATTTTTTCTATGTTTAACGTGCACTTATACAACTGTAATGTGAAATTTTGGAAAATTCTAGGGGTCATTTGACCTTTTAAAGACATTTAAGTTTGACAAATCATATTTGTGTACTTGTGTGCGAGTTAATTCCATGTGCAATAAATTAAAAGGAATTTTCAAACATATTTGTCTCACGACATGGACACATGCATATGTATGCATGGAGTGACATGGCATTTTAATTCCAAAAAAAATCAGAAACACATGAAACCTTGGTTGATGTAATGTCATGCCACCAAGATGATGTGGTAAAAAAATTGGCATGTTTGATGAAAGTTTGGACACACACCCCTCACAAACCGGAGCAACTCACTAGAAGGCTCGTGATTCCGAGAAGGAATAATGCATGTTTGATGACGAACGGGAGATAGCTTACTCTTACGGCCTTCAATTTGTTTTCTACGTCTAACGTGCACTACTACAACTGTAATGTGAAATTTTTGAAAATTATACAGTCATTTGACCTTTTAAAGACATTTAAGTGATTTTCTAGCCATTTAATGACCGTAATTCAAATTCAAACTATATCTACATGCAACGCCTAACCAAAATGGTTTGAAAAATCATATATGTGTACTTGTGTGCAAGTTAATTCCATGTGCAGTAAATTAGAAGGAATTTTCAAACATATTGGTCTCACGACATGGGAAGATGCATACATATGCATGGAGTGACATGGCATTTTAATTCCAAAAAATAAAAAAATGATCAGAAAAATATGAAACCTTGGTTGATTTAATATCATGCCACCAAGATGATGTGGTAAAAAAATTGGCCTATTTGACAAAAGTTTGGACACACACCCCTCACAAACCAGAGCAACTCACTAGAAGGTTCGTGGTTTTGAGAGGAACAATGCATGTTTGATGACGAACGGGAGATAGCTTCCTCTTACGGCCTTCAATTTTTCTACGTCTAACATGCACTAATACAATTGTCATGTGAAATTTTTGAAAATTTCAGGGGTCATTTGACCTTTTAAAGATATTTAAGTGATTTTCTAGCCATTTAATGACTGTAATTCAAATTGGAACTACATCTACATGCAACACCTAACCATAACGGTTTGAAAAATCATGTTTTGTGTATTTGTGTGCGAGTTAATTCAATGTGCAGTAAATTAGAATGAATTTTCAAACATATTGGTCTCAAGGCATGGGCACACATGCATGGAGTGCCATGGCATTTTAATTCCAAAAAATTAAAAAATGATCAGAAAAACATGAAACCTTGCTTGATTTAATGTCATGCCACCAAGATGATGTGGTAAAAAATTGGCCTGTTTGACGAAAGTTTGGACACACACCCCTCACAAACCGAAGCAACTCACTAGAAGGTTCGTGGTTCCGAGAGGGAACAATGCATGTTTGATGACGAACGGGAGATAGCTTCCTCTTACGGCCTTCATATTTTTTTGTAAGTTTAACGTGCACTAATACAACTGTTATATGAAAATTTGGAAAATTTCAGGGGTCATTTGACCTTTTAAAGACATTTAAGTGATTTTCTAACCATTTAATGACTGTAATTCAAATTTGAATTACATCTACATGCAACGCCTAACCATAACGGTTTGAAAAATCATATTTTTATGTACTTGTGTGCGAGTTAATTCCATGTGCAGTAAATTAGAAGGAATTTTCAAACATATTGGTCTCAAGGCATGGGCATACATGCATGGAGTGCCATGGCATTTTAATTCCAAAAAAATTAAAAAATGGTCAGAAAAACATGAAACCTTGCTTGATTTAATGTCATGCCACCAAGATGATGTGGTAAAAAAATTGGCCTATTTGACGAAAGTTTGAACACACACCCCTCACAAACCGGAGCAACTGACTAGAATGTTCATGGTTCCGAGAGGGAACAATGCATGTTTGATGACGAACGGGAGATAGCTTCCTCTTATGGCCTTCAATTTTTTTTCTACGTTTAACGTGCACTAATACAACTGTCATGTGAAAATTTGGATAATTTCAGGGGTCATTTTACCTTTTAAAGATATTTAAGTGATTTTCTAACCATTTAATGACCGTAATTCAAATTTGAACTGCATCTACATGCAACGCCTAATCATAACGGTTTGAAAAATCATATTTTTGTGTACTTGTGTGCGAGTTAAAAAAATCATCAGATGATGTAAATATCTGGTGTTCAAAAAAGAAAATGTAAAGATCTGGCAAGACAACCGGCCCCCACACGATTGGCACTCTATCTCGCGGCTCGAGGTTTGGTAGGTGAGTGGCGGGGATCATTAATCAGACACGGTTCTGCATTGGAAACTGTCAGCTATTATGTTCACGCATGGATTTTGGCTATTATGTTCACACACGGATTTTGCTGCGGGAATCATGTGTAATTCAAACTACAATACTCGTAAATTCCGGTGAATGGCGTGTGTACTGTCCCCGTCGATCTAGATTTTGGCCGCCAATAAATACTACCTTCCTCATGTCGCCCCGCCTGCATTCTCATCTACATCCTCCCCTTGCTCGCCCTCTCTCTCTCTCTCTCTCTCTCTCTCAAATCTGTGCCATGGCGCCGCCGGTCTGCCCACGCATCGACGAGGAGTCGCCGCCCCCCGAGGACGCTCACTCGATCAGCAGCGACGAGGACCCCTACGTGCCGCTTGACAAGGTTGCGCCGGACCCCCCAACTTTGGATTGGTTTTGGGGCCAGTATAATCTTTGTCTGTGGAAGTTGTTGCCGCCGGCTGAGAAAGCCAGGCAAGTGGCGTTCAAGAAGGAGATGGCAGAGGAGGAAGCCAGGTACCAGGCGGCCTGTGAAGCCCGTGACGCTGCCTGGAAAAAGGAGGCGGCAGAGCTTTGGGGGCGAGCGTGTCGTTGTGCCGAGGAGGTGTACGAAGACGGGTACTACGCGAGGAAGGTCATAGGTGTTGGGCGCCTTGTCGCTGCGTGGAGGTGGGCCGATAAGCTCCAGCGTGCCACCGACGAGGAGCTTCGGTGGGCGCCCAACGAAATGGCAAGATCGGTCGCGCGCGTCCGCCAGCAAGAGGCGGATCGGTACGTCAAGTGCTGCGAGGCGGAGGAGGCAGAGTACTGCCTCCGCACCGGGAAGACGCCGCGCACCAGGGAGCTGCTAGCGAGGGGCTGCCGGAATACTGGCCCCAGGAGGGATTATTAGTTTTAGTATTGTTTGTTTTCAATTTTATGCATTGTACCTAGTAGTTAAGTATCATCACGTATATGTGATGATATTATATATATATTCTATGATGAACTAATGAACATTTAATATATATATATATATTATGAATTCCATTTTCTATCTATTTTTCTATACTAATTTGAATCTAGCTGTTATCATCCACATATACAGAATGGAAAGCGTATATACACACATTGAAACCGAACATATAAGAATGGAAAACAGAGTACACACATTAAACAGAGCAATAAATAGAGCAATACTATGATTGCTGTGAATACATAGCTACCCACGTCGAAACAACTTTTCAAAATAAAACGCGTCCATGAGACCATGACCAGCAACCCTTGCCTACAGTAGCTCTTGGCTCGGCCTGATCTCGTGCAGGCGTTCCTCCAAGCGGTCGACACGCTCGCGGTACACCTGGAGCGCGATCTCGAGCTCCAAGTTGGCTATTTAACCGGAGATCACCAGCTCGAGGATGCGACGGCCATGTTCCTCTACTGCGCCTAGTTGGACACCTGGGCCAAGGAGGCGGTTGAGCCTACGGACCAGCGCGTTAGCATCCAGCGGGCCACGGAGAAGGCAAATGGCGGCACCCATGTGAACAGTGCAGCGGGGCGTCCATGCAAGTACGGGGAAGCCGACCTCTAGTGCAAGTATGGCGCTGAGGGCCTCTGCCCACTCTTGGCGTGGAATGGGGGTACTGACCGGACGTGTACCCAGCTGCGACGCTGTATCGACAGCAGGAAAGAGTCGATGGATCCGCTCTTGCTATGGGGCGCGCCGCGCCTCTCGCTCTGCGGAGCTCCAACGGTCTCGCCGTGCGGCGAGCCGCAGCCTATCGGCGCAGACGCGCCTAGCTTGCTCTGCGGCACGCCATAGATCATGTTGTGCGGCGAGCTGCAGCCTGTTGGCGCTGACATGCCTATCTTGATTCGTGGCACTCAAGCGCCATGAGCCAAAGGTCTGCTCAACCCTGGCGATGACACGCATCACGACATCATCCATCGTGTTGTCGGGCAGCGCCTCGGCCTCGACGGGCCATGGCGCCTGCTCATTTTCCTCGTCGACGAGGTTGATGGCAGAGGCGAAGCTTTGGTGGGTTGGCATGCTTGGAAAAGGTGGATGTGCTACAGGCTACGCTTGTCGCCTCCATGCGTCGCGCGCCGCCTATGCGCAGTATCGCTGGGTGGCAGGAAACAGGTGAGGAAATGGTGGGAAGCGGTGGCATGTCCATAAAACGCCATCAATTAATAGAAACTTAGCATAGAAGGAACATAGAGCTAGCACAAGAAGGAGATGATGATCAGATGAACACGGACCACACTAGGGAACCGTTTTTGTTATTGTCGGTATTCACACACATTTCTGATTACAGACCTGTTTTCCGCGTATCACAAACATCTTGCTATATTGAACTGTTTCTGCTCTCATGTCTCAACGTAAACAGTTCATCCGAGTGAACCGCATGTCATATATCGCACACACCTTTGATCTGGCTGACCGTTTGTTTTGTGTTGCCTAATCACAAACAGTTCATCCGAGTGAACCGTATGTTGTACATCGCACACACCTTCATCCGGCTGCCCGTATCTTTTGTTCCTCCTCATCGCAAATAGTTAATCGAGCTGAACCGTATGCCCTGCATCGCACACGCAACTAAAATCTGAACCATGTTTAATGCATCCTCCATCGCAAATGTTTTGCACCTTTTTTGACGGTTTTTACACCACCATTTGCAATTATGGCATCGCACACAGTTTTGTCGAAGGGTATCTGATCGTAGTGTTACGTTAGCAGCATCCCGCAGTAGTGTTAGTTGTCGCTTTATTAGAGAAGATGGAGACTCAAATAAAAATAAATATTCCATCAAGTAAAAGAAAGGCCCTTCGCAGAGGAAAGTAGGGATTTGTAGAGGTGCCAGAGTTCAGAGCAAAAAAGATAGAGATGAGAACATTTTGGGTGGCATGCTTTTCCTGTCAACGAAAACAGTCGAGTAGTTCCCAATACTTTCCATGCTAGATATATCACATGCGGTTCCCAAACAGAAAATAAAGTTTATTCCTTTTTCCACCATACTTTCACATTCCACGGCTAATCGACTCCACGGGTGCCGTCCATACCAACACTTTTCAAGGAATTTATTATTCGACAACAAAAAGTAAATTTATTTTTCATTTCGGGATTGAGCATGCCTAATACCTTTGTCGTACTCTCATGCAATGAAAAGTGAATAAACACTCATCTTGAGAATAACACATCTAGCATGGAAAAATATCAGCCACCCCCTACCGTTTCATGAGTGGTACGAGCACACAAAAGAGAAATTTATTTTTAAAATTAGAGATGGCACATACAAATTTTCTTAGAACAACAAAAGAATACCGCATATAGGTAGGTATAGTGGACTCATGTGGCAAAACTGGGTTTAAGGATTTTGGATGCACAAGTAGTGATCATACTTAGTGCAAGTGAAGGCTAGCAAAAGATTAGAGATGGCAATGGGTAGGGTATGGGCGGGTACAACCTCCTTCTGCCATACCCATAGAAACTTTCTATACACCCGCTTTAATACCCATGGGCATAAATTGGCACCCTTGCCCATACCCATCGGGTATCCTATACCCAATGGGGTATCAAGTGGGTACAATATATAGCATTAATTTTTTTTGAAAATGTAGAGAAATGACTTTAAAATTCAAGTGATGATAGGCAAGCGGTATAGCATTGACACGGTCTCCTCTGATGGGTGGGCTCTTGGAGGCATCAAGGGAGTATGAGTGCTGGTTGGTGAAAGCCCGACGCCGTGGGAGGTGGTGGTGGGAATGGGGGATCACTGGATTGAGAGGTTGACCTGAGTCTATTAGCGAAGAGTAAAGATTTCATCTTTTCAAAGTCATATAGGACGTAGGAGGAATGGTGCACAAGTGATTACGAGCCTATGAGCTATGGCTGGTTTAAGGAATACGCGACTTAGGGTGGGCCATAGAAGTTGGATGTTGAGCCCACATGTCATAGGAGTTATGTTCATTTATTAACTTTTTTTGGGTATCCATTAGAGACAACCGCATTCACGTTAAATAGGGCACCATCTAAATCCATTGAGACGACACCGTATGAACTGTGGTTTGGCAAGAAACCTAAGTTGTTGTTTCTTAAAGTTTGGGATTGCGACACTTATGTCAAATGACTACAGCCTGATAAGCTCAAAACCAAATCGGAGAAGTGTGTCTTCATAGGATAACCTAAGGAAACTATTGGGTACACCTTCTACCATAGATCCGAAGGCAAGATCTTTCTTGCCAAGAATGGATCTTTTCTAGAGAAAGAGTTTCTCTTGAAAGAAATGAGTGGGAGGAAAGTAGAACTTGATGAGGTAATCGTACCTTCTCTCGAACTGGAAAGTAGCACATCAGAGAAATCCGTTCCCATGATGCCTACACCAACTAGAGAGGAAGCTAATGATGATTGTCGGTGTTCTAGGAACGGGGGTCCCCAGACTTGCCTGCCTGCGGCCTACAGCGTGGCTCCACTGGCGGCCCCGTACGACCCATCCTCACCAGCAAACATTCAAGACCCTCGCGAGGGGCCAAGCCTCGCGAGGCAGGCTAAGCAAGACCTCCTTAGGGTGGCCTCACCAGGCTGGCTCGCGAGGGGCAGAGAGATCAAGGCGAGGGGCACCTCGCGAGGTTCCTGTGACGCAAGCCATGACGACCGGAACCAGGCGGGCACCAGCGCGGGCAGTGTCCTCGTTTCCTCTTTGGTTCTAAAGGGGCAAGCGCAGACGAGGAGTCCCGAGGCATCAGGCAAAGGTTTCCATATCGGTGCAACAAGACCAAGACCAGCAGGACGGCAAGACGGAGGTCACCGTGGAGCCCAAGGCAGCGTCACCACCAGAGTCTTTAGTAGGAAAAGACCACTTTTGTCAGGATAGCTTGTACTAGTTGTCTCCCTTCGAATTTGGCCGTTGTGGGATCCCTTCCCGCTTAATATTTGGGAAGAGGACCATGGCCTCTATAAATAGGACTAGCCACCACCAAAGAAGGGAAGAGATCATCCCGAACCACACAAGTTCACCACGCACAAGAACACCTCTCCTCAGGAGGCTGTTCTTCCCTTGTAACTGTTCATCATCAGCCCAAGAAGCAATCCACCACACCACACTGGAGTAGGGTATTACACCACAATGGTGGCCCGAACCAGTATAAATCTTGTGCCTCGTGTTCTTTGGGTCCATCGAGCTAGGCTGTGAGATCGTAGAGTGTGTGAGCTAGAGAGGGGGAGAGATCTTTGTGCGCACCCCAGTGTTCGAACCTCATGGGTTTTGCCAGAACCCGAAATCCGACATTTGGCGTGCCAGGTAGGGGTGCGCTAGAGCTTCTCTTCCCCTAGTAGATCCGCCAACTCCCCGTGGGTCTGATGTCCGGCGACTCGAGGACCAACACCGACCGCTGGGTTGCTTGGCCAGCCCGGGCAGCGTCGTCCACCCAAGAAGACCTCAACCCCGCGCCTCAGGCGGCGCGCCCACCGCCAAGCGCCGCGGGGCGCGGGCGGCGTAGTCAAACTCCATCCACCCTCACTCCACGACAAGTGCGGGCGGCGGCGAGTGCCTCAAGCCATGCCGCGGCCACGGCACTGCACACTCGATGGGAACAAGCAAACATGAGGGCTGCACTCACGGTGGCTCGGGAGCTGCTGCGATGCCGACTGATGGAGAGCGGCCGGGACGCATTGCTGGAGCGCGTCGCCGAGCTACTGGATGCCGCGGCCTCAGGAGCACCGCCCTTCTGCTCCTTGCTCACGCCTCAGGCCACGACCGGATCGCATGGTGGGCCTCGCCGCGCCCGTGCACTCCCAGGTGCGCCTGGAGGCTTCATCGACACCGGCGCAGCCAGAAGCGTTGGGTGCCCACTCGCGCCTGCTTCGCCTCCGATGGGCGCGGGCACGAGCGTTGCCACCCGCGGCCTCGGCGGGATGCTGCCCTACCATTCTTAGGGCGGCGCGACGTGGAGCGTGGGGCACTTTGGCGAAGTTTTCGGGGCGGCAGCCTCGGAGGCCTATGTGCCCCGCATGATAGACTAGGAGTACGCGCTGGAAGACGACCCTGGCTCGTTCCTCGAGCCGGGCTGGGAGGATGAGGCGCTGGAAGCTGAGGCCTTCGAGGAGCCCCCTGAGCGCGCTGTGGGCCTCACTAACCATGCCGACGACAATAGCTACAGGGTACCGCTAATCTCTCAGGAGCAAGCTTATGCTAACCATGGGTCGAAGGAAGATCAGTTCGTGACGGTGGATGGCGGCCCCAGCTCAACGGCTTCCCTTCCACCAGGAGGAGCGCACTGGGGGCTGCAGGGGAGAGGCCGGGAGCTAGGTCCCTGTCCACATCGCATAGAGCAAGGCGCCCCGGAGGTAGGCCCTCTGTCAGGGAGGTGCTGATGGGCCTTCCCCCGACAGAGGACCCGTGGTCGCCGAGGGCGCTGCTGGCGTCCCCTTTGCCCCTTTGCTTCGTCCTGGTTTCCAGTCGAATCAATGGTGGTCGAGGGCGGCGCAAGACGGGCCCCTCGTCTGGCGATATGAATTAAGGCTCATGCCTGTGAAGATCTCCGCTCGTGACACCCTCACGTAATAATGAGTGGGACTATACATGCCCCGGAGTCTCAGGAGCGCCCCCCTTGGGCCTCAGGGGTTCCCTCCCATGCCTAGTGGCAGCACTTAGCTCCGCGCTAGTGAGAAGACAAGAAGACTAGACTAGGGGCTGGACGCGGCCATTTGCTTTTAACCTATTTTCTGTAGCCCTGTTTCTGGCTTTGGATTTAAGTTGAAGTTGAATTTTCATTGCTATGCACGGGGGTGACTTTTCTCGTTCGTTCATTCGATTTCTTGCCATCTTGTTTCTTGCCCAACCCGGAATTCGTACCTGCTGCATCCTCCCTCGCGAGCCCCTCGGGAGCGGGGGCTGGGTGTGGCACGCGTGCTATGCGTACCCCTGTGGCTGGCGCTTGCTCCTTGCGATGCCCTCTCGGGCGGGCCAGCAGGCCCTTCATGAGCTCACGACCTCGCGAGCTGGCCAGAAGCCGGTCTTGACCAAGGTAAATTTCAGTAGTAAACTCGCGGCATGACTCGCGGGCCCATAAAAACACATCTTCAGCTTGGCCTAAGCGATAGAGGTAGTAATCTGTTTACATGAGGGGCTCCCCCTCCCAAAATTCTCTCACAACCTTCAGGGCCGTGCCCAAGTTTTCACTTGCAGGCTCAGTAGCACGTGCTCAATCGGACATATCACTCGCCGCATCCTCCAGGACGCCCTCAGACGCGTCGCTGGCGTCATTGTTACCATCGTTGGTGCCACCATCCTCATCATCAACATCGCCGTCACCATTGCGGGCGTCGCCCGCACCATCGTTGATCACGTCGCCTTCATCCGTAGCGAGCACCACCACGTCATCCTCGGAGGTGAAGGCCCTGACTAGGGCGTCCGCATTGTCCTCAACCCAGCGCGCCAGGTCATCCCGGATGACCTAGGGCATAGGGGCAATGGCGATATCAAAGTCAAAGTTGGGGTAGGTGTTCTGGAGATGGCTGAAGACACAAGAGAACGCACGCTTGAGCAGGCCGCGACTCCTCTCCTCGACAATCACGTGAGCCCTCTCGGATCGATTCTCCAAGCGCGTCACCATGTTGGTGAAGAAAAGGAGGTGACTGGCGTAGTCGTCCGAGTGGGGATGAGGTGCATTCTTGTCACAGACGGTGCCCAACACCGCGTTGGCTCTGGTCCTGAGGTTTTGGAGCATGGGGGCGTGGTCACGCTCCAGCGTCCGCTGCCAGAGCGCTTCCTCCCTGCCCCGCTGCGCGGAGGATTCGGCGCCGGTGACCCGCTGCTGAAGAGAAGACAGCTCGGCACGTGCGGAAGCTAGCTCGGCTTGCACTGAAGACAGGGCAGCTACAATGGCTCTCTCGTGACGTTCAGCCTCGTCCAGCCCTGACCTGAGGGCCTTGGTCCTGCCCACAGCCTCAGCTTCCACAACCTTCAACTTCAAGTTGTACCTGCCCACAAGGTCCGCGCGAGCCTCGGCCGCTTGGCGATCGACTTCCTCCTGGGCCTTGGCATCACGCGCACCGACATCGTCCTTAGCTTGGGCAACCTGGTGCTCCCTCGTTTCCAACCGCTCGAGCTCAAGGCTACCCTCCACGGCTTCCAGTGCCAGTGCCTCCTCGCGCCTCAGGATCTCTTCCTCCTCGACAAGCGTCCCCCTCATTGATGCTAAGGCGGCCTTGCGCGCCTCCACTTGCTGCTCCAGGGAAGCACTCCAGGCTTGGAGCTCCCACGCACGCTTCTCTGCGATCTTGCGGTGTCGATCAACTTCCCGAGCTTCATCCAAAGCGCGAGCGCAAGCTTCGCGTGAGGTCGCAAGAGACACCTCGGCCTTCGCATTATCAAGCTCGTGTTGGTGGCGCCCAAGGTTGATGGCCACCTTCAGCTTATGCCACTCCTCCACCAGCCGAAGACCCTCGGCCTCAAGGCGCGCGTCTACATCTGCGAGCTCCCCGCCAAGCCGGTTCATCGCGCCCATCGCCTCCCGGAAGAGCTCATGGCGGACGACGCTCCTTTCGTGCGCAGCTTTGAGCGCGCGGCCGGCTCCGTCCTCCACAGCAGGGGCCATCGACGGGACCCGAAGTGGCTCGCCCCTTTCCTGCAGGGGGCTAGGAGGTGGCGCCCCTCCAGACACCGACTGGGCTTCAGCAGGACCCCAGTTTGGATTAGGCTCACCGCTCGAAGAAGGGACCAAGACCGAAGCCATCCAGTCGCCGTCCATAACCAGAGGAGGAGACCTTGGCACGGTCGTCACACCCCCGACGAGGCCACGAAGAAGAGACGACAGGAGCGCGGGCTCAAGGCGCCAAGCCGGCGCACCTGCCTCTCCGGCCGACGCTGTGACCGGGGCATCATACTGGCTTGGGACGCTCAAGGCCAGTGGAAGATCCGAGGCATGAGGAGTTTGCTTCCCGAGGGGCTTCGTGGCCTTAGCAGATGGGATCCTGAAGAACCACCGTCGGGAAGGGAAGCAACACTCAAGGAATTACAGAGATAAGGTACTTACTCAACTATGGCGATGTACTTCCTTTGTTTCAACGACCGGAGAGCGCAGCTACCACAGCTTGGGGAACCTTTCCTCTTGCGGAGCGCATCAAAGTCTACGCGGAGCCGGCCGAAGCGTTGGGTGTGGCGACCAGCGCAAGGCGCGGCAGGTGAAGTGCTCGAGGGGATGGCCTCAGGAGTACCAAGCTGGGGAGAGCCATCAAGTACCACCTCATGACGGCCTCCAGAGGCCTCGGGAGCTTTGGCCTCAGGAGCAGCGGGTTGCGTCACCCCTCAACTACTTCCTCAGCGCGGGGGTCGTGGGCACCCGAAGTCGATGCCTCAGGAACTGCGGGCGGCTTCAATGCAGCGCCACCCACGCCTCCAGCTTTAGGTGATGCTTGCCCCCCTGCGTCCACTCTTGGGGCAAGCTCGGCGCTGGCAGCAAAGATGGGTACCACGGTGACGGGGTTCTCACGGGACCCCTCAAGGCCAACCGGGCGCAGCCCCCATTCGTTAAAAGGGGGCATCTGCCCCCACAAACTCCGCCCTGTTCGGGCAGCAGTACAAGAGACAGCCTTCCGATGGCATATCAGCTGGTGAGGGGTTGCCCGCCAGGACTTCGAGCACTGTTCTTCGTGTCGCGAGTGGAAGCTCAGACTCTTGGAGCATCATGCGATCCGGGCCGGCGGGTAAGGCCCACATCGGCCGGGAATGGCGCTGGAGAGGGGCGATGCAGCGTCGGAGGAACTCCTTCATCACCATGGGCGCAGTCAAGCCAAGGTCTTTCAACCTCCTCATCCGAAGCGAGACGAAGGCAAGACGGGGGCTTGTAAGCTTCTCGTGAGCCCAGCCGGAGCTAGGAACGGTAGGCGCGGACGGAGACGAGAGCAAAGGGCTGAGCACTCCAATATCCACGTACACCAACCGCATCCGGAACTCGCTCGCAGACGGCGGGATCTCGAAGTCAATCCATGAGCCGGCCGACGCCGCCACGGCCTGGAAGCTTAGGCACCCCGAGCATTGCCGGGGGTCGATCAGGTGCAGCGAGAAGAAGTGGCGCATAAGGGCCACAGAGGGGGCGATGCCCACCATGGCCTCGCGGGCGAAGGCGAAGATGGCAAGAAGAGCGACAGATTGAGGATCTAAGGCCAGCAGATGAATCTGGTAATGGGAAAGCATGACATTGAAGAAGGCAGAGACAGGAGGAACCAGGCCGGAACACAGGGCGTCGACGAAGAACTGGACCTCGGTGGCTGCTGTATCAACAGAAGCTCGGGACGCCGGCCATGCCACCGTCCTACCCCATTCGTTGAAGATGGTGGCGAGCGCAAGGCATACTTTTTCCATGGCCTCCTCATTGAGCACCCGTGATCGGCGAACAGCGGGCTCGACGACAGGAGGCGGGTTGACTGAGGACAGGGGCTTCTTCCCTTTCTCCGCCTGGTTCAGCGCCATGGCGATGGGGAGGACTAAGCTTAGATTGGATTGGGAGAGGAAGCTAAGGTTCAAGGAAGCGAAGGAGTCGGGGGGTGCGTTGCTAGCAGGGGGAAATAACTGTGTGGGAGGCCGTGGCCGCCTAGCCAGGCGGGTATCAAGGCTGCGTGGGGAAGCGGGGCCACCCACGTCCAATCGATCGCCACGTGCCGGACAAGACCACAGGCTTTTGGGGCCCGCAACACTCCATGCTTGCCCTTTGGCTTCGCCTCGAAGCCAAGCCCGAGCGCGCCTTGGGCCCGGGGGCTACTCTCGGCGTTCTGGGAACGGGGTTCCCTAGACTTGCCTGCCCGCGGCCCGCAGCGTGGCTCCACTGGCGGGCCCGTACGGCCCATCCTCACCAGCAAACATTCAAGACCCTCGCGAGGCGGGCTACGCAAGACCTCCTCAGGGCAGCCTCACCAGGCTGGCTTGCGAGGGGCGAAGAGATCAAGGCGAGGGGCACCTCGTGAGGTTCCTGTGACAGAAGCCATGATGACCGGAACCAGGCGGGCGCCAGAGCGCAGTGTCCTCGTTTCCTCTTTGGTGCTAAAGGGGCAAGCGCAGGCGAGGAGTCCCGAGGCATCAGGCAATGGTTTCCATATCGGTGCAACAAGACCAAGACCAGCAGGACGGCAAGATGGAGGTCACCGTGGAGCCCAAGGCGGTGTCACCACCAGAGTCTTTGGCAGGCAAAGACCACTTTTGTCAGGATAGCTTGTACTAGTTGTCTCCCTTCGAATTTGGCCGTTGTGGGATCCCTTCCCGCTCAATATTTGGGAAGAGGACCAGGGCCTCTATAAATAGGACTAGCCACCACCAAAGAAGGGAAGAGATCATCCCAAACCACACAAGTTCACCACACACAAGAACACCTCTCCTAAGGAGGCTGTTCTTCCCTTGTAACTGTTCAACATTAGCCCAAGAGGCAATCCACCACACCACACTGGAGTAGGGTATTACACCACAACGGTGGCCCGAACCAGTATAAATCTTGTGCCTCGTGTTCTTTGGGTCCGTCGAGCTAGGCTACGAGATCGTAGAGTGTGTGAGCTAGAGAGGGGGAGAGATCTTCATGCGCACCCCAGTGTTCGAACCTCAAGGGGTTTGCCGGAACCCGAAATCCGACAATGATGATCATGAAACTTCGGATCAAGTTACTACTGGACCTCATAGTGTTGGATCACGGGTTCCGGCAAACCCTCGAGGTTTGAACACTGGGGTGCGCGCGAAGGTTTCCTCCCTATTTATCCATGCCCTAGCTCGCTAAGATCTCTCAGATGAACTCGAGGAACTCGCAACATAAGGACACAAGATTTATACTGGTTCAGGCCACCGTTGTGGTGTAATACCCTACTCCAGTGTGGTGGTCGTGGATTGCCTCTTGGGCTGATGATGAACAATACAAGGGAAAAACAACCTCCTGAGGTGAGGTGTTCTTGTGCTTGGTGCACTTGTGTGGTTGGGGATGATCTTGATGATCCGTCGTCCGTCCTCCTCTACTGTGGTGGCTACTTCTACTTATATAGGCCCTGGTCCTCTCCCCAAATATTAAGCGGGAAGGGAGCCAACAACGGCCAATTTGAAAGGGGACAACTAGTAAAGCTTATCCTGACAAAAGGTGGTCTTCGCCTGCCAAAGGTTCTAGTGATGACGCCGCCCTGGGCTCCATTGTGACCTCCGTCTTGCCGTCCTTCTGGTCTTGGTCTCGTTGCACTAATATGGAAACCTTTGATTGATGCCTCGGTACTCCGCGCCTGCGCTTGCCCCCTTGGCACCAAAGAGGAAACAAGGACGCTGCACGCGCTGGCGCCCGCCTGTCCTCGATCGTCATGGCTCACGTCACGAGGACCTCGCGAGGTTTGCCTTGCCTTGATCTCTCCTCCCCTCGTGAGACTACCTGGCGAGGCCACTCCTGAGGAGGTCTTGCGTCGTCCGCCTCGCGAGGCTTGGTCCCTCGCGAGGGTCTTGAATGCCTTGTCGAGGAAGATGGGTCATACAGACCTGCCAGCCCAGCCACGCCGTGGGCCGCAGGCAGGCAAGTCTGGGTACCCCCATTCCCAGAACGCCGACAGTAGCCCCTGGGCCCAAGGCGCGCTTGGGTTTGGCTTCGAGGCGAAGCCAAAGGCCAAGCGCGGAGCGCCGCGGGCCCCAAAAGCCTGCGGCCTCGGTTGACGCATGGCAGTTGATTGGACGTGGGAGTCTCCTCTTCCCCATGCTGCCTCTACAACTGCCCGACTTGACAAGTCCCTGCGACATGCAAGGAAAACCATAATTACTTGTGATCGTGGGGGGCGCTGGTTGGCCTTCTCCTGCTATAAATGAGGAAGGGGGCGGAGCCCCCGTCCCCCACTTCTCCCCATTCCGCCTGCTTCTACCTCCTCTGCTCCACCACCCACTCTAATGGCGCCATCGAAGAGGTTTTTCGCCGCAGAGAAAGGAAAGGCCCCTCGCGAGGGGCCCGGCTCCCCGGCACCCAAGCGGGGACGCGACCGTCCCCGCAAGCACACCACGACTCCCGTCGTGGCCCCCCGCTCCCAAGGTGGCGCCGCTGCACGTGGTGGGGGTCGCTTCGGTTGCGGCAACCCCGTCGATGAGGGGAGACGTGCCGTGGTTGTGCGGCTTCCCCGGCCACGCTTCCACTCGGCAGAGGTGCTGCCGGAGTTCATTGTCTGGTCGGAGGATCCGGCCGGCAACTGGCTTCAGCTTCCGTGCTTCTTCGTCGACGAGCTGCCGGCCTCTGGTCCAGGCGGGCTCTGGCTGCAGGCGGACGACTGCTGCAGTAGGGCCTCTTGGGTTGCGGTTGAAGTCCCCGCCGCGGGCAACATGGCTCTGGCCCGCGGTTGGTAGACGTTCGCCCGCGTGTGCGGCCTGGGCAGACGGTGAACCCTCCATTTCAAGTATGATGATGATGTGACCCTCTACATGAGGGTGTTTGGGGAAGATGATCGCCGCGCCGGGTGCTTCCCCGAGATGAACGACGGCGAGGAGGTGCTCGGTCTCGGCGATGGCCACGCCTCATCCAGCTACGGTGGCTCTTCTCTTGGCGAAAGCTCCAGCAGCGGCGGCTACGACCGGCCGCCACGCTGCCGCGCTTGCTTCGAAGGTGGTAGCGGGTCGTCTCGTTGCCGCGCCTCCGTGAAGCGCGGGGAGGGATCCGGCTAAGCTTGGGATGTCGCTGGAGGCCTGCCCCCGTGGTTCGCTGCAACACCACTTTTGTTTTGTTCCTCTTTTCTTTCCTGCATCCAAATGAAACCAGTATGGGCCAGGAGGGGGCGTGTATCGAACAGTGATTCCTCACTCATTATGCTATGCTTGTTATTTCCGTGCTGTGTCGTTATTTTGTGCGGAGGTAACTTAGCCTGGCGCGTTCGGGGCAACTTCTTCTTCATGAGGCACTTGTTTCCTCGTGCCCTTCTCGGCTTAGTGGTTGCTCAGGAACTGCAAAAAAAATCATTAGGAGGCTCGCTAGGAGACTTATCGCTCACCCGAGCCTTGACGCAGCCCTTCATATCGCGGTACCCGAGGGGCACAGATTAGGAGGGATGCGCCGGCTTGCGGGCTTGAACGAGGGTGCCTCGCGAGAAAGCAGACCGAAGGCAGAGAGAAGGACCAACGTAGGAGGAAGAAACCGTCGCGAAGGCACCTGCCTAGTCCCCTCGCGAGGTATGCGAGAGAGAGAGAACATAAGCGAACTAGATTCGGAAAAGGCGGCAAAAGGCGATGGAACCAAATCAGCAAGGAACACCAGAAGCAAACTTCGATTAAGAGAAGGCGAGCCAACTACGGAAAGCAAATGAAAAGCCGCGTCCGACACCTAGTCTATTCTTCGACGTCTTCTCACCAGCGCGGAGCTAAGTGCTTCCACTAGGCGTGGGAGGGAGCCCCCGAGGCCCGAGGGCAGTTCTGCAGAGACTCCGGGGCGTTTACAGCCCCACTCGTTATTACGTGAGAGTGTCACGGGCGGCGATCTTCACAGGCGCTGGGCTTCTTCAGAGGCACCTGGCCTTGCTTCATAGGCACCATTCCTAGCTTCATAGGCACCGGGCCTTGCTTCACAGGCATCGGGCCTTCCTTCATGGGTAGAACTTCCGGAGGTGCTGGATGTTCCAGGCGTTCTGGATGGGCACCCCGTCCTGTGTCTCCAGGCGCGCGATGCTAGGCCTGGAGGTATGGACGACCCTGAACGGGCCCTCCCACATGGGTGAGAGTTTGTGCAACCCTTCCCTGGAGAGGACCCGCCTCAGGACGAGGTCGCCTGCCTCGAGCGTCCTGGAGCGGATGTTGCGACAGTGGTATCGTCATAGTGCCTGCTGGTACCTTGCCGCCCTTAGTGCAGCTTCGCGGCGACGTTCCTCCCCCAGTACGAGGTCCATCCCCCGCGTGGCGTCCTACTGCGTTTCACACTACAACAAGAACCCCCCTATAGCAACACATTGATGCGTTGTTGTACATTCGTATAAACGTTGCAATGGTCTACACCAACGGATTAATATGCGTTGCCGATGGTGGCGTTGCAAGGGTCTACAACAACATATATACATCCGTTGGTAAATGGCATCCAGAAACGTTGCTATGTAGCAACATTTAGGGTTAGAGTCCAACAACACTACGTATGCGTTGCTGACCATCGGCACAAAGGCTTTTCAAATGGGCGTATCTATATAATATTGCCATTCGGCCCAATAAAGAGCCCAATATGGATTGATCAATGCACATTGTATTAGGCCATGACCATCTCTACAATTTTCTGTTTTTGTTGGAAAAAGGTATTCTGTACAATTATTAGTCGGTCCAATTCCACACATAATATTTTTCCCATTGACCAACACAAGGTATTTTCACATCACATGACAATTACTCTATAAACATCAATGCAAATTCCACATCACGATTTATAGTTCACATTCCAATAAGCCAAAATAACACAGGCCATATATCAACCTGATACAACATGTAGCATCAACAGACACCAACAAATAGATTAACAAATGAGTGTGGTCAGAAATAGATTAACAAATGAGTGTTGTCTTGACTCTCGAACATAACTATATAGCTCTCTGCTTCAAAGTTATATTTGGTGGAGCCTTCTCTCTTGTTTGTCCATGCCAACTTCTTAAAAGACGAGGTGCATATCATCCCATCATAAAAATAGGGCTAGAATTTGCAACAATGATGTAAACATATTAGTAAGCATAAATTGTAAAAAATATCTAAGAGGACACTACTTTTCATAATATTCATCATGATATTTTACCTATGCTGATAAGAGAACCATATCCAAATGAAAATGATAAAGTTAATGGCTCGAGATATCACCTTATCAGCTAATAAGAACAGAAGGAACCATGATTGTCCTCACACAAACCACCAAGATCTTTAGCATAACGGATTTGCTTTTCAAATAGGGCTCCAATTTTTGAAGAAAACCATAGGTTGGGCACCTAAAGACCAAGCAAAAGATTAATGAAGATATATATGTTAAGAAAATGGTTATCGTGACAAAAATGTAGTCTATTTTCTGTACGATCTCTCATACACACATACATAGTTAGGACAACAAATTCATTGTTGTTCCAAATGAGGTGATCAGTATTGATTGAGTTCTAGGATGAAGTCCGTCATCGTCGTAGTTATTACTGTAATGGACTCTTCCCATGGGCTTTGCACTATACTCCACATTGTGTGATTTATTATTTTATCTTGGCACATGGTTTTTTGTTGTCTCTGGAGATAACGGCCCATGCTCCATAACCTGCACTTGTATCAATGGTGTGTTTGTCATGTACAATGCAGTTTTGTGACTGTAGTAAACTAGGCAGTTTTGTAACATGTTAGCTCTGAATGGTGATACAAAACTACTACTTGAAAAATATGCTAAACTAGACCTGAATACATTTAGAAATCAACCAGACTAGCTAGGGATTCCCTCATAGATAGTAATTCTAGCATAGTCGGGAGAAAGGTATTTCGACACGTTATATCTACCATTGATTAATCAATATGCATGCGCCAAACAGACTAGCTAGAGACTATACAGCAAAAACTTGTGGAGAAGTACTACTACTTATTAGTACGTGGTGAGTATCATGAGAGTACAAGAATTCATCCATCTCACTGGAGTGGAACTAGAATAGTAATTTGTTCCTTTGGCCAAATTTATATGATGTTTCATGAAGCTAGCATTATGGATCTTATACCTCCTTTATCCTACGAAGGAGGACAGAGCAGATTAGATCACATAACATGGTTGAAGACTTGAAGTGAACTGCAAGCTTGGCTGGAATCGGTACTAATTAGTTGCCACTTGAGTAGAGGACCATAGTTCCTTAGCCTATTAGTAGAAATTGATTTGGCAATTAAGAAGATTCATGGAGCTAGCAAAAATATGAGGGGCTAGGTATGGACGACGAAATTGCATCTCAGAATGGAGCAGTTAACAAAGGCGAGTTCAAATTCCAATGGTAAATTAGTTAAGTTGTTGACAAGCAATCATACAATCGTGCGACGTGGTGAGTAAGCGTTTGGCCTACTGCAGGTTGAGCGATACATCGGCTTTGAAGGTCCACGAACATGCCGGCGGTGCTACCGCGGCGGGAGGTAGGGGAAGCGACTGCGAGGAGGCATTGGCGAGGTGGAGATACCTGAGGCGAATGGACCTGCTATGAGAGGCGATGTTGGCTGGAGACAATTGAGGAGGCGATACGGGGGGGGGGAGGCCGAATTTGATGCCATCCCACATCGGAGGTGGCCCACCACCGTGGACCTTGCCCCTGGCGGCCCTGCCGCAGGATTCAGGAGGGAGGGAGGTTGATGAGAACGAGGGAGGGAGGTTGATGTGAGCAATTGGGTGGCAATCAACTTCCCCACGGTGCTCCTCTTCGTCTCCGGCGGCGCAAGGTAATTGAGCGGCGAGACAATGATGGGGAGGGGTTAGCCGGATGGAGAGGAAAAATACCAGAGAGCCTAGATCTAGCGGGGAGGTGAGCTGTGAAGGCGCGAGTGGCGGCGGATCATATGAGAGCGGCGGCGCTAGTATAGAGGGCGGTTGCAGCGGAAGAGCCGACGGCATTGCGGTGGTGGGTTCGAGAGAGATGAAGTGTACTATATATGGTTAGCCAGAAATTTCCCAGATCCCGCCACGCATATCCAAAACATTACACGCCGTGCCCTCAATTTTCTGGGTATATTTTTACGATGTCTTTCTCCGTTGGGTAGCTGTTATTGAAACCCACCTCATGAGGGTCCCACGTTACATAGTTTGATTGACTGATTTGGTTGGTTTGAGAATTCTTTAGATCTACCACGTTACATTTTTCATCTCATTAAGTTTAACAAAATACATAGGGCATCTCTAACTCAGACCCTCGAAACGCACGCAAATATTTGGACACCAGACCCTCAAAACATAGTCCGGACCAAGGTGTCTAGACTAAGTTTGTCGTCCAACGAGGAGCCTTATTTGTACAATGAACCAGGGGAGATTTGCGGGCGTCCAAGCCATCGTCATGTACACGTTTGACCCCGATCTCACCTAAAACCATCTCTTGCGTGACCGCATCTTTGCTCCTCGTGCCGCATTCATACCGGTCCCAATGCGGACACGACCGGTCACTCGAGGCGGCATTGAAGCCGCACACTGGTCGAGAGCACTGCCAGCACCACATCCCGGTCTCCGCGCATGTTCAATACCAAAGAGACGTGAGCAGTCGGGGCAATGGGATGGCTACCAAACACATTTAAGCCAGCTCCCCCTTCGTCCGCCTACCGGCATTAAACAAGTGCATAGACGACGAGCTCTAAAATGTTGTGGGACACCTCTGGATGGAGCAAAATCACGAGTTGGCCGGCCTTGCGGGTGGCTGGCAGGCCCGTCGTGCGTGACACATAGAGACCGGCTTGTTGGCGGGCTCGCCGGCGGTAAGCGACGATGGCCCAACGATGGAGGAAGCATCTGACAATGACCTGATGCAAGCGCCAGTTCATGCCGACTTCAATATGTAGTCGATGGAAGTCCGGCGTAGATTCCTGCCACCTCCTTGGGGCTGCGAGGTTAGCGTTTCTTGTTGTGCATGCGTGGTGTCTAGATTTGGTATCAATTGCTTCATATCTATTCAAGGGTTCAACAGTGACATCTGCGGTTCCAGGGTGTTGGTCCTTAGAGACACGTGCATGAAGACTTCTCAAGTCAGCTCTAGAGGGAAGCGGGGACAACACACATCGGTGGTTCGTTCTGGCGGTGGTAGTGGTCGGTCGATGGCCTAGAGACCTCAATGTCCTTTTTGTTATGTTTAATGTGTTTTGTACTCACATGATCTTCGTCAATGCCGGATAAAGCAACTTTGAGACAAGGATAGGCCGGAAAGTTCTTATCTCAATGCGTTATTGCTGCCTCCACCATGTCAATGGCACCAAGGAACCAATGCCCAAGAAAAAGCAAGGACATACTAGAAATAAAAATAGAGAAAGGGCAGGGTCACCACTCCTCAAGCCAACGACCAGGTCGTTGGACCAAAAAGATGACGGGGATTGAGGGAGTGACAAGGAAGCCTAGGCTTTTGTATGTTCTTCTATGTTTCCTTTTCATTTAGAATATTTTTATATATGAAAACTTATACATATATGTTTAACTTTTTCTAAATACGCAATGAACACTTTGAAATATGTGACAAACATTTCTAAACACACAATAAAAAAATTGAAATATATATTAAATATTTTTATATACTTGACTGACCTTTTGAAATACGCCATGAACACGTTTAAAATACACAATGAACTTTTTTCTCAAATACATTGTTTCTTTTGAAATGTGTGAGCATTTTATTAAATACACGATGAACAAATTTTGAATACACAATTTACATTTTTTTAATATACTATGACCTTTTGGCAACACATGACAAACATTATTGAAATGTACAATGAACAATTGCTAAATACATGATATGTTTTATATGAAATATAGCATGTATAGTTTAAAAAAATATTATGAATATTTATAAAATACAGGATAAACATTCTTTTAAATGCATTATGAATATTTTTTAAATACGCAATGATTTTTGTTTACACTTTTTTTCAGTTCCATGTTTTCAAAGAAGTGTGAACACTCATCAAAATTATAAAAACAATTTTCTCTTAGATGAACAGAGTTTTCACTATTTTTTTACCTGGTTATATAAAATTAGTACAGTACAATATTTTTAGAAGTAAACTCTTAATTTCCTAAAATGTTAGATTTCAAGTCAACATGAACGTACAAGTAGTAACTTCTTTTTTTAGTGTAACATACAAGTAGATTTTTTTGGAGGAATTCATAAAAATAGAACCTTTTTGTAACAACTGATCGATATTAAAATCAGCGCCGGTCCAATTCGCTAGCACCAGCGTGCATGTTAGTGGGCCATGATTTGCTAAGGCCCATCTGATGGGGCGTTATTCATTAAGAGGAAATCTGAATGGGCATCACGTGATCTATTTGACTGAGGTGGTTTGTTACTCTCTTAATAACAGTGAGGTGGGCGGTTCGAGGATCCCGTGGCCCATTTTTATTTTTCCATGTAATAACGAAATAATAACGTGCTATCTGCACAGTAGACATATGGACTACTTAAAAATGAAATAATAACATGCGATCTGCACAGTGGACATATGGACTATTTAAAATGGCAACGCACTACTGCAACACAATGTAACCATTGTTGTCACACCATTAGCAACATATGCGTGCCCAACACATATATGCGTAGCTATAGCAGATACGTTACAACACATCCATAGAATGTTGCAAGTCATGTGTTGGTATAGGGGGGTTCTTGTTGTAGTGTCATCAAACGCCATGACCCGTGCGGAGCGATGCTTGACCTCATGAGGGAGGACCGCTTCGGTTCCGTAGACAAGGAAGAATGGGGTCTCGCCCGTCGGCTTAGTGGCGTTGGTGCGGATGGACCACATCACGGACTGGAGCTCGTCGTGCCAGCCCCTGCCGCAGGCCTTGAGCTTTTTTTTAAAGGTCCTGGTCTTGAGGCCTCTCAGGACATCCGCATTGGCGCGTTCAGCCTGGCCATTGCTCCTGGGGTGCGCCACCGAAGCGTAGCAGATCTGCGTTCCAAGGTTAGCACAGTATGTTTTGAAGAGGTTACTGGTGAACTGCGAGCCGTTGTCGGTGATGCTGCGGTTAGGGACCCCGAAACGGCTCACGAGGCCCTTGATGAACTTAACTGCGGAACCAATTGGGATGGTGCGGATGGCTTCCACCTCCGCCCACTTGGTGAACTTGTCGATGGCGATGTAGAGGTAGCGGTAGCCCCTTGGCGCTCGAGGGAATGGGCCCAATATATCCAGCCCCCAGACCGCGAACGGCCATGTGAGTGGTATAGTTTGGAGGCCCTGAGCTGGCTGATGGATCTGCTTGCCGTGGAACTGGCAGGCTTCGCAGGACTTCACCATCTCATCTGTGTCGTTGAGCGCCGTGGGCTTGTAGAATCCACTGCGGAACACCTTGCCGACAAGAGTCCGTGAAGACGAGTGGTGTCCGCAGTCCCCGCCGTGTATGTCAATCAGCAACTCCTTCCCCTGGTCCCTGGAAATGCAACGCAGCAAAACATCATTTGGTCGCTTCCTGTACAACTCACTGTCCTGGATGCAGTATGCCATGGCTTGCCAGGACACATGCTCTGCGTCCTCTTCCTTCTCCGGTAGCGCTCGTTGCATCAGATATTTCTTGAATTCCTTGGTCCAACATCCCTCTTGGGGCTCGAGCGCCAAGAGCAAGCGAGCTCCTGAGGTTGGGCCACAAGCTGGGGCTCCCGTGGCAAGCGGTTGTGGGAGCTCCTCCCGAGGCCGTGCCGCGCTTGAAAGTGGTGGCGCCACTGACAGCTTGAAGAGCTGCTCCTCAAATATGCCAGGCTCTTGGGGCTGCCGCTTGGACGCCCTTCTGGCGATGTCGTTGATGGGTTTCGTAGTAATTTCAAAAATGGATCGCTGGAGCTTGCACACTTTGTTAGCTCCCTTTGGATCGACAAAGCCTTCCGGTTGCATCATATACAACTCTTCTTCCAGAAATCCATTCAGGAATGCAGTTTTGACATCCATCTGCCAAATTTCATAATCATAAAATGCGGCAATTGCTAACATGATTCGGACAGACTTAAGCATCGCTACGAGTGAGAAAATCTCATCGTAGTCAACACCTTGAACTTGTCGAAAACCTTTTTGCGACAATTCTAGCTTTGTAGATAGTAACACTACTATCAGCGTCCGTCTTCCTCTTGAAGATCCATTTATTTTCTATGGCTTGCCGATCATCGGGAAAGTCAACCAAAGTCTACACTTTGTTCTCATACATGGATCCCATCTCAGATTTCATGGCCTCAAGCCATTTTGCGGAATCTGGGCTTATCATCGCTTCCTCATAGTTCGCAAGTTCGTCATGGTCTAGTAACATGACTTCCAGAACAGGATTACCGTACCACTTCTGGTGTGGATCTCACTCTGGTTTACCTAC
The DNA here is from genome assembly GCF_056163025.1 of Triticum urartu. Lineage (NCBI taxonomy): Eukaryota > Viridiplantae > Streptophyta > Magnoliopsida > Poales > Poaceae > Triticum > Triticum urartu. The sequence continues at coordinate 289,958,673 of NC_141873.1, forward strand.
AAGATTCGGTAGTAACTTGATCTGAAGTTACATGATCATCATCATTAGCTTCCTCACTAATTGGTGTAGTAGTCACAAGAACAGATTTCTGTGATGAACTACTTTCCAATAAGGGAGATGATACAATTACCTTATCAAGTTTTCTACTTTCCTCCCACTCACTTCTTTCGAGAGAAACTCCTTCTCTAGAAAAACTCCGAATTTAGCAACAAAAGTCTTGCCTTCGGATTTGTGATAGAAGGTGTACCCAAAAGTCTCCTTTGGGTATCCTATGAAGACATATTTCTCTGATTTGGGTTTGAGCTTATTAGGATGAAACTTTTTCATATAAGTATCACAACCCCAAACTTTAAGAAACGACAGCTTAGGTTTCTTGCCAAACCATAGTTCACACGGTGTCGTCTCAACGGATTTAGATGGTGCCCTATTTAACGTGAATGCAGCTGTCTCTAATGCATAACCCCAAAACGATAGTGGTAGATCGGTAAGAGACATCATAGATTGCACTATATCCAATAAAGTACGGTTATGACGTTCGGGCACAGCATTATGCTGTGGTGTTCCATGTGGCATGAGTTTGTGAAACTATTCCACATTGTTTTAATTGAAGACCAAACTCGTAACTCAAATATTTGTCTCCGCGATCAGATCCTAGAAACTTTATTTTCTTGTCACGATGATTTTCCACTTCACTCTGAAATTCTTTGAACTTTTCAAATGTTTCAGACTTATGTTTCATCAAGTAGATATACCCATATCTGCTCAAATCATCTGTGAAGTTCAGAAAATAACGATACTTGCCGTGAGCCTTAACACTCATCGGACCGCATACATCAGTATGTATTATTTCCAATAAGTCAGTTGCTCGCTCCGGAGAACGGAGTCTTAGTCATCTTGCCCATGAGGCATGGTTCGCAAGCATCAAGTGATTCATAATCAAGTGATTCCAAAATCCCATCAGCATGGAGTTTCTTCATGCGCTTTACACCAATATGACCTAAACGGCAGTGCCACAAATAAGTTGCACTATCATTATTAACTTTGCATATTTTGGTTTCAATATTATGATTATGTGTATCACTACGATCGAGATCCAACGAACTATTTTCATTGGGTGTGTAACCATATAAGGTTTTATTCATGTAAACAGAACAACAATTTATTCTCTTACTTAAATGAATAACCGTATTACAATAAACATGATCAATTCATATTCATGCTCAACGCAAACACCAAATAACACTTATTCAGGTTCAACACTAATCCTGAAAGTATAGGGAGTGTGCGATGATGATCATATCAATCTTGGAACCACTTCCAAAACACATCGTCACTTCACCCTCAACTAGTCTTTATTCTGCAACTCCCGTTTCGAGTAACTAATCTTAGCAACTGAACTAGTATCAAATACTGAGGGATTGCTATAAACACTAGTAAAGTACACATCAATAACATGTATATCAAATATACTTATGTTCACTTTGCCATCCTTCTTATCTGCCAATCACTTGGGATAGTTCCGCTTCCAGTGACCAGTCCCTTTGTAGTAGAAGCACTTAGTCTCAGGCTTAGGATCAGACTTGGGCTTCTTCACTTGAGCAACAACTTGCTTGCTGTTCCTTTTGAAGTTCCCCTTCTTCCCTCTGCCCTTTTCTTGAAACTAGTGGTCTTGTCTACCATCAACACTTGATGTTTTTCTCGATTTCTACCTTCATCAATTTCCGCATTACGAAGAGCTTGGGAATCGTTTCCGTTATCCATTGCATATCATAGTTCATCAAGAAGTTCTACTAACTTGGTGATGGTGACTAGAGAATTCTGTCAATCACTATCTTATCTGGAAGATTAACTCCCACTTGATTCAAGTGATTGTAGTACTCAGACAATCTGGGCACATGCTCACTAGTTGAGCGATTCTCCTCCATCTTTTAGCTATAGAACTTGTTGGAGACTTCATATCTCTCAACTCGGGTATTTGCTTGAAATATTAACTTCAACTCCTGGAACATCTCATATGTTCCATGACGTTCAAAACGTCTTTGATGTCCCGATTCTAAGCCATTAAGCATGGTGCACTAAACTATCAAGTAGCCATCATATTGAGCTAGCCAAACGTTCATAACGTCTGCATCTGCTCCTGCAATAGGTCTGTCACCTAGCGGTGCATCAAGGACATAATTCTTCTGTGCAGCAATGAGGATAAACCTCAGATCACGGATCCAATCCGCATCATTGCTACTAACATCTTTCAACACAATATTCTCTAGGAACATATCAAAATAAACACAGGGAAGCAACAACGCGAGCTATTGATCTACAACATAATTTGCAAAACACTACCAGGACTAAGTTCATGATAAATTTAAGTTCAATTAATTATATTACTTAAGAACTCCCACTTAGATAGACATCCCTCTAATCCTCTAAGTGATCACGTGATCCAAATCAACTAAACCATGTCCAATCATCACGTGAGATGGAGTAGTTTTATTGGTGAACATCATTATGTTGATCATATCTTCTATATGATTCACGCTCGACCTTTTGGTCTCAGTGTTCCGAGGCCATATCTGTATATGCTTGGCTCGTCAAGTATAACCTGAGTATTCCGCGTGTGCAACTGTTTTGCACCCGTTGTATTTGAACGTAGAGCCTATCACACCCGATCATCACGTGGTGTCTCAGCACGAAGAACTTTCGCAACGGTGCATACTCAGGGAGAACACTTCTTGATAATTAGTGAGAGACCATCTTATAATGCTACCGTCAATCAAAGCAAGATAAGATGCATAAAAGATAAACATCACATGCAATCAATATAAGTGATATGATATGGCCATCATCATCTTGTGCTTGTGATCTCCATCTCCGAAGCACCGTCGTGATCACCATCGTCACCGGCGCGACACCTTGATCTCTATCGTAGCATCTTGTCGTCTCGCCAAGCTTGTGCTTCCACGACTATCGCTACCGTTTAGTGATAAAGTAAAGCATTACAGCGCGATTGCATTGCATACAATAAAGCGACAACCATATGGCTCCTGCCAGTTGCCGATAACTCGGTTACAAAACATGATCATCTCATACAATAAAATTTAGAATCATGTCTTGACCATATCACATCACAACATGCCCTGCAAAAACAAGTTAGACGTCCTCTACTTTGTTGTTGCAAGTTTTACGTGGCTGCTATGGGCTTAAGAAAGAACCAATCTTACCTACGCATCAAAACCACAACGATAGTTTGTCAAGTTGGTGCTGTTTTAACCTTCGCAAGGACCGGGCGTAGCCACACTCGATTCAACTAAAGTTGGAGAAACTGTCACCCGCAAGCCACCTATGTGCAAAGCACGTCAGGAGAACCGGTCTCGCGTAAGCGTACGCGTAATGTCGGTCCGGGCCGCTTCGTCCAACAATACCGTCGAACCAAAGTATGACATGCTGGTAAGCAGTATGACTTATATCGCCCACAACTCACTTGTGTTCTACTCGTGCATATAACATCAACATATAAAACCTAGGCTCGGATGCCACTGATGGGTTTCGTAGTAATTTCAAAAAATTTCCTACGCTTCACGCAAGATCATGGTGATGCATAGCAACGAGAGGGGAGAGTATGATCTACGTACCTTGTAGATCGACAACGGAAGCGTTTGGTTGATGTAGTCGTACGTCTCCACGGCCCGACCGATCAAGCACCGAAACTACGGCACCTCCGAGTTCTAGCACACGTTCAGCTCGATGACGATCCCCGGACTCCGATCCAGCAAAGTGTTGGGGAAGAGTTCCGTCAGCACGACGGCGTGGTGATGATCTTGATGTACTACTGCAGCAGGGCTTCGCTTAAACTCCGCTACAATATTATCGAGGACTATGGTGGAAGGGGGCGCCGCACACGGCTAAGAATAAGATCACGTGGATCAACTTGTGTGTTTCTGGGGTGCCCCTGCCTCCGTATATAAAGGACTAAAGGGGGGGTGCGGCCGGCCTAGGAGAGGCGCGCCAGGAGAGTCCTACTCCCTCTGGGAGTAGGATTCCCCCCCAATCCTAGTTGGAATAGGATTCACGGAGGGGGGAAAAGAGAGAGAGAGAGGCCGACCCCCTCTCCTTGTCCTATTCGGACCAAGGGAGGGGAGGGGCACGCGGCCCATCTAGGGCTGCCCCTTCTCTTTTTCCACTAAGGCCCACTAAGGCCCATATAGCTCCCGGGGGGTTCCGGTAACCTCCCGGTACTCTGGTAAAATCCCGATTTCACCCGGAACACTTCCGATATCCAAACATAGGCTTCCAATATATCAATCTTTATGTCTCGACCATTTCGAGACTCCTCGTCATGTCCGTGATCTCATCTGGGACTCTGAACAAACTTCGGTACATCAAAATGTATAAACTCATAATATAACTGTCATCGTAACCTTAAGCGTGCGGACCCTACGGATTCGAGAACAATGTAGACATGACCGAGACATGTCTCCGGTCAATAACCAATAGCGGAACCTGGATGCTCATATTGGCTCCTACATATTCTACGAAGATCTTTATCGGTCAGACCGCATAACAACATACGTTGTTCCCTTTGTCATCGGTATGTTACTTGCCCGAGATTCGATCGTCGGTATCTCAATACCTAGCTCAATCTCGTTACCGGCAAGTCTCTTTACTCGTTCCGTAATACATCATATCGCAACTAACTCATTAGTTGCAATGCTTGCAAGGCTTATGTGATGTGCATTACCGAGAGGGCCCAGAGATACCTCTCCGACAATCGGAGTGACAAATCCTAATCTCGAAATACGCCAACCCAACATGTACCTTTGGAGACACCTGTAGAGCTCCTTTATAATCACCCAGTTACGTTGTGACGTTTGGTAGCACACAAAGTGTTCCTCCGGTAAACGGGAGTTACATAATCTCATAGTCATAGGAACATGTATAAGTCATGAAGAAAGCAATAGCAACATACTAAGATTGGGTGCTAAGCTAATGGAATGGGTCATGTCAATCAGATCATTCAACTAATGATGTGATCCCGTTAATAACATGACAACTCTTTGTCCATGGTTAGGAAACATAACCATCTTTGATTAACGAGCTAGTCAAGTAGAGGCATACTAGTGACACTCTGTTTGTCTATGTATTCACACATGTATTATGTTTGCGGTTAATACAATTCTAGCATGAATAATAAACATTTATCATGAAATAAGGAAATAAATAATAACTTTATTATTGCCTCTAGGGCATATTTCCTTCAGTCGTCGGCTTCCTTCTTGGTGCCACGGGGCACATGCTGCACCTCCACGCCTACATCTTTCGTAGCTCTGCGAGGTACGCCTCCATGTGCTCGTCCTTTGGCTCATATACTTTGTTGGAGAAGTTGACTAGGAGCTGTGAGTCGCCCCTAACGGTGGGGCGCTTTACCCCTAGAGCCGCCGCGGCCTTCAAGCCAGCTATGAGACCCTCGTATTCTGCGATGTTGTTGGATACCTTCTCGCCCTACTGAAAACAGAGATGCACAACGTAGTAGAGCTTGTCCTGCGTGGGCGAGATGAGTACTGCTCCAGCCCCCGCGCCCTGGTGCGCGAAGGCACCATCAAACTACATGACCCATCCGTCGGGCGCTTCACTTCCTGGCGAGGTAGACCAGTCCTCGCCCACTTCAAGTGCCGGGGCATCCGTCCATTCCGCCACAAAATCGGCGAACGCGGCTCCCTTGATGACCCTGGTGGTGCTGAACTCCAACTGGAATGCCTGTAGCTCGATGTTCCACTCAGTGACCCTTCCAGCGGAGTTGGAGCTCTTGAGCACCCTTTCCAATGGGTAGGCCAAGACGACCTTGATAAGGTGGCCCTGGAAGTAGTGCCGCAACTTGCGCGAGGCCAGCAGGAGCGTGATCAGGAGCTTCTAAGGCATGGGATATCGTGCCCTCGCGTCCCTCAGCACCGTGCTGACGAAATACACCGGGTGCTCGACGAGGACCGGCGTGTTGGTGAGGCTCACGCCTTGTACAAGCTGGGGTGCCTCCTAAGGTGGTGGGACCCTTGGCTCCTGATCGCTTGTGGGAATCTCTACGGTGTCGTCCTGCCGAGCTTGGTCTTCTGTTGCTGCCGCTATGGCTCTTGCCGTGTCTTCCTGATCTTGCGTCATCTTGGCTGGCGGCGTAGCTTGGCACGGCGCACTCTTGGCATGGCGCTCCTCCCGAACCGCCACTAGCGCAGCGCTGGCGGAGTATGGGGTGGCGGCAAGATAAAGTACTAGAGGCTCGAGAGGCCGTGGCGCCACCATCACCGGAGGGCTGGTTAGGTATCTCTTGAGGTCTTGGAAGGCTCGGTCGGCCTCCGGAGTCCACTCGAACGGGCCCTTCTTCTTCATCAGCTTGAAGAAGGGTAAGGCGTGCTCTCCCAGCTTGGAGATGAAGCGCCCCAATGCAGTCACCCGACCAGCCAGCTTCTGCATTTCCTTGAGGGTATGCGGCGGGCTCATGCCCTCAATGTCCTTGATCTTCTTCGGGTTCGCCTCGATCCCTCTGTGTGACACAAGGAATCCCAGCAGCTTGCTGGAAGGGACACCGAACACACACTTTTCCGAGTTAAGCCGCAAGTTCACCTGGCGCAGGCTTTCGAAGGTCCCCTCCAGGTCTTGGATCAGGGTTCTCGCCTCCCGAGACTTCACCACTATGTCGTCGACATAGGCCTCCGTGTTCCTCCTGAGCTGCCGCCCTAAAGCGATGTGCATCAGCCGCTGAAAGGTCGCGACCGCGTTGCGCAGTCCGAAGGGCATACAGGTGTAGCACTACACCCCACATGGGGTCAGGAAGGTTGTCTTCTCTACATCTTCCACCGCCATCTTGATTTGGTGATACCCTGAGAACGTATCCAGGAAGCACAGTAGGTCGCACTCGGCGGTGGAGTCGACGATCTGGTCGATGCGCGGGAGAGGGAATGGATCTTGAGGGCACGCCTTGTTGAGGTTGGTGAAGTCGACACACATTCGCTCCTTCCCGCCTTTCTTCGGCACCACGACTGGGTTCGCCAGCCATTCGGGGTACCTAACCTCACGAATGGCACCAGCCGCCTCCAACTTGCGGGTCTCTTAGACGATGAACGCCTGCTTCTCCCTGGACTGCTACCTTGCTCGCTGCTTCACAGGGCACACATTGGGGCACACCCTTAAGTGGTGCTGAATCACCTCTCTCGGGACCCCCACCAGCTGATTGGGCTCCCATGTGAATATGTCCTTGTTCGTGCGCAAGAACTTCACCAATGCTTCCTCTTGGCTGGGGTTGAGGCCGACACCTATGGTGAAGGTGGCTCCTGAGAAGCCGTTCTCGTCGACCGGCACCTGCTTGGTTTCTGCCTTGTCTTGGGTGAACAACTGCTTCTTCTTGGTTGGCGCGGCCTCCTTAGCCTGGGGGGCACCAGTGCTGACGGGCTGCGCCACCGCAGCGGTCCTGAAGGCAAGTTTGAGCGCCGTCACGGCCTCCTTGGTGTCCCCCTTGATGGTGAGGACACCTTTGCTTCCAGGCATTTTCATGAGGTTGTAGGCTGGATGGGTCGCCGCCATGAACTGGGCCAGAGCTGGGTACCCGAGGATGGCATTGTACAGGAGGCCGATGCGGGCGATGTCGAAGTCGACCAGCTCGGTGTGGTAGTTGTCGCGCGTGCCGAAGGTGACAGGAAGGCGAATCTGCCCCACGGAGCGGGCAGCGCCGCCACCGACTTCTGAGAAAGGCTTGCTGAGGCTGAGTCGCTCGAGTGGCACGTGAAGAAGGCTGAAGGCCTCCATGGAGAGCAAGTTGAGACCAGCGCCGCCGTCGATGAGGGTCTTGGTGACGGCCACGTTGCAGATGGTGGGTGTGCAGAGCATCGGAAGCATGCCTGAGCCAGTGGTGGTGACAGGATGGTCTTCTGAGCTGAAGGTGAGGTCGGCCTCAGGCGGCGCCCAGCCCGACGGAGCCCCCGAGCGTGTGGAAGCGACACCAATCTGGCGGAGGAACGACTTGATGTGGCGCTCTGAAGGTGGCGCCTGTGAGCAGCCTAGCAGGGCCCCGACTGCATGGTGCGCCGGTGCCGCGTAGCACGCAGTGAAGAGGTCGCGCAGCTCCTCCCAAGACGCCACCGTGGATCCGGGAAGGTTGACCAGCCAGGCGCGCGGCTCACCGGCGAGGGCCATGGGAAGCCAGTTAGCCATGACCTTGTCATCACCCCCGACTTCGAGGATGGCCTCCTCGTACGCCAGTAGGAAAGCTGACAGGTCCGCCGCACCGTCGTAGCGCGACGGCATCTCTAGCTTGAACTTGGGCAGCCCCTGCACCCGCCGTAGGGCGGGGGCCCCGTCGTCAACGCTGGCCATTAGAGTCGGCGACAGGGCGCCTGCCATGTGGGCGAAGCGCGATGGCGACGGAGCACAGATCGTCGGAAGAGAAGCTACGGCGCACCCCTACCTGGTGCGCCAAATGTTGAATCACGGGTTCCGGAACCCTCGAGGTTCGAACACTGGGGTGCGCGTGAAGGTTTCCTCCCTATCGATCCACGCCCTAGCTCGCTAAGATCTCTCGGATGAACTCGACGAACTCGCAACACAAGGACACAAGATTTATACTAGTTCGGGCCACCGTTGTGGTGTAATACCCTACTCCAGTGTGGTGGTGGTGGATTGCCTCTTGGGCTGATGATGAACAGTACAAGGGGAAGAACAGCCTCCTGAGGTGAGGTGTTCTTGTTCTTGGTGCACTTGTGTGGTTGGGGATGATCTTGATGATCCATCGTCCGTCCTCCTCTACTGTGGTGGCTACTTCTACTTATATAGGCCCTGGTCCTCTCCCCAAATATTGAGCAGGAAGGGAGCCAACAACGGCCAATTTGAAAGGGGACAACTAGTACAGCTTATCCTGAAAAAAGGTTTTCTCCGCCTGCCAAAGGTTCTGGTGATGACGCCGCCCTGGGCTCCATGGTGACCTCCGTCTTGCCGTCCTTCTGGTCTTGGTCTCGTTGCACCAATATGGAAACCTTTGCTTGATGCCTCGGTACTCCGCGCCTGCGCTTGCCCCCTTGGCACCAAAGAGGAAACAAGGATGCTACGCGCGCTGGTGCTCACCTAGCAGCCGCGTGTCCTCGATCGTCATGGCTCACGTCACGAGGACCTCACGAGGTTTACCTTGCCTTGATCTCTCCGCCCCTCGTGAGCCTGCCTGGCGAGGCCGCTCCTGAGGAGGTCTTGCGTCGTCCGCCTCGCAAGGCTTGGCTCCTCGCGAGGGTCCTGAATGCCTTGTAGATGAAGATGGGTCATACAGACCTGCCAGCCCAGCCACACCGTGGGCTGCAGGTAGGCAAGTTTGGGGACCCCAGTTCCCAGAACGCCGACACATAGGTCGAACAAAGCATGTTCCACACCAGAGTGGTACGGTAATCCTTTCCTGGAAGTCATGTTACTAGACCATGGCGAACCTACGAACTATGAAGAAGCTATGATGTGTCCAGATTCCGATAAATGGCTTGAGGCCATGAAATCTGAGATAGGATCCATGTATGAGAACAAAGTATGGACTTTGGTGGACTTGCCCGATGGTCGGCAAGCCATTGTGAATAAATGGATCTTCAAGAAGAAGACAACCACAAATGGTAATGTCACCATCTACAAAGCTTGATTTGTCGCAAAAGGTTTTTGACAATGTCGGTGCAACAAACCCTGGGTCTGTTGCCCAGATTGTGCACATGCACAGGAACGAGGTTGAAGCACCAGCCCAAGTCAGAATACAAGAAACCAAGAGATTGGAAGGACCAACATACAGATCAGAAGGACCAAGAACGAGCCAAGGAAGCAGGACATCGTCAAAAGAAAAAGCCTCCCTTGCCGGGCAGGTGAGCCCGGCAAGGAGCGAGGCCACCCCTAGGTGCAGACAACTGAGGCACCCCGGCAGGGCCTGCCGGGGCTCACGGAGGCAAAATCGCATCACCAACCACTCCAACACGACCCATGTCATTAATCAGTGTGGTGTCAAGCCACAAAGTGATTAAGTGGCAGCCATTTCCTACAGAAGAAACCCACAGATGACACCCGTCCGGCAACGTGTCAAGAGAACATGCGCGGAGCTGGCAAGATAGCTCGACAAGCCTTGTCGGGCAACCCGCGATGTGACATTAAGTGGTGCATTTAATGCGCCCTGTCAGCCCATAGACTTAGGTATAATAGCACTGTTTGCTATCTTATCAGTGCGTAATGACTACTTTGCCACTGTGGTTACCCCTTGATCTATAAAAGGAGGCCCATGGCAACCATAGAAAGGGTTGGAAGATTGGATAACTCACACCCCCATACGCGCGTAGTCGTTGTTGCCTGAGGCAACCCCTGCCGGGTAAGTGTACTGCGCACCACCACCACCTTTTCCACCATCAATGCACCAAAGCAGGAGTAGGGTTTTACGCCTCGCGGTGGCCCAAACCTGGGTAAATTGCCCGTGTGATCTCTATCGCGCTGTCCCACGCTCGTCTGCTCTTTGTGCAACGTGTCGCCCCTCTGCTGAACCAGTAAGGGACCTCCTAGTCCATAGGTGGCCGTGGTTTCCCGCAACATCTTTGGCACACCAGGGAGGGGGATCGCTTGCGTGAACCTGAAGGCGTGCGCATCCCGTCGTCTTCAGCACCATCTTCATCTTCGGCGACGCCATCGACCATGGCGCCTAAGAAGAAGTCCAGTCCTCCAGCTCATCCATCCACCTCAAAGGCTCCGCTGCCCACGGCCTCTAATCGTGCGGGGGGTGTGGAGGCGCATGAGGGCGCGGATGCTGCTAGGGAAGTGGTTGGAGCAGGCGACGCCATCACCACTTCCCCCTGCGGCCAACGCAGGAGCAGGAGGTGCCGGTGGAGAGCCACATCAACAACACACCGACGCCCATGCTCCCCAAGGTATGAGTAAGGGAACCACTCCATCTGCGCCCCTCTCCCCCACCGACGGGCACAGCTGTAGCAACAACGCTCGGACCGTGGCAAACCGCCACCCTCCGGCCGCCCCTACCACGGGTGTGGTCACAACGCGTACACCTCCCCGGGACGGGCCGATCAAGCCGCTGCGCCTGATGGAGACACTGGCCCTCAAGCGCTTTCCCTGCACCACCTTCAGGTGGTCGCCCCGCAGCCACAGCGGGGGCGCAGCGTTACCACCGCTGGCACCGTTAGGAGCCGGGCAACGGTACGATCAACTTCATCAACATCCATGCCAAGTACGGCTTCAGAGGCCATGGCGCGAGCTCAGCTGCTGCTGAGGTTTCCGCCGGCGGCCGAGCAGATGGACGAATGGCGTGCCACCATCCAAAGCCTACTCGGTTTCGCCGAAGCTGGAGGCTCACGGCGAGCTGGTCCACCACGACCTCCCCAAGCGACATCAACATCTCGTGCTGTTGACTACAAGGAAGGGGCCATCCCCATGGTGCAATCCCCGCCGCAGTAGCCAGTATGATTGCAGCAGAATCAAGACCCCGATGACATCTTGATGGTCTCTTCTGACGCTCGAGCACATCCAGGCCAACATTGAGCCCCGGAGGATAGGCGGACAAGAGACCCGCGCGTCGTCGAGCAGCACCGTAATGACCTCCGCCGGACCAACGGGTATGACGGCCTCAACGCCGACGAGCCTGTGCTCAGTGTTGGCGGGTGCCTACCTTTCGAGGTTGACTGCCCTGCCTTTACACGGGAGTTGCGGCAAGTCCGTTGGCCATCCGTTCACACGTTCAAGCCAGAGATACCTAAGAAGTACGATGGGAGGCTGAACCCGGCAGAGTTCCCGAGAATCTGCACCATTGCTGTTCAGGCTGCTGGAAGAAGAGACGAGAAGGTGTTCGCCAACTACTTCCCTTTGGCCCTCAAGTCCAATGTGAGGTCTTGGCTGATGCACCTACAGGAGAACTCCATTTCGTCATGGGCTGACCTGTGCCACGAGTTCATTGGCGCTTTCACTGGCGGTCATCAGGAACCCGACAGGCCCAACGATTTGCAGCTTCTCCAGTAGAAAGAAGGATAAACTCTCCATAAGTAGTTATAGAGATTCAGCAAAGTTCATAGGAATATCCCAAATATCCATCCGGCAGCCGTAATAGCTGCCTTCCAGTCCAATGTGCGCAACCATCGTACCCTTTCCAAGATGAACGTGCAGTTGCCCAAGACTATGAAAGAGCTTTACACACCAGTGGATAAGTGCGCTCAGATGGAGGAGGGAAGGAAGTTACCTGGAGAGGAAGATTGTACCAATGTTGATTCAGAGTATGAGGATGAATCAACTAGTCTGAAAAAGAGCAAGAAGCGCAGTAAGATGCGAAGAGATAAAGCAGTGATGACCGTTGAAGGATCGGGTACGCTTAGTACCGGCAAGAAGGCCAAAGCTGAGGTCCCTGGCAAGGAAGTTGCCGCGTGCGCTGACTGCCGGGAAGCCATGTGATAGCCTGGCTTAATAGGGATGATAGACTACTCATATCAATAAGGAATTCCTTCTTTTCTGAAAGCCCATTCAGATAGAACTCCAAAGTTAAGTGTGCTCAGCTTGGAGTAATTTCAGGATGGGTGACTGACCGGGAAGTTGCTCCCAGGTGCGCATGAGTGAGGACAAAGTGCGCAGAAAAGACTAGTATTGATCTATGGGGCCAGTCTAGATCCTGCCAGGAGTAACGACCACCGGCGGGTGTGTCCGGGGCATTACAAGTTGGTAATCAGAGCCTTCCCCGGCCTAGGAGCCCCCTGCTTGATCGAGTCGCTGACGTTGTTGAGTCTAGAAAAATGTTTTGAGTCTAATAGGATTATATATATCAGAGAGTAGGATTCTTTTTACTCCTCAGTCCCTTTGTCGCTCTGGTGAGGCCTCCTGACATAGAGTTTTGACTCTTCTCTTCTCAAATTTCACTAATTTTTTTAGGATCACGCGGGTATCTTGGAATCGTTCCGATGGTTTTGTGACGAGAACATTGTTCTTGGTGCCTCCCGACATTTAGGGTTTGTGGCAGTGTCCCGGGGAGTTGAGCTCTGAGGTGTTGTCATCACAATTTTATCGTTGCAGTTCTGTAATACCTGAGTTCGCCGACATCGAAAATCTCTTTTATGCAGTTGTTGGTGAGATAACCTCGACGCCACCCAGTACTGGGGTGGGAGTTCGGTAGTATTTCCATAACTCGTATAACGGATGCTTTTCGAAGGTTGAGGTACATGATTTGTGAAGGTTTCTTGGTTATGTGTTGAAGGATGGATACAACTGGATGTAGGATTTGTTAGTTTGGGTGAGATATTATGCTTCCCCTGTATCCCCAACACCTGATTGCATAACCAGAAAGTTTCGAGAGTTTATAAGTTGGAATTCAAGTATCACGTAGGAATTTTTTTCCAACAGACACATGATACGATATGGGATATATCATCAGTTTGTTTTCGGCTTATTTTGCAAGTCAAATCCTTGTTTTGTTTTGTTGTGGTATTCGAGTTGCTTCAATGTCAAGTGTTGAATCCATACTTTTTTTCTAAATGGTGTTCTCATATGTCTATGGGAATATTTATCCTTCTTGATCATCGAGTTTTTCATCTCAATTTCTTCTCAACCGGTGTGCTCCTCTTCAAATGGATCTGATCATTTTCGACATTTGCAAGATACAATCTCAGTTTTCGTCAACGGTGTTTGTTTCATCCGTCTCCAAGTTGTCTTTGTTTTCCCGCCCTCCCATCCCTTTTTCTTCAAGGACTCGGATTTCTTAATCAAGTGTCTGTCTTATGCATGTGAAGTCTCTACATTCTTTTCTTTCAATGTTCTTATCCGGTGATTCTCATGAAGATACTAACGGAGCTTCAAGTTCATCATTCGTCATTCTATTTCTTCTCTGGTGTATTCAAGTCAAGCTTTGTCGATCATATACTTTCCTCATTTTTAAATGTTTTCTCATGCCGGTGCACTTCATAATTTTTCACTTCTTGTTATTCATTTGTCCTGGAGCGCTAAAGTTATCTCAAAAGGCTCGTCTTTTCATTCAAGATCTGTTCAACCTATTTCGAGGTTGTTATCTCATTCAAGCCATTTAATTCAATCGATGCAATCTCCCTTTCAAGTAATCGTTCAATGGTGTTTCTTTTGAGTGGGCCCTAACCCACAGGTCTTTTCCCAGGATCTTACCTGGCTCTTCTAATTTTTCCCGGAGCTATTCTCAAATCTTCTAAGTTCGACGTAAGAATGAATTTTCACCAGTCAAATGCCTTTCTCCAAGATCTTTCAAAGTCTTTTCATTGTTGGTTCAACCTTCCTAATTTTCATTCTGGAGTGCCTCAACAATTCAAGGTGGTGTTTCTCATCATCATTATCAACATTTGAAGACGGAAGAAGAGTTTCTCGGCAATCATATCCGTTCTCTTGAAGATTCTTGGTTCTAGCTTCATGATATCTTCTCATAATTGTTTTCGATTGTGAGAATTCTTTTTACCCATCCAGAGCAATTCAGGAGTCTTTTCAGTTTGATTCTCCGAAGACCATCATTTTGGGATTATCCATTCTCAGCTTTCACCTCTCGTTCTCCAAATCATACCGGTGCATCATTCAAGTACTCTCTAATCAGGTCATGATCTCTGCGTCATCTTGTATCTAAATTCTCTCAAGTATCTTCATGCATTTTAATGCTTCCGGAGAGCCATTCTCTTTTCTACAATCGTCTTTGATTCTTACGGTGGTTTGTTCAAGATTCCTCTTCCTATGTTCTCATATCAATTCATTCGTTGTTTCAATCCTACCAGTGGTTCGTTGAAGACCTTATCAAGTTAGCTATACCTCTCTTTAATCCTTTCTACGAGAATAAGTAGTATTCCAAATCCGTTGTTTGTCATCAATTTAAATTGGTGAAGGATACACATAATGTAATTCTTATTCTTGTTTCTTTGAGTGAATCCAATTTCCTATCCCGGAGGTTCATCAAAATTCTTGATCTCTTTTGTTCATCTTTCTTTCCTGAAGTTCCAAGATCTCTCAATTATATCATCGCGAAGCTTCATCTAATCTTTGCAAGGCTTCAATCTTGTTCGCTTCAAACCATCAATTCTTTTATGTTATCTTTTACTATCCAGAGTTCTTCATGGAGGCTCTACATGGTGGTTCGTCAAGGATTTCTTTCATTTTTCAATTGTCCTCAAGATTTTTTTCTCGAAGCTATGATCCGCCAAGCTATACTTCAAGTATTCTTCATCTTGCATTTCGAAGTGCAATTCTTTCATATATCATCTTTTGAGGTGGTGTTATGTCATTCTTGACAATTTCCCTTCGTGTTTCATGTTTCACAAGTTATCAAGAATGAGGTATTTTAGATCCATTAATCTCTTCGTTGGAGTTGTCTTGTGTCATATTTCACCTAAAGCCTTCCCTAAGGAATGTTGCTAATGTGGTGCTTATCAATGATTCAAGTTATCTCTCTATCTTCTTGGTGGAAGAAGTTTTCATCTCTTCTTTATTCCCGATCAATCATTGCTTTTCGTTAGCGGCAGAATTTCACCTCAGTTTTGAGATGTTCTCCATAAGCCCACTACAAGATTACTCTTTTCGTTGTTGGTTTTCCAACAACTCTGTTATAACCCTCTTGGAAGGGTGCCTTCCAAGATCATTTGTGGCATAAGTTGTCATTTTATTCTTAATTCTTTCTTTTCCAATGATCCAACTTCTATTCTTTTGTTCCGGAGGCATTGTGATGTTGCTCTTTTCACTCATCATCTCGGATTGTGAAGATCATGTTCTTTCCTTTGCTTATACATTCAACTGGAGTGTTGTGTCATCCCTTCAATTTCTTTTCATCTTATCAATTTTTCTTCTCTTTTCTACCGGAGTGCTCTCCAAATTATATCATTATTATGCCTTCTCTGTCTTGTTTTAACCGGAGTGTTGTGTCATCTGCTCAAGTTCTTTTCGTCTTATAAAGTTTTGCATCTTGTTTCAATCGGAGTGCTTGCATCTACTTCTTGTCCATTGTTACCTTTTCTTATGTCTTTCAATCCACAAGGTTCCCATAATGTTCCTCCTTTCTAACAGAGTGTTTTCAACCTCGTTCATCTTCATTGTATTCTTTCTTTCAATTTGTTCAACCTCTCAAGGTTCTTTGGTTTCTCTCATTTGTCAAAGAAGCAACTTAGTTTTACTTCTTCTCTTCCTCTTCCGTTTCTCTCCGGTGCCATCCTAGATCTCGGGACGAGATCCTCTTGTAGTGGTGGAGTGTTGTGACGCCCCAAGACCAGAGCTCCAGATGCCTTCCATGTTTTCCGAGTTTCCTTGTGTGATTTGTTTTTGCTTGTTGCATTCATCATTGCATCATTTGCATTGCATCATGTCATCATGTCATTTTTTATCTCAACTAAATAAATTGCATAGATCGTTGATCTATTTAAACCGAGGGAATTCACATGGTGATTCTCTTTACAACATATACCCCAATATTAGGGAGCTATATTAAATATTCCACTATTTTGGAATTCACCTTAACACACTTGCATAAATCCCAATGCCTTTGTTATCACAACTCTTGGCCTCTAACTTTGCTATATATCCTTTCTCTATTTTCCGGAGCTCTACCAAAATTCTCAACATTTTTGGATACTCCTAAAACCTCGTCCTAGTTCAAACCCATTTTAATTAAATTCAAATGAGTTTGAATTCTTATCGTTCGATCTGGACTTTTCTAATTTCTTGGACCAAGCATATTTTTGTGAGTCCAAGAAAATTAACCACATGCCCAAATTATTCCTCTAACCTTTCCTTCTCTCTTTTCCTTTCTCTTATTTCTCTGTTAATGTAAAGAGAAGGAAATAGGAGAGAGAACAGCCTAGCTGGGCCTCCCAGCCCAGCTGCAACTTTCCCAACAGCCAGCTTGCTGCTTCTCCGTGGCCCATTTGCCCAACCGAGCCTCCCGCACCGGCCCATTGGCCCAGCCGCCTTCCTAATCCTAGCCACATCCCGATCGACCCCCTCCTCTCCTTCGTTTCCTCCTCGCGCCGTCAGCTTCGGGAGATGCTCGTTCGATCCCATCTCCTCTCCCCTTCCCTCATTCCCTTCCCTCCAGCGCCGCCAGGGGCCTCGCTCCCCATCTCTCCCTCTCGACCAGGCCTGCCGCCGCCATCGCAAACGTCGCGGCCCCGCGCCCTCAAGCTCCGGCGACCGTCGCTGCTCCGTGCACCCCGGCCATCCTCCCGCGCCCCACTATTCCTTCCTCCGTATCATTGCCTCGACCTCGAGCCCCTCTGTCAGCGTCGCAGATCTCCGCTTCCTCTTCCTCGGGTGGCATGGCTCCCTGCCGCATGCCTAGTTGCTCGCCCGCAAACCCCCTCCCCGCGTGCCCCTGCTCCCTTCGCCTCCTCGCTGCTGGCTCCGCCTGCGCTGGAGCACGCGAGCAACAGCAGCCTGAGCCGCACCCTGCCTGCACCACGCCATGGCTGACCAGAGACCAAGCGCCCCTACTCCTCCTGGTATGTCCTCCTTCATGTGGAGCAGCACCACCACGGGTCCTCGGCCCGAGCTGCTACTCACCACCGACCAACACCGACCCAGGGCAGGACCTTGCCAGGTCCACCCCGCTCCGGCCACGACACCGGCAAGACCACTGCTGCATCTGTACACCACGTTGTTGCTCGTTGCATGTCAAGACCGTCTCCGTGGATTTACGCCAAGTACCTCTTCGCAAGACCAAGTACCTCTCCGAACGAACATGAACGACTGCCATCGCAAGAACGGGACCAGAAAGTCCGAAGACCCCAAGTACCACGACACCAATGACATGAACATCTATGGAATGTGTACGACTACACGGCGTTGCGCCAAGTATCCCGATGGCCGGATCCCTCGGATCCGTCAAGCTCGTCTACGAACCGAGAACAACTACCGTCTCCGAAGAACCGTGTGACGGAACCATCATGTTCGACTATGACTAGTGTACGACTACGGGGAATTCCTCGGACGCCAAGTTCAACGATGAATCAAGTTCCTCGCCGTGACCCCAAACATCTACGGAAACTCATGCTATGATAAACATGTACCACTACCATCGTCGAGATCGCGAGAACCTCTACCGTCAACCCTAGAGCATGCGAGAACGACTACTTGCACTACGAATGTCCCGAGAACGTCTACTTCCCCTACACTGCATCGAACTCGAACCCCCTCCAATAACGCACGCTTCAAAGGTATAATCCCGAGACGACCGCCCATGAACGAATGCATGTGTGATGTATGAGATGCTCGTGGTTGCGTCGTGTCCAAGTTGTTCTTTGCGAGTTCCTCGTTGCCTTGTCGTCGACATGTGGGAACCCGGAATCCAGGATCACCCCACCATCCTTGCGTGACTCGCTCCGCACACTTATCCTTTGCATCGGTATCTCAATCGAGTTACCGGAACCGGAACGTTGCCGTGACACCGTTTTCGTTATTGTTGCCGTGGCACCCCTTTTCTCTCCACCATGGTGACAAATGCTTCATAATGCTCTTGTCATCTACATCATGATAACAACATTTTAAAATGTTTAAAATTGCTTTTGCTTTAAATTGCTAAATGCACATGGGGGTTTACCGAAATTGTTGTTTGATGTTTTCGGCCTCATTTAAAATGCCTAGTTGTGTATTTTACTCATGTTTCACCTCTTGCCATGCTTAACAACATTTAATATTGTTGAGTACCTAACCGGGAGTGAACTAAATAAGTCATGTGGTGTTTCGTCAATATGCAACTCGTTGCATATTGAGCTCCACTTAATTTGTAGTATTGCTTGTGCATTTTGCCATGCCATGCTTCATTAAACCGGACATGCATCATACTTGGTTGTGCATCATGCCATGATTATGTGATGGTTGTTTACTATGTTGCTTGCTTCTTTCCGGGTTGCTTCTCTCGTTAGCTTCGGTATCGTTCCGGAGTTGTGAGGATTTGTTCGACTACGTCCGTTTGTCTTCTTCATGGACTCGTTCTTCTTCCTTGCGGGATCTCAGGCAAGATGACCATACCCTCGAAATCACTTCTATCTTTGCTTGCTAGTTGCTCGCCCTATTGCTATGACATGATACCTACCACTTGCTATATCATGCCTCCCAAATTTCCATGTCAAGCCTCTAACCCACCTTTCCTAGCAAACCGTTGTTTGGGTATGTTACCGCTTTTGCTCAGCCCCTCTTATAGCGTTGCTAGTTGCAGGTGAAAATTGAAGTTTGTTCCTTGTTGGAACATGTGTTTTGTTGGGATATCATTATTATATCTTGTTTACTTTAATGCATCTATATACTTGGTAAAGGGTGGAAGGCTCGGCCTTATGCCTGGTGTTTTGTTCCACTCTTGCCACCCTAGTTTCCGTCATACCGGTGTTATGTTCCTTGATTTTGCGTTCCTTACGCGGTTGGGTTATAATGGGAACCCCTTGACAGTTTGCCTTGAATAAAAATCCTCCAGCAATGGCCAACCTTGGTTTTACCATTTGCCACCTAAGCCTTTTTCCCTCGGGTTTCCGGAGCCCGAGGGTCATCTTTATTTTAAACCCCTGGGACAGTGCTCCTCTGAGTGTTGGTCCAACCTGTCAGCAGCCGGTGGCCACCAGGGGCAACTCTGGGTTGGCCTACCGGAATCTTGGACAATCCGGTGTGCCCTGAGAACGAGATATGTGCAGCTCCTATCGGGATTTGTCGGCACATTCGGGTGGCTTTGCTGGTCTTGTTTTACCATTGTCGAAATGTCTTGTAACCGGGATTCCGAGTCTGATCGGGTCTTCCTGGGAGAAGGAATATCCTTCCTTGACCGTGAGAGCTTGTGATGGGCTAAGTTGGGACACCCCTGCAGGGTTTGAACTTTCGAAAGCCGTGCCTGTGGTTATGGGCAGATGGGAATTTTTTAATGTCCGGTTGTAGAGAATTTGACACTTAACTTAATTAAAATGCATCAATCGCGTGCGTAGCCGTGATGGTCTCTTTCCAGCGGAGTCCAGGAAGTGAACACGGTTTTGGAGTTATGTTTGAACATAAGTAGTTTTAGGATCACTTCTTGATCACTTCTAGTTCTTCGACCGTGCTTTGCTTCTCTTCTCGCTCTCATTTGTGTAAGTTAGCCACCATATATGCTAGTGCTTGCTGCAGCTCCACCTCACTACCTTTTCTTACCCATAAGCTTAAATAGTCTTAATCGTGAGGGTGTGAGATTGCTAAGTCTCCGTGACTCACAGATACTTCCAAACAGTTGCAGGTGCCGATGATACCAGTGCAGGTGACGCAACCCAGCTCAAGTGGGAGCTCGATGAAGATTGTGTTCGTTGTGTTGTTTTGTTTCCCGTTGATCAGTACTGGAGCCCAGTCGGGGCGATCCAGGACCTAGCATTAGGGGTTGTCTTTCTTTCTTTGGTTACGTAGTCAGACCTTGATTGTATTCTGGATGATGTAATGTTATACTTATGTATTGTGTGAAGTGGTGATTGTAAGCCAACTCTTTATCCCTTTCTTATTCAGTACATGGGATGTGCAAAGATTACCTCTCTTGCGACATGCCTACTATGCGGTTATGCCTCTAAGTCATGCTCTGACACGTGGGAGATATAGCCGCGCCGCCCAGATCAAGATCCAGTCAAACCTAGGGTTGACCTCGTTTTTTCCCCAAGTCTGCAACATTTTCATGCACTATTCATCATGCCATAACTCTGTCATCTGAGCTCCGTTTTGGACGTGTGATATATCAAAATGTTCATCTGGATGTGCTCTTCATTTTGTTCCATTGAACCATTCTTGTTTGAGTCCATATTGATGCCCAAATTGTTGATGCAAGAGTGCTATAAAATGTTAGTTCCTGATTCTTATCAGATTATGAGCATTTGTCATTTTTGCCATGATTATTGGGTGCTGCATATGGTCATGAGCTCTACATGTGTTTTGGGCTTTGTCATGCCATCTTTACAGGGGTGTATGCCATGTATTTTTGTGATCAATATGGTGACTAGCACATGCATGCAAAGTAGCTCTCGTGATATTGCTGATTTCACGGACTTAGAATTTCACTAAGTCATTTCCCTGCTGTTATTTTTTATGCCATGTATTCATGTTGCTACAGAGAGATCCATGCTTCTTTTGAGTATGTTCAGTAAGGATGATTTGGGAATATGGTTGTGCTTTATCCATCCATTGCCCCTGTTTGCAATTATGGAGTGCCCTAGCATGACTCAATCTTGCTCTACTTTTGCTATAAAATGTTCCTGGCAGATTGTTTACGTGTTAATCAATTTTGCCAAGGTTGTTGTAGTTGATCCATGAATGCTATGAGATTGTTCTTGCCATGGTTAGCTTCTTGATCATGTCTTCTTGCTGGTAGTATGCTTAGCTTGTCATGCAATGCCTTGTGTTGAGTGCATCGAGCTCGCAAAGATGCCTTCGTAACTCTGTTTTTGCCATGTCCAGTTTTCTGCTAAGTCTGAATCTGTTAACGAAACTTGCTATGTTTACATGGGTGCCATCATATCTTCTGATCCTTTTTGGCTTATGGTCAGTAAGGGAATTTTGTCATATGCTTTGAGTAGATTCATGCCATGCCTTTGTTTGCTATGTTCTGTTCTTGTAGCATGTTGCTATCTTGCTCTAAACATTGCTTCCTGATGTTGATTCCTGGCATGTTAGTATTTTCACTAAGTCTGTGATGCTGATATCTTTTGCACTTTTGCCATGCTCGTTTGAACCTGCTATTGTGTGATTTAGCCGTAGCTCAGTGTTCATACTATGTCAAGCATCTTGAGTAGATAACTGCCATGTGCTTTGTTGCTATGTTGGAGTGCAGTAGCTTAGTTTCTTGTTGCATTCTAGATGGCATCGTGCTGTTAATCGCAGTATCGTGCCATTCTTGTTTTGCTTGCCATTTGCAAACCGTGCATCCAATTCCGGTGATCTTTATATCGATTTCGACCAAAATAAACTCATCTTTCCAGCGGCACTATTGGTTTGCCAAGTTGTGGCCTGGTTCAATCTTTTCCTTCCGAAGCATGCATATGCATTGCATATTACATCCCGCATATCATGTCATGTTTTGCATCATGTTGCTTGCGCATTTCACCGTGGTTGATTGTGTTTCCCTTGCTTGTGTTCTTGCCTTGGGTAGAGCCGGGAGATGAGTACGTGATCGAGGAACCCGTTGAGTACGCTTACAAGGATCAAGCTTACGTCAACTTGGAGAACTTTGCAAGCAAGATGACCATACCCTCGAAATCACTTCTATCTTTGCTTGCTAGTTGCTCGCTCTATTGCTATGACGCGATACCTACCACTTGATATATCATGCCTCCCATATTGCCATGTCAAACCTCTAACCCACCTTGTCCTAGCAAACCGTTGTTTGGCTATGTTACCGCTTTGCTCAGCCCCTCTTATAGCGTTGCTAGTTGCAGGTGAAGGTGGAGTTTGTTCCTTATTGGAACATGATTATTGTTGATTATTATATCTTGTTACTTCAATGCATCTATATACTTGGTAAAGGGTGGAAGTCTCGGCCTTATGCCTGGTGTTTTGTTCCACTCTTGCCCCCCTAGTTTCCGTCATACCAGTGTTATGTTCCTTGATTTTGCGTTCCTTACGCGGTTGGGTTATAACGGGAACCCCTTGATAGTTCGCCTTGAATAAAACTCCTCCAGCAAGGCCCAACCTTGGTTTTACCATTTGCCACCTAAGCCTTTTTCCCTTGGGTTTCGCGGACTCAAGGGTCATCTTTATTTTAACCCCCCCGGGCCAGTGCTTCTCTAAGTGTTGGTCCAACCTGAGCGATGTCCGGCGCCCCGTGGGCAACCAGGGTCTATGCCAACCCGACGGCTGGCTCATCCGGTGTGCCCTGAGAACGAGATACGTGTGACTCCTATCGGGATTTGTCGGCACATCGGGCGGCTTTGCTGGTCTTGTTTTACCATTGTCGAAATGTCTTGTAACCGGGATTCCGAGTCTGATCGGGTCTTCCTGGGAGAAGGAATATCCTTCCTTGACCGTGAGAGCTTGTGATGGGCTAAGTTGGGACACCCCTGCAGGGTTTGAACTTTTGAAAGCCGTGCCCGCGGTTATGGGCAGATGGGAATTTGTTAATATCCGGTTGTAGAAAACCTGACACTTAACTTAATTAAAATGAATCAACAATGTGTGTAGCCGTGATGGTCTCTCTTCGGCGGAGTCCGGGAAGAGAACACGGTCTCGTGTTATGCTTGAACGTAAGTAGTTTCAGGATCATTTCTTGATCTTTGTAGCATCTCGGCCATGCTTTGCTTCTCTTCTCGCTCTCATTTGCGTAAGGTAGCCACCATATATGCTAGTGCTTGCTGCAGCTCCACCTCACTACCTTTTCCTACCTATAAGCTTAAATAGTCTTGATTGCGAGGGTGTGAGATTGCTGAGTCCCCGTGACTCACAGATTACTTCCAAAACCAGATGCAGGTGCCGATGATGCTAGTACAGGGGATGCGACCGAACTAAAGTGGGAGTTCGACGAGGATTCAGGACGTTACTATGTTCCCTTTCCAGACAATCAGTAGTGGAGCCCAGTTGGGGCGATGGGGGATCTTATGCATTTGGGGTTGTCTTTATTTTGGTTCCGTAGACGGACTGTAACATCCCAAATTTTCAATTTGGAATGTTTTACAATTATTAGCTAAGCATCTATGCATTTTGTTTGATTTGAGTGACATTTGGAAATTTTCAGAGGCTTTTGAGTTTGGTTGAATTTGGATTCAACTTGGCATTTGAAAATCTACTTCAATATCCCTGACAAATACTTGAGAAAAAGTATGAGAGGAGCTAACATGACACTCCAAAAATGTCATAAGAAAACATTGCCAAAAGTTTTGAATTCAAATTCAAAATTTATTTGGAGTTTGCAGAAAATGTTTTTTTAGTTTTCTGTTTTGCCTCTAAAAAATGTCCTAGTTGTAGGATTAATTCCCCTCAGAATTTTGATATATATATGTCTTATATAAAAATAGTATAATTTTCTCTTAGTTTAGTTTCTTCTCTCTGTCTTATTCAAAAATAAATAAAAAAATAAAGACTCAGAAGCGAGCCAGGCCAACCGGCCCAGCGAGCCACAGCCGCAGCCCAGCCGCGCCCGACCGAACCCCCCTCTCCCTCTCTCACCGACGCGCCGGCCCCACCTCATCTCTTTCCCCTCGCCCACGCTATGCCGCGCCAGAGCGCGTTCGACGCTGCCGCCGCGTCCGGATTCCACGGGATCACGATCCCGAGTCGCCCCCTGCTCCAAGTTGATGTCCTATAAATTCCTACGCCCCTCCTCTTCCGAACCCCCCTAAAACCGTAGCCCAAAACCCACCGCAGCTTACGCCCTCCTCATTTGGATCTCGCCGCAGCCGCCGCCGTCCGCCGTCCGTTCTGACTCCGGTGAGGATCCCCCTGCCCTCAAACCTTGTCAGCCGAAACCCCTCAACCGCGCGCACCTCCCTGACATCCTCTCTCCGTCCAGGGATCGTCGGAGCCGCCGCCTTGAGCATCACCGCCCGTCGCCAGAGCTGTAGAGCACCGGGCTCTGTTTTCGCCATGCCTCGACGTCCGCGCCGTCCCCGAGTTCCAACAACTCCACCTCCGCCCCCGCCTCGCTCCGCCGCATCCGCCTGACGTCTTTGCCACCTTCGCTGATCGCTGAAGACCCCGCCCCACTCGCCGCCGACCTCCGCCACCCTCTGTCGCCGTCGACCACCGCCGCAGTAAGCCGCCACCTCCCTCGCCGTTCGATCCAAAACCTAGGGTCTAGATTAGATCCCGAAGGGGGATGGTTTATTTCATATAGATCGGTTTTAGTTTCGGTTAGATCGGTTTATTTAGTTGCGGTTTAGATAGACCAGCCGATCGGTTTATTTCTGTTAGCCCATGGACACAGTGACCTATTGATCGCCCACGCGTTAGATAATTTTAGAGCGCTCACTGTTTCGGCCCGTTAGCGCCCTAGTTGTTTTAGTTTTATTCTTTGTTTCTGTTTTTAAAACAGAATAGTTCTGTTCTTGTAAAATCTGTATCTTTTAGGTTATTTATTATTTTTAGTTGATTCTTTTTGTTAGTTTACAAATTTCTTGTAGCTTTTGTAGAAATTAGATTCGGCCATGTTTAAGTTTATAAAAATAGTTTTATATTAGTTTTAGTCAGATTAGTAATTCTGCTATAAATTGAGCTAGGATTATTATTTTAGGTGATTCTTTTTGCCACTGCTTAGTTTTGACCTAGCCTAGCAGTAGGAACTTGTTGGGTATTTGTAGATTATATTAGAATTAGTTTTAGTCAAAATCAAGCTTTTCTAGTTTTATTTAGCTTGCTGCCGCTTCCTGCTGTTCTAGTTATTATTAGAATTTTAATTTACCCCTGCTATATTTTATTTTAAATTAGTTTCTGTAGTTACAGAGGGTGAACATTTATTTACAGCAAAATAAAAAGTTTTATTTTGTTTATTAGTTTTGTTTTAGGTATAACAGGAGTTCTATAATAGATATTGATTTGTTTCTTTTTGCACCTAGTTTGTATGCTGTTTTCCTTTATGTTAGTTAGCAAAACCATTGTTTTGGATCTGTTAAGAAAAGTGTTAGTAGGTTAAAACTATTTCTTTGTTGTTGCTTGATGTGATGAAAACCTTGATTTTGTTTTCCTCGAGTTTTCTTTGATTTTGCTTTGAGTGCTTGTGTGTCTTCCTTTAGCTTGCTGTTATGTTATTTAGTGAAATACTTATTTGTGCTATTGTTTGACTCGATAGAATTTCCGGAGTGTGAAGCTTGCTATCTCGAGTCACTAGTGTTTGAAGACCGTCAGCCAGGCAAGTCATTTGATCATGTTTTACAATACCTATGACTTTGTTGCATTAGAATTATTCCTCCCCACCATGCATGCAGTAGGAGAATTTGAAGTTATGTCTTGAGTAGTATCATGAGGTAGGATGAACCGAATTCCCCTTACTACTGTTGCCCGGGACGATGTAGTTTACCTTGCTATGCTCGTAGATGGGGTTGGTTGAGAGATTCATTAGGGAGATGTGAGAGTCAAGTTGATGACAACCCCATGACTTCAAGCTCAAGATGGACTTCAAATTCACTACAGGGTGGAGGACGGTTGACGGGCACCCTGGAGGAACCAGTGGATGGCCGGGATGCATGGAGAAGCGCCATGACATCTTGCGGAAAGCTTCACCCAGCCACGAAGAGACGGATGGATACCCCTTGACCGGAAGCTTACCTGTGCAGCCGCAAGCCATTATGGGCTCTGGCTAGGTTAACCTTAGGCATGACTCTGGACAGGCGGTGCCAGCAGATGTAGAAGAACGGTAGGACATGGATGGGCACCGGTAGTGCCCAGAGAAACTCTACGGAAGATCCTGTTTCGTTCATCCCATATTCAAACACCCGACAGTGCGAGGACATAAAGGAGGGAACGAATCTTGCGGGTAAAGTGCACAAAACTCTACAGAGTAACAACCTAATCGATTAGCCGTGTCCCTGGTTACGGACAAATGAGCCTCTGGAAACTGGAGTATTTCGAAAATCTCAACACCGAACAAATAAATTAATTGAGGGGTTAATTAATAATTGGGAATGAGACATTGGTTGGCGGAACCATCTCAATAACTACCAACATTTTGTAGTAATTGTAAGCAAGTCCTTTGTTGTAGGGCAAAACTAGCTTTTTCGCAAAAACATAAAACTTAGAGCCCCACAGCCAAATTGCATATAGTGTTAGCTTTATTATTGTTGTTCTCTCTATGACTTGCCGGCATATTCTAAATGCTGACCTACACGGCTGTAACGTCTCATGTTGTAGAGGAGTTTTCTGACCAGGAGTGAGGCTACGATCTACGCTTGGCGATTTCCCTATGGAGTCGGATGGACTCGCTATTCGTCTACGCTTCCGCAGCTTATTTAGTTTATTTCTCATTAGTTGGCCTTCGGCCGAATTTATTATGATGTAATAAAGACTCGATATGAGAATCGTGTAATAAATTCAGGTGTGATTGAACTTTGAATCTTTTCATCAATGTACTGTGTGTGCCAGCATGATCTTGGGATGGTACAGCTACACAGAGACTTGACCGATTTTGGGTCGGGTCGTTACACGGACCTTGATTGTATTATGGATGATGTAATGCTATATTTATGTATTGTATGAAGTGGCGATTGTAAGCCAAGTCTTTATCTCTATCTTATTCAGTACATGGGATGTGTAAAGATTACCCCTCTTGCGACATGCCTATTATGCGGTTATGCCTCTAAGTCGTGCTCCGACACGTGGGAGATATAGCCGCATCGTGTGTGTTACAAAGTTGGTATCAGAGCCCAATGCCACCTCTCCTGATCCAATTCCCTCCTCCTCATTCCTCCTCCCGCCGCCTCACGCACCTGCACCGCTCTCGCCAGGGAGAGGAGCTCCCCAGCATGCGCGCGCCTTTCTCTTCGATCGCCCCACACCCGATGCCCATCTCTCGACCCCCCAGATCTCTACCTTCGTTCTGCTCCTAGCGCCGCCACTTGCAGGGAGAGAGAGATGCACCACACCCTCGTCTCGTTCCCCTTTGCCCCCTCCTCATCGCCGGAGTCCAGCCACCGGACCAGCCGGAGGCCGCCGTTGCCATGGACGCCCGCAGGAGCGCCAACACCACCAAGACACCGTCCCGCGCTCAAGCTCCTCCGCGCCCTGCTTGTCCTCCCACGCCGAGCGCCACGTCGCAACCCCGTCGGCGACCACGAGCCCCGCACGCCGCCGTGCTGCGCCGTCGCTGGTCCGCCGACCATGGACGCCGCCTATTCGCCATGGCCTCCTGCCATGGACCAGAGGAGCCATGCCGCGCACCTCTGGCGGCCTCGACCTCATGTGCCTCCCCTCCTCTCGATCGGGCAGCGCATCGCCCTGCTGCTGTACTCCTCTCCACCAACGTTGTCTTTCCTCGTGCAGCACCGTAGGCAGCCATCCCCTGCCTCCGTACGGGATCTCCTCTGTCGCACCGCCGAGCACCTCCTCCAGGGACTTCCCGAGACCTCCACCACCGCACGACTGCACTGGTCACCGCGACGCCTCTTGCCCGAGCTCCCTGTTACCTGCATTGCTGTGCTGCTATCACCTGCTTCGGATCTTCCCGGCCAAACCTTGCCGCTGCCATGGCCTCTCACTTGTAGCCCATCACCAAGCATGCTACGTGATGCTGCCCCACTGCCCCTTCTGTCGTTGCCAAGACCTTTGAATACAGGGACACAAGACCGACTCTATGGATTCCTTTCGACAAGTACCCCACAATGTGTACCACTTCCGTCGCCAAGGTCGACACCACAAGTACCCCTTCGGTTCTTCAAGCCTGATAAGTACCTGGACGTCCGATGCCTAGAACGCCTACCGTCGACCCCGTGGACGTCAAGTACCTCTACGAACCGTGTACGACTACCGTCTCCGAAGGCCATCGAGTGAACAACAACCGTCGCTGTGGATCCGACAAGACCTCTGAGATCGACTTCATGGACCGACAAGTACTTTGACGACTGTTGTTCACCAAGTACCCCTTCAGATCGCTAAGTTCGACTACCGATGACATGTACCACTACCATCGCCGAGATCGTGAGAACCTCTACCAACGACCTCGGAGTGTGTACGATGACCGTTGTCGAAGACCCGTACCTCTACCGCTTTCCGAACATGAACGTCTACTTCCCTTGACGACCCGTGAATGACTACTTCTTCTATGAACCGATCCACTTCGAAACGCACGCTTCAAAGGTATAACCCCGAGACGACCGCCCGTGAACGAATGCATGTGTGATATATGAGGTGCTCGTGCTTGCTCCGTGCTTGAATTGTTGGTGCATGTTGCCCCTCTTTTGCCTTGTCACCGTCGTCGACCCGTGGGAACCTGGTAACCGGACTCACCCCACCATCTTTTACACGCTCCCGCCACATTTTCTTTTGCACCGACGTCTCAATGAGCTGTCGGAACCGAAACATTGCCGTGGCACCGTTTCATTTTCATTGTCGTGGCATCCCTTTCGTTTCTGCCACGATGACAAATGCTTCATAATATACTTGTCAACATTTTCACAAAAAACTTGCATAAACTTGCACATGTCATCCACATCATGATAACAACATCAAGAATGTTTAAATTGTTGTTGCATTAAATTGTTAAATGCACATGAGGATTCTCCGGACTTGTTGTTTGTTGTTCCGGCCTCATTTAAAATTGCCCAGATAGGTAGTTTTCATTTGTCTCACCTCTTGCCATGTTTAACAACTTTTAATATTGTCGGGTACCTAAACGGGAGAGAACTAAATAATTGTTGTGGTGTTTCGTCAATATGCAACTCGTTGCATATTGAGCTCCACTTAACTTGTAGTGTTGTTTGTTGCACTTTGCCATGCCATGCCTCTTT
This sequence comes from Triticum urartu, assembly GCF_056163025.1. Classification (NCBI taxonomy): domain Eukaryota; kingdom Viridiplantae; phylum Streptophyta; class Magnoliopsida; order Poales; family Poaceae; genus Triticum; species Triticum urartu. The sequence goes on from NC_141873.1 coordinate 289,988,045, forward strand.
AAACCGGACATGCATCATACTTGGTTGTGCATCATGCCATGATTATGTGATGGTTGTTTACTATGTTGTTTGCTTCTTTCCGGTGTTGCTTCTTCGGCTTAGTTCCGATAACGTCACGTTTGTGAGGATCCGTTCGACTACGTCCGTTTGTCTTCTTCATGGACTCGTTCTTCTTCCTTGCGGGATCTCAGGCAAGATGACCATACCCTCAAAATCACTTCTATCTTTGCTTGCTAGTTGCTCGCTCTATTGCTATGCCGCGATACCTACCACTTGCTATATCATGCCTCCCATATTGCCATGTCAAGCCTCTAACCCACCTTGTCTTAGCAAACCGTTGTTTGGCTATGTTACCTCTTTGCTCAGCCCCTCTTATAGTGTTGCTAGTTGCAGGTGAAGATGAAGTTTGTTCCATGTTGGAACATGGATATGTTGGGTTATCATAATATCTCTTATTTAATTAATGCATCTATGTACTTGGTAAAGGGTGGAAGTCTCGGCCTTATGCCTGGTGTTTTGTTCCACTCTTGTCGCCCTAGTTTCCGTCATACCGGTGTTATGTTCCTTGATTTTGTGTTCCTTACGCGGTTGGGTGTTATGGGAACCCCTTGACAGTTTGCTTTGAATAAAACTCCTCCGGCAAGGCCCAACTTTGATTTTAACATTTGCCACCTAAGCCTTTTCCCTCGGGTTTCCGGAGCTCGAGGGTCATCTTTATTTTAACCCCCCCGGGCCTGTGCTCCTCTGAGTGTTGGTCCAACCTGTCAGCCGCCGGTGGCCACCAGGGGTAACTCTGGGCTGGCCTACCGGAAGTTTGGACAATCCGGTGTGCCCCGAGAACGAGATATGTGCAGCTCCTATCGGGATTTATCGGCACATTAGGGCGGCTTTGCTGGTCTTGTTTTACCGTAGTCGAAATGTCTTGTAACCGGGATTCCGAGTCTGATCGGGTCTTCCTGGGAGAAGGAATATCCTTCGTTGACCGTGAGTGCTTGTGATGGGCTAAGTTGGGACACCCCTACAGGGTTTTGAACTTTCGAAAGTCGTGCCCGCGGTTATGGGCAGATGGGAATTTGTTAATATCCAGTTGTAGAGAACTTGACACTTAACTTAATTAAAATGCATCAACCGCGTGTGTAGCCATGATGGTCTCTTTCCGGCGGAGTCCGGGAAGTGAACACGGTTCTTGTGTTATGCTTGAATGTAAGTAGTTTCAGGATCACTTCTAGTTCACGACCGTTGCATTGCTTCTCTTCTCGCTCTTATTTGCGTAAGTTAGCCACCATATATGCTAGTGCTTGCTGCAGCTCCACCTCATTACTCTATCCTACCCATAAGCTTAAATAGTCTTGATCTCGCGGGTGTGAGATTGCTGAGTCCTCGTGACTCACAGATTACTTCCAAAAACAGTTGCAGGTGCCGATGATACCAGTGCAGGTGACGCAATCCGGCTCAAGTGGGAGCTCGATGAAGATCGTGTTCGTTGTGTTGTTTCGTTTCTAGTTGATCAGTAGTGGAGCCCAGTTGGGACGATCGGGGATCTAGCAATTGGGGTTTTCTTCTTTTATTTGGTTCCGTAGTCGGACCTTGATTGTATTCTGGATGATGTAATGCTATATTTATGTATTGTGTGAAGTGGCGATTGTAAGCTAGCTCTTTATCCCTTTCTTATTCAGTACATGGGATGTGTAAAGATTACCCCACTTGCGACATACCTACCATGCGGTTATGCCTCTAAGTAATGCTCCACACGTGGGAGATATAGCCGCATCGTGGGTGTTACAAGTTGGTATCAGAGCCTTCCCCGACTTAGGAGCCCCCTGCTTGATCGAATCGCTGACGTTGTTGAGTCTAGAAGAAAATGTTTGGAGTCTTAGGATTATATATATCGGAGAGTAGGATTCTTTTTACTCCTCGGTCCCTTCGTCGCTTTGGTGAGGCCTCCTGACATAGAGTTTTGACTCTTCTCTCCTCAAATTTCATGAATTTTTTTAGGATCACGCGGGTATCTTGGAATTGTTCCGATGGTTTTGTGACGAGAACATTGTTCTCGGTGCCTCCTGACATTTAGGGGTTGTGGCAGTGTCCCGGGGAGTTGAGCTCCGAGGTGTTGTCATCACAATTTTATCGTTGCAGTTCTGGAATACCTGAGTTCGCCGACATCGAAAATCTCTTTTATGCAGTTGTTGGCGAGATAACCTCGATGCCACCCAGTACTGGGGCGGGAGTTTGGGAGTATTGCCATAACTCGTATAACAGATGCTTTTCGAAGGTTGAGGTAAATGATTTCTGAAGGTTTCTTGGTTATGTGTTGAAGGATGGAAACAGCTGGATGTAGGAATTGTTAGTTTGGGTGAGATATTATGATTCCCCTGTATCCCCAACACCTGATTGCATACCAGAAAGTTTCGGGAGTTTATAAGTGGGAATTCAAGTAGCTCCTAGAATATCTTTCCAACAGACACATGATATGATATGGGATCTACCATATGTTTGTTTCCGGTTTATTCTGCAAGCCAATCCTTTGTTTTGTTTTCAGTTGTGGTATTCGAGTTGCTTCAAAGTCAAGTGTTGATTCCATACCTTCCTTAAGCGACGCTCTCATATTTCTATGAGAGTATTAATCCTTTTTGATCATCAAGGTTATCATCCCAATTCTATTTCAACCGGTGCACTTCTCTTCAAGATGATCCTATCATTTTTCAACATCCGCAAGATCAACTCAAAGTCTTCTCAACGTTATTTGTTTCATCCATCCCAAGTTGCCTTTGTTTTTCCCGCCCTCCCACCCTTTTTTCTTCCTGGACTCAGATTGTCTAATCAAGTATACTCTTATCGATGGGAAGTCTCTCCATTCTTTTCCATCAATGTTCTTATCCGGTGATTCTCATGAAGATGCTCTACAAGCTTATCATTCTTCATTCTTTTATTCTACGGTGGATTCAAGTCAAGCTTTGTCCATCATATCTTTTCCTCATTTCAAATGTTTTCTCATGCCGGTGCACCTCTTAATCATCCACTTCTTGCTATTCAATTATTCCGGAGTGCTGAAGATATCTCAGAAGACTCAAGTTTCCATTCTCAATTCGCTCAAGTCCTTTTGAGGATGTTATCTCATTCAAGCCATTTAAATCAACCGGTGCAATCTCCTTTTCAAGTAATTGTTCAACGGTGTTTCTTTTGAGTGGGCCCTAACCCACAGGTCTTTTCCCAGCATCTTACCTGACTCTTCTATTTTTCCGGAGCTACTATCAAATTCTTCTCCAACTTGATGTAAGAATGAATTTTCATCAGTCAATTGCCTTCTCCAATATCGTTTTTCAATTTCTTTTCATCGTTGGCTCAACCTCTTCGCTTTTGATTCTCCCGGAGTGTCTAAACAATTCTCAGTGGTGGTTATCGTCATCATTCTCAACATTTGAAGACCGAAGAAGAGTTTCTCTGCAATCATATCCGTTCTCTTGAAGATTCTTGGTGCTAGCTTTATGCCATCCTCTCATAATTGTTTTCGATTGTGAGAATTCTTTTCACCATTCCAGAGCAATTCAGGAGTCTTTTCAGTTTGATTCTCTGGAGCCCATTATCTCAGAATTATTCATTCCAGCTTTCAGCTCTCGTTCTCCAAATCTTACCGGTGCATCATTCAAATATTCTATAATCAGCTCGTGATCTCTTCGTTCTCGTGTATCAAATTCCCTCAGGTATCGTCATTCGTTCTCTAATTCTCCTTGGTGTTTCCTTGTCTTTTCTTCATTCATTTTCTATTCTTACGATGGTTCATTCAACATTCTTTTCCTCTTGTTATCATCAATTCATTTGTGTTTCTCAAGTTCTACCGGTGGATCATTGAAGACCTCCTCAAGCTTGCGCTATATCTACCTTAATTATTTCAACGAGAATAAGTAGTATGCCAAATCCGTTGCTTGTCACCAATTTAAATTAGTGAAGGATGCGCATAACATAATTCTTATTATTTTTTCATCCAAGTGATCTAATTTATTCTTTCCGTAGTTGTTCATCATATCACATTCTCGGTTCAAGTGCTTCATACTTTCCCAGAGTTCCAAGATCTATCAATTATATCATCGCGAAGCTCCATCTAAAGCATCGCAAGGCTTCACCTTGTGTTTTCAACTTCTATTTCTTTTTATCATCATTTTGTTACCGGAGTTCTTCATGGAGGTTCTACATGGTGGTTCGTCAAGAATGCATTCCATTCTTCAATTGTTCTTCAAGATTTCTCTTGAAGCGATGAACCGCCAAGCTATACTTCAAGCTTTCTTCATCTTGCATTCCGAAGTGCAATTCTTTCTACCTTATCTTTTAAGGTGGTGTTATGTCATTTGTGGCAATTTCACTTCGTGTTTCATGATTCATAAGTTGTCCGGAATGACTTATTGTAAACCCATCATTTTCAATTCGTTCATGAGATCCTTTGCAACCCATCAATCTCTTCGTTGGAAGTTATCTTGGGTTATATTTCACCTAAAGCTTTCCCTAAGGATTGTTGCTATTTATGGTGCTTATATATGACCCAAGTTCTTCATTTATCCTCCCGGTGAAGTAAGTTCTCGTCTCCTTGTTGATATCAATCCAATCTATTGTTTTTCGTTAGTGGCAGAATTTCACCTCAAGATTTTGAGATGTTTTCCATAAGGCCACAACAAGCTTATCTTTTCATTGTTGGTTTTCCAACAACTCTGTTCAACTTTTTCGTCGTAAGCATGCTCTTTCAATTTTATTTGTGAGAGTCGTCATTCGTCTTCTCTGTTCCTTTTCTTTCCAACCATCTAGTTTTCCATTCTTTTGTTTCAGAGGCATTATGATGTTGCTCTCTTCACTCATCATCCCATTTTTATCAAAGATCATGTTCTTTCCTTTTTGCTTACCATTTAACCGGAGTGTCGTGTTTTCTTTCAAGCTCTCTTATCTTATCAAGTTTTACCTACCTTCTCAACCGGAGTGCTGTCGGAAATCTTTTTTTACCCATTATGCCATTCTTTCAATAGTTCCGAAGGCAGTGTGTTGCTGATCTCATCAAGTATCCTCTCATCTTGTCAAGTTCATGTTCAATTCCTTCCATTTATAGTCGGAGTGCTGTCCAAATTGTATCAGTTGTATTCCTTCTCTATCTTGTTTTAACCGGAGTGTTGTGAATATCATTCCTCTTCTAACCGGAGTCTCATCCAAGTGCTTTCATTTTTGCCAAGTTCATAGTCTTTACCTTCCATTTCCAACCGGAGTGTTGTCGTAATTGGTCTTATCATCCCTTGTACATATCGTTTCAACCAGAGTGCTTGCATATACTTCTTTTCCATCGTAACACTTTCCTTATGTCCTTCTACCCACAAGGTTCTATTAAGGAACCTCAAGGTTCATTGGTTTCACTCGTTTGTCAAAGAAGCAACTTAGTTTTACCTCTTCTCTTCCTCTTCCGTTTTTCTCTCCGGTGCCATCCTAGGTCTCGGGACGAGATCCTCTCATAGTGGTGGAGTGTTGTGATGCCCCGACAAACCCCGCCGCTGGTGACCACCCAGGCCGGAGCTCCCGCCGCTGTGCTATGGATGGCCCCGACTTCCTCAGCCTGCGCTCATCTCTTTGCGCCCGAGCACCTCATCCCCGGCCGCCATCTGCCTCCCGCACCCGCAGGACCTCGTCGCTGCCCCGCGCCGGCGTGCGCCATAGGAGCATCACCGGACCTCGACCTCGCCAGAGCAAAGCGCCTCCCCATGCCAGCGCGACCCTGTGCGCCGTCGTCGAACCTCACCATCCTTATGCACATCGTCGCCGGCCCCACTTCACCTCGTCCCCGACGCCGGCAAGCCCGCTGCCGCGCGCGACCACGCCGGCCACTCCTTCCTCCACCCGACCTCAGCCGTGGACTGCCGCTACTCTCCTGCGCGCGTCCCGCCTCCCTCATCGTGCCCGCTCCTTCACTGCTACATGGCGTCATCGCCTTCCTGCCGCCATGGCCGGCCCCTCCTTTGCTGCCAACCATGTTCTGCCTGTTGTTGTGTCGTGCTGCCGCGTGCCAGGGCCCCGTGAACTCAAGCTCCTGCGCCAGCCTTGCCTTACTGCACCACTTTGCCTAATTCAACTCCAAGCCATCACCTGACATCATGGACTTCATCTGCCAAGGACGCCAAGTCCCTTTTGTGGATGCATCAAGTACCCTGCTGCCTCTACGGTATCGCCAAGAACGCGTTCCGCGACGACCGGTGTTTTTGAAGGCTGCCAAGTACCGTTTTGTCAGACGCCCGAACCACTACCACACTGGAACGTCAAGTACATGGATACACCGAGTTCCTCTCCGAATGTGTGTATGATTACCGTAGCGCCGAAGACCTTGGATGCTCGAACGAGCACTAACCGAAATGCCTAAGTACCACTACTTCCACGACGACTGATGTGCGCCAAGTACACCTTCGGATGGCCAAGTTCCTCTTCAGAATGTACGACTACACAGTGTTGAGCCAAGTACCACGATGGCCGGAGCCCTCGGATCCGTCAAGCTCGTCTAGGAACCAAGAACAACTACCATCTCCGAAGAACCGTGTAACGGAACCGTCAAGTTCGACTATGACTCGTGTACGACTATGTGGGATTCCTCGGACGCCAAGCTCAACGATGCATCAAGTTCCTCACCGTGACCCCGAACATCTACGGAAACTCGTGCTACGATAAATGTGTACCACTACCGTCGAGGACCGATAGTACCACTACTTCTACTACCATCGCGGAACGACTACTTCCACTACGAACGTCCCGAGAACATCTACTTCCCCTACACCACATCGAACTCGAACCCCTCCGACAACGCACGCTTCTAAGGTATAACCCCGAGACGACCGCCCATGAAAGGATGCATGTGTGATGTATGAGATGCTCGTGCTTGCTCCATGCTCGAGTTGTCAGTGCACGTTGCCCCTCTTTTGCCTTGTCACCGTCGTCGACCCGTGGGAACCCGGTAACCGTAATCACCCCACCATCTTTTGAACGCTCCCGCCACACTTTATTTTGCACCGACGTCTCAATGAGTTTTCGGAACCAGAACATTGCCGTGGCACCGTTTCATTATTGTCGCCGTGGCACCCCTTTTGTTTCCGTCACGATGACAAATGCCTCATATCTTATCATGCCAACATTTTTATAAATATTGCATAAAACTTGCATGTCATCCGCATCATGATAATAACATTTAAAATGTTTAAAATTGTTGTTGCATTAAATTGCTAATGCATGTGGGGATTTTCCGGAATTGTTTTTTGTTATTTTCGGCCTCATTTAAAACTTGACTAGATAGTTAGTTTGATTATGCTTCACCTCTTTCCATGTTGATCAACATTTAATATTGTTGAGTACTTAAACGAGATCGAACTAAATAACTTGAACGTGGTGTTTCGTCAATATGCAACCAGTTGCATATTGAGCTCCATTTAATTTGTAGGATTGTTTGTGCATTTTGCCATGTCATGCCGCATTAAACCGGACATGCATCATACTTGATTGTGCATCATGCCATTATTATGTGATGGTTGTTTACCATGATTGTTTGCTTCTTTCCGGTGTTGCTTCTTCGGGTTGGTTCCGATAACGTCGCGTTTGTGAGGATTCGTTTGACTACGTCCGGTTGTCTTCTCCATGGACTCGTTCTTCTTCCTTGCGGGATTTCAGGCAAGATGACCATACCCTCGAAATCACTTCTATCTTTGCTTGCTAGTTGTTCGCTCTTTTGCTATGCCGTGATACCTACCACTTGCTATATCATGCCTCCCATTATTTCCATGTCAAGCCTCCAACCCACCTTTTCCTAGCAAACCGTTGTTTGGCTATGTTACCGCTTTGCTCAGCCCCTCTTATAGCATTGCTAGTTGCAGGTGAAGATGAAGTTTGTTCCATGTTGGAACATGGATATGTTGGGTTATCATAATATCTCTTATTTAATTAATGCATCAATATACTTGGTAAAGGGTGGAAGGCTCGGCCTTATGCCTGGTGTTTTGTTCCACTCTTGCCGCCCTAGTTTTCGTCATACCGGTGTTATGTTCTTTGATTTTGCGTTCCTTACGCGGTTGGGTGTTATGGGAACCCCTTGACGGTTCGCTTTGAATAAAACTCCTCTGGCAAGGCCCAAATTTGATTTTAACATTTGCCACCTAAGCCTTTTCCCTCGGGTTTCCGGAGCCCGAGGGTCATCTTTATTTTAACCCCTCCCCCCAGGCCAGTGCTCCTCTGAGTGTTGGTCCAACCCGTCAGCTGCCGGTGGCCACCAGGGGCAACTCTGGGCTGGCCTACCGGAAGTTTGGACAATCCGGTGTGCCCTGAGAAAGCCATGAAGGGTGATGGCTCGTACTACAAGATTCATCGGACCAATGGCCACAACCTTCGAGAGTGTTATCAGGTTGAGCAGCTTGTCAATAAATAGAAAGCAGAGTATGAGAAGTGAGATAAGGAAAAAGGTCAGAATGTTGCTGGCGGTAAGAGCCGAGGTGGTGAAGTAAACCGTCCCGACAAACCCTTTCGGAGCCAAGGAAAGGCCGCCAGAGGTTGAGAGAAGGAAACCTGTGATGATGAGAGTGATGGAGGGGATGAAGAGGATACCAGTGAGCATGAGTTTCAAAAGGCCACAAACGCCATGTGCATTGATGGAGGTGCATCTCTGCACACTCCTCACCGCCAGCTCAAACGGTGGGCGCAAGAAGTCAATGCCGTGGAGCCAGCACCGGAGGCCCGGAAGCCGCTCAAATGGTCCCGTACGCCCATCATCTTCAACGAAGAGGACCATCCTAGCCGCACCACGGCGGTAGGATGTTTGCCATTGTTGGTCTCTCCAACAATCCGCAACCTCAAGGTCACAAAGATGTTGTTGGACGGTGGGTCCGGGCTAAATCTGATTTCCCCGGTAGTCATCAGCAAGCTTCAGATAGGAGAAGAAGAGCTAGAGGTTACCAGCATGTTTCAAGGAGTTAATCCTGGCAGGAGCCATCCCAAGGGAAAGATCACGTTGCCGGTAATGTTTGGGGGAGAACTAAACTATCGGACTGAGAGGATTGTGTTTGATGTGGTTGATCCCCCTGCCGTACAATGGGATTCTTGGACGCCCGGCTATGGCTAAGATCATGGCGCCATCCCACTATGCCAACAACACATTGAAGATGCCTGGGCCACTGGAAGTCATCACTATACCATTAGATGAGAAGGATGCAATCATTTGTGTGGACAAGATGTCGGGACGCGGTCGCGGTAGAGGCAGCGGCCGCCCCCGCCAAGAAAAGTAAAGGAAAGAAGAAAGACTGTAGAGACTTCGGCAAAGAGTCCGGGAAGCATGCCCCACCGAGTGCACGACACCCGTTGACGACGTGTCAGAGTGTTCTAACAGCAAGAGATCCAAGGTCGCTGCACCCCAAGTGAAGAAGGTCCCGGCAGGGCTAGCTGGCGTTGATGGTACCTTCACTATTAGCGCCACCGTCGATGACAAATAGGAAAGCGCACTCGTTGCCTTCCTACGGGCGAATGTCGCTGTGTTTACCTGGCAACCATCTGATAGCCCGGTGTTCCCAGGGAGGTAATCGAGCACCACCTTGCTGTCTACCTGCATGCCCGACCTGTCAAGTAGAAAGTCCGGAAGCAGACCTTGGAGAGGCAGCAGTTTATTGCAGAAGATATCAAGAAGCTTGAGGCAGCTAGTTTCGTCAAAGAAGTATTGCACCCCATGTGGTTGGCAAATCCAGTGGTAGTCCGGAAGGCTAACGGGAAGTGGAGGCTTTGCATATATTTCACATATCTCAACAAGGCTTGCCCGAAAGACCCGTTTCCCTTGCCGCACATCGACCAGATCGTGGATTCCACTTCAGGTTGTGATTTGCTCTCCTTTATGGATGCATACTCTGGGTATCACCAAATCTTCATGTCCAAGGAGGATGAAGAGAAGACATCGTTTATCACTCCCTGTGGTACTAATTGCTTTGTCCGCATGCCTTTCGGATTAAAGAGTGCCGGGTCTGCTTTTGCAAGGGCAATCCAGATTGGTTTTGAGCCTACATGGGAGGCCACCCTTATTTAGGATTTGGAGGAAACATTTGGAGGATAAGGCCACCCTTATTTAGGATTTGGAGGAAACATTTGCCAATCTGCACAAGATCAATTTGAAGCTCGACCCAGAGAGGTGTGTATTTGGTGTTCCCTCTGGCAAGCTGCTTGGTTTCTTTGTATCCCATCGCGGGATTGAAGCCAACACCGACAAGGTCAAGGCCATCAAGCAGATCCAAGCACCAAGGGCAGTTAAGGATGTGAGGCGCATGACAGGATGTGTTGCCGCGCTAAGCAAATTCATTTCCAAGTCTGCCAAGCGCGCCCTGCCGTTCTTCAAAATTTTGAAGAAGGCCGGCCCTATGAAGTGGACCCTAGAAGCAGATGCAGCTTTGCAAGAGTTGAAAGATTATTTGTCCTTTGTGCCTACTGTCGGATTTCGGGTTCCGGCAAAACCCTTGAGGTTCGAACACTGGGATGCGCACAAAGATCTCTCCTCCCTCTAACCCACGCCCTCATAGCAATCTCTAGGCTTAGCGCCCCGAACTCAGAGAACAAAGGGACACACGATTTATACTGGTTCGGGCCACCGATGTGGTGTAATACCCTACTCCAGTGTGGTGTGGTGGATTGCCTCTTGGGCTGAGGTTGAACAGTTACAAGGGAAGAACAACCTCCTGAGGAGAGGTGTTCTTGTGCTTGGTGAGTGTGGTGGCCTTGGTGGAATGGATCCGGTCCCAGATCCTCTCTCCCTACGGTGGTGGCTAGTCCTATATATACAGGTCCGGGTCCTCTTCGAAATATTTGGCGGGAAAGGATCCCATAACGGCCAATTTGAAGGGGGACAACTAGTACAAGCTATCCTAACAAAATATGGTCTTCGCCTGCCAAAGGCTCTGGTGGTGACGCCGTCCTGGGCTCCACGGTGACCTCCATCCTGTCATCCTGCTGGTCTTGGTCTCGTTGCACCGATATGGAAACCTTTGCTTGATGCCTCAGGACTCCGCGCCTGCGCTTGCCTCTTTAGCACCAAAGAGGAAATGAGGACACTACGCGTGCTGGCGCCTTCCTGGTGCCCGCCTGGCCTTGGTCATCATGGCTTGCGTCATAGGAACCTCGCGAGGTGCCCCTTGCCTTGATCTCTCCGCCCCTTGTGAGCCAGCCTGGTGAGGCCGCCCCCACTACAAAAAAGTACACTTCTGTGATGATACGTGTTTATCACAGTAGGTCACGTTTTTTGTCATGCATGTACATCCATGACTAATTTATGACAGAATCAAGATAGTCATACCTGTGCTGTCGTAGAACTGTTCCATGACATTACCAAAATTATCATCATGGAAGTGTCCACTTCCATGATGATAAATCACGCGTCACAGAAGTGCTTTCGTCAAGGGTGACCGACACGTGGCATCCACCGTAACGGAACGCCGTTAAGCTATCGGGTCGGGTTTTGGATCCGATAACCCGTTAACATCCCCGACCAACGGGAAATTTCCACGTGTAAAATTCTTATTGGCCGGACGAAACACGTGTTAACTCGTCAGTGGGTAAGATAGGCGCCTATGATATGTTGACACATGCCACGGCCCACCACTGGCCCATTTAGCTTACAAAGCCGACCCATTTAACTTGGTTAAAAGTTAACGGGCTGGCCCATTAAAAGCCTATTAATGGTCTCTTCGCAAATAGCCCATTTTACGGCCCGTTAACTCACGGCCCGTTAGGCCCTAAAGGAAATCGGCCCAACAACGTCATGTGGGCCGTCGAATATAACACCAGCCCATTTCACTTTCGGCCCATGTATGGCCCACGACGTCTTTCGGCCCATATGAGGCCTTCGTATCTTTCGGCCCTTTACAGGCCCACGGTGACTCTAGCCCATAATGAACAGTAATTTTCTTTATACCCGTTAACGACCCGTGATTTACATGGGCCGTTTGCAGCCCGTGTTAGCTTTCGGCCTATTGATGGCCCATACGTTCTTGGGTTCCTTTTCGGCCCTCGATTACTTCCGACCCGTTACTGGCCTGTTCCCCTAATGGGCCAAATTCGGCCCATGGCAAGAGTCGGCCCGTTACTGGCCTGTTCCCCTAATGGGCCAAATTCGGCGCATGGCAAGAGTCGGCCCGTTACTGGCATGTTACCCTAATGGGCCAAATTCGGCCCATGGTAAGAGTCAGACCATTTCTGGCATGTTAACCCGTTGCGCCATTTCCAGCCTGTCCTATATTCTGGCCCATTAACGACCCATTATGCTTGTGACATAATTAAGCCTTTGCTGTCCTACGGCCTGTTACTGTGCTGGGCCGATACCAATTACGCCCGATTACGGCCCATGTAGACCCATTTATCCGACGGCCCGAGGCCCACCGATTACAGGCCCATTTATCGACAGCCCGTAGGAGACACATGGATCCTACGACCCATATATGGCCCATGGTAGTTGCGGCCACTAGCAAACCAGGGAAAAAGAAGACTAGGAAATAAATAAGGCCGAAACTAACGCTAGGCTATTAAGGCGATTGCACATATTACATCCACTCGGCATCAAAGATCGCCACCAATGCAAATATAGGGAACACCCTACACTATACAAAAATGGCTTGTTGTTTTCTTCAGCCGGTGGCTGCACGTTAAGAATAAATTTTGTATCGCACCAAAACAAATTACAACTATATAACAAAAGGAAGGTTGGCATAAAACTTAATAGTCCAGCAGATAAATGCACCACCAGAAGTTCAGAAGCTCAGTTCATTTGACCTGGCTGTTACGTTTTCATGTTGTATTGTCCGATGGAGCACCATAACCCTCGCCTTCATTTTCCCTAGGCTCCTGAACAACATAGCAAATGTCTGATAGTCTGGTTTCAAAACCATGCATATCTTGATGACATTGAGCAATGTTTCTCCTTGTTTCACAAATGGTGTCTGTTAGGGAATGGACTTGTGTGTGGAGCGCAGATACAACATTGCTTTGAGCTTGCATATCTTGATCATGAGGCAATTTGGATGATATTGCCTTGACAACCAACCCAGTATTACGCAGGAACGTGCTTTTGGCACTGCTAGTGGACAGGTACTGACCCACTGCAGCAAGAGCTGACATTACGGTTATAGTTGCCTCGCCACCTTCAGAAGGTGGCGGTTCCACCATTTTTTCCATAGCTCGCTGAAAAGTTGAGGTTTTACATTAGTAGTACCAGAACAGAAGATATTAAGGAGGCAGCAAAACCAAACAAAATAGCTTTGGTCTATATACAGAACTTATTTTGGTGAACCCATGTAAAATATTAGTTGTATTTCATTGCAAAGTACATAATAAAACCAGGTTCCAAACATATGACCATGTACCATTGCTAATGTATTGTCTATTTATTCACATTGTATTGAGGGCTAAGGATAAAGAGACAAAGTTTATAATATGGTAAGCATACTATGACATCATTCATATCACAAAACAACTGAGAACAGACAAACATGCAATTGTAACGTTGTGTGGGCAAGTCCAGCACGGAACTAGATTACGGGTCAAGATCAAAGGAACATCACTCCTCTCTTTTAAACCTTGTAAGGTGCAATGATACGCTAAGACAATTGTGTATAAAATTGAAAAGAGTAATAGACATTGGCTGCAAACCATGCAGTTCAAGGCACAAGTCAGAGTAAGTAGTAGTTAAAAGGCATGAGGATTAAGGACTTACAACAACGGCTTTGACTGGTGTAGTCATGCCCTTCTTCTTGCTGGTGTGACAGTCCTTGAAGATTTCCACATCATTTGGTTCAGGTACTTTTTGGTCCTTGCGGGCTTTCCTCTGCATTTAGAACAAGTCAATATAGATCTGATAATATGGTACAGCGAAAAGAGTGAAACAGCAGCTAATTACAAGAGCCTCACAGTGTGCAATATAGCTACGAGATCCTGTTGTCTGTTGGAATTTCACCTTCGTACGGTTGGCCTTGTTCTTTGAACATTTCACCTACAAGAAGATAGATTTGTGTGGCATATGCATAAATAGGACTTCAACATGTGATCTGATCACATATATATAATGTACCTGATACTTCGGATCAGACCAGTCTTTAACAAGGCCCCTCCAGTCTTCATCCGATATATTTTCCACTGGAGATGTTTGGGAAAGTTCACTGTAGCCTTGCCTTCAAAGTGAGTTTTCCTCAAGTTATACCGATATTGTCACAGAGTAGACTTGAAAACATGGGTGCAAGCTTGTCTGGTTGCATCATCTTGGCTATCCAACTTGAACCTCATATGTTGAAAATTATGGGAGTCTCATTATCAGCAACCTAGAAAGTATGGGACAGAGCAAGACGATATTACTAGTATCCATACATAACCATACTTACAGATAAATGGTCGAGGAAGGTGTTGAACTGGGTTTCTTCTTTGTCATTCCCGTACTGAATCCATGTTGGGAGGATACGTACATGACACCTAACGACAACCGCTGCCTCTGATACTAACTTGGCTGACTATGTAGCATCACGTGGCCTTTTTAAACCTGCCTCAAAACAGATCTCCATTCTTCCTCCTCTAGATTTAGTTAACCTATCGAGCATTATCCCTGATGTTTGTTTCCTCTTGCGCCTAGGTGCTAGTCCAACAACGAACATAGGAAGTGTTAGTGTACATCAAACTGTGAGACTACATATAAAGAAGCATGCAACTATAACTTGACTCCAGCAACTACCTTCTTGCTGTTGAAGTTCACAAGGTTCATCTGATATTGCCAACTTGTCTTGTGTCAAGAGTGCTTGGGAAGTAGTGTCAGGTGGCAAGGGAGCTTGGGAACGTGCTTCTAGCTCAGTTGATGCACGAGTAAGTCGTGCAGCTGGTAGTACTGTGGTAGGTGTTGCAAGAACTAGGGCTGTCTCTGCTTGTTTGGTGGTAGCTATTTGTTTCTGTTTGGCTTTTTTGCAACTCGTGTAGCATGGGATGCCGTGTTTGTAGAATTTTCCGCTGGACTTTGACCTTCTATTGCACCATCAGTACCAGCAAAATCTGCAGGATTCATCCGCTTCTCATTCCCTGCCATTATGTGTTTCTTCCTCTTTCTCTGTGCCACGTTAAGTCAACCCGACAAGAAAAACGAATAAAAATTTAGTTCTTCAGAACAAATTGATGTGTGATGCAGACGAACTGAACTTTGATGTTAGGCAACCACATGATAGGAGGATGTAATATGTATGAAAAACAGGACGGAAGAGATAACCAGAACTATGATGTGTAAACTAAGAAGAAGACATTTCACCAAATTAGAAGCAATGCAATGGAAGGTAGACACCATATGAAAGATGCTATAAATATCGCTCTGCCAAGTTAACAGTGTCTCATCATAAATGGCATTTAAACAAATGTGAAGCAATACAAGAAATAAATCATATGCAAGATGCAAACAACATCACACTACCATGTTAGAGGTCTCTCGTCATTAGTGCCATTGCATATTCACAGCATTGCATATTCACAGCTTATTATGTGTAAACTAAGGAGAAGGCATTTCAACAAATTAGAAGCAATGAAAGCTAGACACCATATGAAAGATGCAACGAATATCACTCTACCAAGTTAAAATTGTCTCGTCATAAGTGCCATTTCAACAAATTAGTAGTACAAGCTAGAAAAGAATGTGAGATGTAACCTATATCACACTCCGAAGGCAAACATGTCTTATGATAAGTGATTGTTGCAGGTTACACAACAATAGTAATTTGATGTAAGAACATGGTGTGATAGACAGATATTGTATGTTCTAGAAATAGGAACACGTGTCTTATTCAAGTATAATGTGTAAAGTAAGCAGATGGAATTCAACAAAATTAGAAGCAATACAAGCTAGACATCACACATAACATGCAACCACATATAACAATGCCAAGTTAGGGGGAGCACCGGTGATGCTGCACTAGGGGATACGTGCTCATCATAAACACAACTTTGTTGAGTGTCTATGCATGTGTTGTCTTGGAAATCCTCTTGGGGGTGTGGAGGAGTAGAAACTGTAGAGGCCCTCCATTCGGAAGGAGCACCTTTATCTGCTGTCGTGCTAACTTCCTTCCCCTTTATTGATTTTGAATTGTCAAGTAAAACTGACAAGAAAAGGCAATAAAATTCTCTCTTCAGAACTCATTCATGCATGATACTGACAATCACTACTTTGATGTAAGGCAAACACATGATACCAGGATGGAATATGTATGAAAAACAGGACGGCATGGCATGTTCACTACTATTTGTGTAAACTAAGCAGAAACCATTCCAGCAAATAAGAAGCAATGCAAGCTAGACACCACATGAAAGATGCAACCAATATGACTCTGCCAAGTTAAAAGCGTCCCATCATAAATGGAATTTCAACAAATTAGAAGCAGCGCATGCTATAAATCATATGAAAGATGCAACTAATATCGCACTACATATACTAAAGGTGTCTCGTCATGTTGATTGATGTGGGATACAAAAAAACAATAGTTTTATGTAAGGACATGCTTAATAGACAGATGTACTATGTACTAAATACAGGAAGGCATGTCACATTAACAGGTATAATGTATAAGCTAAGCAGACTAGCACATGCAGTTTAACCAGATTGGAAGAATTACAATCTAGACACCATATGCAACATGCAACCACATATCACGCTGCCAAGTTAGAGCAAGCACCTGCGATGCTAGTGTAGGGGAAGTGCTGTAATCAACTACAGAGCTACGTTCACTATCTTCATCTAGCATTTCTGTTTCTTGAGAATCATGTCGGCAGGCTGACGCTGCATTCTTTAAATGAGGAGTAGCCCCCTTGCCTGCCTGCCTCGTCATAAGTGATTGATGAGGGATACACAAGAACATTAGTTTGATGTAAGAACATGGTTAATACACAGATGTACTAGTATGTACCAAAAACAGAAAGGCATGTCATATTTAAAGGTATAATGTGTAAGCTAAGCAGATGCAATTTAACCAAATTGGAAGCAATACAAGCTAGACATCCGACTGGAGTGGTGAGCATGATCATCTAGGGCCTGAGAGCCTGGTGGGAGGTGGGCTGCTTCGCCACCATCGCAACTTTTTAGTTGGCTTCCAGGCGATGCCTATCTTTTCTGGGCTTGTCACTGGCTCGGCCAGTGCCCTGACTAGCTATTTGTCTTTTGGTGCTCACGGGATGGTGGTTCATGTAAAAAATATATTTCCTTATCTTACCGACTTCGGCCTTTCGAATACAAGCTAGACACCATATGGAACATGCAACCACATATGACATCGCGAAGTTAAAGCAAGCACCTGGGATGGTGGTTCATTGCGAGCGAGGTCATCAACTCCAGAGCTACGTTTATCGTCTCCATCTGCTGACACTGCACCCTTTATAGCGTTGTAACGTGTCTTGCCTACCCGCATACGAAGCTAGAGCGACTTCTCTCTTTTCTTTTTGGCTTCTCTCATGGCAGCAGAGTTTGAAATACCCTTGCATAAAAACACAATAGTGAGAGTAAGGGTGAAGTGTGTGCATAACTAGTGCACTGTAAAAGTAGCAGATAGCAGATGGCTGAAAAATAAATGACAGGAGACATATGATAGCTCTACAACATTGCATGGCAAACAAAATTAGATTCTACTCCATTTGATTTTGTAATATATGAGCACAGGAAATGCAGGTACTCCTCCAGCACACCACCACATGTGGTCATATCTAAGATAACAGTCGACTGACAATAAATAGGTCAGTCGATTTTTTTAATGAACCGTCCAATCTATAAGGAACGGGCAGATGGCCTTCGTCTACCTCCCGCCAGTCACTGTTGACGATGTTTCTCGAACCACCAGCGACCACCGGCCCCGACCCCTGCCTCCGCCGCCCCGCCCTCCCATCGACCTCACACCACCGCCGTGCTTGGCAGCGTCCCCAGGCCATCCCTTTAATCCCGGCCAACCTCCAGATTGGGCACCAGTAGCTCTAGGCCGCACACGCCCCTAAGATAAACACCAAGGCGCTGCTTCCCCGGCGTAATAGGCGTACTAGCACCTGTTACGCTAGGGAATGCTTCCGTTAATTGGGAATCAACTGGCCAGAAATTGAAATTCAGGGGGGCGACGGACCTCTAGCTAAGGTGAAATAGTATATGAGGAGAAACCTTGTGCATCGCGAGTTACTAGGAACATCTAGTATCAAGAAGAAGCGGTCAACTAGTGTCTTCTGTGGGATGAATACCGTGCAAGAAGAGACGTAAGATTTTCACGAATAAGAGAAGAGGAGTACCTTTTTCGGTTGCCGGTGTGGTCACCTCCACATGTCGCGTCGATCTTCTTCTTTTTACTGGGGAAACCGATGTTCTGGAGGGTGCAGGCTTGGACGAACCCATGGCCAAATTGTTGACTGTGTTGCCGTGGCCGTATGTCGGCGGAGGGGAAGCAGATCCGAGGCGGCGAAGGACGGCATAGCAGGAACAACTCCGGTGCGGTGGAGGGTGGCGAAGTTGGAGCGGCAGCGGTGAGGCGCAGGACGGCGTGGTTGAACTGGCTCGGGTACGGACGGCTTGGCCTCGGCTTCAACTACTAGCCGTGGAGGGCGTTGCGGTTGAGGTTGCGGTGGACGACGACGTCGGGGTATCGGCTCCAGCGTGATGGAGGAGGGCGGCAGTTAATGGGTGGGATGGGGTGGTGGATGGAGGACGCCGGGGTTTCGCGGCTGGTGGAGAGGTAGTTTTGGCGCCCACGGAGTACGAATGGGGAATCGGACGGGTGGGGGGGAACCATGTTTCGGTCTGGGACGCGCTTGTTTTTGGCTTTTTTGAACAGAAGATGGGACGTGCTTTTTTGAAATTTGGGGAAAGTACAAACTTTGCCCCCCTCTTAAATTTCGGACCTATTGTGGGTCGGGGGTAGGATGGTAATTCCAGGTGTCCCAAATAGTGGGCGGGAGCGATTTCGGCCGCGCACATGTGTGCTTAGGCGGCCATTGTGTATGAATGTTTTTCAGATGCGGTTGTGTGGCGTCTAGGTGAAGCTACAAACCTACCCCGGTTTAGACCTTTGGACGTCGGGCCGGTAGGTTTCACGGGTCGGAGTTATTAGAAAAGTAATTTCCTTGTACTACCAAACATTGGTCTCACGCGGGTTCGGGCGAGTAGAGGCTCTTTTGGCGCTTCGTTCGAAATGTTGAAACACAAGCATTCACGTTTAGAGTACTCTTGAACTATTAGGATTGACCTAAATATACAACGTTATATTTGACCTTGTATGTTTGAAAACCTCATTAAATTATCCGCTTCTTTTTGAAATTTTGACACTTGAAAATCCTATAACTACGATTATTTTGGAATGGAGGAGCTAAATTGGAATCTATTTTGTACACGACTACATATGCTATTATGTACAAAATCAGAGCAAAGATTGGTGCCCCCATAATTTAGGTATGGTTTACAAATGCCATGATATCAAATTCAAATAATTGAATGGACTTCATGTTGAATTCGATTTTTTAAACCACCTTAAGTTGAATTCAAATGTATGCTAGTTCATAGGTAGCTATTTATAATGTCCATTGTGTCACTTTCGTATGTATAATGTGCTTTACACACACAACATGAACTATACTCACGTTTATATTCGATTGCTAAAGCAATGCATTGTCTGGAGTTCAATATACTAACTATGTGGATCAATTGTGTCGAATAATAACATAGACATGCTCAAATTCGATAGAATCTAGATGTCTGATGGATCAAGGACCGCTCCTTACACGAATTGCAAATATCATGATCCCATCCTAATATTTGGATACAATTTATATCTTTAATCAATATGTAGAGTAGTCTTTTACGTGTAGTTTCACTCTCCATCGGTGGTCTCTCACACATGCTCACACATTCTCTCTTGAGGTGTCTTTCTCGCACACATGCTCTAGATATAACCCTCCCCCCTCGTAACCATTTACAACTGTTTCCACTAACCTTTATCACAAGCACTCTTCCTCTCGCAAACATACACACGCACAATCCTCATCGACCCTTTCTATATACATGGACCTGCCTACGTATCTCATGTACACACATTATCTTTACGCCTGTCTCTCATGCATTGTCTCACACCTCTCTTCGTAATCGACGAGTATGATTCTAGCAGAGCATTCTCTAGGATGCCCCTTAAAGTTAGGTTGAATGAATAGTAATATCAGAGATACAGGTGTTAACTTAGTCCGAGAACCTAGGGTTACAAATCCTAGACGGTTTTGTCAGTGGACACAGAGTCCTTCACAATTCTGCTATCTTTGTCTTGTACGACTAGTCATCCATGGTTCTTCCTAAATGCGTCACGGGCCGACCAATGTGGCGTAGGACGGAACTGAAAGAAGGGCCTCACCTCGACCCACCGGACCTCACGCGGTGACACACCCTCTGCCCCCACGTCTCATTATCTTCTCACACCCACACATACCAACACAAACACCACACACACAGAAAATTTCTCCTGGTGCCTCTATTGCCTCCCCCCTTGCATATACACACTCAAGGGAATGGAATCTCTTGTCGTGATGTCATATTTGTCTCTCTCTCTAGACCACTCTCATTTCTCGTGCTATCTCTCCCACGCCCCCCATCGGCCCCTCTATCCATGCCTCTCTCGAATACGTAATACACACACATACCTCTCTAGGCCCCACCAAATGCATCAACTACACATTCACACATGTTACATCATGTATCCCATTGATCTAAAAAGCCCTCTCTTCACGTTTATTTCGCATACAACATTCCTTTTGAATAAAGTGTGGCCAAAAAATTATTTTAGAGTTTCTACATATATACAACATTACAAAGTTATATGGAGGAGTACGAACGCTAATTTGCATTGCATGGTGCCCACAATGATATTTATTCCGCACTGTGAATTTGTATATTTTTATACTATATACAAAGTTAGTCATAATAAAGAGAAACAAAGAGCATCTCTCTCTCCATCGCATACCCCCCTGTACGCCCCTTTCACGTATGCACACAAAACTATCTCCAGGTCCTCTAAAAGTAAGCCCCTAGAAAATTCACGCATGTTTCATCTTTCTCTCGCGATATATGCAATGACGATCATTGTATTTGAAGCGAAAGCATGATACGTATATTGGACTTCAGAATCCACTCATTACATTCACAATTTACGTTTAGTGGTTATTATAAAGTCACGGGCTCACCGTACAACTCTGTATTTGCTCATGACATGACTAGTTAACCAGTTAAACGCTCCACGTGGCACCTCTAGTGTTGCATCACATTATCTCACTACCATCGTGCCCACCTGTCGACTTGTATCTACTCTACATCTACACTCTTATAAAATACATAAAATACACTCTTATAAAAACAGAGTTGGTGATGATGGTGTGCCTGCCATCCTGCAATATAGGCCGTCCGATTTATAACTGACGGATAGGAAAGAAACTATGGCAATTTTGCAAAAAGGTACCCACACACCTCTCCACATTTGCAAATAAGGCCTTCCCTCATTCATAATTTTCTCTCACAAGATAAACAAGTCATACAAATGCATCTTGATGTTACGTGCAATGCACGGGCATCTTGCTAGTAAGAATGAAAACAAATGACAAAAAAAATATTTGGATGGTAGTTCGAAGTCATGACCGCGGGCACAGCGGACAAGGTGGCCTTGTATTGGTATGCTGAGCCATCTGTTTTAACACACATGAGCTGGTGTGGTGATTATACACACACGCATGCATGCACACGAACTGCATCCACGCAACACATGCACCCACGCACACACGCAACACTCACACGCACACACGTAGCCATGCACGCACGCAACACTCACACGCACGCACGCACGCACGCATGCATGCACACACCAGTACACCAGACGACCAACACACACTCTCACGCTCAAGTGCTCAACCTACACTTGCATGCGCACACATCAGGCCCTGACAGACACATACACAACCAGGTGATTCCCGCGCACGGGTTGGAGCCTTGTCACGCCTGCGTAAATTTGTGTTTATCTGACCTTTTGCCTATGCGAACTGACAAGTGGGACCCACAAGGAACGTGGTCAATTTAACTAGTCAACATGGCGCCACGCAGACTATTTGGCCGGTCAACAGAGTGCAATCCGATGCTGAACTATGAGAAAGTGACCGTATAATCACCGCAAAACGTATATAGTGACTGTAATCAGCTTATTCTGAAGTTCGGTGACCGTATCACGCTTTTCTCTCTGTAGGCCCTCCAAAACTACATCTCTACACGTTCTTGCATGTTACATCTAACAACTATGCAATTAAGTTGGAGGGACGAAGCAACCATCATTTCACTCGTTGCTGAATCCGCTTCTCCCTCATCTTCTTCAACTTAACCACGTGTTGCTTCTGCCGTTGTTCTGCCTCATGTGGGACGCGGATTGGCTTGGTAAAGCACTGACATGTGGGACCGCATGTTAGCAAACTGCGAGGACAATGTCCTTTGAAAATAAGAAGCCTAATCCTAGACTTACAAAGGGCTACGTAGCTGCTACGTATACTTTCCATCTAATCTATATATGCCCCCCTGATTTTCAGGTGGGGTGGGCCTAATCCTCTCCTTTAATCCAATCAAATAGTCCCACATCACATCAGTTCGTAACTTTACGTAAACCATTACATGGATGTAGCATTGCTCAAATAAGAAACCTCCCCACCATCCACGCGGCAAAATCACCTCCTTTTTACTAATCTTGATTCTATAATTTTTTAGATCAATATAATTGAGATTTGTATAGATAGCACACAGGAGCAAAACCAAGTGGTATGGTTAAGGGCATTCGCAATGTGTAGCCAAATGTGAAAATAGCTTTTGGCATCGTGAGAACTATTGTGGACGGTGTTGCCAAAGCCAAAAAGATGGAACCGAAGCTCCCCGATTGATTGATTGAAGGAATAGAAAAATGCAACGTCTCTCCTCCTTCTCCCATGCTTGGATGCATGTAGTACAGTATAGAGCACAGAGTCTACTCCCTTGTCCCTTCTATCACAAATCACAAAGCAGTGAGGCGTCAAATCACAAAAGCACAGACGAAGCAACCATCATTTCACTGTTCGCTGACTCCGCTTCTCCATCGTCTTCTTCGAGAAACCATCTCACTACACTAGTACTCCTAGTAGTACTCCCTCCGGTCCTTTTTTGTCTGCGTCTAAGAAAATTTTGTTTTCCCCGCAATGCTCTGCGCATTGGCATTTTTTCGCTGCTCTTTCCAACTGGGCCCTCCACCCCTTTCCACCGCATGCGTGCCTGTAGTAATCCCATCTCTCTTTCCCATGTGCTTCGCATCTTCCTAAGGCAGAGAGAGCTGCTTGCATGCAGAAACAGGAGAGAGAGCGAGAGGCGCATGCGTGCAGAGAGATGGACAGGGGAGAGAGAGAGAGACGACATGCATGCATGCAGAAGTGAGAAGGTTGGTTTGCATGGCGCTGCATTAATCAAGCGATGAGGAGTGAGATGGTTAGCTCTTTGGTCTTTGGAGAAAAAATGCGCATTAATTGACACGTGAAACGAGGATTTGTATCGATTAAATCCCGCGAAGGAAAACCCCGCCTTTCTTTTTTAACACTAGTACTCCTAGTACGTACGTACTTATCCTGTTTGGGTCTAGGCCTTGCATTGCCAAACTTCGCCACACATTTTTGCCAAGCTTGCCTAAAGTTTTCAAAATGAGGAGGTACACTTGTGCACGGCTGTCGCGGTCGCACCGCACCCTCACACAGTCGCTCTTGCACGCCGCAAACCCAACCAAGGGAACGCACCCTCACTGACACGTGTTGTCGCATGTGAATAAACCAAACTCAGCCATCCTATCGCTGACACATAATTTTCGTTCATAGAGTATGTTTATCCAACTGCATGTTGGGGAGTATCCGTACGGCCCGTGCGGTGGTCTGTTGGGGAAGAAGAAGAGGTGAGGAAGAAGGAAAGAAGGGTTAGGAGACGTAGGATATTCATCCAACAGCCTGAAATGGTAGACTGACCCAAGTCAGGCGACTTGCATAACAAATATATGTTTTTACACAGCAAAAGATCCATAAAAACAACAACATAAAGAAAAACTATCACTGCTCGCGGAAAGTGTCGTGGTTTTGTCACGGCAGATGTCCTAGAGAAAGGACTTAGTCGTGGAGCCATCGCGACGGGTTAGCTTGAAGGGGTTAAAGCGGACACAAGGATGCAAGTGAGTTTATACTAGTTCAGCCCCTTCGATGAAGGTAAAAGCCTACATCTAGTTGTGATGGAATTGATGGGTGTTTCGATGACTAGGGAGCAAACAAGCTTCGCCTATGTCTCGAGTTGTTGTCTGTTGTCCTTGAACCGCCGCCGGGTCGTCCCCTTATATACATGGGTGACGCCCGTCGGTTAAAGAGTCCCAACACCAGCTCATAGATGTGTCTGGTTTGGTCTCTACTTATTCCTAACTTACAATACAAGTTACATATTCACGCCGGTTTATGGCTACAGGCTCTCAACCGATTATGGGTCTTGAGCCCTCATCTACCTTCATGGGCTTTAACATACTTAACTGCTGATGAAGTTAACCCGGCCCAGATAGGCCGGTTTACGCCCAGTAGTAATATCCCCAACATTAGGCCCCAGATTGATTTGAACAGGTTCATGTCAATCCTTAGCAAAAACTTCAGCTTCAACATCTTCTTGTAGTTTGGTGAACCACCGTGATGTCATCTTCTCTGATTGCTGTAAACCGGCGTGACGTCATCTGTCATCAAGAAACTATCCATGATACCTTCTTGTTTAATAGATCTACGATAATCAAGGCGATAGCTCTGTTTCCAAACTTGTGGCCCCTTGATTTTTGTGCCTGACCCATGTCCCTTGCTTTATAAATAGGACCGAAGGGTCATTTCTTTTTCCCCTTCGTGCCCTTCTGCTTCTTCTTCCTCGCGTCGCCCAGCTTCAGAGCTCCGCCGCCGCTGTCGACCTCTGCACCAGCTTTGGCCGCTGCATCAACCTGAGCGTACCAGAGCACCGCGGCGACCTTCTGCTCCTTCCTCAGCTCCGGTAAGTCTTCTATCCTTTTCATCATAGATCTGTTCTAGGGTTTCCATGTTCTCTAGCATTCGTCGCTTGTTTCTTGTTCATATGATAGATCCTTAGACGAGTCTGTGAATCTTCGCTCTGTGTAGCAGTAGTTTTTATCCTCCATTTTCACTTTCACATATTAAGACCATAGATCTTATCCGTACCTTTGCTTATTGATTCGGCACTGCTCCTTTTGGGCCTTGAATATTTATCTCCTTTATAAACATGTTCCAGATCCAAAGCTGTAGTATAATCTTGTGAAATCTGTTTTTGCGTACTTACTCATCTGCAGTCTTGACTGTTCAATGCTTAGATCAGGCGGTTTAACTTTGTATAAAAATTTGACAAACCGGTATATACCATTAGTCACCTTGTTGAACCGCCAGATGTTGGTTGCTTCATGAAACTCCGGTTCAGATAGTTCTGTCTCCGGTTTAACAGTGCCCATACCAACGTACCTTGATCAAATGCATTTTTGAACCGGGATCTTCTACCTTGTAGATTCCATCATGGCCAAGCAAGTGTATGAGTGCAATTGGGTCCCTTCTCGCGTCATAGAGGATCAACTGGACGATTTAGTCCTGATTGGCGCCTTGGGCAGCAAAGATACCATCCATTGGAGGGCTCCTGGCAAAGAATGCCCCCCACACCTCGAGAAGGAGAGGTTGTTGTTTTCGTAGATCACCTAGCCCGGGGCTTTAAACCGCCCGGTTCTAAATTTTACCGGGATGTTTTAGCTAATTTCCAACTCCATCCGCAAGACACTGGCCCCAACTCTGTTACAAATATGTGCCACTTCCAAGTGCTCTGTGAGGTGTTCTTTCAAGAGGAGCCCACAGTGGAATTATTCAGAGATCTTTTCCATCTAAACCGCCGTACTGAGTTTACTGATGGCTCCAATACGGAGTTGGGTGGCATGGCGATTCAAAAAAGGAAAGAGGTCACATACCCTCACGCCAAGCTGCACAGTCACCCCAAGGAGTGGAATCAGACATGGTTCTACTGCAAAGACACCTCCCCTGCTAGTGAGAATCCCTTGCCTAGCTTTCGTCCGGAGCGGCTCAGCAATACACACCCTTTTCCTCAAAGATTGACTGCCCAGGAGAGAAGCAAATATGCTCCCCAGCTGTCAAAGCTCAGAGCCTTTATGGCCAACGGTTTGACAGGGGTTGATCTCGCTCGCTGTTGGATATCATGGAGCATACTGGCCCTTAGTCAGCGCTCCGGTTTGATGTTCGAGTATACTGATAGTGTTGATGACCCACTGCGACACTCAAAACTCCAGCTCTCCGGTGAAGAAATCACAGAGGCTGTGCATAAAATACTGAATGAACCGGAACACGTCTGCGCTAGAACCGGCCTGCTTCCCTTCTGTGCTACCAACAAACCGCCAGCTGTAAGACTTTGATTTTTCTCTTTGCTGAATCTGTTATTGATATGTCTGGTCATTGTTTTTAATATCAGTGTCTGCATAATCAGGGCGATGATCCATTTTGGAGCAAAAAGCTGCCGCAGGAAAAACCAGAGAAAACAGATAAACCGGAAAGAGCAACCCAGCAAAAGACTAAGGCTGTGAAGAAGACTGCCCACCGGAAAAGAACCACTGCATCTTCTAATCCGGCCCCTGATGATGAGGTGGATAATCCGGACTTTGAGGTAGAGCTTGACTCACTTGGTTTATTTTTCATGCGTCTTATTGATGATGATATTTGTCAGGATGATGCCGAAGCCAGCCACGCGGATGTTGCAGAGGTAATTATTCTCTCTTCCGATTCGGAAACTTTGCCTTCACAAAAAATCCGTCAGGCAAACCGGAAAGTTAAATTTTCTCATCCTCTTGCTTATTTGGATCCTAAACTTCTTATGAAGACTCAACAACACGAAGCTCGCCGCACCACCCGGCACAGCGGCTAGGTAGTTACCTCCGCCGGTTTACCGAACAGTCCGGTTCGGAAACGTCATTCCGAGGTCTCTAATTCGCTTGCCAGTGCTTGTCCTAAAGCGGGCTGCTTTCGTCAACCTCTTAATCTGTCTGACTCCGATTACCAGGTTATTTCCCACTCATCTTCTGGCAAGTCATCGGCTACTCAGCTCCCGCCGCTCAAAACGGTGCTTGGGTAAGCTATATTTATTGTGATGTTTGCAGTACATTTCCTTAGGACACATGCTGTATTTAATTTGATTATTCTTCTCAGGGCCAAACCTAGGCCAAGCAAGAAGGCCCGCCTGGACAAAGCGGCCGAAGAAGATGTCATTCTTGAAGCGGCTATCTCTGAGGATATTCCCAACAATCCACCGCAGCCAGATGATGATCTTATTGCTGAAGAGAGCCTACTGATACCTCAAGTCCTATCCATCAGCCCACAGGTTCCATCCGGATTGAAAGCTCCACCGGTCCAGCAAAACCTACTGACAAGCCAATAGCTCCAGTGCAAACCGGCGGTACCAAGGATGATGAGGTTGTCATTACTAGCACTGGCCATACTGAGCCAAGCAATCCTGTCGCTTTATCCAAACATTCTGCCAAGGGAGAATTTGCTGCTTTTGGCAAAGGCACGTGGAACACTGATCTGACGGCTTACGCTGCTCTGAACGCCCAAGATATCCATTCCGGCTATCTGAACCGGTTGTATACCAGCCATGACTACGAAGCCGGTCTGGTTAATATGATGAAAGATAAATATGAGGTAACTTCCATATGCTCCTTCCTGCTTGTATGCTTTGATTCTTGCTGACTCTCCTAGCCCCAAGGGCCGGTTTGAATTATCCTTTCAAACCGGGACTTAATAATATAAATCTCGATACTTTGAAATTTGCTGATGTAGCCCCCAAGGGCCGGTTCAACTTAGCGTAGTTAAACCGGCACTTTAAGTAATTGAAACTGCCGCATCAGAATACATATGATCAAATAGCCATTAGCCCCCAAGTGCCAAGTTGAATGCTTGTATTGATCTTGGGACTTTGTAAACAATTTTGAAAGATGAGGATCGAATATGCATTAGCCCCCAAGTGCTAAGCGCATAACTTGTTATGTGGTTGGTACTTGAATCCTTCTACCGATTAGTTGAAACATATATCTGTATGCCTGCAGGCGGAGCTGAAGGCGAAAGAAAACCAAGTCATCGATCTTCAAGAAAACCTGAAAACCCAATAGGCTGAAACCTCCAAAGCAAAAGTGGAATTGGCCAGGGCTTTAAGCGCCATGGAACAACTTAAGGAGAACTTCAAGAAGAAACGGGCGGATTGGGCCACTGAAAAGTCCGCTTTGATCAAACGAGCAGAGGATGCCGAGGCTGCACTAAAACCAGTGACGGATGAACTGACCAGCATAAAGCGGCACGTTCATGCCATGACCACTGCTATCTTTGGTAAGCCAGCTTGCCTTCTGAATTGGCTCTGCCTTCTTACAGAGTCGCCGGTTTATTAACCCTTTATGGTATTTCAGGGACACGCATTGGTCATTTGGGGTCAGATGTGTGGATGAAATTGAAAGCCGCCTATACATTGGCTGAACAATTGTATACCGGTGCCCAGCGGATCATCTGTACCGCATCTCATAACAAATCGGCGCCCAGTTTGATTCAAGATACTCTGATGAAACTGTCAGTGCTTCCTGCCCGGGTTGAAGAGCTGAAGAAATCTGCTGCTCGAACCGGTGCAATCAATGCTTTAATCCGAGCAAAAGCCTGGGTGCCGGATTTTGATCCTATTGAAGCGGCTCAGGGTTATCCCAGCTTGAAGGAAGACGGGTCAGAATTTGGTGAAGCGGATTTGCGAGCCATAAACCGGGAGGTACGTCCGCTAGCTTGTCAACTAGCTGAGGAAGCAGATTTGTCTCATTATCAAGCCCAATATGACAGCCAGAACAAGTGAATAGCTGCACCAATCCATGAATCGGAAAATCTGATCCCTCCAATCCGTAAGCATACTTACGCTCCCGATATTGACCCGTCTTCGCTAATCCATGACGAAGCTGTTTTTCAAGCATTAATGGGAATCGACTGGACAACTGTGGATTTCCAGCCACTGGGTAGAGAAACGGAAGCTGAAGCGGCGCAGGATGACCCGCAACCATCAGGCCAGGCTGGTGGCCAAGCTTAAACCGGAAGCCGGTTTTAAAACTGCCTCTCCTTTGTGAAAAACAATTATGTTATTATGGGCACCATGTTGCCTTGTAATAGGCTAGCTGATACCTTTGATGTTGATATGCCTTCGTGCATAACTTGTTCTTCCTGTGGTAATGAACTTTCCAAAATACTTTCTGAAATAAGAAATTCGTTAAGTGCCACCGCGGTTGTACCGTCAGGCGGAATATGATGTTTGTATATATAAAGTCAAAACATCCAAAACAAAATTTTAAGTATATGATCAAAATTTTGAGATACATAATACCTGCCACCGTTGAGTGTGAAGTTGGCTTGGCCAACCTTGAAGCGGAGTTTTGCAAACCCACACTGTTGGAGGAAATAACAACTCCTGTATATGTATATGACGCTGGTTACCATGTAAACCGTGCCGGGTTATAATAAACACCGTGTTACTCCATAAGAGGATGTTAACAACAAGGATCAAACTGGACAAATAGTCTCCGGATTGACGTGAACTGTGTTCCATCAATTGATTGGTTAAAAAACTTTGTCGGTTTAAAGAACATAATAAAAAGCAAAAACCCCCCTTCAAAGAAAAGTATGAAGCAAAAGCAACGAAAAAAAGGTTTGCCAAAAAAGATTTATTTAAGCTGATCAAATGGCGTTACCATGGCCAAACGCGACCAAGCTCCCGTTAGGTGTAACTATGGTTCTAGTTAGCCAGGTCCCCAAGTGATCCTTGTGGCATTTATGCCGACCAAATGGCGTGGTCATGGTTCGGGTTCGACCAAGCCCCCAAGTGATTCTGTGGCCTTAGGCCGATCAAGAGGCATGACTGGTTCAGACATGACCAAGTCCCCAAGTGATCTGGTGGCTCTCGCCTATCAAGAGGCATGGTATTGGTTCGGACACGACCAATCCTCCAAGTGATATAACACGATGCTTTTAGCAAAGCGAACTCAAGGGGTAAACCGGAGGCCGCTTTAGAGCAACTCCGTGTAACCTCACATGATGTAAAAGAACAGATACCCCGCTTTAGCTGAGGTTCCGGTTTATTATATTTAATCATACTATATACATTGTCGTAATATGTACATAAGTGTAGCCAATGGCTCAGGTATAGTAAGGCCAAAGATGAGCTATATTCCACGGCCTGTTAGTCTCCTCCTCTGATGTACATGAGTCCTTATGCTCTCGAATGTCGATCAGATAGTACGACCCGTTGTGTAGATTCTTGCTGACCATGAAAGGCCCCTCCCAAGGTGGGGATAGCTTATGCATATCAGTCTAATCTTGGATGAGCCGAAGCACCAAATCTCCTTCCTGAAAGGCTCTGGTTCTGACCCGGCGACTGTGATAACGACGAAGATCCTACTGGTAAATCGCTGATCGGGCGGCTGCGATGTCACGCTCTTCATCCAACCGGTCCAAAGCATCTTGCCGTGCTGTCTCGTTGTCCGCTTCAACATAAGCCGTGACACGAGGTGAATCATGACGGATATCACTAGGGAGAACCGCCTCCGCTCCATAAACCATGAAGAACGGTGTGTATCTTGTTGATCTATTGGGTGTTGTATTGATGCTCCATAACACAGATGGTAATTCTTCTACCCAACAACCCGGCGTTCTCTGCAAAGGAACCATGAGCCGGGGCTTGATGCCTTTCAAGATCTCTTGATTAGCTCTTTCTGCTTGACCATTGGACTGGGGATGTGCCACTGATGAAACGTCGAGCCGGATGTGCTCTCGTTCGCAGAACTCCTTCGTAGCACCTTTTGACAAATTGGTACCATTATCTGTGATAACACTGTGCGGAAAACCAAACCGGAAAATCACCTTTTTGATGAACTGAACCACCGTGGCCGCATCACACTTGCTAACAGGTTCTGCCTCCACCCACTTTGTAAACTTGTCAACCGCCACCAGGAGGTGGGTCTTCTTATCATTGGACCTTTTGAAAGGCCCAACCATATCCAGCCCCCAAGTCGCAAACGGCCAAGTAATTGGAATCATTCTCAATTCTTGAGCCTGTACATGAGCACGTCTTGAAAACCTTTGGCAACCATCACATCGTCTGACCAGATCCTCCGCATCAGCATGAGCAGTTAACCAATAGAAACCATGGCGAAACGCTTTAGCCACCAGAGACTTTGAACCGACATGGTGATCACAATCTCCTTCGTGGATCTCGCGCAAAATTTCACGGCCTTCTTCAGGAGACACGCAACGTTGAAAAGCTCCTGATACACTGCAATGATGCAACTTACCGTTGATGACAGCGATGGACTTGGATCGCCGGATTATCTGCCGGGCCAGAATCTCATCTTCTGGCAACTCGCCCCGGTTCTTGTACGCCAGGTAAGGAAGCGTCCAATCCGGAATAATATGAAGAACTGCCACCAATTGAGCCTCCGGATCAGGAATAGCCAAATCCTCTTCACCAGGGATCTTCACTGACGGGTTGTGCAGCACATCCAGAAAAACATTGGGCGGGACCGGTTTGCGCTGAGAGCCCAGCCGGCTTAAAGCGTCCGCCGCTTCATTTTTCCGCCGGTCCACGTGGTCCACCTGATAGCCTCTGAAATAACCTGCAACAATATCTACCTCACGACGATATGCTGCCATGAGTGGGTCCTTGGAGTCCCAAGTGCCAGACACTTGCTGAGCCACAAGGTCCGAGTCACCGAAGGACTTAACTCGACTTAGATTCCTCTCCTTAGCCATCCGGAGACCATGGAGCAAGGCTTCATGCTCAGCTGCATTGTTAATACAAAGGAACATTAAACGGAGAACATAACAAAACTTATCACCTCGTGGGGAAGTTAATACGACTCCAGCCCCCGAGCCTTCCAACTGCCTGGATCTGTCAAAATGGATGGTCCAATACGTATGATCCGGCTTTTCTTCAGGTGCTTGAATTTCGGTCCAGTCATTGATGAAATCAACAAGTGCTTGAGACTTAACTGCTGTCCGAGGCACATACTTCAAACCGTACGGCCCCAGCTCTATGGCCCACTTTGCAATCCGGCCAGTTGCTTCCCTGTTCTAGATGATATCTCCCAAAGGAGCAGAACTGACTACCATAATTGAGTGCCCTTGGAAATATTGCTTAAGCTTCCGGCTTGCCATAAAAACTCCATACACCAGCTTCTGCCAATGCGGATACCTTTGTTTGGACTCAATGAACACCTCGCTGATATAATAGACCGGACGTTGAACCGGATGCTCCTTACCTACCTCTTTTTGCTCCACCACAATAGCTACGCTGACTGCCCGAACATTAGCAGCAACATACAGTAGTAACGGCTCCTTGTCAATGGGAGCGGCGAGCACAGGCGGATTGGCCAATTGCCGCTTTAAGTCCTGAAATGCATCATCAGTAGTAGAACTCCAGATAAACTGATCCATGTTTTTCAACATCTGATACAAAGGGATTCCCTTCTCACCCAAGCGACTGATAAATTGGCTTAGCGCCGCAATCCGGCCTGCCAGGCGTTGAACATCGTTGATACACTTCGGTTTAGCCAGGGAGGTGATAGCCGTGATCTTCTCCGGATTAGCCTCAATTCCCCTATTGGACACTAGAAAACCCAATAGCTTGCCCGCCAGTACACCAAAGACACACTTGTCCGGATTAAGCATCATCTTGTATGTTCTCAGGTTATCAAAGGTTTCTCTCAAATCATCAATCAGAGTCCCCTTCTCCCTGGATTTAACCACGATATCATCCACGTAAGCATGTACATTACGGCCAATCTGCTTGTGAAGACAATTTTGTACACACCATTGGTAAGTTGCCTGGGCACTCTTGAGCCCGAAGGGCATAGACACATAGCAGAAGGCTCCAAAGGGAGTTATAAATGCTGTCTTCTCCTGGTCCTTAACTGCCATTTTGATCTGATGGTAGCCAGAATACGCATCCAAAAAACTTAAACGCTCACAACCCGCCATAGCATCAATAATTTGATCAATAC
Source organism: Triticum urartu (assembly GCF_056163025.1). NCBI lineage: Eukaryota > Viridiplantae > Streptophyta > Magnoliopsida > Poales > Poaceae > Triticum > Triticum urartu. Next base: position 290,021,218 of record NC_141873.1, read on the forward strand.
GGGGGAGGGCAAAAGGATCTGCTGGACAAGCCTTATTAAGATCTGTGTAATCCACACACATGCGCCAGGTGCCATTTTTCTTAAGGACCAGCACCGGATTGGCAAGCCACTCAGGGTGGAAAACTTCAATAATAAAGCCAGCTGCTAAGAGACTGGCTACCTCTTCTCCAATCGCCTTGCGTCTTTCTTCGTTAAACCGGCGGAGAAACTGTTTCACCGGTTTGTATTTCGGATCCACATTAAGGGTGTGCTCAGCGAGTTGCCTCGGTACACCTGGCATGTCAGAGGGCTTCCATGCAAAAATGTCCCGATTCTCACGGATGAACTCGATGAGCGCACTTTCCTATTTCGGATCCAAGTTGGCACTGATGCTAAACTGCTTGGACGAATCGCCAGGTACAAAGTCCACAAGCTTAGTTTCTGCTGCCGATTTGAACTTCAGGGCCGGATCATGCTCCGTAGTTGGCTTATTCAATGGAGTCATGTCCGCTGGATCAACATTATCTTTATAGTACTTCAACTCCTCGGTGGCACAAACCGACTCTGCATAAGCCGCATCTCCTGCCTCGCATTCCAAAGCGATTTTGCGGCTTCCATGAACCGTTATTGTCCCCTTGTGACCCGGCATCTTGAGCTGCAAATACACATAACAGGGCCGAGCCATAAACTTGGCGTATGCCGGTCGCCCAAACAGGGCATGATATGGACTTTGGATTTTCACCACTTCAAACGTCAATGTCTCTGATCTGGAATCATGATCATCCCCAAAGGCCACTTCCAGAGCTATCTTACCAATGGGATATGCTGATCTGCCAGGCACTACACCATGGAATACTGTATTAGATGGTTTGAGATTCTTATCTGTTAGTCCCATACGACGGAAGGTCTCATAGTACAGGATGTTAATGCTGCTCCCTCCATCCATGAGCACCTTGGTGAACTTATAACCTCCCACCTGAGGCGCCACCACCAGAGCCAACTGACCCGGATTATCGACCTGGGGTGGGTGATCCTCCCTGCTCCATATGATTGGTTGTTCAAACCAACGTAGATAACGGGGTATGGCCGGTTCAACAGAGTTGACTGCCCGCCTCTGAACCTTCCGGTCTCGCTTGTCCAAGCTAATGGTGAAAACATGGTACTGCCCACTACTCAACTGCTTTGGGTTGCTCTGGTAACCTGACTGTTGCTGCTGCTGGTTGTAACCACCGTGGTTGTTCTGACTATTTTGACCATTATGTCTGCCCGGATTACCATTAAATCCTGAACCGGAACTTCCTCCACCGTAACCCGGCCCGGACCCCGAGCCACCGCCAGATCCGTGATCATACCGGAAATTATTAGAATTCTTGAACTCCTGCATAATAAAGCAATCCTTCCAAAGGTGGTTTGCTGGCTCCTCCTTCGTCCCATGTCTTGGACAGGGCTGGCTTAGCAGATAGTTCAGGCGGTTTGGGTTAGGGTTGGGCGCTCCACTACGATTTTTCGGCCTACCCTTGCGTCGCTGGCCATTGTCCTGTGCGTTGGTATTAGCCACAAAATCCATGTTACCATTCGCTTTACGCTTGCCTCCTCCGCAATTGCCTACCCAGTGATGCTGCTGACCTTTGGAGCTGCTGTTTTTCTTCCCCTTCCCTGTCTTGTCATCATCAGATTCGGGATCCTTGGTACTATCAGAATCAACATATTTTACCAAAGCGGCCATGAGGGTCCCCATGTCAGTGCAATGACGCTTCATCCGTCCCAATTTCAACTTCAGGGGCCCAAACCGGCAGTTGCCCTCTAGGGTCAGTACCGCGGTGTCAGCATTGATGCGGTCTGAGGAATGCAACACTTGTGAAACCCGACGCACCCAATGAGTTGTTGATTCTCCTTCCTCCTAGACGCATGCAGCTAAGTCCACTATCGACATAGGTTGTTTACATGTATCCTTGAAATTGTTGATAAATCGGGCTCGTAATTGGGCCCATGAACTGATAGAATTAGCTGGCAAGCTTTTTAACCAAGTACGGGCCGTTCCTTCAAGCATCATGGTGAAGTATTTCGCACACGCTGTGTCATCCACATCCAGCATCTCCATGGCCATCTCATAGCTCTCCACCCATGTCTCTGGAGGTTGATCCGCCGTGTAATTTGGTACCTTGCGCGGGCCTTTGAAATCCTTGGGCAGGCGCACATTGCGTAAAGCGGGAATAAGGCAAGGCACCCCCAAAGAACTAGAAGTAACACCAGATTCGATTGAGATGGTTGGACGAACCGGCGTGAGCTGCCGAGCCTGATGCTGTGTGGCTAACTCAGCCTCCTGCGCGCTCGGGCCCGGTTTACTACTTGCTGAGCGTCATCAGCACCACCCGTCGGGTTTTTGTCACGGGGTGCTCCACGTCGTTCATTACTCGACACTGCTGGCTCATCCATATGTCTGCTATAGCTCTGGCTTGGACGGGGGGTCGAGTGGATCCGGTCGCGGCTGTACGAGTACGCTTCCTGTTGGGCCAAAGCTGTCCTCAGAAGTTCCTTGACCCGTCGTGTCTCTACTGCCTGCGGCGAGTCACCTTCAATTGGAATGGCCTCCAGTCGTGCAGCAGTGGCAACAAGATTGTCCATTGGGTTGGAGTAGTGACCCGGAGGTGTTAAAGCATCCTAAGGTATAACGGTGTTTTGACGAGGTGGGTCCATCTGACGGGGCTGAACCGGCGCACCGGTCCCAGGGGCTTCTGCCCGGTTCCCCTCCAGCGGATTGCCGGCTCTTGGCCCTGGAGTGTTAAAAAGGTCTCTATACTCGAAAAATGGAGGTAAGCGGGATCGGTGCTTCCTCCTCATGACTTCATGCGACGCGCTCTGGTCCAACATAAGCCTGTAGGCCTATGCGTCTAAAGCGGCCCGCTCTGCGGCCATCCTGGTATCCTCAGCAGCCAGATCCGTCTTGGCCTGGGTGATTTGTTCCTTTACCTTTGCAATCTCTGTGTTGTGAACGTCCTGATCTGGCGGATTAACTTCCGCCATAAGCACAGCCAACACATCAAATAGTTTTGATAGAACCTGAGCCGGCGGGCGCACAGGGCCTCCTGCCCTAGCAGCCATCGCCGCTGCTGAACCGGAGACCGTTGCCGCGGCTATCGAAGAATGAAACGCTGCTTGTGTTCCGGTCATGAATAATCTAACCCGGTTAGGCAGATCGGAGGGGTCCAGAATACTGTTGCCATCGGAACAGCTCTCAATCCGGCCATCTTGTAGCTGATAAAGAGATTCGGTTTCTCCAGCCGAAGATTCGTCACCGGAACAAACGACAGTTGCCCCGCGAAGCTCCGATCTATCCTTATGACTTCCTCCATGGATCACTCCCACGAAGGTACGCTTCATGGCCGGTTTAACCCGGGCAAATTGCGCACGCTGAGCCGTCTCGATGAGATCGGTGCAGATGTCCGGCTCAGGGCCCGGTTCTCCGATCTTGCCAATGAAAATGTGAATGCTACCAAAAGGGGACCCGGTACCCGTACTCAATTGAGCCAGCCTCGGGGCCCTAGCCTGCGTCGTCGATGTAGAGCTTGCCGCGACGACTCTTAGTCATCCAGCCTACAACATAACCCTCGAGTCCTTCAAAGCGGCCCTCCAAGAACCGGAAACCATCGTGCGATAGCCCCACGGTGGGTGCCAACTGTTGTGGTTTTGTCATGGCAGATGTCCTAGAGAAAGGACTTAGTCGTGGAGCCATCGCGACGGGTTATCTTGAAGGGGCTAAAGCGGACACAAGGACGCAAGTGAGTTTATACTAGTTCAGCCCCTTCGATGAAGGTAAAAGCCTATGTCTAGTTGTGATGGAATCGATGGGTGTTTCAATGACTAGGGAGCAAACAAGCTTCGCCTATGTCTCGAGTTGTTGTCTGTTGTCCTTGAACCGCCACCGGGTCGTCCCCTTATATACATGGGTGACGCCCATCGGTTAAAGAGTCCCAACACCGGCTCATAGATGTGTCCGGTTTGGTCTCTACTTATTCCTAACTTACAATACAAGTTACATATTCACGCCGGTTTACGGCTACGGGCTCTCAACCGATTATGGGTCTTGAGCCCTCATCTACCTTCATGGGCTTTAACATACTTAACTGCTGATGAAGTTAACCCGGCCCAGATAGGCCGGTTTACGCCCAGTAGTAATACCCCCAACAGAAAGAGACGGCCTCGTCGTCTTCGGCTGCCGGCGCGAACCAGCCGTCGCTGCCGACGTGTGTCTCCGCACCATGGTTGTCCTCGGCCTAAAGCTACTCATTCAAGAGGAGCGTGCGGGTTCTCTGCACGGACGAGAGCACAGCCCGGTTCAAGTCGACGACGTCCGGTTCCGCCTGCAGGAGGGCCTCGATGGCAGCGGCATCCGCATGCTTCGCGTCGAGTCAAGCCTCCGCCGCCCGGTTCAAGTCCAGGACATCCGGTTCCGCCTGCAGGAGGGTGTCGATGAGAGCGGCATCCGCGCGCTTTGCGTCGAGTCGAGCCTTTGCCGCCCGGTTCAAGTCCAGAACATCTGGTTCCGCCTGCAGGAGGGCCTCGATGGCAGCGGCATCTGCGCGCTCCGCCTCAAGTTGAGCCTCCGCCGCCCGGTTCACATCCACGGCATCTGGTTCCGCCTGCAGGAGAGCCTCGATGGCAGCGGCATGCGCGCGCTCCGCGTCGAGTTGAGACTCTGCCTCCCGGTCTTCCTTTAGTATCGCCATGTTGAACCGCTGGTCCGCCTGCACTATGGGGGACTCGGACACCGGCAAGAAGTCAACGTCCATCGTCTCATACCCATCGGGGGCCTTCTGCGCCGCGACCTCCTCTATGAACATTGGATCGGCTTCCTCCTCCTCGTAGCTTGGCTCCAGAGAACTCGGGGATTGGCCCGCCGCAAAGCGAGCTTGGGAACAGAGGTCTGTGGCGCCGATCGCCGCCGCGACTTCTGCGCGGCGCTTCGGCGTCAGCATCTTGTAGTAAGTGATCTTGCGGCGCACCATGGCTTTCCGATGAACTAGGGGACGCTTGATGCGGGCTAGGGGATCGAAAGGTGGGGGAATGGGCTGGTGATTTGGTGTGGTTTTAGGGCAGTGGCTGGCGTAGGCCGAGCAGCGAAGGTTCTGGTGTGAATAGTGGTTCCGGTGACGACCGGTCAATCGGTTTTGACTGTACATCGCTCTTGTCGCATTCACGTTGCAGCCCGGCACGCTGGACCCTCCATGTCGCTCACCGAATGGAACACGCTTCGTCTTGCGTTTTCACTCGCTTGTGGAACCGCAGTTGAGAGTAAACCGATGTCCCTCCCCCTCCCCCGCCCGCGTCATTTATTATACCACCACTCCCTCTGTTTTATGCGGAGTAAATAAAAACAGAGGGAGTATACTACGGATGAGGATCCCCTGACGTGGCCGAACCCATTGAGTAACTGACATGCGGGGCCTAGCAAGCATGGGGTCCGCCAGTAAGTGACTGAAAGGGAGGGTAAGGCAGGGATACCTACGTTAGAGGATCCACTTCCACTATACTACTTTGACCAAATGTTAGAGTAATAATATATGACATGCAACTTACACAAAGCATACGGTCAAATTCTTATGTGAAAGGAGTTTCCAATGATATAATTTTCACATTATACATCTCATGTACTATTAATCTTGTCAATAGTCAAATTGGAAACCATCTCGAGTACAAATCTAGGAGTACGTACGAATCTACCAATATTGATTGGGTGTTGTTGAATGTTGATACCTTGTTGATCAAAGTAGAGATACTTTGACTACACATAAAACTTATATGTAAACTAGAAAGGATAGGAGGGAGTATATTGTACGTTCAAAAACGAAATGAACATTGAATACCCTTTATATATGATTTGCAGATGCTATGATCACCGATTCAAAATTTTGAATCCGCCTTAGGTATCACGTGCCCCCACTCGTTCCCTCTCGATTTCATCTCGGGGTCCGGAGATCTATTGAAAGAGGACTAGGGTGGGTACATGCGAATGATACTCGGCGGAATGTTCAAATGAGGCATGCGGGAGGATGGACTCGAGTGGAGGGCGACATGATCGATGGAGAGGAATGAGAAATAAGCAAACGCCACATGATTATACTTGAACGGCTCAAATAAACAATAAGTTGTCTCACTTGGCCTACATAGTGAATGTTGGGATCTATGGTAGGGTGCGTCGACTGCAAATTAAAATTTCCTACACGCAAAACAACCAAGAACATGCTACGGGAGATGGATCACAGTTCGTTACCACTAGACGCGCAGTGCTGTGCAGCAGAAGATGAGTTGGGGCAGCGCGTCCGCGTGGATCGTCTCCTCCTCGTCCGATCTCCGTCGTACAACTGGTGGTCGGTTCGCAAGTACAGGTTCGCCGGAGCAGCGCAAGTGCACCGCCTCTAATGGTATCCGCGCGTGCAGGAGGAACGTCGTGCGGTGGACTGCTAGGTCCGATCAAACAACCAGCGGTGAGTGGAGGTGTCTATTCGCAACACATGCAAACCCTAGTGATAGCGCCGAAGCGATCAACCGCATGAGTGTGCGGCACCTCCACTATATATATAGGCATTCGTCACGGGCTCAACACTTGGGCCTCGCACGGACCCTAAAGCCCATAAGTCTACTCGGCCACAATCCGAATACAGTTCGGATCACATCCGACCAGTGTCCTCGGATCCGACCTCGTTGGTTCCTTCCCTTAAGCGTGCGACCCCTTAGGTTCAAGTCGGCTTGGTCGCAGTTCGGATCACCTCCGAACTACACAGTTGGTAGCGGCCTCTAGCAAGTCATGCCGAACACCAAGCAGACTATGAAGCTGGTTAGCGAACCTATACATCACACTTCCATTCCTTTTGCCACACGATATATGTTGTGGAGCTCAAGGCGAGTCTGTCATCCTTGTGCTAGCCCGACCTCTTTCTCGTTCCAGTGACACCGACCACAAACCGGATTATCTCATAATCCTTGTCGCATGGCCATGCTTATCCTGGCCGGATCACACGAGGGGCCCAGAGTATATCTCTCCTGATCGGAGGGGCAAATCCCATCTTGCTCGACCACGTCTCGCAGCATGGTTCTGGACAAATCCGAAACCTACCTTTATAACTACCCAGTTACGGAGTAGCGTTTGGTTGGCCCAAAGCAAGTCTGTCACCATCCCGAGTACATGCGTCAGCTCAGGTCTTAGGACATGGAACATATGTTGTACTAGAGACTCACAGCTGACATATCGCTGCGTCTCATAGTTGGGTCTGTCCGACTTGGACCTTATCTCGACTCGGATCCAACTATGTCGAATCTGACCAGATCCTTCCAAGTCCATATTATCTGGTTAGCATCCAATGCTCCATGGCTAGTGAGACCAAGCCATCGACCGTGTCATATGCTAGTCTAGTTGGCCGTGCGTCCACACAACCCTTTCGACTAGGGACCTTTTAGGACAGTCATCATACAATGCATAGTCCCACAAACAAGTCACGTACTTGCTGATACACATCATTGATAATGTCCAAGGACTATCTTTATTCATAAACACATAGGCAATATCATCATACATGATTGCCTCTAGGGCATATCTCCAACAGTCTCCCACTTGCACTAGAGTCAATCAAATAGACATCGAATGCCCATAGCTCTAACGTGGCCCTCATGCTTGGGTTGTGGAAGCAACTTAGTTAACGGATCCGCAACATTTGCATCCGTGTGAATTTTGCATAACTCTACATCACCACTCTTTACGATCGTTCGTATCAGGTGATATTTCCGATCTATGTGTCTGACCTTGTGGTGATTCCTCTACTCCTTGGCTTGTGCGATGGCACCAGAATTATCACAATAAAGGTCCAATGGTTTTACCGAGGCTGGGAAAATACCAAGATCATCCAGATAGTTCCGGATCCAAACACCTTCCTTTGTAGCTTCACAAGCCGCAATGTATTCGGCTTCTATAGTAGAATCGGCCACCGTATCTTGCTTGGAACTCATCCAGCTCACTGCTCCTCCGTTCATGACGTACACGAATCCGGACTATGATCGACAATCATCTCTGTCGGTTTGGAAACTAGCATCGGCGTAACCCCTTATGACGAGCTCTTCCTCACCTCCATAAACTAGGAACATCTCTTTAGTCCTTTTCAGGTACTTCAAAATAGTCTTTACCGCTGCCCAGTGACTCTCACCTGGGTTGGCCTGGTATCTACTTGTTAGGCTTATTGCAAAAGCAACATCGAGCCGCGTACATCTCATGGCATACATGATGGATCCGATTGCTGAGGCATATGGAATCCTACTCATCCTGCTTCGCTCATCAGATGTCGAAGGACTCTGAGTCTCGCTTAGCCTTATACCATGTGAGAGTGGCAAGAACCCTTTCTTTGCCTCACTCATGTTGAACCGCTTCAACACTTTATCTATGTACGTGCTCTGGCTTAAGCCGAGCAGCGTCCTTGATCTATCTCTATAGATCTTAATGCCTAAAATGTACATTGCCTCACCAAGGTCCTTCATCGAAAACTTGCCATTCAATGACTCCTTGACCAAGTTCAGCATCGAAATATCATTTCTGATCAGTAGTATGTCATCCACATACAAGATCAAAAACAATATCGAGCTCCCACTTAACTTCTTATATAAACAAGAGTCCTCTTCGCTTTTGATGAAGCCGAAACCAGTGACGACCTCATCAAAATGAATGTTCCAGCTCCAAGATGCTTGCCTCAACCCATAAATGGATCTCTTGAGCTTGCATACCTTACTAGTGCTAGTTGGATCGACAAAACCCTCGGGATGTATCATATACACATCCTCGGTTAAATTTCCATGAAGGAAAGCCGTCTTGACATCCATCTGCCATATCTCGTAATCGAAGTATGCAGCTATAGCTAGTACGATCCTCACGAACTTCAGCATCGCTACCGGCAAGTAAGTCTTGTCATAGTAAATTCCTTGAACTTGTCCATAACCCTTAGCGACAAGCCGAGCTTTCTGGATCTAAACATTTCCATCCACATCGTTTTTCTTCTTAAAGACCCATTTGCAACCAATGGCCGTTACGCCAGGTGGCGGATCAACCAAGTCCCAAACTTGATTATCATCCATGGACTTTAACTCGGATCTCATGGCCTCCAGCCATGCCTTGGAATCTGGGCTCACCATCGCTTCCGCATATGTGGCCGGCTCGTCGCTTTCTAGCAACAATACATCGCGCACTCTGCGTAATCTTTCTGACCTCCGTGGTTCCGGTGCCGCTTCCACTACGGGTTCCCTGACTAACTCCGGTATGATCTCATCATCAGCCGAGCCGTCCCCAAGTGGTCCTCGAATTTCTTCGAGTCGGACCGTCCTCCCACTGGCCTCCCGACTGAGAAACTCTTTCTCAAGGAAAACCCCATTCCGAGCAACAAACACTTTGTTCTCTTCCCGGTTGTAGAAGTTATATCCCAGGGTTTCCCTCAGATATCCCACGAATATGCATTTATCTGACTTGGGTGTAAGCTTGTCTGACATAAGTTTCTTGACAAATGCTTCACAACCCCAAATCTTTAGAAAAGACAAACTGGGACTCTTCCCGGTCCACATCTCATGTGGTGTCTTGTCTACGGATTTTGATGGTACCCTGTTAAGTGTGAAAGCTGCAGTTTCTAGAGCGTATCCCCAGAATGACAAGGGTAAATCCGACTTGCTCATCATAGACCGAACCATGTCCAACAAGGTGCAATTTCTCCGTTCTGATACACCATTTTTCTATGGCGTACCCGAAGGTGTGAGCTGAGGTACTATACCTCTGCTTTTCAGATGATCATCAAACTCCTGGCTGATGTACTCACCTCCACGATCAGATCGTAGAAGTTTTATAGTCTTGCCGAGCTTATTCTCCACCTCGTTTTGAAACTCTTTGAAATTTTCAAAAGTCTCTGACTTGTGCCTCATCAAATAGATATATCCGTATCTACTCAAGTCGTCGGTAAAAGTCACGAAGTACTGATAGCCACCTCTGGCAGTTGTGCTCATTGGTCCACACACATCACTGTGTATCAGTTCCAACAGCTCGGATGCCCTCTCGCAACTCTTTGCGAAAGGAGACTTAGACATCTTGCAGAGCAAGCATGATTCACATGTCTCGAACAACCCAAAGTCGGTCGAAGTTAGGAGTCCATCATCATGGAGCTTCTTCATGCGTTTCAGACTAATGTGTCCAAGCCGGCAATGCCAGAAGTATGTCGGATTTATCTCATTGGGCTTATGCCTCTTGACATTCATGTTATAGACCGGTTCCTGTTCTAGATTCAATATAAATAACCCATCAACAATGGGTGCATAGCCGTGGAACATACTATTCAAATAAATCGAACAACCATTGTCCTTTAAATTGAATTCATAACCCTGACACATCAAGCATGAGGCAGAAATAATGTTCCCACTAAGTGCAGGAATGTAATAACAATTATTCAATTCCAAAATAAATCCAGAAGGAAGCTGGAGCTGCATCGTGCCGACCTCCAACACAGAAACTCTTGCTTTGTTGCCGACCCTGATGTCAATCTCCCCTTGTGCCACATGCCTAGTTCTTACCAGCCCCTACATCGAGTTGCAAATATGAACAACCGATCCGATCAAATACCCAAGAGCTACTAGGTATGTCAGCAAGGTAAATGTCTATAACATATGCAACAAGTGTACCTTTGCCTGAAGCAGAATTCCCAGCCTTCTTGCCATGCTCTGCAAGCCACTTGCTACAGTTCCTCTTCCGGTGACCAGTTTCCTTGCAATGATAGCAAATGGTCTTTGAGTCCAGTCCAGACTTCGGCGCAACGGCGGAGGTTACCATCTCTGTGCCCTTTGCCTTAGCCTTCTTCTTAGACCAACTCTTCTGGAACTTAGCCGATTTCTGCACCATCAACACTTGATGCGTGCCTTTCTTAGTATCCTGCTCTGCCACTTTGAGCATCCCATGCAATTCAGTGAGCTTCTTATCCATGCCACGCATATGATAGTTCGAGATGAACGTCCCATAGCTGGGCGGAAGAGAACCCAGAACTTCATCAGTAGCCAGCTCATCCAAGAGCGGGAAGCCCAACCGATCCAAAGCTTGCACATATCCGATCATCTTGATCACATGCGGCCTTAGTGGATCACCTTCCTTCAGCTTACAATCCATCAAGGATCGCCAGACGTTGAACCTTTCGGTCCTAGCCTGTACCTGAAACATGCTCTTGAGACTCTCGATCATATCGAAAACCCCAACATCTTTGAAATGCTGCTGCAAATCGGGCTCCATACAAGCCAACATGAGGCAGCTGATCTCGTTTGATTCATCAACGAGTTTCTGGTAGGCATTCTTGGTTGTGTTACTAGCATTATCGGCAGGTTCCTCTGGAAGCGGATCCTCTAGAACATGTTCCTTTTTATCATGCTTGAGAACAATTCTCAAATTTCTATACCAGGTAGTAAAGTTTGTTCCATTCAGTTTATCCTTTTCCAGAATTGATTTCAATGAAAAGTTGGATTGAGCAGGTGGTGCCATTGATCTACAACAGAAAAATATGCAATCACTAAGCAATGTGTTTATGTAGAGTAATTATAGCCTTAAACAGAAATACTCCCACTAAAGTCAGCATCCCTCCACAAACTCTCAGTGATTCAGGATCCGACTAGCACATGCGACTAGTGAGCTTTAGCATCACTGCTAGACAACATGCCTATCCAGTAAGCAACTCCTTGCTAATCGTATCTCTATACGACTCCTGTCAGTCGGGAAGGTATCTCATACCCCGGATCCCGACCTCTTTTGCCACAAGGCCCAAAACCGTTTTGATAGTCTTGTCAAGTCAACCTAATGAAGTGCATGTCCGTGTCCGACACGAACCCTTCAGTTGAAGGACACCTAGCAGCACCCCAATTTTATGAGCCCACTACTAGACGTACTTGACGTGTGAAGGTGCAACATCGGGGATGGCAATTTGCTTGATATTCATGAGGGATCTTTCTACCATTCTAACATGCATAGAAAACAAGGAAGCATAACAATCACAAATAAACACATATTATGAAATAGTATGGCTCCTTCATGGATGTTGAGGGAGTCCTGGATTAGGGGGTCTCCGGACAGCCAGACTATATCCTTTGTCCGGACTGTTGGACTATGAAGATACGAGATTGAAGACTTCGTCCCGTGTCCGGATGGGACTCTACTTGGCGTGGAACGCAAGCTAGGCAATACGGATATGGATATCTCCTCCTTTGTAACCCACCTTGTGTAACCCTAGCCTCCTCCAGTGTCTATATAAATCGGAGGGTTTAGTCCGTAGGACAACATATAATCATACCATAGGCTAGCTTCTAGGGTTTAGCCTCTCCGATCTCGTGGTAGATCAACTCTTGTACTACTCATATTATCAAGAATAATCAAGAAGGACGTAGGGTTTTACCTCCATCAAGAGGGCCCGAACCTGGGTAAAACATCGTGTCCCCTGCCTCCTGTTACCATCCACCTTAGACGCACAGTTCGGGACCCCCTACCCGAGATCCGCCGGTTTTGACACCGACATTGGTGCTTTCATTGAGAGTTCCTCTGTGTCGTCACCATTAGGCTTGATGGCTCCTTCGATCATCGATAGCGATGCAGTCCAGGGTGAGACTTTTCTTCCCGGACAGATCTTTGTATTCGGCGGCTTCGCACTGCGGGCCAACTCGCTTGGCCATCTGGAGCAGATCGAGAGTTACGCCCCTGGCCACCAGGTCAGGTTTGGAAGCTTAAACTACACGGCCGACATCTGCGGAGACTTGATCTTCGACGGATTTGAGCCCCTGCCGAGTGCGCCGCACAGTCACGGTGAGCATGATTTAGCTATACCATCGGATAGTGTTCAGGAGACCGCACCGGCAACCGCTCCGACCCTCAATTCGGAGCCAATTGCGCCATCCATGGACGGGTGGATAGACCCCGCCACGGAGGCCGTATTCTCAGCGGTGATCGAGCCAAGCATCGACCTTACCCTTCACGGAGCCGTGACGCCGAACTACCGGATTCTTCCATGGCCACGGACTCCGAACCGCCTGCGCCCATGCCTATCGGATCCGACTGGGTGCCAATCATGGAGTTCACCTCCGCGGATATCTTTCAGCACTCACCCTTTGGCAACATACTGAACTCATTAAGGTATCTCTCCCTGTCAGGAGAGTCCTGGCCGAACTATGTTCGGCAAGATTGGGATGCGGATGACGAAGAAATTCGCCGCCCACCCACCACCCACTTAGTAGCCACTGTCGACAATTTGACCGACATGCTCAACTTTGACTCCGAAGACATCGACGGTACGGACGACGATGCGGGAGACGAAGAGGAACCACTGCCCACAGGGCACTGGACAGCCACCTCATCATATGATATATACATGGTGGACACACCCAAAGAAGGCAATGGCGACGAGACAGCGGAGGATGACCCCTCCAAGAAGCAACCCAAGCGCCGACGTCAACGACGCCGCTCTAAGTCTCGCCAAAGCAAAAGGGGTGATACCAGCACAGGAGATAATAGCACTCCGGATAGTGCCGAAGACGACAACAATCCCCTCCAGCAAGATTTGGAGCAGGAGGATGGAGAAGCCATCCCTCCCGAGAGAGCGGCAGATGGAGAGGCGGAGGATGCTAATTACATGCCTCCCTCCGAAGACGAGGCAAGCCTCGACGACGACGAATTTGTCATACCGGAGGATCCCGCCGAGCAAGAGCGCCTCAAGCGCCGGCTTATAGCCACGGCAAATAGCCTGAAGAAAAAGCAGCAGCAGCTTCAAGCTGATCAAGATTTGCTAGCTGACAGATGGACTGAAGTCCTTGCGGCCGAGGAATATGAACTCGAACGCCCCTCCAAGAGTTACCCAAAGCACAGGTTGCTACCCCGACTGGAGGAGGAAGCATTAAAACCTACATCTCCAGCATATGACGCGGCTGATCGGCCACCTCGTGGCCGTGACAGAGAGGCATTTCAGCCAAAAACTCAGCCCGCACCCCGACGCCACTCAAATAAAAATGACAAGGCACGGGGAAACATGGTAGAGCTACAAGACGTATTGGAGGACAAAGCATAACACGCAAGATCAATCTACAGATCACGAGGGCGCGCCACTACAAGACGATAACCGTCACGCCGGATATAGTAAAAGTAAATCCGGCTGGGCCGAACACAGCGGATAATACTCATCCGAGCTGCGTCGTGACATAGCCCACTACAGAGGCGCCGCACACCCCATATGCTTAATAGACAAAGTAACGGATCACCAAATCCCAGAGGGTTTCAAACCCGTAAATATCGAATCATACAACGGCACAACAGATCATGCATTATGGATGGAGGACTTCCTCCTGCACATCCACATGGCCCGCGGTGACGATGTACACGCCATCAAATACCTCCCACTCAAGCTCAAAGGACCTGCTCGGCATTGGCTCAACAGCCTGCCAGCAGAATCCATTGGCTGTTGGGAAGATCTGGAAGCCGCATTCCTCGACAACTTCCACGGCACTTATGTGCGACCACCAGATGCCGATGACTTGAGCCCCACAATTCAGCAGCCAGAGGAATTGGCCAGGCAATTCTGGACACGGTTCCTGACAAAGAAAAATCAAATCGTCGACTGTCCGGATGCGGAGGCCCTAGCAGCTTTTAAGCACAACATCCGCGACGAGTGGCTCGCCCGACACCTTGGCCAGGAAAAACCAAAATCTATGGCAGCCCTCACGACAGTCATAACCCTCTTTTGCGCGGGAGAAGACAGCTGGCTGGCTCGCAGCAATAACATATCTAAGAACCATGGTACTTCAGATACCAAGGATAGCAATGGCAGGTCACGTCGCAACAAACATAAGCACCGCGTCAATAGCGACAATACCGAGGATACGGCAGTCAATGCCGGATTCAGAGGCTCTAAACCAGGTCAGCGGAAAAAGCCATTCAAAAGAAGCACTCCGGGCCCGTCCAGTTTGGACCGTATACTCGATCGCTCGTGCCAAATACATGTCACCCCCGACAAGCCAGCCAACCCCACCAACAGGGAATGCTGGGTGTTCAAGCAGGTCGGTAAGTTAAACGCCGAAAACAAAGATAAGGGGCTATATAGCATTGACGAGGAGGAGCCCCGGCAGCCGAACACTGGAGGGCAGAAGAGGTTCCCTCCCACAAGTGCGGACGGTGAACATAATATATGCAACCGACATCACCAAGAGGGAGCGGAAGCGTGCGTTAAAGGATGTATATGCGTTGGAGCCAGTCGCCCCAAAGTTCAACCCATGGTCCTCCTGTCCGATGACCTTCGATCGCAGGGACCATCCCACTAGTGTCCGTCATGGCAGATTCGCCGCACTGGTACTAGACCCAATCAACGATGGATTTCACCTCACTCGAGTCCTTATGGACGGCAGCAGCAGCCTGAACCTGCTTTATCAGGACACAGTGCGCAAAATGGGTATAGACCCCTCAAGGATCAAACCCACAAAAATGACCTTCAAAGGCGTCATACCAGGTGTAGAGGCCCATTGCACAGGCTCAGTCACACTGGAAGTGGTCTTCGGATCCCCGGATAACTTCCGGAGCGAGGAGTTAATCTTCGATATAGTCTCGTTTCGCAGCGGCTATCATGCACTGCTCGAGCGAACCGCATTTGCGAGATTCAACGCGGTACCGCACTATGCACATTTCAAGCTCAAGATGCCAGGACCTTGGGGGGTCATCACAGTCAATGGAAACACAGAGCGCTCTCTCCGCACGGAGGAGCACACTGCGGCCCTCACAGCAGAAGCGCAAAGCAGCCTCTTAAGGCAATCCACCAGTTCGGCAATTAAAGACTCGAACACCTTCAAGCGCGCCCGGAGTAATCAGCAACAAGACCGCTTGGCACGTTCCAAGCTCGCATAGCAATGCGGCCCCAACCCCAGTACCAGCCAAACGACGAAATCCGTGCCACGCATGCATAATTACGCATTGAAAATACCATGGGCACAGGTGGGGAGGGGGGCACGACTACGGCATGCCCCAAGACGCGGCTCAACCGCACTAGGGGCTTCCCGCTTTGTTATTTTTCTCTCTTTCAGGACTTTAATCTCTGGAAACCCCGTCCGGTGGTACGATTTCCGGACACACGATGCAACAACCAAGGAGGCAGAAAGCTACATCGCACCACGGAACTCCCAGGTGGTCTCTGATAACGAGTGACATACTCGCTTTAAATACCATTCCTCAGGTTTCCCTTGGAGGGGACATGTTAAATAGTCCTACTTTTTGCTTATCGCACTACTTGTATCATTCTGCTTCGACGCACCTTTTTGAATAAACAATGCATAGCACTAGACTATTACCGCATTCTCTATTCTTTCTTTTATATATATATATATATGTTCATTCATGACATTCAACACCCGTACACTCTGGTACGGCCAATACACCAGGGGCTTAAGCGTACCCCATAATACGGAGTGAGAAGTCCGAACACTTTCGACAGTGCGGCACCCCGAACTTATAGCATTATATGCATCAGCTCTGAATCATGTCTTGGGTCAATAGTTGGGTTTGCCCGGATCCCATGTTTTGGTACCTTACGTTCCGCTATATCGGCTAAGGTAGCACTGGGAGAACTACTGCGATTGTGCCCCGGTTCATCTGGGCTAAGAACCTCAGTAGAGAAAGCTAAAACTGACTGTCATGATAAGGCGAGAGTCGGTCGCTGTTCGAGAGGTCTCGAGTCCCTAAAGACTTATGCTGCTTAGGGCGAGGAGTCAGCTTTGTCCGGCTTAGGCATGTATAGCGCCCCGAATTCGGCCTTCCGAATACTAGGGGCTTCGCCAAAATTTAAAATTGTAGACTTCTAGGGCTAAGTGAGAGTGATAAAGCATTATAGTCTGATTGCCTTGTTCGTTCAGCTGAGCACCTCCCTCGAAGGACCCAACAATGGGAAAAAGAGTGCTCAGATTTATCCCGAACACCCCAGCACTCGTGGCATGGGGGCAGAAGCCGACGACTGGCCATCTCTCCGATTTGATAAACAGCCGCACGAAAGGTAATATTTTAAATTCAAACAAGCGTTGCATAGCGCATATGAACAAGTTTTCATAATATAGGATCACACGAGCGAGTTCATTCGAATATTACATCCTTCGCACACTCGTCCGCCACAAGACGGGCACCCTTCAGGACACCCTCATAATACATTTCGGGGTGGCGATGCTCCTTGCCCTGCGGCGGCCCCTCCTTCACCAGCTTCTCGGCATCCATCTTGGCCCAGTGCACCTTTGCATGGGCAAAAGCCCGGCGGGCACCTTCGATACAGATGGACCGCTTGATGACTTCCAGCCGTGGGCAGGCATCCAGAAGCCGCCTCACCAGTCCGAAGTAGCTGTTGGGAAGGGAGTCGCCAGGCCACATCCGGACTATAAGGCCCTTCATGGCCTGTTCGGCCACGTTGTGCAGCTCGACCAGTTGCTTTAGCTGATCACTCATAGGCATCGGGTGTTCGGTCCTAGTATACTGAGACCAGAACAACTTCTCCGTCGAGCTTCCCTCCTCGGCCTGGTAATACTTCGCAGCATCTGACATGCTGCGGGGCAAATCTGCGAATGCTCCTGGAGAGCTCCGGACTCGAGTAAGTAACTAGTAATTTACTTTCACATGCTTGCTTTGCATATTGAATGCCTTACCCGCCACTATTTTCCTCATCGCCTCAATTTCCTGGAGGGCCTTTTGGGCTTCAGCCTTGGCATGCTTTGTGCTCTCGAGGGCCGCGGCAAGCTCGGACTCTCGCGTCTTCGAGTCAAGCTCCAAAGTCTCGTGTTTCTTCACGAGAGCCTGGAGCTCTTGCTGCACCTCGCCCACCCGTGCCTCTTGTTTATCCCGCTTGGTGCGCTCCTTGGCCGCTTCGTTTTTGGCCTCGGACAACGCTTGCTTCAGGGTTGCCACTTCGATCGTGGCCCCTGGCACATTCATGATGATCCTGTCATTTCGCAACCACATTTTCTTTTTTATATAGATAAGGTATTACTTCCCTTTGTTCTCCTCGAGCTGCCTCTTGGCAAGGCCGAGCTCTTCCTTGGACCGCTCAAGGTTCTGCTTCAGTGCGGCGACCTTCACAGTCAGTGCGGCAGAGGTCAGCAGCGAAGCCTGCATACGCATACATACATACTTATATTGGACTCATGTAGATATTATTTGATCCTCTATTCGGCTTTTCTTTGTGAACACCAAACAGAGCATCAGGGGCTACTGTCGATGCGGTAATATTTTCCTATATTTTAAATACTTACCTCAAAGCATGTTAGAAGGCTAGCACAGGCTTCAGTCAGTCCGCTCTTGGCGGACTGAACCTTCTTGATCACCGCACTCATAATAGTGCGGTGCTCTTCATCGATGGAAGCGCCGCGAAGCGCTCCCAGCAGGTTGTCCGGTGCCTCTGGATGGACAGAGGTCACCGGAATGGGCGGCTTGCCCCTCTTGGAAGGGGGCCGCCTGCCGGAGTCCGGAACCACTGGAGGTTCCGGCACGGCGTTCGGCTGGGGGCCGAACTTGGAGCCATTGGGAGTCTTGCTCCCTTCGCGCCTGGAGTCCGGAAGGTCGCCTTGAGGTGCCTCCGGGACTGTCTCCCCCCGGCTCAGTGCCCCTTGAGATAGTACCTCGACATCATCCGTAGGGCGAGGAGAGGAGGCGGTTGGAAGTGTATCACTATCCATATCCGACGAGTCCAAGGAACCGTCCAACGAGGATACGTCGATACGGGCTCGGGGCGGACTGCATGATCATATTCGACGTTAGGAGATGCAGTGCAATAAAAGTATGCTATGAGTTACTCTAGTATCCAAATACTTATGACTTCGCCAGGGGCTTGGCCCTGAGTAACCACTCGTCTTTGCCATCGGCGGAGGTGGTGGAACAGTCCGGAAGGAGAGTCCTTCCCTTCTTGGACCCTTCGGCCACCCCGGTAGGGGCGGCCTTCCTTTTCTTGTCCCCCCCGGCTGGATGGGGAGAGTCTTCACATTCCTCCTCCTCGTTTTCATGGGAGGAGTGCCTCTCGGAGTTATCGGATGATGAGTCCGATACCACCTGGCGCCGGGAACTCTTTCGGATTCCCTTGGCCTTCTTCTTGGTCTTCTCCGGCACCTCATAAGGAGTCGGAGTCCACATCTCCGTCAGGAGAGCGTCCGCAGGGTCTTCGGGCAGAGGGATCGGACAGTTAATCTGCTCCGATGTCTCCACCCAGTCCTGTCAAAGGCATGTGGGCTCAGACCCCGCACATGGTTAAGCTATGGGAAATAAATACCCTACCAGATGTACAGAACTTACGGGATTCGCAGGGCGCTTCGCGCTTAGCCCGCGGTCCTCGGTAAGAGAAGGAGGGACCTCGGCTCCCTTGAATAGCACCTTCCAGACGTCCTTACGCGTCGTGTCGAAGAGCTTGCGTAGAGTCTGGTGCTGGGCCGGGTCGAACTCCCATAAGTTGAAAGCCTGTTGTTGACACGGGAGGATCCGGCGGAAGAGCCTGACCTGGACTATGTTGACAAGCTTAAGTTTCTTGCTTATCATGTTCCGGATACACTTCTGGAGTCCGTCCAGCTCCACCGATGAACCCCAGGACAGGCCCTTCTGCTTCCAGGAAGTGAGCCACGTGGGGATTCCGGATTGAAACTCGGGGGCCGCCACCCAGTTGGTGTCGCGCGGCTCAGTGATGTAGAACCACCCCGATTGCCACCCCTTTATGGTCTCCACGAAGGAGCCCTCGAGCCACGTAACGTTGGGCATTTTTCCCACCATTGCTCCTCCACATTCTGCTTGTTGGCCGCCTACTATCTTCGGCTTGATATTGAAGGTCTTCAGCCACAGTCCGAAGTGGGGCCGGATGCGGAGGAAAGCCTCGCACACGACGATGAACGCCGAGATGTTGAGGATGAAATTCGGGGCCAGATCATGGAAGTCCAGTCCATAATAGAACATAAGGCGGCGGACGAATGGATGGAGGGGAGACCCCAGTCCACGGACGAAGTGGGGGAGGAAAACCACCATTTCGTGAGGTTCCAGGGTAGGGACGATCTGCCCCGCGGCTGGCAGCTGGTGCGCGATATCCGCGGCTAAGTATCCGGCCCCACATAGTTTTTTGATGTGTCCCTCCGTGATGGAGGAGACCATCCACTTGCCTCCCGCTCCGGACATGTTTGGAGAGAGTTGAGGAGAAGGATGTGGACTTGGGCCTTGGAGCTCGAGTGCACAAGAATGGATGAGCAAGGAGGAAGAAGGCGTGGGTAGAAAAAGGTGAACCCTTATCCCTTTATAAGGGCGGACTAAACTATGCGCCCCCACTAGCCTGGTAAAACTCGCTTATCCCCCAAGCGCCGTAATTGATGGCGCGGTTGGGTTACCCACGTCCGTATTTATGGGAATCCTGTAATAAGGGGACATGATCTCTGCTTCGACAAGACGTGCCAAGGAAACTGCCTCGTGAAACACACCGAGATAGGTTGTGAAAACCGATTCGAATAAAGACCTGGCTGTGGTGTGATGTCACATTACGGGGTACGTCAGCAGATCAGATTTGTGGAAATATTATTCTCTCTACGGTGTTATGTGGAACTTATTTTGCAGGGTCGGACACTATCCTTGTATTCAAACTCTTCCGTAGTGTATTCGGTGGAGGAACCCGCCTTGCAATGCTGAAGATAACACTGCGCGCCGGACTCATCATCATTGAAGCCTGGTTTAGGGGCTACTGAGGGAGTCCTGGATTAGGGGGTCTCTATTATCCAAGTACTACAACTAGTAATGAATTTTACATAGAGTCACAAGTCGACACGCAGGTCATTATACAATATAATGACAGCACTTTGGCTCTTGCCGGCTGCCAAACATGACACGCAGGCCATGTATAATTTACACACATGCATCACATACACATGAGCCATACTATTCACATCAAACCCTGCAAAATAAAGTTATGCATAGAATCGTATTCTATCAGTTTGAGTGATCGTGTACGAAATACAAGGCGCTACGCACACGGCGGACCTGCTAGCCGGTTAGCGGGCGGGGTTCGAAGGGGCAGCGCCCGACGTTTTTGGAAATCACAGATCACATCTGAACTCTGTCACGCCGAATTCTCTGATCTGACCGATCTCATCGATCATCGCGAATCCGATTCGGATTTACGTTTCACTGTTAACCCCGATGGCGGATAACCGACCAATAGGGGTAGATTGTGTCACGACCTCATCGATCCCAATCAACAGAAAACATAGCCACATCGATCCCCATGTGCAGTTGATCTCATCAACCGTGCACACAGCCAATCTTATCAATGACAACAGATCTCATCTATTGCCTCCACATATCTAATATGCATACGATCTGAATCCAAATCCTATAGCAGAGGCTCTGATAGCACTGTTGGGATCTATGGTAGGGTGCGTCGACTTCAAATTAAAATTTCCTACGTGCAGAACAACCAAGAACATGCTATGGGAGATGGATCACAGTTCGTTACCACTAGACGCGCAGTGCCGTGCAGTGGAAGAAGAGTTGGGGCAGCGCGTCCGTGTGGATCGTCTCCTCCTCGTCCGATCTCCCTCGTACAACTAGTGGTCGGTTCCCACATACAGGTTCGCCAGAGCGGCGCAAGTGCACCGCCTGTAACGGTATCTGCGCGTGTAGGAAGCATGTCGTGCGGCGGACTGCTAGGTCCGATCACACAACCGGCGGCGAGTGGAGGTGTCTATTCGCAACACATGCAAACCCTAGTGATAGCGCCGAAGTGATCAACCGCATGAGTGTGCAGCACCTCCACTATATATATAGGCGTCTGTCACGGGCTCAACACTTGGGCCTCGCACGGACCCTAAAGCCCATAAGTCTACTCGGCCATAATCCGAATACAGTTCGGATCACATCCGACCAGTGCCCTCGGATCCGACCTCGTAGGTTCCTTCCCTTAAGCGCGTGACCCCTTAGGTTCATGTCGGCTTGGTCGCAGTTCGGATCACCTCCGAACTGCATAGTTGGTAGCGGCCTCTAGCAAGGCATGCCGAACACCAAGCAGACTATGAAGCTGGTTAGCGAACCTGTACATCACACTTCCATTCCTTTTGCCACATGATATATGTTGTCGAGCTCAAGGCGAGTCTGTCATCCTTGTGCTAGCCCGACCTCTTTCTCGTTCCAGTGATGCCGACCACAAACCGGATTATCTCATAATCCTTGTCGCATGGCCATGCTTATCCTGGTCGGATCACACGAGGGGCCCAGAGTATATCTCTCCTGATCGGAGGGGCAAATCCCATATTGCTCGACCACGTCTCGCAGCATGGTTCTGGACAAACCCGAAAACCTACCTTTATAACTACCCAGTTACGGAGCAGCGTTTGGTCGGCCCAAAGCAAGTCTGTCACCATCTCGAGTACATGCGTCAGCTCAGGTCTTAGGACGTAGAACATATGTTGTACTAGAGACTCACAGATGACATATCGCTGCGTCTCATAGTTGGGTCTGTCCGACTTGGACCTTATCTCGACTCGGATCTGACTACGTCGAATCCGACCAGATCCTTCCAAGTCCATATTATCCGGTTAGCATCCAATGCTCCATGGCTAGTGAGACCAAGCCATCGACTGTGTCATATGCTAGTCTAGTTGGCTATGCGTCCACACAGCCCTTTCGACTAGGGACCTTTTAGGACAGTCATCATACAATGCATAGTCCCACAAACAAGTCACGTACTTGCTGATACACATCATTGATAATGTCCAAGGACTATCTTTATTCATAAACACATAGGCAATATCATCATACATGATTGCCTCTAGGGCATATCTCCAAAAGTGAAAGGCCTAATGTGCAATGCGAAGCACTAACGCTCGTATATGGCCGGGAAAATAGGGAAACCGACATGTGGGCCAGACTAGTCCAATGGAGGAGCTGGCCCACGACCTCCTCGCCACCGGCAACCGTTCATGTGGGTCGTTGGGGCCAACAACGGGGCGCAGCTCCAGCATCACCTCTGGACACGGCGACCGCGATGAGCGACACGCTCATATCGTAGCTAGACACGGTCGGTTTCAGTGTGCTGAGGGTGGCGTTAGTGCTGTGGCATGACCAACGGTATGTTTGGTTTGTGCCCAAGGTTGCCCCATCAAAGCATTGGGTAGCCAAAATTTTGGTTGAGGTATTGGTTGCCCATGATTTGGCCGACATTGGCAAGAAATATTTACTAGAGTTGGCTAGAGTTCATTGGCATGCCAAAGAAATGGCAACCATCCAAACAAAGACCAATCTTTGGGTCATGACCAAAACTTTGGTTGAGGTATTGGTTGCCCATGATTTGACCGACATTTGCAAGAAAAATGAACTAGAGTTGGCTAGAGTTCATTGGCATGCCAAAAAAATGGCAACCATCCAAACAAAGACCAATCTTTGGGTCATGACCAAAATTTTGGTAAGGTGCACTTTAGCCACAATCCAAATACACCCCAACACCCGGCTCGTCGAGGATGTACGGGGCACCGCAACGCATCCGTGGAGTGGTGTAGCGCGGCCAACTGCATCCTCTGGATCTGAGACCATGCCGGGTCGTGTTGCTTTTTCAATGACATGCGGGGATCGCATGTGAGCAAAGGGCATCTCCAACGTTGCCATGAACGCAGATGACTACCCTGGCACACCAAAACCCTCATCCCTCGCGCCATCGCGCGGTGCGTTCCCAGCCGGCGCCAGCTGCCCGCATTCATGCCGTCCGTTCGTATGTCGTCGTTAAGAGGCTCGGTGCCTGAGGAACCAACTCCGGCGACTTAATGATGCACCCGGACGCTTGGCCTCACTAGAATGCGCTACTTAAAGCGGCAACGCCCAGCTAACCTCCACACCATAGCGCATCGTCCTCCTACCTGGCACCACATCCGCCATGACCGCAAGTGCGAACGCTCTACGGGCGAGCTTGTCTTCGAGGATGAAGCTCAAGGTCGCCGCCCTCGCTCAAGTCGCCTCTCCCGACGCAATAGAGGCGTAGCCGGACGCGGACGCGACTGCACAAGCGGTGGCCACGCTGGCGGCCGACGACGGGAGCACCGTCAGCCACGTGTCCTACTTGCCGCCGTCCAACGTCCGGCACTACCGAGGTCGGGGACTCCTCCGAGGATGAGTAGGGCATGGTAGGCGGCAGGGCATGGTGTGCCAACTGGCCGGTCCGTATCCCGTGTTCTACTCTTCCTCGCCGGAGACCGCACCTTCACTTCATGGGTCTTGAACCCCGCCCCCGTACATAGAGATCGCAGATGGAGGACGTCGGTCGCCACCGTAGAATAGGTTTAGGGTCGGGTTTCTTTTATTTTCTAGTCCTATAAAAGTTTGAAATGTAATGAAAATCTGCCGTGTTTTCATTAATCTCGGACGGTGTATATGAACTTTCACAATAATATACATATTGTAGTAGTACTAGCAAGATGCCCGTGCGTTGCACGGAAGATCAAGATCTTGTGGGAGAAAAGGATGAACGAGGGAAAGCCTTATCTGCAAATGTGGAGAGGAGTGCAGGTAAATTGTCATAGTTTCCTTCCTATCTGTTAGATATAGATCGGACGGCCTATATTGCAGGATGACAGGCACACCATCATCACCAACTCTTCTTTTTATTGAACCAAGACAAATCTAACATGCGAAGTAAAATAAACACATAGGGTTTATACATACACAAATTATCTTAGGCACTCCAATAGTATGTCCACTACACATTCATGCATTTCACATCTTTCTACATCTACGGGAACCTACGAAAGGGTTAACGTAAATTGCCTCTCTCTCTCCTCCCCTGATTTTCATGGTGGTGGGCCCGTCCCTCCCTCCAATCTACAATCAACAGCTCACATGTTTCACATTACGTTAATTACGTAACTGGGATTACGTAGGTGTAGCATTACTCGTCCTAAAAAACCCAACTAAGCCAACCTCCCAGCATATCGCGTGGGAAAAGACCCGGCCGCGCCGTTTTAGTAGGGATTACCGGATTACCAGTAGTAGTATCGATGGATCGCGCGAAGCAACAATTTTTTTTGAGGGGGCGAAGCACCTAGTTTAAAAGGAAAAAGGCGGTACACTCACATCACTCCTGTCGCGGTCGCATTGCACCCCCCACACGTTCGGTCCTGCACACGGCTCACGCAAACGGAACGCGCTTCGGCTTGCCTCTTCACTCACACGTGGGACTGCACTTGGAGAAACCAACCATGCGCCAAACTCCCCCCGCCCACCGCGCGAAAATCCTCCCCCCCCCACACACACACCCAAAAATTCCCCCCAAATCCAATTCAACCGCCCTTCGGCCAACTAGCCAATAATATTCCCCAAACCCCCCTCCCCCCATGTCCCCCTCCACTCCATTCGCTCCGCCAAAGCCGCCCTCCCCGCCGCGCCGATATGTCGGCACCGCGGTTCGGCGATCCTCTCGCTCCCATAGTACGCTCTCGTAGACTGCTGTCCTCTAGCTGCGCCGCCACCTCTGGCTACGTTCTTGTGGAGGCGCACGGCGGCCAGCGACGCCACCGCTGGCGACGTTCGTGTGGAGACGCACGGCGGTCAGCTTCTCCCACAGTACGCGCATTCTAGACTGAGGCCCCGTTCATGTCTGTGTAGCGCTGAATATTAGCTGATAGACGCTGTTAATCTCACTGTTTGCCGAAGTAGTTTACTGTCAATATGCTCTGCTTAAGAAGCTTCCTTGCCCTGTTCTACACTCAATCTGCTTAGCTGAGATGGCATGCCAAGGCTGATTAGTTGCTAAAATAACCTGCCATATATTTATTGTGACGTAGATTGCCATGGTCTAGTAGCCAATCTGTTAGGTGAAATAGCTCTACATTGTTTTATACTCGATCTTTGCAGCTGTGATGGCCTTCGATAGTTCGATGGCTGTGTGCTCGGCCTCATTGACTGCTGAAACAACCTACCATAATTTGGCACTCAAATCTGTTTGCTGAATTAGCTTTACATACATTTCGTTACTTAGATCTGCTTGTCCAAATATCTTGCCATAGCTTTAGACATCGACCTAGGTATTTTTTTTCTGGACTTCATAAAAAGGCATATATGTTTTTCCTGTAATATCTAGTAGAAGAACTAATTTGTATGTCTAACAGATGGACAGGACTTGGATAACTTCTGCTCGAAGATTCTCCGCTGCATATGTTGAGGGGGTTGAAAACTTCATGAACTTTATCAGAGCTGAGTACGGTGGTCCGAAATCATATGTGCTCTGCCCATGTAGCAGTTGTATGAATTCAGTTACAAGACCCCAGTCGACTGTGCAAAATCATCTACACTTGTATGGGATGTCGGTCACATATACTAGGTGGGTTCATCATGGTGAAGTTGTGAACGTCAATGTTATTGACTACGTGGAAGCAGCAGATCACCATCTTGATCTGCCTGATGCTCAGGTGGAAGAGGAGGAGGAGGAGGTGGTGGTGGCGGAGCCAGTGAGTTTGACCAACATTGAAACAATGCTACAAAATGCTCGTGCATTCCGTGAACTTTCACCTACAGAAGAAAAACGGTGGGCCCGCATGTTGGAACAATGCAACGTTGCTGTCACCCCAGGAAATAAGTTGTCAGTATT
Organism: Triticum urartu; assembly: GCF_056163025.1. Classification (NCBI taxonomy): domain Eukaryota; kingdom Viridiplantae; phylum Streptophyta; class Magnoliopsida; order Poales; family Poaceae; genus Triticum; species Triticum urartu. Next base: position 290,047,836 of record NC_141873.1, read on the forward strand.
CTCAGCTATGGCCACCTTTCTTCAGGTGAAGACATCTGAGCGGATGACCAACAAATCATTCGATGCGATGTTGGTTGCTTTCCGCAAATATTTCCGAGATGCGTCTGAGCTGCCACACACCTACAGTAAAATGAAGAATTTCCTCCGTGCAGTTGGAATTGGATATGATATGATCCATGTTTGTAAGAATAATTGTGTTCTGTTCCGGAAGGATTATGCCAACTTAAGTGAATGCCCGAAATGCAAATCATCAAGATGGAAAGATGGCGATGCTGTGAAGAGGATTCCTCATAATGTTCTGAGACATTTTCCAATTACACCAAGATTGCAGAGGTTGTTTCATGATGCTGAAACAAGAGAGGATGTACTGTGGCATTCTAGGAACCAGGAGTACAGAGATCAGAATGTAATGAGCCATCCATCTCATGGTAGTGAGTGGAAAATCTTCAATGATAAACACAAAGAGTTTGCTGCTGACCCGAGAAACATTAGACTTGGCTTAGCTTCACATGGATTTAACCCATTTGGCCACCAGAGCGCCACATATAGCATGTGGCCAGTGCTTGTTATCCCTTACAACATGCCTCCAAATGTCTGCACCAAAGAATCAAACTACATGATGGCCTTGCTCATCCCAGGTCCAAAAAGTCCTGCAAAGGATTTTGATTTGTTCATGGAGCCTCTTGTGGAGGAACTTCTACAGCTATGGAAGGGTGTTCTCACTCGAGACCTATATAGCAGCCCACCAGCTGATTTCTTTCTGTGTGCTGTTATAATTTGGTGCATCCATGATTATCCGGCTTTGGGCACTATGTCAGGGCGAATGACACATGGTTACAATGCATGTGTTCGCTGTGACAGGAATCCGTTGTCATACGCAATACTTAGCAATATCTGTTACATTGGACGCCACCGTTTCCTTGTCAAGGACAAGCCGCATCCTAGAAAATACCAAAGAGATGTGTTCAATGCAAAGCATGGAAACCGTGATGCGCCAAAGAGGCTCACCGCCGATGAGTTGCAAGTGGAATTAGAGAAGGTCAGGCATATTACACCAGGAAACCATCCTGGTAATGGTAGCGGGAAAAGGAAGTGTGGCGGGGTAGAAGAGAGATTATTGTTTACCCGCAGGTCCACTTTGTGGGACTTGGAGTATTGGAAAGATTTGGATCTGCGGCATAATCTTGATGTGATGCACATCGAGAAAAATATATGTGACATCATTATCGGCACACTTCTTAATATTGAAGGCAAGAAAAAAGATACCTTAAAATCTAGGATTGATTTGACACACCTGGGTATCAGAAAGGATTTGCAGGTGCAAGATGAAGGTAAACCACGGGATATGGCACCAGCTGTGTACGTCTTGGACAAGGTAAAAAGAAAAGAATTCTGCGAGGTCCTGTCACGTGTGAGATTCCCACATGGATTTGCTTCCAACCCTGAAAGGAGAGTCAGTGCAGATGGAAACAAGGTACAAGGGTTGAAAACTCATGACCGCCACGTCCTACTTCAAATGGTTTTACCTGTTATCCTTAGAGGATTGGGCCGCCCTAACTTACACAAAGCAGTTGCAGAGTTGGGACAATTCTTCAGGGAACTCTGCAATAGGAATATTAGGATAGATGCTTTGGAGCGTCTTAGAGACAACATACGAACTATCATATGCGACCTTGAGAAGATATATCCTCTAGCCTTCTTTGATGTGATGGTGCATTTGGCTATTCATCTACCTGATGAGGCACTACTTAGAGGTCCAGTACAGTATGGCTGGATGTACCCTATTGAAAGGCGGCTAGGCACTTTCAAGGGCTATGTTAGGAACAGAGCTAGACCCGAGGGTTCCATTGCAGAGGCCTACATTGCTACAGAAGCGTTGACATTCTGCTCAAAATACATTGAAATAGCTGATCAGCTTAGCAAAGAGGTGGGTGAAGACAATCTCGGGCACAATGTTTTCGATTATTCTGTTCGAGTTACAGGGAAGAGTCGATAAGAGGACAAACCTAAAGATTTGGACAAAATGGTTTGGTATGTGTTGAATAACTGTCCTGAGATACTACCTTATATCAAGTAAGTGCAGTACTGCAGCTTATACATCGTAATCTACTAAACTTGCAGCACATTCTTATATATTTAGATGTTTGACGCGATCACTATGTTGTGTAGCATCTAAAAAGAGGAGTTACTGCCGCAAAATCCAAGAAACATTGACAAATTGGTTATGGCAGGATTTGCGAAATGGTTCAAGAACCATGTAAGCTTTTGAAGTGCACTGTTAGTTTTTTAATATATTGAGTACATAAGACGATCAGCTTGTCTATTTTCTAACCATAGGTTAAGAAGATGCGGGAGGATGGGCAGGCAGTTGATGATGCCCTTTACTCACTAGCAATGGGTCCTGATACTCGGGTAAGACATTATGAATCTTGTGTTGTTGGAGATGTGCGCTACAACACCCTTGCATGAGACGAAGGCAGGAAGACACAAAACAGTGCCATCATGAGCACGGATACATATGACAAAGAGACAACTGAAATGTATGCTAACATAACAGACATTGTTCAGTTGCAGTATATCTCCAGTTTCGAGGATCATCAGTGTGCGGTTCTTTTGTGTTGTCGTTTGTATAACCTGTTTTCCAGGATCGCAAAACCTAGAGCTGATGATTATTTCAAATACATCAATGTCAAGGCGGCGTACCAGATCAACAAGCCTTTTATTTTGGCAAATCAAGCAACACAGATATTTTTCTTGAAAGACACATTTGCACATAGCGATGACTGGAGAGTATTGCAAAGGTTTGTGCAGAGGAATTCGTTTAATGAAGTTGCACAACAAGATGATGCTTAAACTACTCTTGATGTACAAGATAACACAGATGTTCCTAATATCTTTGAGAACCATCACGTCAATGACGCCAGCGAAAAGATTGCCTGACGTGATGTGGACATACAAGAGTTGATCAAGAAGAAGCCAACGTTTGAGGACGTTGAGGACGAAGAAGAAGATGACACCGTGGGGAATTACGATTCAGACTGATACACATGGCGAAGATGTTGACGCTACTGCTGCGGATGATGATTACATTGCTTTTGTCATATTTGCCTGTCAGAAGACGTTTTTTATCTACTATGTGAAATTGTGTTTGCTATGACAACTGAAACCTGATGAACATGTTGTTTAGTATTTTGCTGTGAGAACATCACTTGTTATGTATGCTGATTGTATGACAACTAAAACATGATGACATTGTTGTTTAGTTGTACTCATATTTGGTTGTGAAACTTGAATTTGATGACATAGTTTGCTGTTGCACTACAATTTGCTCGACGTCTTCGAATGAGAACAAAGCTGACCCGACAGGGCCTCTGCTATTTATTTATTTATATGAGCAAAAGGGGATACCCCCTGATTTCTGTTAATAGAAATCATTAGATGTTCACAACACTATGCCCAGCCTGCTACACAGGTTTCATTCATTACTAGTTTTAGCAAAGTGCTCATGTCGTAGCCACTGAATACATCACGAGTGCTACATACACTGCAAATAAAGAGACAATCATCCTACAGAGCATATCGATTTTTCCCATTATCTTCACAAGCTCTTTCATCTCCTCATTGTTGTCAAGGCTGTTTAGCAGCTGTTCCTTGGCCATGATCAGAGGAACTGCATCTTTAACCTTCTGCTCTGCATCTTCCTCTTCTGCCGTTCCTTCAGTTACTTGTCCAACACCCCAACCTACTGGTATTGGGATTCCTCGGCTAACCAAATAATCAGCGTAGTTGCATTCCCCCACATCAGTAACTTCCCCGAAATACAAATCACACGAATCTTCCCTTTTCTGCACGAATCAAATTGGAAGATCATCAACCAAACTATTAAAAAATCAGCAACTGAAAGCAGCAGAACAATACTTAAACATATTATTACCCCATGATTCGGGCATTTGTAGAAGACTTGGCCAGGGTTGCGGATTGTGGTTGAGACGCGACGGATGACTCTGCGTGATTTGCAGCAGTTGCACCACACCAACGGCAGCGGGTTGTGATGAGCAATCGGCTGCGGTGCGCGTGCCAGCGGGGGTGTGATGAGACCCACAGGCGATGGTACGGGTGGCGACTTGGCGCATATATGGTTGTTGCCTGCTGAAGAGCAGGTGGATGAGCAGCCAGTGGACATGGTTGCTGCGGCCAGAGCTTCTGATGCTAGGCAGAGTAAGTAGAGACGAGGAGAAGCGAACGTTGGATATGTCAGTTTCATTACTTGCAGAGTAGCATAGCACCATATATAGTCATAGTCTAGGTTTGGATTTGAACCAGCTATAGGAGCACGTCTTTCTTTTTTCTAAAACTCGGCAACGTCTCTTTACTGGTACACTAGCTTGTTTTGTACGCCTTCCCAAGTCTTTGATTTTCTTTCTATATATAAAAAAGTATGCTACTTGGTGTCCGCTTAGTCAACAAACGATTGTGCCAACCTTCTCCGTTGGATTGACATTCAAAATCTATCGCATTTCTTCAGTCTCTTCTTCCTTGAGCCGCCAAAGCCAAACCAGTGCCGGTGGGACCGCCTGCTCCCGCCTCCCATGGCTGGCTGTGATCTTCCCCGGCTCCTGTTCGTTCCCGTCCGAGGCCTCACGATCGTCCTCCGCCTTGGTTCGCTCGTTGCGGTGCCGCCCTCCGGTGTTGTCAACATGGTCAACAACCGAGAGGAATAAGGAGATGACTATACATGGTGAGGATGACAGTAGGGACCGAATAGCGCGCGCAGTAATTTTGTTTTTTGGGGATGGAGAAGGGTATCAACTGGGTTGTGCGGGACCCGTGGCCCGTCTAGCCCAGGCTTTTATTTCATATGTTTAGCACATGACCATCCCAGTTTGTTTTTTTCCTTTCTGAAAATGGCTAGCCAGCTATTTTGATTTTTGCAGAATAACCAACGTAGGCCTACTTGCTTTTCTACGCCTTGCTGGGCTGGAAATCTTTCAAGACGAGGAGAGATGCATTTTGCCCAGAAAATGGGCTATTACTAATAAGAAATGGGCTATAAGTAATAATAAATGGGCTATAAAATGAAAAAATACAGCAAACAAGCAATTAGTTCCAAAATAATGTTTTCTTTCGGATTTTGATATTTTAAATTTCATTGTTTTTGTGCGGGTAAAATTTCATTGAATTTAAATTAAGGTATATTTCGATTTAAAATTAATTTGAATCTGGCTAGAAATTTCGGGTTGTATGCTATTTGGGACAAATTTGGAGGCTGACTTGTGGGTCTACTAGGTTGACGTGTACTTTGGCTTTGTCAACTTCATCCACAAACGATTCTAGCAGCAGTGACCGTGGGATGTTAATCCAACGGCCGTGCTGCTTCTTCAATGTCTGATCTTATTGCTCCAGCCGCCCAAACCAGCTCCGGTGGGGCTGCCTGCTCCCGCCTCCCATGGCCGGCTGTGCTGCCGTACAGGCCGCACCACCCCACCCTACTTCATTGCTGGTCAGGCCATTCCTCTACTCACCCACACCTCTTGTTATTTTCCGGTGACGGCAGCCGGACCAGTAAACCCTCGTACTCCCCACTGTGTGGGCAACCATTGCTGAGTCTTCCCCGGCTCCGTGTCGTTCCCTTCCTAGGCCTCGCCGTCGTCCACTGCCATGGTGCTCTCGGTGCGGCCTGGTCAACATGGTCAACGAACGACAACCATCGGCCATGGACTGTATGCGCAAAATAATGATTCCTCCACCTGGTAGCTGGGACCCACCGGAAGGGCCTCTTTTCGCGAAAAAAACGTTCCCCCCGCTGACATGTCGGGCCCACCAGCTATATCTTCGCAGGCAAGGAAGTGCCTCCTTATTACGCACAAAAAAAATGAATACCCCCCTGCTAGCTGGGACGCACCATTGTGGGAGGCTGACTTGTGGGCCTACTAAGTTGATGGGGACGGAGGGCTTTGTAAACTTAGTCAATATGAACGATTCTAGCTCCAGTGACCGTACGATGTCCATCAAACGGCCGTAGTGCTTCTTCAACCTCTGGTCTTCTTGCTCCAGCCTCCCAAAGCAGCGTCGGTCGTGCCGCATGCTCCTGCCTCCCGTGGCCGGCTGTGCTGTCGCGAAGGCCTCACCGCCCCCTACTATTCCCACCGCTGGCCAGGCCCTGCGGCGACGGCAGCCTCACACCGCAGCCGAACAAGTGAACCCTCGTACTCCTCTCCATGCGGGCTTCCACTGCCGCATTTTCCCCGGCTCCGCGTCGTCCCCTTCCTAGGCCTCGCCGTCGTTCACCGCCGTGGTGCTCTCCGCGCGGCGTGGTCAATGTGGTCAAGGAACGACTTCCATCGGAAGAGTACTGTACGTGGAGAGGCTGACAGCTGGGTCCATGACCACAGCCCAGTTTTTTTGTGATTTGCCAAGTAAGTCGCTTTGTCAGGCCTGTTGGGCTGCAAATCTTTCAAGACGAGGAGAGCTTTCATTCGGCTGGCCGAGAAAATGGCCCATCAGTAATGAGAAATGGGTTGTACATTTTTAAAACACATCAAACTGACAATTAGTTTCAAATATCTTTTTTTTTTCATTTTGAGATTTTAAATTACATTAATTTTTATGCGAGGAGAATTTGTTGGATTTTATATTGATATACATTTATTTTTAAAATCAGTTTGAATGTGAGTCAAAATTTCAGGATCAAAAACAGTTCGGACCGCACCGAAATATGCAAAATTTCGTATATTTTTTGAACCGTGGCCACAATATGGGCTGTAATGCTAACAAAAAGAATATGGGCTCCAAAAAAACCTTAAGAATTAGCAAATGGGCTGTAAATTATTAGAAATAATGGCGGATGGGTTGTATGCTATTTTCCACAGATTTGAGGCTTTCCTAAAAAAAGGTTGACGCACAAGCAGTGACTGTTGGATGTCCATCGAACGGCCGTCGTGCTTCTTCAATCTCTGATCTTCCTGCTCCAGCCGCTCAAACAAGCGCCGATGGGACTGCCTGCTCCCTCCTTCCCGCGGCCGGCTGTGCTACCGGCCTAGCCATCCCTCTACTCACCCACACCTGCTATTATTCTCCGGCGACGGCAGACGAACCAATAAACCCTCGTACAGTCGTACTCCCCTCCAGGTGGGAAACAACTGCCGAGTCTTCCCTGCCTCCGTGTCGTTCCCTTCCTAGGCCTCGCCGTCGTCCACCGCCCTGGTGCTCTCGGCGCGGCCTGGTCAACGTGGTCAACGACCGACATGCATCTGAAGTGGACTGTATGTGGAGAGGCCAACAACTGGGTCCACAGCCGCACCCAAGGAAATGCCTCCTTATTACGTGCAAAATAATGATTCCTCCACCTGACATCAGGGACCCACCGAAAGGGCCTCTTTATTTCATGAAAAAAACGTTACCGCCGCTGACAGCTCGGACCCACCAGCTATATCTTCGCACGCAAGGAAGTGCCTCCTTATTACGCACAAAAAAAAATGAATACTCCCCCTGTTAGCTGGGACCCAGTATAGTGGCAGGCTGACTTGTGGGCCTACTAAGTTGACGGGGACGGGGGGCTTTGTCAACTTAGTCAATATGTACGATTCTAGCTCTAGTGACCGTACGATGTCCATCCAATGGCCGTAGTGCTTCTTCAACCTCTGGTCTTCTTGCTCCAGCCGCCCAAACCAGCGCCGGTCGTGCCTCGTGCTCCTGCCTCCCGTGGCCGGCTGCGATGCGGCGGAGGCCTCACCGCCCCCAACTACTCCCACCGCTGGCCAGGCCATCCCTCTACTCACCCACACCCCCTGTTATTCTGCGGCGACGGTAGCCTCACACCGCAGCGAACCAGTGAACCCTCGTACTCCTCTACACGTGGGCATCCACTGTCGCGTCTTCCCTGGCTCCGCGTCGTCCCCTTCCTAGGCCTCCCCTTCGTCCACCGCCCTGGTGCTCTCGGCGCAGCATGATCAACGTGGTCAAGGAACGACTTCCATTAGACGTGGACTGTACGTGGAGAGGCTGACAGCTGGGTCCACGGCCGCAGCAAGGAAGTGCCAACTTATTACGTGCAAAATAATTATTCCGCCACCTGACAGCGGGGACCCACCAGACGGGCCACCGTATTTCATGAAAAAAATGTGTCCCCCTGACTGCTGGGACCCACCAGCTACACCTTCACATGCAAGGAAATGCGTCCGGGCAAAAAAACAAAATGATTTGCCCCCCTGACTGCTGGGACCCACCAGCTACATCTTCGCATGCAAGGAAGTGCCTAACAGTCGGGACCCACCTGGTGGAAGCGTACGTAGCGTTGTCATTCTGGTCGCGAACGTGTACGTACATACTGGTCGATGTAGAGGCGCGCACGTGTCGTAGTAGAGGCGCGCACGTGTCGTAGTAGAGGCGCGCACGTAGCATGTACACGTACGTACAACGGCCAGGGTGCAAGAAAGAAAATACGGCCACATATGTGTACATACGGGCGGGGTCTCGAATGCATACTCGCTCATACATACGGCCAGGGCTCGTGTACATGGCTGGGGCGGAACGGAGAAACATCATCGTCGTCGTGTTCATGGGGAGGCAATGGAACGCGTCATGTTCATGGGGAGGCAACGGAATGCGTCGTGTTCATGGGGAGGCAACGGAATGCGTCGTGTTCACGGTGAGGCAATGGAATGCGTCGTGTTCATCGGGAGGCAACGGAACGCGTGGGAGCCAACCGGCTGGGTCGGAACGGAATGCGTGGCCGTGTTCATCGGGAGGGCTTGGACGGAATAGGCGATGGAAACGAGGCCTGGCGTACCATAGAATGGAGGAAATGACCTTGTGTTCGACCGGCCACGTTCGAAACGGGATCCTGTTCATCGGGAGGGGTCTTGCATACCGCAAAACGGAGGAAACAGACCTCCTACGGTCGAAACAGGGGTCCTGTTGATCGGGAGGGGTGTGGCATATCGCAAAACGGAGGAAATGGACCTCCTGCGGTCGAAACAGGGGTCCTGCTGATCGGGAGGGGTGTGGCGTACCGCAAAACGGACGAAACGGACCTCCTACGGTCGAAATGGGGGTCCTGTTCATCGGGAGGGGTGTGGCGTACTGCAAAACGGGACTCCACGGGATACTGTTCATCTCCACCGTCGAGCTCCTCCAGCCTCCACAGGCTACCGTCGACCTCCTCCAGCCTCCACGGGCTCCTGTTCATCCAGCCTCCACCGCGCGCTACTCCACCGGCTATTGTTCAACCACCCATCCACCGTCTACTATTCATCCAGCCCTCCACACCATGGGGTCCTGTTCAACCACCCCTCCACGGGCACCCCTCCACCGTCTACTGTTCATCCAGCCCTCCACACCACGGGGTCCTGTTCATCCAGAGGCAACGCCACATCTCACTGTTCATCCACCCCCCCCCCCCCCCGCAACGCTCACTGTTCATCCCAGAGGCAGCATCGATCGGCTTCAGTTAGCAGCAGTAGCGAAGGAATCGCTCGATCGGGTTCAGTTAACAGCCATCGATCGACCGCTCGGGTTCAGTATCGTGTAGCCTGCAGTGCAATCACTCGGGTTCAGTTAGAGCCCAACGCCTCGCTCGGGTTCAGTTAGAGCCAACGCCTCGCACACACGCGCATACGTGTACGAGAGAAACGCGCATCGCTCGGCCCCCGACCTCCCACCGTAACCGGGAACTCCTCAAAATTTTCCTCCCCCTCGCTTCTACCATGTTTTTTTCCGTCATGGACAGCCCAAAGAATGTCATGCAGCTGCGTCTCCGGCCCGCCCAGGACGAAAAGCCCATTTTCTGTCATGATTTTTTGTCATAGAAGTAGGAGCCCACCACATCTATGATGATACCGGGTTTTGTCACAATTATCGTCATAGAAGTGTCATATGTATGACAGAAAAAATTTCGTTTGGCCCAAAATGTCACGGATGTGTCTTTTTTTGTAGTGCCCCAAGGAGGTCTTGCGTCATCTGCCTCGCGAGTGTCTTGAGTGTTTGCTGGTGAAGATGGGCCGCACAGGGCCGCTGGTGGAGCCACGCAGTGGGCCGCAGGCAGGCAAGTCTGGGGAGCCCCGTTACCAGGACGCCGACAGTAGCCCCCGGGCCCAAGGCGCGCTCGGGCTTGGCTCCGAGGCGAAGCCAAGGGGCAAGTGCGGAGCGCTGCGGGCCCTAACAGCCTACGGCCTCGGTTGACGCATGGCGGTTGATTGGTCGTGGGCGTCTCTGCTTCCCCATGCTGCCTCGGCAATTTCCCAACTTGAGGAGTCCTTGCTGCATGCAGAAAAAGATCATTATTACCTTAGATCATGGAGGCCGGCGGTTGGCCTCCCCTTGGCTATAAATGGGAAGAGGGGAGCGGAGCCCCCGTCACCCATCTCTTCCTTCTCCCGTCACAGTAGCATCCGGCCGCCGCCGTCGCTGATCTGGATGGGGTTGGCGCCGGCCTCCCGTGGCCCACTGTTGATGATGGCGTCGGCGACGTTTGGCGCGTGTAGATAGGGCCCCTAAAAACTACCTTCTTTTGTTTGCTATGAGGAATCAAGGCGGACCCCGTGGGGGCATGTAAAGGGTCTGTAATGTATTTTGTTGATATTGTCCTTATTATGAAAATTTGCGAACGCATGTCCTACTTCGGCTCGGCCTCCCCTTTCCAACCCCGCGGCAGCTTCATGCTCTACGCCGACAGGTCCCGGTCCCCAGGCAGGCTACAGCCGTCACTGGTATGCCAGGTCGCGATGCCGTGGTCAAGGCCAAGAGGTGAGCGGCCCAAGGTCTAGTAAGAGCTCCTGAGGCGCAATGCTCAAGAGGTCCCCTTTAGCACGCAAGCAGCTACCTAAGGATGGGAAAGGGAGGCGATGTCGCCGCAGCAGGGCAGCGAAAGGTGAGAATCTTATGTCGTAGCGCTCGGCCGACCCAGGTGCGAAACTTATCTTGGTAACCCGGAGTTTTTTCCTCGTAATGTGCCAGATTCGTGTGCCGACGGCCGTAGTGTAGCCAGGTTAGGCCCGTGTAAGCATTCCCCTCTTCTCCGCGATCTTCGATGTGCTCTACATCCTCAGGTCCCTACCCTCGAGCGAGCTCAGTCGCCGCTGGTATGCCAAGTCGCGGTGCCGTGGTTAAGGCCAGGGGGTGAGGGCTGGAGAGCCAGTAAGAGCTCCTGAGTCGCGATGCTCAGGAGCCCCCCTTTTAACGCGCAAGCAAATTGCATGGGAGAAGAGGGAGCTTGCGGTACCGCCCGCTGTTGTCCTTAGGAGGTTCCTGCAGGTTAGCGCGAGGAGGGACACAAATTGCCACTATGATTGTCGGTCTGCCGCTGGTCGCTCCGCAAGAAGGTGAAGGCACCGACGATCTGGTGAGGTGACGTGTGCGGGCATGCCGCGAGCCAGAGCTCGACCGCTCAGATTTGTCAGCATTGTAGGGACGGACCCAAGCACAAGCATCGTGCCGGGGTGAATGGCTCTCGTGGTAGGTGGCAATCAAACAGGTAATGACCATAGATAGCTTATGCATGGAAAGCAAACTAACTTAGGTAAATGCAATAATGATACATGCCACTGGGTCGGACCCGAGTGGCCTGGGGATGATGCAGCCCAAGGGGCGCCCCCAACAGGGTAAGCTAAAGATGCAAGAGGATACACACCACAGGGACAGGCCCACGCGACCTGGGAATAATGCAGCTCGGGGGGGGGGCGCTCCCAGCTGAATGAACTTGGAAAATGTCACCTGGTTTTGTTATTGAAGGAGCGTTGGGGTAGCTGAAGGTGCATGCTAAAGAAGTCGCTCCTCACGAGCCGTCGAGACCCTGAGCCTCGGGAGGCTCTGGGGCTCAGGTGGCCTCCTGAGGACTGTCTCCATTTCCGCCAGGACCGCATGATGCCTAGCCTCCTGGGTTGCCAGGATGCTCCGTAGATTGCGCTGGAAGGCAACTGCCATGCTCGGCAGGCCAAACGGCATGCGCACGTAGCTGTGAGGTGGACCCTCACACCAGCCAGCACCCGAAGGCCAGAAGCGCTCCTGAGATGCGGCCCTATTGAGCCCTGGGATGTCGATGCAGACGCGCAGCTCACCACCCTCGCCTGGGTGGGGAGCTACACCAGGTGGGCGGCGGTCGCCGCGTATCGCCCTTGCTTCCTGAAGCTCCTGAGTGGTCTTGACGATGAACTCCTGAGCGTTGGGTGCTCCTCGCCCGGTGCCCTCCTGAGGGAAACGTGTTGCAAAGTACGCCTCCACGTGGTGCCCCAGCGCCTCCCTCGTGATGTTGGCCAGGTCTAAGGCCCTCTAGAAGAGAGCCCCCGAGCCTTGCCCGAGGAGGGCGCCGGGTGAGGGAGTCCTGGACTTAGGGGTCCTCGGGCGTCCGGCCTGTTATCCATTGGGCCGGACTGATGGGCTGTGAAGACATGAAGGCCGAAGACTGTACCTGAGTCCGGATTGGACTCTCCTTGGCGTGGATGGCAAGCTGGGCGACCGATTATGAAGATTCCTTCCTATGTAACCGACTCTATGTAAACCCTAGATCCCCCTCCCAGTGTCTATATAAACCGGAGGGGTTAGTCCGGAAAGGACATTCATTACCATAGTCATACAGGTTAGACTCCTAGGGTTTAGCCATTACAATCTCGTGGTAGATCAACTCTTGTAACACCCATATTCATCAATATCAATCAAGCAGGATGTAGGGTATTACCTCCATAGAGAGGGCCCGAACCTTGGTAAACATTGTGTCCCTTGTCTCCTGTTACCATCGATCCTAGACGCACAGTTCAGGACCCCCTACCCGAGATCCGCTGGTTTTGACACCGACATTTGTGCTTTCATTGAGAGTTCCATTGTGCCGTCGACAAAAGGCTCGATGGCTCGCGTTGTCCTTAAAGACAACATTACCTCTGGAGGAGCTCTGTCCCCGGGCCAAACCCTCCGGTTGGGCGGATTTACTATGATCGCCCGTTCGGCCGTCGAGCCGACGATGACCTCTCGGGCCATCGAAAACCCCCTTCGCCTCAATTTCGAGCACTCCAAGCAGATGGATCCGACAGAGCTTTCGTCTTTGAACGAACTCCTAGATCGCATCGCCGCTTTGGGAATAGCCACAGACTACGATCGGATCGGGCTTAAAACCGATCAAGGAGAAATCAAGACCCTACCGGTCACCCACCAGATTGCGGTAGTCATGGAGCAGGATGGTGAGTCTTCTTCTATACTGAAGACAGACTATGTCCGGATCACCGATCAGGAAAAGCCGGACACCCACCCGCGAAAGGATGCGACCAGCCCTCCGAACATAGCATCGGACGACGTTCCTAAACAATCAGAAAATATTCCAGAACCCGGACTGTTAAGCCCAAAGATCATCAGACTCTGGATAAACGGTCGGGTCGGGGTTCGGATTTAATTCCACCCACCCACTCGGATCTAGACACTCTCGTCAGCATAAAACATCAGTCTCAGGAAACAGTCCACCACTTCTGGGCCAGATTCCTCCTTGCCAAGGACAAGGTAAAAGATTGCCGTGACAAGGACACAATATCAGCGTTCTGCAACAATTGCACGGATGAAGGAATCCTCAACGCCATCAATCGCCACCGCATACAGAAATTCACTGACTTGGCTACCATCGTACAAAAATACTGCGTGATGGAGAGCACTTGGAAAGCTCAGGAAGCTCACTGGGAACTGTCAGTCCCAACTCAACTTCCCCTACAGGCGAAAACGGCGCACCCTCGCGAGATGCCCAGTCCAACAGTCAAGAAACACAAAACCGCTATGCGGCACGACACCGTTCTGACCGGGTGGCTCGATGGCCCATGCAAAATACATACAACAACAGATACCGTGGCAACCCACAGCCTTAGAGAATGTTGGATACTATGACATGTAGCCAAGAGCGGCGAGGATATCCTTATCAAGGACGACTCAGAACGGCATCCCCTAGGGGACGATAACTCAAGAGTGTTGACGGTCTTTGAGACATTCGCTTCAAATAACAAGTGCAAAAGGGCACTCCGCGAGCTAGCTGAAGTATGCCAAATTGCTGCGATAAACCCCTGGAACAACACGGCTATAACATTCAGCTCCGGTGATGAACCAAAGTACAGAATAGTACGAGCGCCTGCTGCATTAGTCCTCAGTCCCATCGTGGACGGGTTTCGACTTACCAAGGTCCTCATGGATGGCGGCAGCGGACTAAACCTCATTTATGAGGACACACTCCATAAAATGGAAATAGATAGGAGCCACACCACACAAAGTAACACAACCTTCTGAGGAATTATTCCCAGTCAGGAGGCGCGGTGCGCGGGCAAAATCACACTTGACGTAGTATTCGGCACGCCGGAGAACTATCGGTCCGAAGAAATAACTTTCCAAGTGGCCCCTTTCAGGAGCGGATATCACGCCCTGTTGGGGCGGGATGCTTTTACACGCTTTCAGGCCATACCCCATTACGGGTATATGAAGCTCAAGATGCCCGGACCAAACGGTATAATCACTCTCACCAGTGATCCGGACATAGCACTCCGTGCTGAAAACAAAACCGCATCCCTGGCCCTAGAGGAGCTATCCAAAGCCTTCGCAGCCGACGAATTAACTGCACTACGCTCCACGGTGGACAGGGACGACGTAATCCTTGACAAACATCCTAAATCCACATCCTTTAAACCAGCAGAAGAAATAGTCAAATTCCAGGTCCACCCAACGGACCCCAAGAAGACAGCATCTATCGGAGCTCAACTGAACCAAAAGTTGACACGGCACTACAAGAATTGCTGCGTGAAAACTGGGACATATTCGCCTGGCACCCTTCAGATATGCCAGGGATCCCACGTGAGCTGGCCGAACATAGCCTCAACATATTAAAGGGGTTCAAACCGGTCAAGCAATCACGACGGCGCTTTTCCGAACCTAAGCGGCAAGCAATGGGGGAAGAGCTGGCCAAACTCATCGAGGCCGGATTGATTAGAGAAATCAAACACCCGGACTGGCTGGCAAACCTGGTGATGGTACCAAAGAAGGACAAATCCTGGCACCTATGCATCGATTTCAAGGACCTCAATAAGGCTTGCCCTAAGGGTCCCTTCCCCCTCCCCCGCATTGATCAAATCATCGACGCCACCGCAGGACACGGCTCACTGTGTTTCCTCGATGCATATTCCGGATACCATTAAATCAAAATGAAGGAGTCCGATCAAGCCGCAACAACATTTATCACCCCATATGGGCCATTCTGCTTCAACAGCATGCCCTTTGGGCTCAAGAATGCCGGCACCACGTACCAACACAAGATTCAAACATGCCTGGAGAAACAGATCGGCAAAACAGTAGAAGCTTACATCGATGATGTCGTCATCAAAACCGGGCACGTCGAAACACTAATAGACGACTTACTTCTTACATTCGACAACCTTCGGGCATATGACATTAAGCTCAAACCGGAAAAGTGTGTCTTCAGCGTCCCCGTTGGAAATCTACTGGGCTTCATCGTCTCCAATAGAGGAATCGAAGCAAACCCAACCAAAATCCGAGCTCTGTCACAACTTGCTAAGCCAACGGATCTTAAACAAGTTCAAAAGCTTGCGGGCTGCATAGCAGCTCTAAGCCGCTTTATCTCCAGATTGGGAGAAAAGGCACGACCACTCTATCGCCTCCTAAGGCGAACCGACCACTTCGAGTGGACGGACGCGGCAACAGCCGGATTGGAGGAAATAAAAACCCTTCTTGCGAGCAATCCAATACTGGCCGCACCAAACGCCGGCGAACCGATGTTATTATACATATCGGCAACAGACCAGGTGGTGAGCGCCATACTCGTCGTCGAACGAGAACAGGACGAACATAAATTCCCACTTCAGAAGCCAGTATACTATGTATCTACTGTCCTTACACCATGCAAATCCCGGTACCCTCATTATCAAAAAATAGCATATGCGGTCTTCATGGCATCCCGAGAGCTCCGTCACTACTTCCAGGAGTGTTCGATCACGGTGGCCTCTGAAGTACCACTTAATGACATCATAAACAACCGCAATGCTACAGGCTGGATGGCTAAATGGGCCATTGAACTCCTCCCATTTGACATTACATATAAACCACATCGATCTATCAAGTCCCAAGTACTGGCCGACTTCGTCACCGAATGGACAGAGGCCGAACTCCCTAAAGAGTACGACACATACTCCAATTAGGTCATGTACTTCGACGGCTCCAAAATGCTGATAGGGTTAGGAGCGGGGGTCGTTCTTACGTCCCCTATGGGAGAAATTGTCCAGTACGTTCTCCAAATACTGTACACAGACTCCAATAATGCAGCCAAATACGAGGCCTTATTACATGGCCTCCGGATGGCTGTCTCCATGGGCATACAACGCCTAGAAGTACGCAGGGTCTCGAACCTTGCAATATCTCAAATAAACGGAGATTTCAACGCTAAAGATCTGAAGATGGGAGCGTATCGTAACACAGTCATCAAAATGTTGGACCGTTTTGAAGGACTCGAGTTCCATCACGTGGCTTGAGAAAGTAATCAGGTGGCAGACATTCTTGCTCGTATCGGCGCTAAGCGCGAATCCGTCCAACCCGATATTTTCCTGGAAAGGCTCTTTAAGACATCCGTGGTGTGGCAGGGGAAAATGGCAATACAAGTCCGCAATCAAACATAATCCAAGATCCCGGAAACACTGACGTAGTCGGGGGCTCAGCTATCGAAATAACACCATCGGTGCATCTCATCATGGCCGTCATTACCCCATGGACCAAACCCTTCCTGGCCTACCTCAACAGGAAAGAGCTTCCTGAGGACCAGAATGAGGCCCGCTGCATTGTCTGACATTCAAAAGCCTACAAGGTTCATGATGGAGAGCTCTACAAGAAAAGCGCCACCAGAGTCCTTCAATGATGTATATCCGAGGAAGAGGGGCGACAGCTCTTGGCTGAAATCCATGCCGGACTCGGCGGTCACCACGCCGCAGCTCGGGCCCTTGTTAGCAAGGCCTTCCGTACGGGGTTTTATTGGCCGATGGCCCGAGCAGATGCACAGGACCTTGTCCAACGTTGCATCGGATGCCAACTCTTTGCCAATCAAAGCCATATGCCCCCCACCGCCTTACAAACAATCCCCATCACTTGGCCTTTTGCGGTTTGGGGACTCGATATGGTTGGACCCCTTAAATGGGGGAAGCCATAAGAAAAAATATCTACTGGTTATGGTGGACAAATTCACTAAGTGGATAGTGGCTAAGCCGGTCAGAACGGCCGAATCCGGCCCGGTGATAGACTTCATATCCGGTGTTGTACACTGTTATGGTGTCCCACACAGGATCATCACTAACAACGGCTCCGGTTTCACAGCCACAAGGTAAAAACTTGGTGTACTAATCTCGGTATTAAACTCGATTACGCCTCCGTCTACCACCCACAAACCAACGGTCAAGTCGAACGAGCCAACGGTCTCATTATGAGCGGCATCAAGCCCAAACTAGTGTGGTCCTTGAAGGAATCAGACAAGCACTGGGTTGAGGAGCTCGACTCTGTACTCTGGGGGCTGCGGACCACACCCAACCGCACTACCGGATACACACCTTTCTTCATGGTGTATGGCGCAGAGGCCGTATTGCCCTGTGATATTATTCATGACTCACCTCGAGTGCGTATGTATGAAGAGAGAGAAGCCGAGCTTGATCGGTAGGATGGCCTAGATTCCCTGGAGGAGGAACATGATGTCGCAAAAGCCCGTTCAGCATTTTACCAACAACAGGCTCGAAGATATCAAAGCAGAGAAGTATAGGCCAAGACTTACAACGTTGGCGAACTCGTTCTACGCCTGCCGGAGAAGAAAAAGGAAAAACTCAAGCCCAAATGGGAGGGTCCCTTCATAATTGACGAAGTCCTCACCGGAGGGGCGTACCGTCTACGTGATGCATCAGACAATCGCCTCGAGCTGAACCCCTGGAACGCGGCCAGACTCCGAAGATTCTATGCCTAGCACCAAACCTCGTGTCCGTCTCCTCCTCTCGTGTAACTTCCATTATTTTTTCTCTCTTTTTCGATTATTTTCTTCTTTCTTGCTTTAAAGCTTCTGTACGGCTAGACCGCACAACATCGACACATACATCTTTAAACATGTGTGTTACTTGTACCTGGGGCCTTCTCGGACAGAAGTTCTTG
The DNA here is from genome assembly GCF_056163025.1 of Triticum urartu. Classification (NCBI taxonomy): domain Eukaryota; kingdom Viridiplantae; phylum Streptophyta; class Magnoliopsida; order Poales; family Poaceae; genus Triticum; species Triticum urartu. The sequence goes on from NC_141873.1 coordinate 290,065,977, forward strand.
TCATTCCTTGAGCATTAAGCTCCTTACATGTGAGCTTTTCCATATGTACCTTTTCTTCGCCACTATATGCATCGATATGACTTAAGTTTTGGCCAAGCTGGGTTGCCTGGCTCCTGTGCTTATGCCCTACGTTCCCGTTTGTTCGGCTAGTCATAAAGGGAGCACCTCTGTGATTGTTACTGCCGGGTCATCCGGATGTGTACCTCAGACTGGGTGAAGCCGAAAGCTAGCATTCTTAAGGGAATATTCGGCCGTTGAATTAAAGATGTTTTCTAAACTCACTCCATTGTGCACCCCTAGAAGTTATACAAACTGTGGTGCTCGCATCACAATTCGGACATGTACATTAAATGCATGCACACCCAGGGAAAGGAACCCTTAACGGATCTATTCTCTCTAGAATATGTTTCTTACGATATCAATGTAATATAACATAGCTAGCCGGATACAACTTGTCTGTTCAAGCAACTATGACCCCTACGCCTAGTTTTCCAAGCATACCCCGGCCTATTCGGCCGCGATGGTATTCGGAAACACTCCGCACCTTAGAGTCCGGAGGTTGAAGCGAAAATGTCTGCCATGACAAATGATATACAATTCAGCTAGATGAGGAAAGTACACAGTCATTTGGACTCGAACACCTCTTACTCTACACCTTCCAACAGGCAGTCTAACTTACAATCCTGTTGGGAATATTTGGCGGCCACCTCTACTTGGTCATACACTATACTAACGGGAATTTCTTCCCCATTCGGCCCTACCAGCCCGACACGAGCCATGTCATTAGGATCCAGCTTGCTATAGCGCGTCTTCACCATGGCCCAGGCCTCTCGCGCACCCTCTCGGTAGGCAGATATCTTCCACAGCCGGATGCGCCACTGCGCTCCCTTGAATAGCTCTACCAGCTTCTCCATGCTTCCAGGAGGGGAGTCGGATGGCCATAAAGCCTTGGCTACACTCCGCATAGCCTGCCGAGCTTGCTCGTGCAACTGCGACAGCTCTTGCAGAAGATCATTTGATGATCCGGACACCTCCTCTTCGGGGCGGTTCGTCAACACACCTGCAATTACAGCTATATCAGCTACCGCTACCCCCAAACTGTTATAAGATAAAAGCGGCCACATACTGAATATGCCGCCTTGGAGCTTCTTGTTCTCCTTCACAGAGTCAGCTAGCTGCACTCACACATCTTTCAGTTCTTAGCCTAGGTTGATGTTCGAATCCTGGAGTTTCTTTTTCTCTTCAATGACCTTTGTCAATACACGCTCGCCCGCTTCTAGTAGCTTTTTGGCTCCGTGTTCTTCGGTTCGAGCAGCGTCCAGCTGCTCTCGTACTTGGTCTAAATGACCCAACACAAAGATCAAAATCCAGATTCACACTATTGGTGTAGCCTTATGAATTTTCGATGGAGGAAAATATTACCTGGAGATGCCTTGTATTTCTCCAGTTCAGCGTTAGCAGCAAGCAGCTGGCGCTGACACTTTTCTAGTTCCTGAGCCAACTGGGTATTCTTCTCCATAAGCACCTGGTTGTACATTGATCCTTAAATCAGTTGTTTCAACTCCTTTAAGTCTCGGGGGCTACTGGCATATGGTTATCATAGTCAGACAAAGCAAATTTACCTGCACATCTTTCAAATGTTGCTTTGCAGCCCTGCTAATCCCATCTCGAGCAGCCTGGATGTATGCATCGGCTGCGTCGAAGGTGTTAAACGACTCTTCTAAAAATCCAGGATCTTGTAAAATGGCCCGGCAGTGCCGATGATTCATAGCACTCTCCACTTCCGAATTGGTGACGGATACATCATCCGAGTCCTCGGCTAGAGGACAGTTCGGCGTCGCCCCTGCACCAGCCCCCGTCTTCACGACAGGATTTGAATCCTGGCTGTGGGAAGTACAACCGCTCGGACCCCCGGATATAGTCTGACGCGCTTTCCTCCTGGCAAATGGAAAACAAGAAGGTCATGGTTGGACGTGATTGCTCAGGGGCAGGTTGGCGAATTCATACCTCTTCGATTAAAGCATGACTGTGTCTTCATTTGCTTTCCTCTTGGAAGGATTGTCCGGCACGGGAGCCGATCTCTTCGAAATCACCGAACGTCTCCCCTGTGAAGCATGATATAGTGCGATGGGTGAGACGAAATAAGAGCACTCTCTTAGAGAAGGTGTTTCTTAATTATTTACATGAGATGCAGGAAGAAGGCCAGGATAGTCTGCAGTGATGGTCACTTCTGTGCCGTCATAGCTTGTCTGGTAGAACACTCCCCCCACGAGTACCAAGAATATATCCAGATCCTCTTCAAACCCAGGATCTAGTTCCCGGTTGTGGGTCTCCGGCTGTGGGGCAGGACTATGAGTCCTTCGGTGACCTTCCACCAGTGCTGCCATAACAAACATACTTGAAATTTATCAAAAGTAATCCGGAAGGGGAATGAGTAGAATCGAAGGACCGAAGCTTACCCAACTAGGAGGATTGTACATAGAATATCCATCTTTGTGCTTAATGCGAAGAAACTCCTCTTCTTCCCCTTTAAAAAGCTCGACCAATATTTTGGCCAGAGCGGCGGGGGTATCCGGACCCTTCCGGCCATAACGGGAGGCGTCATCCTCTGCATTATAATGCCACATGGGCAGCCCTCTGTACTGTAGTGGCTGAACCCCGCACACTATGGAGATCGCCATTACCTCGATCATTGTAAGTCCGGACTAAGCGAGCGCCTTTATCTTGCTCATAAGCTGGCGAACTTCTGTGCTGTCCTCCTCTTCAAGACTCTGAGGACGTCAACTATGGAGTTTCTTCAGCGGAACGCTGGCAAATTCAGGAAGACCCTTTTGAACTGGGTCGGGAAGGCCATTCTTCAGATGCCTTCCTTGGTGTACCAGACAGATATCCGGTATCAGCGATGCGCCATACTTTGGCTCCGCCAACTTCAAATATTGACCCCTCGTGATTATGCGGGACAAGACAGAACAACTTCCTCCATAGCTCGAAATGAGCCTCGATACCCAGGAATAATTCACATAAAGCGATGTAACCCGCGATGTGCAGAATGGAGGCATGGGTGAAGTTGTGCAACAGGAGGCCATAGTATTCTAGAAGACCTCGGAGGAACGGATGAATGGGAAATCCAACGCCCCTTAGCATGTAGGGGAGAAACATACTCGCTCTCCCCCAGATGGATTGGGGAAGTCCTCTGCCTGAATCTCACCGTTGAAGGAATCTAGCCCCGCTCGAACAGGAACTAGATCTGCGGGGGAGGAAATCCCTGTGTCTGCAGCTCCATCAATTGACTGTGGGACACTGAACACCTCTCCCACTGGCCTTTCTCTAGGCTGGAATGGATGGAGGAGCTGGGGACGCTAGCCATGCTGGAATGGTTTCTCCCAAGCAGTTTCCAGGGATTTCCTCTGTATGGTGTCGAATGGATCTAGGAGCCGATCTCTTTAACAGGCGCTCTCCCTTGCATGGGCGAGGTGTTACCTGCAAAACTACCCTGACCTTCCGCCTTTGCTTGACACATGGGAGGCAAAGTTATTTAACACTCAGAAGCCGAGGGGAGTAACATGGAATCAATGGCCGAATACATCACTTGGAGATCATTAAAGGAGGAACCCCCCTTGCAATGCTGAAGACAATTTGTGTGCCGAACACCTCGCTATTGAAGACTGGTTCGGGGGCTACTGAGGGAGTCCTGGACTAAGGAGTCCTCAGGCATCCGGCCTCTTATCCATTGGGCCGGACTGATGGGTTGTGAAGACATGAAGGCCGATGACTGTACCTGAGTCCGGATTGGACTCTCCTTGGCGTGGATGGCAAGCTGGGCGACCGACTATGAAGATTGCTTCCTATGTAACCGACTCTATGTAAACCCTAGATCCCCCCGGTGTCTATATAAACCGGAGGGGTTAGTCCGGAAAGGAAATTCATTACCATAGTCATACAGGTTAGACTCCCAGGGTTTAGCCATTATGATCTCATGGTAGATCAACTCTTGTAACACCCATATTCATCAATATCAATCAAGTAGGACGTAGGGTATTACCTCCATAGAGAGGGCCCGAACCTGGGTAAACATTGTGTCCCCTGTCTCCTGTTACCATCAATCCTAGGCGCACAGTTCAGGCACCCCTACCCGAGATCTGCCGGTTTTGACACCGACACCGGGCGCGCCTTCCTATGCGAGGGAGGGAGGCGCCCCAGGTGTAGGAACCAGTCCTGAGGTGGCACCGCTAGAGGCGCCACTCCCCTGAGGCCCTGTGCGGAGTAGCTTCTTCTTCTTCTTCTTGGGGGTGGCCTCCGGAGGGTACGCGCCCTTGCTGTCGGGGTCTTCGATTGCTGCGGCTTGGAAGGCGTGCTCGAGGGAGCACACCGCATCTCTTTCTTCGCAGGGGACTGTGATGATTCCGCCGCTTCCTGGTATCTTGAGGACGTTGTAGCCATGGTGGGTGATTGCCATGAATTTGGCTAATGCTGGGTACCTGAGGATGGCGTTGTACGGCAGACGGATATGGGCGATGTCGAAGTCGACGAGTTCAGTGTGGTAGTTGTCGCGCTAACCAACGGTGACACGAAGACAAACTTTCCCTATCGGGGTAGTGGAGCCGTCTGTCACTCCAGAGAAAGGCCTGGTAGGCTGAAGCTGATCGTATGGCACTTGGAGGCTGTCGAACGTCTCGACGGACAAGACACTGAGCCCTGCGCCGCCGTCGATGAGGGTCTTGGTGACTTGGAGATTGCCGATGACAAGTGAACAAAGTATCGGGAGGACGCCGGCGGTCGCCGCGCATTTGAGCTAGTCCGCCGAGCTGAAGGTGATGGCATACTTGGACCATCTAAGCGGGCACGTGGCCTCGAGCTTGGGAAGGGCTGCATTCACCTCGCGAGATAACTCCTTGAAGATGTGCTAGGAAGCCGGGGCCTGAGCACCACCCAAGATGCAAGCGATGGCGCGCAGCTCTTGGAAGCCCCCAGCCCCCTCGTCCTAATGGTGGTCGTCGTTCCTCCTTGGTGGTGCAGCCGAGGGAGACTAGGATTTCCCTGAGGACAGTCCTCGCGAGTCTGGTCCCTCCAGGCGCCCTCACGAGGCTAGTCCTACCAGCGGTCCTCGCGAGGCTGGTCACGCCACTCCTGGAGGGGGCCGCGGTCGTCCCAATGTCCTCCGTCTTGTCCACTTCCTCGGCCTTAGCCCTGGTCGTTGCGCTCGGGGCGTCGACCGAAGCGTCCATCTCAAATGGCTCTGAGCTCTTGACAATCATTGGTGTTGTGGCTGCGCACGTTGTGGAAGACGCAGAACGTACGGCTTCCCTTGGATGACTCGCGGAGGTCCCGGACGCGCTTTGTGTCTGGCTCTGCCGCGAGTACAGCCACTCCCTTGAAGTTCACGTCCTTGACCTTGGCCTTCTTCTCCTCTGGATCTGTAGCAGGGAGCTCGCGAAGGGAGAGACGCCCCTCCTCAGCTCTTGTGCACTTGGTTGCTATGTTGAACAGCTCCAGAGTCGTGCATAGCTCCTCATGGATGGAGAGCTCTTCTTTCATATTGATGTCACGGACGCCATCGGAAAACGCTAAGATGATGGCCTCGTCTGTCACCTTGGGGATCTTCAGACGCACGCTGTTGAAGCGCTGGATGTACTTCTGCAGGGTCTCTCCCGGCTGTTGCTCGATGCGGCGCAGGTCACCCGCGGCCTGATGGCGGTCGTGAGTGCCCTGGAAGTTGGTGACGAAGCGGTCGCGCATCTCACCCCAGGAGGAGATCAAGCCTGGAGGTAGGTTCAGGAGCCACGAGCGAGCGCCATCCTTGAGAGCCATGCGAAACCAGTTCGCCATGACCTTCTCATCACCATTGGCGGCCTCAATGCTTAGCTCGTAAAGTTGCAGGAACTCTGCGGGGTTGGGGGTGCCATCGTAGCGAGGAGACAGGTCTGACTTGAACTTGCCTGGCCAGACGACGCTATGCAGCTCGGGAACAAGTGCGCGGCAGCCCGCGGTGGCCACGGGGTTCCTCTGTAGGGGCGGAGCCTGCCCTTGATGCCCGTGCACCGCCGCCACAGGCGGCACGTAGTCTTGTCATGGCGCCGAGAGCGCTGGGGCGTTTTCTTGCGGCCGGGGAACCTCCTGGCAGCTTCCTTCTTCGTGCACGGGCACACGGCGCAATGGATCACGCCGCGGGACCGCGTGTCTTGGGGCGAGGACACCGTCTAGACGCGGAGGAGGTGGTGGTGCTACGTGAGCTGCATGCCTCGGCACGAGGGCGCCATCTTGATGCAGAGGCGGCAGAGGCGCTCTGTGAGCTACATCACCCGCGACTGGAGGTGGGTGAGGCAGCGAGAGGGATGGCGCAGGGGAGCCCCCAGCGGCACTGACGAGCTCGGTGATGCGGTCCAACCAGTCCTCGTAGAGGTCGTCGACCGAGCGGTAACACAGGAGCTCGCGTGCCATGAGAAGCACAGCCTGCGCGTCCGTGGGTGCGGCGAGCGTGAGCGATGAGCCGGCCAGAGTCAGCGACGGTGTGGCGGTGTGGCCGTTCCGCCGCAAGGAAAGGTGTAGTGATGACGCCTGCTGCTCGTTTGTTGCCGGGTCGGTAGCGGCGTTGGCAACAGGAGACAGAGAACGACGGGGAGGCCCACCGACAGGGGCTGTTTGAGCGACACGGGCGGCGAGGGCGGCCCGGCGCTCGGCGCGCGTCCGACATGGATGTGGTGGAGCGATGGGACGCGGATCATCGGAAGGGAAGCTTCAGCGCACCCCTACCCAGCGTGTCAAATGTCGGATTTCGGGTTCTGGCAAAACCCTTGAGGTTCGAACACTGGGGTGCGCACAAAGATCTCTCCTCCCTCTAATCCACGCCCTCGCCGCAATCTCTAGGCTTAGCACCTCGAACTCAGAGGACAAAGGGACACAAGATTTATACTGGTTCGGGCCACCGATGTGGTGTAATACCCTACTACAGTGTGGTGTGCTGGATTGCCTCTTGGGCTGAGGATGAACAGTTACAAGGGAAGAACAGCCTCCTGAGGAGAGGTGTTCTTGTGCTTGGTGAGTGTGGTGGCCTTGGTGGAATGGATCTGGTCCCAGATCCTCTCTCCCTACGGTGGTGGCTAGTCCTATATATAGAGGCATGGGTCCTCTTCCCAAATATTAGGTGGGAAGGGATCCCACAACGGCCAATTTGAAGGGGGACAGCTAGGACAAGCTATCCTGACAAAAGATGGTCTTCGCCTGCCAAAGGCTCTGGTCGTGACGCCTTCCTAGGCTCCACGGTGACCTCCATCCTGTCGTCCTGCTGGTCTTGGTCTCGTTGCACCGATATGGAAACCTTTGCTTGATGCCTTGGGACTGCATGCGTGCGCATGCCTCTTTAGCACCAAAGAGGAAACGAGGACACTGCGCACGCTGGCACCTGCATGGTGCCCGCCTGGCCTTGGTCGTCATGGCTTGCGTCACAGGAACCTCGCGAGGTGCCCCTTGCCTTGATCTCTTCGCCCCTCGCGAGCCAGCCTGGTGAGGCCACCCCCGAGGAGGTCTTGCATCGTCCGCCTCGCAAGGCTTGGCCCCTCACGAGGGTCTTGAGTGTTTGCTGGTGAAGATGGGCCGTACAGGGCCGCTGGTGGAGCCACACCGTGGGCTGCAAGCAGGCAAGTCTGGGGACCCACGTTCCCAGGACGCCGACACCTACCTTGGTTGCTCCCAAACCCCAGGAGCCGTTGTTCCTATACTTGGCAGCGACCAACCAAGCGGTCAGTGCGGCCTTGGTAGCACAGAGAGAAGTGGATGAGGCAGAAAGTGAGCAGAGATTGGCAGAGTCAGAGAAGGATCAGGACAGCGATGAGCACGACCAAAAGAGCAACCCCAAGGACGCGGCAAGGAAGAAAGTGGTGCAACACCTAGTGTACTTCATCAGCTCCTTGTTACAGGGGGCTAGGCCGAGGTACTCTGGCGTGCAGAAGTTGATCTTCGGTCTCATCATGGCCTCAAGGAAACTTCGCCGCTACTTCCAAGCCCATGAGATCACAGTTGTTACTCGTTTTCCGTTGCAAAGGATACTCCGAAACCCTGAGGCTACCGGCAGAACAGTGGAGTGGGATTTGGAGTTATCCAGCTTTGGTTTGAAGTTTGAGAGCACATCAACTATTCAGAGCAGGGCATTGGCCGAGTTTATTGCAGAATGGATGCCAATCCCTGATGAGGAGGTGATAGAGACGGTTATCCCCGGCAAGGAATCGCCCCAAGAATGGATTATGTATTTTGATGGTGCTTTTTCCCTACAAGGTGCAGGAGTTGGCGTGCTTCTTGTCGCCCCCTCTGGGGAGCACTTGAAGTACGCTGTCCAAATGCATTTTTCCTGGGAAGAAGCAACCAACAATACAACTGAGTATGAAGGGCTGCTTGCCAGGCTCAGTATTGCAGCCAAATTGGGAATTAAGAAGCTGACCATTCGAGGAGATTCACAGCTTGTGGTGAGACAAGTCAACAAGGATTATCAAAGTCCATTGATGGAGGCATACATCGAGGAAGTGAGGAGATTGGAGGAGTGCTTTGACGGATTACAAACAGCGCACGTACCCCGTGCGGAAAACAGCATAGCTGATCATCTGTCAAAGTGTGTTGCGCAGAAGCTTCCTGTGGAACCAGGAACTTTTGTTCTCCATCTCACTCGACCCTCCGTATCCCCAATAACAATGGCCCCGAAGAGGAAAAAGTTGGACACCGGAAAGCCTCTACCGGTAGAGTCGTCCGCTCCAGGAAGATTCCCTGCCAGAAACAACTCCTCACCGCATTCCGGACCACCCCCTCCAGCCGGGCCTATGGACCCCATGAACAAGGCTGGTGCTCCCACAGCAAAGGAGGTGCCGATAGTCCTTGTTGCTAAGCCCTAGGCTCCCACTTGAGCAAGGCACATTGTCCACTTTCTCAAAACCAGAGAGCTTTCTGGCGACCAAGATGAAGCTCAGAGAGTAGCTCAGAGGGCCAGTATGTATCAGTTTGACGGTGACACTCTGTACAGAAGGAGGCCCAACGGTGTGAAATTGAGGTGTGTCTGTCGAGAAGAAGGAAAGGAACCGCTGGCTGAGATTCACAGAGGAATGTGTGGCTCCCACATTGGATCAAGGGCATTAGTCGGGAAATCATTCCGGTAAGGATTCTATTGGCCCATAACCCTCCAAGATGCGGTCGAGCTAGTCATGACACGACATGTGAATCATGTCAATTCCATTCCAAGAAAACACACCTGCCTGCCCAAGCTCTTCAAAAAATCCCTCTATCATGGCCATTTTCGGTCTGGGGGCTTGATATCCTCGGCCCCTTCCCCCGAGCAATCGGGGGCTTTCAATTCTTATTCATTGCCATCGACAAGTTTACAAAGTGGTCGGAAGTGACTACCGTGAGAAAGGTAGCTGCTCAGTTAGCTATCAAGCTCATGAAAGAATTGGTGTGCCGTTTTGGAGTTTCGGCAAGGATCATCCTCGACAACGACACCCAGTTCACGAGCCACGCCTTCATGCAATATGTTCATGCCCTCATATGCAAGATCTCATTCGCCTCTGTGACACACCACCGGAGCAATGGACAAGCTGAGAGGGCGAACGCTGAAGTGCTACGTGGACTCAAGACAAGAACTTTTGATACGCAGCAGAAGCACGACAGGCGGTGGATCGAGGAGCTGCCGATAGTTCCCTGGTCTCTCAGAATGACACCAAATGGAGCTACTGGGCAGATTCCCTTCTCCCTGGTATACGGGGCAGAAGCAGTTATCCTCATGGAACTCATTTACGGGTCACCTCGAGTGCTTGCCTATGATGAAATAGCGCAAGATCAGCACCGGCGTGACGACGCTGTGCTACTCGAGGAGAACCGTCTCCAGGCTGCTACGCGTGCCGCACGCTACCAGCAAGCCATGCATCGCTATCATAGCTGCAGGGCTCATGCCTGGTGTTTTGAGGAAGGTGACCTTCTCCTTAGGCGCGTTCAGTCCGCTAAGGATACACACAAGTTGTCACCGAAGTGGGAAGGCCCTTACCGGGTAGTACGAGTCACCAAAGCTGGCGCAGTCCGTCTGGAGACCGGAGATGGCACTCAGTTGCAAAACTCATGGAATATTGAGCATCTCCGCAAGTTCTACCCGTAAGGCACAGCTGTTGGGCCCTGCCCGGCAGCCACCCTTTTGTACAGGCCTTGCCTTAGCTGCATGTAACCCCGTGTACAAAGCCGGGGCGATGACCCTGTGCAAGAGAAAATAAAGAAGCGCTGTGGGGGGCCCCGACCGAGATTGCATGCATGCATAAGCATTCAAAGATCACTGCATAAGCACTTCATGAGCATTTGCATATGCATATAGATAGGATCGCATCCTGCATTCATTCTCATCTACACGAAGTTGCAGGTTCCTGCCCCGAACTTGGCATCGACAAAGATTTGAGAAGATTACCCGGCACTGCGGTCCTCGGTGAGGCAAGTAGATAAGTTCTACCTCCTGTCCATTAGTGTTCTGTAAAGCTATAACTTCGCCGCACCGCCCGAGTCCCCCTTTAATATCCAGGGAAGGCTTCAAGATGGAGCCCGGGGGCTGGCCCCAAGCCCTCTCCCACAGCATCGCAAGTGGAAGCAGAAAATAAGAAGAGGAGGAAGGCGAAGATGAATGACTCCGTCCTCCTCCGCCCCTCCCTTTTATGGGCAGGGTGAGGAGGGGTTGCTCCATCAACATGCGACCATCACCCTCCTCCATCAATTCAAGATGACCGGGCCCTCACCATGACGCTCTCCCGTTCCATGCACCTCCGTTACCTACCCCGCGTGATGCATGCAGCATACGTGGCCAAGGATAGGAGCTGGTGGGAAGGGTGAATTGGCCGTTTCTACCCCATGTGTTAAAGCCATTAACGAGCCATTACTGGAGCGGCCCATCACTATTGGCTTTACACGACACACGAACAAACCATCCCGGAATCAAGGTTAGTGAAGAAGCAAAGAAGACTTCAAGAGACCAGCCTCTTTCGCAACCCTCGCCTGTGCACTTATTAGGCCCTACCCCGACGTTGCTTGGCAGCGTATTCGGAGTAGGCCCGGGGGCTTCTGTCAGTGCAACAAACCCTGCGTCTGTTGCCCAGACTGTGCACAGGCACGGGAACGAGGTTGAAGCACTAGCCCAAGTCAGAATACAAGAAACCAAGAGATTCGAAGGACCAACATACATATCACAAGGACCAAGAACGAGACAAGGAAGTAGGACATCGTCAAAAAAAGCCTCGCTTGCCGGGCAGGCGAGCCCGGCAAGGGGCGAGGCCACCCCAAGGTGCAGACAACCGAGGCGCCCCGGCAGGACCTACCGGGGCTCACGGAGGCAAAATCGCCTCACCAACCACTCCAACACGACCCACATCGTCAATCAGTGCGATGTCAAGCCGCAAAGTGATTAAGTGGCAGCCATTCGCCACATGGCAGCCATTTCCTACAGAAGAAACCCGCCGATGACACCCGTCCTGCAATGTGTCAAGAGAACAGGTGCGGAGCTGGCAAGATAGCCTGGCAAGCCTTGCCGGGCAACCCACAATGTGACATTAAGGCATGCATTTAATGCACCCTATCAGCCTGTAGAGTTAGGTATGATAGCACTGTTTGCTATCTTATCAGTGTGTAATGACTACTTTGCCACTGTGGTTACCCCTTGATCTATAAAAGGAGGCCCATGGCAACCATAGAAAGGGTTGGAAGATTAGATAACTCACACCCCCATACGCGCGTAGTCGCTGCTGCCTGAGGCAACCCCTATCGGGCAAGTGTACTGCGCACCACCACCACCTTTTCCACCATCAATCCACCAAACCAGGAGTAGGGTTTTATGCCTCGCGGCGGCCCGAACCTGGGTAAATTACCCGGTGATCTCTGTCGCACTGTCCCACACTCGTCTGCTCTTTGTGCAACGCGTCACCCCCCTGCCGAACCAGCAAGGGACCTCCTGGTCCCATAGGTGGCCGTGGTTTCCTGCGACAAACAAGTTCAAGGGGTTGACTATGATGAGACCTTCTCACCCGTAGTGATGCTTAAGTCAGTCCGAATCATGTTAGCAATTGCCGCGTTTTATAATTATGAAATCTGGAAAATGGACATCAAAACTGCCTTCCTTAAATGGATTTCTTAAAGAAGAGTTGTATATTATGCAACCAGAAGGTTTTGTTGATCCTAAAGGTACTAAAAAAGTGTGCAAGCTCCAGCGATCCATCTATGGACTGGTGCAAGCATCTCAGAGTTGGAATATACGCTTTGACGAGGTGATCAAAGCATATGGTTTTATAAAGACTTATGGTGAATCCTATATTTACAAGAAAGTGAGTAGGAGCTTTGTAGCATTTCTGATATTATATGTGGATGAGATATTGCTGATTGGAAATGATATAGAATTTCTGGATAGCATAAAAGGATACTTGAATAAGAATTTTTCTTTGAAATACCTCGATGAAGCTGCTTACATATTGGTCATCAAGATCTATAGAGATAGATCAAGATGCTTGATAAGATTTTCAATGAGTACATACCTTGACAAGATTTTGAAGGAGTTCAAAATGGATCAGTCAAAGGAGTTCTAGCCTGTAGTGTAAGGTGTGAAGTTGAGTAAGACTCAAAGCCCAACCATAGCAGAAGATAGAGAGAGAATGAAAGTCATTCCCTATGCGTCAGTCATAGGTTCTATAAAGTATGTCATACTGTGTACCAGACCTATTGTGTACCTTGCCATGAGTTTGGCAACGGGGTACAATAGTGATCCACGAGTAGATCACTGGACAGCGGTCAAAAATAACCTTAGTTACCTAAGAGGACTAAGGAAATATTTCTCAGTTATGGAGGTGATAAAGAGTTCGTCGTAAAGAGTTACGTCGATGCAAGTTTTGACACCGATTCGCGTGACTTTGAGTCTCAATCTGGATACATATTGAAAGTGGGAGCAATTATCTAGAGTAGCTCCATGCAGAGCATTGTAGACATAGAAATTTGCAAAATACATACGGATCTGAATGTGACAGACCCGTTGACTAAACTTCTCTCACAGGAAAAACATGATCACACCTTAGTACTCTTTGGGTGTTAATCACATGGCGATGTGAACTAGATTATTGACTCTAGTAAAATCTCTGGGTATTGGTCACATGGCTATGTGAACTATGGGTGTTAATCACATGATGATGTGAACTAGATTATTGACTCTAGTGCAAGTGGGAGAATGATACATCTCCAACGTATCTATAATTTTTTATTGTTCCATGCTATTATATTATCAATCTTGGATGTTTTATATGCATTTATATGCTATTTTATATGATTTTTGGGACTAACCTATTAACCTAGAGCCCAGTGCCAATTTCTGTTTTTCCTTGTTTTTTTAGTTTTGCAGAAAAGGAATATCAAACGGAGTCCAATTAACTTGGAAATTTACGGTGATTTTTTATGGACCAGAAGAAGCCCCTGATGTAAAAGAGTTGGGATAGAAGAGCCACAAGGCCTCCACAAGGGTGGAGGGCACCCCCACCCCTTAGGGCGCGCCCTCCGACCTTGTGGGCTCCTCCTGGACCCTCTAGACTTGTTCTCAACGCCAATAATTCCTATAAATACCAAAACCCCTAGAAATAGACCTAGATCAGGAGTTCCACCACTCCAAGCCTCTGTAGCCACCAAAAGCCAATCGGGGCCCTGTTCCGGCACCCTGCTAGAGGGGGGAATCATCACCGGTGACCATCTTCATCATCTCGGTGCTCTCCATGATGAGGAGGGAGTAGTTCACCCTCGAGGCTGAGGGTATGTACTAGTAGCTATATGTTTGATCTCTCTCTCTCTCTCGTGTTCTTGATTTGGCACGATCTTGATGTACCGTGAGCTTTGCTATTATAGTTGGATCTTATGATGTTTCTCCCCCTCTACATTCTCGTAATGGATTGAGTTTTCCCTCAGAAGTTATCTTATCGGATTGAGTCTTTAAGGATTTGAGAACACTTGATGTATGTCTTGCATGTGCTTATCTGTGGTGACAATGGGATATTCACATGATCTACTTGATGTATGTTTTGGTGATCAACTTGCGGGTTCTGTGACCTTGTGACCTTATGCATAGGGGTTGGCACACGTTTTCGTCTTGACTCTCCGGAAGAAACTTTGGGGCACTCTTTGATGTTCTTTGTGTTGGTTCGAATAGATGAATCTGAGATTGTAATGCATATCATATAATCAAACCCGCGGATACTTGTGGTGACATTGGAGTATCTAGGTGACATTAGGGTTCTGGTTGATGTGTGTCTTAATGTGTTATTTTAGTACGAACTCTAGGGCTGTTTGTGACACTTATAGGAATAGCCCAATAGATCTATCAGAAAGAATAACTTTGAGGTGGTTTTGTACCCTACAATAATCTCTTCATTTATTCTCCGCTATTAGTGACTTTGGAGCGACTCTTTGTTGCACGTCGAGGGATTGTTATATGATCTAATTATGTTATCACTAGTCGTCAACCCACGCAACTTCACGGGCTAGGAACTTTTATATTGTTTGACTATTATGGTACTATAGAATATACAATGTGAAATGGATCTTTTGAACATAATATAAAAATATTTTATGTTTTCATTCATCAATAGGAGCCTCTGTTTTCGAACAGGAAGGACCAAAGTGTTATGTAAATATAAACGATATCATTTAGGACAACTAAAATACTCATACAATGTGTGATTGTTACTGAAGTTAGTGTTATATAATTTAAAGGTGTCTAGTACTAACGTGTGCATCTGCACAGTCTAGCTATTTTGTGGCACTCTAATACTGTTTTGTAACATTTATTACACGCTGAACCTTTAGTATATTGTTTAGGTTTTGTAGACATGAAATATTACTTAAACAAATTTAATGCTCACAATCTTTTGTTTATGTATAATAAGAAATGATAATTTTATTTTATTCTCATGTGGAATGATATTGCTCAGAGAAATACTGAAGACCGAAAAAGGACATACAACCTGATGGAATCTGGTGCTTTTGTTTTTGGAACAAAGCCTTCCACTTGTCGGTTACACAATTATAAAGCAAGCCCAGAGATATTAAGAGTTGAATTCTTATGGGGCACTGGCATGTGGAAATGATAATGTGTTTGATAGATTTTTTCAAACCTTTCACGTTATCTTCCTTTTTTTACTTGAAGTTATGTTCCTATTAGTTAACTGGTTACAATTATGGTCGATGTTATAGTGACATGATAACATGATGTGACCGGCAACATGTGGTATGTCCTCACTTGGATGGTGATCACTTCAACAGAATATGAAGTAACCAAGAGAGTTTGGAAGTCCAATGTAATCCTTTTATATAATTTTGTGGATTGACATTTTGACATGATAACTTTTCATCTTTTTTTGCAAAGAAGAAACTCAATAATTGTGTGAATGCAATGAAGATGAGGTGATAAAAGCTTTCCCATTGTCAAAAATTAACTGTAAGGTAATGTCAAACTCTGATCTTCATCCAAAAGTTCAGGACTCGCTAAGGTCTATATGAAAAATGTAGACTTCAGTTTAAAAACAGAAGATATGAGACACCGGTAATTTGTCAATATTTTCCAGAATAATGCAACATCGACATTAGCATTACAAATTATTTAGGTCATAAAGGTCATGTTACACCACAACAAAAGTTGTTAGAAAGTGTTGACAGATCAAATTTGCAATAACAAAACTTTGTGTTGATAATCTTTCATATAGCATGGAAGTTCACTCTGTAACAGCAAAGCGTAATACATTTATCCCCTTAGTAAATCAGGAACAACAATAAAATTGAAGTTCTATTCTTGCAATCATTAGTCATGGCCATGAGAACATGCAAATAAAGTGAAAGGATTTCAATTGACCACGATCAACTAAGATTTCCAATTTAACACTCGTTTCTTGACTCCACTCTTTAAGAGCTGCTGATCTAGGCTCGTCTCGTCGACGCATCCATACCACGATGAAAAAAATAGAGGACATACACGAATTAACATGGTTGATTTTATGTGTGTTATCAGAGTGCAACACCAATATGAGTCACCAAACAAATCGTACATGTGATGTGAATGTTAATCATGGATAAATAAAGAAACCTGGGAGAAGTGAAGCAATATATTAGTTTTGACATTTTTCCTGTCTTTCAGTTCAAAACACCTCTGATTTTTAAATTATACAACCATGAAATGATATTACTATTTTTCTTTTGCTATAGAATATTAGAATAAATTTTAGTATAGAAAGTCAATGACTTTTCGGTGTTTTTAGATGGACAATCTTGTTTATCTAATAGCCCAAAGGAAATTCTACATGAAGTATTATGCCGCGATGCATAGCTTCAACAATGAACACCAATAATTCCAAAGTAAGTACACCATCGTTCTTGTTTCCTGGCTCCAACCCAAGTAGAAGCATCCATATCAATTGCTCATAAGATGACATGCAAGATTCTTTCTTAAACATGAAAGGCATGTGTGAGAAATTATATTGAGACTGCATTTCCTTTATTTAGTATCACTCAAGTAAGCATTGAAGAACAAACGCTAAGAGCAGTAAGCAATAGTAAAAAAAAGTACTATCATT
This sequence comes from Triticum urartu, assembly GCF_056163025.1. NCBI lineage: Eukaryota > Viridiplantae > Streptophyta > Magnoliopsida > Poales > Poaceae > Triticum > Triticum urartu. The sequence goes on from NC_141873.1 coordinate 290,082,572, forward strand.
TATCTGCAATTTTCTCAGTCCGTACTTGAAATCTGTCCGCAAATCTTAAGGAGTACTATAATTATGATAAAATCAAATAATGTCATTTCAAGCTAATATGTAAGTTGTATATTTTGTAAGAAAACTGAACAATGTTAACCGAACAGAAACTCAAATATTTCTGAGTAACAAAGTAATTCAGATTCTGGAATATTATGTGCAAAGGCCAACCTTTAGTATATTAGTTGATCTAACTAAACAGAGATATATAAGAGTTTGCATATGTGAGGTATAGCTGCTTAATTTCGAATGTATATTTAAAAAGAGTTCAAATTCATTGGGAACGTTCACGCGGTGGCGTGGATTCACAACATATCCCGAGCCGCTCCTCGATCTAGTGCACAGCTCATCGAGGCGACTCCATCCAGCATTTACTTGGATCAGACAGCTAGCGGAACATCGCACAGGATGGTCCTCGTCCACCAAAAGTGCCACAAATTTTTTTGTTTGAAGAATTCATGACAGACATAGAATCCAAGTGAAACTTCTGCATATGGTATTTTTTACAAAAATTCCAACAAAAGATATTCTATTTGCAGACATGGATTAGGACATATGAATGAAATTTGTTTCAAAAACATACCTAGCGCTGAAAGAAGCCAATCATGTACTAACCTTCATCTATGTATTTATTGGGATGACAGAAGCAACAATAGCGAGGACCCTATATTAGAGCACCCAAGGAGATGTGGCGTTATGAGATCATCACATTGACTTCATATAACTATAGAATATAACTTTAATACTGAACTGAGACTCAACAATCAGTGCACTGTCAATAGTATCCCTATCCTATACACGCTAGAAGCTGCAAGGAGTAGCCATCCCTGTACTGGATGCACCTAAGAGGATGTGCTGTTATGAGACCATGACATTGACTTTGGATAAATATAGGACATAACTTAAATTGACACTTAACACTCAACAATCAGCGCACAGTCAAAGATTGTCCTTATGCACAATAGAACCTGTAAAAGAGTATCCATCCCCCTAGATCGCCGGCAAAATTTCCCAGTTTCTTATCTGTATATGCATCTTTTAGTACATGGAAAAAAAGAAACTACGTTAAATATTGCCAACTAACAACACTAAAATGACCAGCCCGTTAAAGGCCTCCACTAAAATGTTCGTCTCATTTACTTCTTTCATTTTTGCAACTATATAAAAATATCTCAGAACCACTTAACAAAAGGGAAAGTAGTGGCTGCATCCACTTTCGGTGCACCCACGATGCACCCACGCAAGAAAACATATGAAAACATTTCAAAAAATATGAAACTTCGTGAAAATGATGATCAACACATGTTATGAGGGCGTGCAAAGTTTGGTGGTCAAATAACATTCGAGAAGCGCCCTACAAAAAAGACAAAATTGCAAAATCTGCTCAAACAGTGCACATACATTTTGACTAATTTTCAGTGATTTTGTCTTTTTTGTAGAGAGCTCCTCGAATGTTATTTGGCCACCAAATTTTGCAAGCCCCCATAACATTTGTTGATGATCATTTTCACGAAGTTTCAGATTTTTTCGAAATGTTTTGATATGTTTTCTTGCGTGGGTGCACCGAGAGTGGGTGTAGAAGAACCACTCTCTTAACAAAATTAAAGCAGTTTACTTATTCCATTTTGCAGGCCTCGGCTTACATGCTTTTTCCTAGGCTTCCATGTCTGAAAGGTAGCACGCTTCTATAATCATCGAGGAGCTATAAATTATAAACATATAGGTGTATGGCAGTGCTAGGGTAGATATTATCGAATCCAAGCTCTTTAAATTGTAAATTAACATAAAACCAAACAATGTGCATGATAGGCACATGTCTCCATTAACTGAAGCACACAGTTTCAAGTCAGGCTCGCACATTACCAAAAAAACATTTGAAAGGAAGAAATCACACATCACACAAAGATTTTAGGAAGAAACATAAGGTGAAACAACCTTGTTCCACTCACACATAATGTCTGACACACAACCTCCAGTAATCTCACCAACACATGCATCTCCTCAGACCATAATACCCCATACCTAACTTCAATACACCACTTTTCTATCTGAACACATAAATGAGTTTGAAGACAGAGGTGTTGGGCTGAATAAATTTACAGTATAGATACCCAGTGATTCCGATCTGCAACTTGGGTGCTCATCAGAATCCGCACACCATTTTACTCTAGTTGTACTATTAAAATTGCACAGAAGTGGCTTTAGTTCCATGTTAACGCCTTGAAGAAATTTGAATGAGATTGACTGTCGTGCTTATTGCATCCTCTGTAGATTTATTCACGAAGTGGACAGTGCTATCGTCTTTTTCATTTGCAATAGAATTGATATGCAACTGTCTATATTTCATTTTATGTGATTTTGCAAATTGGAAGTGCATGCTATGAGATAAAACATGCAGTAAGTACAATATAACTGGAGTGCTAACTGCTAAGTGGATTCATAACTCATAAGTCATACCATGTGTCTCCACTTCCGAGCCAATAAGTACAAATGATGTCAGCAAGAAATTTACAAAATCCAAATGCTATTGGATCCAGAAAGCGTATTCTTGACATATGAAATTACATCTCTTTATGAGAGAAATAGTTACGCTAGAAATCAAAATAAATTCGAACGGAATCATGGGCGTCCTGTAGCAAACAAACAAATTAAGAGTAGATCCAGATATACTTACTACCATCAGGCCCAGCCGTTGCTTGCTACACACCGAGCCTCCATCGCAGTGCTTAACGCCTTTCCCTCCCTTGGCAATCACACCGGCCCTCACCGGAATTTGAGCGAGCAGAACGCCTAGAAGGCATCACCAATAGAGGAGAAGCAGCAACCCCAGGGAAGCCCGTGATGGCATGAAGGGGATTAGGTAAAGGACGGCACCGAGGAGAAGATGGAGATGGATCGCCGCAAACAGAGGACGGCGACGTGGAAGTAGCAGCGGCGCAGCAGATGGGGATTTGTTTTCTATCGAGAAAATCAGGAAAGTTATCTACTTGCCTGAGGCTGTCCGATCTAATTCAAATTGTATTCAACGTGCCTCCTTTTGCACTGGATCTTCCAACGTGAATTGCATTTTGCTCGGGGCATAGAAGTTGACAGGATTGAATGACCTCCTCATCAACCAGCATGGATTGCATCGTCATTGGGAGTTGGGGTATTGGAGATTCAACATGGAAAGAATTGGAGATTCAACATGGAAGGAATTGGAGATTCAACATGGAAGGAGACTGGAAAGAGGTTGGTTGGATTTCTTTAGATGATTGTTGCACGAAGACTGCAAATTAGAGAGAAGAGAGAGGACCGGATATGAGGAGCAGCAATGTTATGTTCTTCGGTCGGCAAGATTGGCGAAGGAAGAAATCTGCAAGTATAATCTTTTTTTCTAAAAGAGGAGCACGTGGGAGAGTAGTCTAGGACTCCTAGTGTACCTTGTTTTAGGTAAGGTACCTCATTTTTTCCTAAAAAAAGAGCATGTGGGATAGTAGTCTAGGACTCCTATGATACGTGATCTGATGGCTGTAGATAATCAATCTAGAGATCGTACGGACAATTTGTTTAGTTATGAGAGTTAACATGGAGGCTCGTATGGTGCTTCCGATTAGTAAATATAAGATTGTCGAGAGAACCCTAGGACTTGTTTTGAAGCATTGCAATACCATTTTCGCTCACTTTTGTTACTTGCTACATTGCTGTTTTTATATTTTCATATTACAAAAACCTATATATACCATCCATATTTCAATTGTATCACTATCTCTTCGCCGAACTAGTGCACCTATGCAATTTACCGTTGTATTGGGTGTGTTGGGGACACAAGAGACTCTTTGTTACTTGATTGCAGGGTTGTTTGAGAGAGACCATCTTCATCCTACACCTCCCACGGATTGATAAACCTTAGGTCATCCACTTGAGGGAAATTTGCTACTGTCCTACAAAACTCTGCACTTGGAGGCCCAACAACGTCTACAAGGAGAAAGGTTGCGTAGTAGACATCAAGCTCTTTTCTGGCGCCGTTGCCGGGGAGGTTAGCGCTTGAAGGTATATCTTTAGATCTTGCCATCGAATCTTTTAGTTTCTTGTTTAATCACTAGTTTAGCCTATAAAATAAAACTAGAAAAATGGAATTGAGGTTGCCTCATATGCTTCATCTTTTTAATGTCTTACGTGAAAATAAGGATTCCGATAATTGTGCCGAAGTGTTAGAAGAAGATTGCATTAAAATGTTTGGCACTAAATCTTTGAATGATGAGCATGATTGCAATGTTTTTAGTACGAATTCTTTGAATATCCATGATGCTAATGATATGCAAATCCATAATCTTGGGGATGCTATGTTTGATGAAGATGATACTTTTTGTCCCCAAGTTTTGATGAGGAAAATTACTACAATGAATGAATGCCCCCTATCTATGATGATTATTGTGATACACGTATGCTATAAATAATAATGATAACCATGAAACTTGTCCCCTTGATCTCAATTTTCAATCACATGATAGTTATTTTGTTGAGTTTGCTCCCACTACTATTGATGAGAATAGATTTGCTTATGTGGATTGTGGAGAGTAATAAAATTTCTATGCTTGTAGATCATGAAAAAAAGGATTTATGTGATGGTTATATTGCTGAATTCGTTCATGATGCTACTGAAAATTATAATGAGGGAGGAATATATGCCTTTACATATTGCCATAATATCAAGTTCCCTCTCTATGTGTTGAAAATCTTGAAGTTATGCTTGTTTTACACTCCTATGCAAGTTGATTCTTGTTCCCATAACTTGTTCGCTCACAAAATCCCTATGCATAGGAATAGGGTTAGACTTAAATGTGCTATTCATATTCTTCATGATGCTCCCATTATGTTTCAATTCTTATCTTTTATGTGAGCATCATTGAAATCATCATGCCTAGCTAGAAAGGCATTAAAGAAAAGCGCTTGTTGGGAGACAACCCAATATTTTACCTACTATTTTTGAGTGTACACATGATTATGCTACTTTAATAATCATGTTTTATAGCTTTTGTTTCAATAAAGTGCCAAGTAAGACATTTGGGAGGGCCTATGGTGATAGTTGATTTAATCTTGCTGAAAAACTGAAACTTTTGCGATCAGGAAAACAATTATCATTTTTAACAGAAACACGATAAAATACTGATTCTTTTTGAAGAAGATTAATAAATAAATTTCTCAGGCTTTCCTAATTTTTCAGAATTTTTGGAGTTGCATAAGTATTTGAGAGTTAAAGATTACTACAGACTATCCTATTTTTGACAGATTCTGTTTTTGATGCATAGTTTGCTTGTTTTCTAGTTTCTATGGCTTATATTGCTTAATATAAATTGTACAAATGATAGGGTACAGTAGGAATCATGTGAGAAAAATTATAAGTCTTGTCTTGACAGTACCTAAGTGATGATTTGCTTTCTTATACTAACGGAGCTTACGAGTTTTCTGTTAAGTTTTGTGTTGTGAAGTCTTCAAGTTTTGGGTAAAGTTTTGACGGACTATGGAATAAGGAGTGGAAAAATACTAAGCTTGGGGATGCCCAAGGCACCCCAAGGTAATATTCAAGGACAACCAAGAGCCTAATCTTGGGGATGCCCCGGATGGCATCCCCTCTTTCGTCTTCATCCATCGACAACTTTACATGGAGCTATATTTTTATTCACCACATGATATGAGTTTTGCTTGGAGCATCATTTTATTTTATTAGGATTTGCTTGTTGTTTGAATAAAGTACTTAAGATCTGAAATTTTATTTATGAGAAGGAGTCTTCACATAGTTACATAATTATTCAACTACTCATTGATCTTCACTTATATCTTTTGGAGTAGTTTGTCATTTGCTTTAGTGCTTCACTTATATCATTTTAGAGCATGGCGGTGGTTTTATTTTGAAGAAATTGATGAACTCTCATGCTTCACTTATATTATTTTGAGAGTCTTTAAACAGCATGGTAATTTTCTTAGGTTATGAATTTAGTCCTAATATGATGGGCATCCAGGATGGATATAATGAAAACTTTCATATAAAGTGCATTGAATACTATGAGAAGTTTGATTCCTTATGATTGTTTTGAGATATGAAGATGGTGATATTAGAGCCATGCTAGTGACTAATTGTGAATTTGAGAAATACTTGTGTTAAAGTTTGTGATTCCTGTAGCATGCACGTATGGTGAACCGTTATGTGATGAAGTCGGAGCATGATTTATTTATTGATTGTCTTTCTTATGAGTGGCGGTCGGGGACGAGCGATGGTCTTTCCCTACCAATCTATTCCCCTAGGAGCATGCGCATAGTACTTTGTTTCAATAACTAATAGATTTTTGCAATAATTATGTGAGTTCTTTATGACTAATGTTGAGTCCATGGATTATACACACTATCACCCTTCCACCATTGCTAGGCTCTCTAGTGCCGCGCATGTTTCGCTGGTACCATCACTACAAAAAAGGACACATCCGTGACATTTTGGGCCGAACAAAAAATTTTTTGTCATGCTTATGACACTTCTATGACGATATTGTGACAAAACCTGGTATCATCATAGATGTGGTGGGTTCCTACTTCTATGACAAAAAATCATGACAGAAAATGGGCTTTTCGTCCTGGGCGGGTCGAAGACGCAGTTGCATGACATTCTTTGGGTTGTCCATGAAGGAAAAAACCGTGGTAGAAGCGAGGGCGAGGAAAATACCAGGGAGTTCCCGGTTATGGTGGGTGGTCGGGGCCGAGCGATGCATGGAGGTTTGTGCGTTTCTCTCATACATGTACGTGCGTGTGTGTGTGTGAGGCGTTGCGCTCTAACTGAACCCGAGCGAGGCGTTGGGCTCTAAATGAACCGAAGCGATTGCATTAGCTTACTGAACCACGATTAATCCCTTGCTATTAACTGAACCCGAGTGATTCCTTCGGTACTGCTGCTAACTGAAGCCGATCGATGCTGCCTCTTGATGAACATTGAGCGTTGTTGGGGGGGTTGGATGAATAGTTCCCGGTGGGGGGGGGGGGTGGATGAACAGGACCCCGTGGTAGTAGAGGTCGTTGCCTCTGGATGAACAGGACCCCGATTGAGCCGGTTGGGGGTGGATGAACAGGACCCTGTGGAGGGCTGGTTAAACAGTAGCCGGTGGAGGGCTGGATGAACAGTAGCCCGTGGAGAGGTGGTTGAACATGACCCCGTGGAGAGGGTTGGTTGAACAGTAGCCGGTGGAGGAGTGATGGAGGCTGGATGAACAGGAGCCCGTGGATGAACAGTCGCAGGTGGAGGCTGGAGGAGGTCGACGGTGGATGAACAGTAGCCCGTGGAGGTAGTCGACGATGGAGATGAACAATATCCTGTGAAGTCCCATTTTGTGGTACACCACACCCCTCCTGATGAACAGGACCCCTGTTTCGACCGTAGTGCTCCAACACAAGTCCACTTCCTTCGTTTTGTGGTATGCCACACCCCTCCAGATCAATAGGACCTTGTTTCGACCATAGGAGGTCCAAGAGAAGTCCGTTTTCTCTGTTTTGCGGTACTCCAGACCCCTCCCGATGAACATGATCCCATTTCGACCGTGGTCGGTCGAACGCAAGGCCGTTTCCTCCATTCTGCGGTATGCCAGGCCTCGTTTCGATCGGCTGTTCTGTCCAAGTCGGTTGGCTCCTGATGAACACGACGCATTCCGACCCAGTCGGTTGCCTCCCAATGAATAGGACGTTGTTTCTCCGTTCCGACCCAGCCGGTTCGCTGCCCTATGAACAGGATGCCGTTGCTGCCGCCTGTTGCCTCTCCATGTACACAAGCCCTGGCCGTCCGTATATATATATATATATGCGCGAGTATGCGCTCGAGACCCCGCCCCTATGTATGTACATGGCCGTATTTTTTGCCCCATGGTTGTACATACGTGTACATGACTTAGACAGGACTGCGTGAACTGCTATGTCGGGTGCTCTACCACGACACGTGCTGCTACTTACTCAGCCACGGTTCATACTTGCAGGGAGACCGGTCGACCAGTATGTATGTACACATTCATGACCAGACAGACAACGCTATGTGTGCTTTGACCGGGTGGGTCCCAACGGTCAGTGGGGATAAGGACGCACTTCCTTGCGTGCGAAGATATAGCTGCTCGGTCCCAGCTCCGAGGGGGTGGAATCGTTTTTATTTTGCGAATAATAAGGAGGCACTTCCTTGTGTTCGAAGATGTAGCTGGTGGGTCCAGATGTCAGCCTCACCGCCTAAAGTCCTCTTCTGATGGCTATCCTCCGTGGACCACATTGACCACGCCGTGCCGAGAGCACCAAGGCGGTGGACGATGGCGAGGCCTAGGAAGGGAACGACGTGGAGGCGGGGAAGACACGGCAGTGGATGCCCACGCGGAGGGGAGTATGTGGGTTGACTACTTTGGCTGCGGTGTGAGGCTTCCATCGCTGGAGAATAACAGGAGGTGTGGGTGAGTATAGAGGGATGGCATGGCCAGCGGTGGCAGCATAGCCGGACACGGGAGGCAGGAGCAGGCAGCATGGCTGGCGCTGGTTTGGCGACTGGAGCAAGAAGACCAGAGGTTGAAGAAGCACGACGGCCGTTGGATGGACATCGTACGGTCACTGCAGCTAGAATCGTTTATATTGACTAAGCTGACTAAGCCCATGGTACGTGTCAACTTAGTAGGCCCATAGGTCATGTTCCGAAATGGTGTGCCCCAGATGTCAGGGGGAGGAATTATTTTTTGGGCGGCCAAAGCAGGAATATCTGAGATTGAAGAAGAAGCACGAAATCCGTTGGATGGACATCCAACGGTCACTGCCGCTAGAACCGTGTGTTGACTATAAGTTGACAAAGCCTTGCATATGCGTCAACTTAGTTTTTTTAGGGGACGCGTCAACTTTGTAGGCCCGCAAGTGTGTGGCAGAGAACATATAGCTCATTTGCAATTTGTAAGAATATACATCCCATTTTTGAATTCTAATGGAATTTACTACAACCCATTTACAGTTTGTTAAAAGTAGAACCATTTTCTAGCTAGGACAATGATTAATAATTTCAACCAACCGGTCAAAACAGAATTCAATAAAATTTCCCGCATTTTGATGGGATCTGAAATATGTTTATCCCGAAATTTCTAGTCAGATTAAAAATAATTTCGAAATAAATTTGTATTATGTAAAAATCCAACGAAATATTGCGCGTGCAACAATTAATGAAATTAAAATTTTCAAAATCCAAAGATAATATTTTTTAGAATTAATGACATGTTTCGTACATCTTTTATAGTCACTCCCAGTTTTTATAATTACATCCCATTTATTATTTCTTAAAGCCCATTTTCTTGTTAAGCCTAATGCATCCCTCGTAGGAAAGATTTGCAGCCCGACGGGGCGGAGAATAACAAGTTGACCTTGCCTGGGTATTCCTCAAAAAAAATTATAGCTAGGCCAACCATTTTCAGCTTGATAAAATTTAATATCTGGGCTGGATAGTTGTCCTGGGCTAGACGGGCCACAACCCGCCCAGTTAATACTGTGCTCTCCTCTGAACAACAACAAAAACATCGCTCAAGAAAAACTCAAAAACACAAATACTGCTCAAGTTGCTTGGTCCTAGTTGTCGGCCGCTCCTTGTGCAATTCTGTCATTTATTGACTACATAGGTTGACAATGGTGTGGGACCATGATGTCAGGAAACCAGGAGGAAGCAAAAAAATTATAGTTGTATATAATAAGGAGGCACTTGTGTACGTGCGGCTATGGCCCTGGTGGGTCCCAACTGTCATCCTCTCCAAGTAAAGTCATCTCCTCATTCCTCATGTCCATTGACCATGTTGAGAACACGAGACGGTGGCGCCACGGCGAGCGCAACAACTCGAAGGACGACGGAGAGGGCATCGTGGGCCCTACGGATGGTCTGATACAATGCCCGCTGCTCATTCAGGAAGTTAGGATCATAGGGCCACATGTCCGCGATGACATTGTCGTTCGCTTGCTCGCCAGTGCTCGTTGAGGAGACAGAGGTTGCAACACAGGTCCTCCTACGTTGGTAGCTCTTCCGCCATTAGGGCGCCGAAGTGCGGCCGCACTGATGAAGCTATGTACCTAGGGTAGGGTCACGGACCTGTCCTAACTGCCTACCCAAGGACACCTCTAGAATAAATCACCTTTCAATCGACTTGGAGGTGTTCCACTCAACAGACTCGAAGACATTCGACCAAGAAGCAATTACTCGACCAAGATCCAACCACTCGACGGCCAGGAGACCTAAAGTCACTCCGCACGCTAACGGTCGGTCATTAAGTAGCTTTTGTGGTCAACATAGCACTTTATTACTAGCATTATCAGTAACGCCCTACCTTAATGTACATTGAACCCTTTGTAACATGGGCTGGCCGGGGTCCTGGCGCACTCTATATAAGCCACCGCCTCCTCCGAGACAAGGGTTCGCACCTCTGTAACTCATACACACATAATCCAGTCGACCGCCTCCGGGCTCCGAGACATAGGGCTTTTACTTCTTCCGAGAAGGGCCTGAACTTGTAAACCTTGCGTCCTTACAACCTCTCCATAGCTAAGACCTCGCCTCTCCATACTTACCCCCCTACATCACTGTCAGAGTTAGAACCACGACAGTTGGCGCCCACCGTGGGGCTAGGAGTCTTAGCGCCTAGTTTGAGAAGTTGCGATTTTTTCCGATCTCCTTGATCATGGTTTCGAGCGGAGCTTTGGTGGAGGGCCGTGAGATCCGTCTCAGCGCGCTCACGTCCATCGCCGACGACTCCGCTTGGCTTCAGGAGGCTCCACTCAACGTCGACGCACTCCCCGTCCGCGGGGTGACGCACTTTCACACATGCATCCGTGGTGTCCTCCTGCGGCGGCCATCGACCCAGTATCGGTCGGCTCCCATGGCATATCCCCGCCCTATTTCTCGCCGGCGCAAGCACTCCGGTCGGTCAAGGCTTCAGAGGTGGGTGAGGCATGCGGTGGCCCGCCAGTCGGCCACCCCACAAGTCGCGGCAATCGAGCCCGACAAATCCCTCTACGGCCTGTTCGACTGGCTCCGTAGAGACCGCATCTGAATGCGACAGCAGTGACCCAGCTGCAGAGGTTCTTGTGATTGATGGGCCACACAGTCCTCCCGGTTTCCCCCGCGCTGACGGAGGCGCGGATGGGGGCGACCCGTCGCGTCCTCACAAGGAGTATCTCCCCGAGCCTCTCACGTCGTTGCAGCGGGAGGAACTTCGCCGCCGGAACATAGATGCACTCCACACTCCTATCGTTGGAGAAACCCCCGAGGCCCGAGCCTTGGAGGACGCGCGCTTGGCTAACTTGGCCGAGCACACTCGACTGGAGAATCTCCAGCGAATACTCGACAGGCAAGCGCGTCAACGGGCTCCAGAATCCAGTCGACGTCAACTCTTTCCGCCCCCGCAGGTATATCGTACTCCGATTCAGAATTTGGCGGCTGCGGCCCATATAGCAGAGTCGATTAAGCCCTCCCAGTCAGAGGCTGGCAGAGGCTTGTTGCAAATCAGAGCGTTGCTCCGGGCAGCGGGAGACCAGAATTCCGCTGTTTCTCAGTCGCGGAACAGGATCCACAGTCGATCCGTTGCAGCAGATATAGTCCAGTCGGCTCACAGCCCAAGATCGCCTCCGAGGCGTGAGGGACGTGGAGACCGGCGTGATCAGTATAGAAGGAATGAGTACTATGATCACCGGTTCGATCGTGATGATCGACGTCGAGTGCCAACCCCTCCCCCGAGGAGTGGATCATATGTGCCTCGACAACTTAAGGAAATATGCCCTAGAGGCAATAATAAAGTTATTATTTATTTCCTTATATCATGATAAATGTTTATTATTCATGCTAGAATTGTATTAACCGGAAACATAATACATGTGTGAATACATAGACAAACAGAGTGTCACTAGTATGCCTCTACTTGACTAGCTCGTTAATCAAAGATGGTTATGTTTCCTAACCATGGACAAAGAGTTGTTATTTGATTAACGGGATCACATCATTAGGTGAATGATCTGATTGACATGACCCATTCCATTAGCTTAGCACCCGATCGTTTAGTATGTTGCTATTGCTTTCTTCATGACTTATACATGTTCCTATGACTATGAGATTATGCAACTCCCGTTTGCCGGAGGAACACTTTGTGTGCTATCAAACGTCACAACGTAACTAGGTGATTATAAAGGAGCTCTACAGGTGTCTCCAAAGGTACATGTTGGGTTGGCGTATTTCGAGATTAGGATTTGTCACTCCGATTGTCGGAGAGGTATCTCTGGGCCCTCTCGGTAATGCACATCACTTAAGCCTTGCAAGCACTGCAACCAATGAGTTAGTTGCAGGATGATGTATTACAGAACGAGTAAAGAGACTTGCCGGTAACAAGATTGAACTAGGTATTTGGAATACCGACGATCGAATCTCGGGCAAGTAACATACCGATGACAAAGGGAACAACGTATGTTGTTATGCGGTCTGACGGATAAAGATCTTCGTAGAATATGTAGGAGCCAATATGAGCATCCAGGTCCGCCATTGGTTATTGACCGGAGACATGTCTCGGTCATGTCTGCATTGTTCTCGAACCCATAGGGTCTGCACGCTTAAGGTTACGATGACAGTTATATTATGAGTTTATACATTTTGATGTACCGAAGTTTGTTCGGAGTCCCGGATGTGATCACGGACATGACGAGGAGTCTCGAAATGGTAGAGACATAAAGATTGATATATTGGAAGCCTATGTTTGGATACCGGAAGTGTTCCGGGAAATCGGGATTTTACCGGAGTACCGGGAGGTTACCGGAACCCCCCGGGAGCTAAATGGGCCATGATGGGCCTGAGTGGAAAAGAGAAGAGGCAGCCCTACATGGGCCGCGCGCCCCTCCCCTCCCTTGGTCCGAATAGTACAAGGAGAGGGGGCCGGCCCCTCTCTCTCTTTTCCCCCCTCCGCGAATCCTATTCCAACTAGGATTGGGGGGGGGATCCTACTCCCAGAGGGAGTAGGACTCTCCTGGCGCGCCCTCCTTGGCCGGCCGCCTCCCCCCTTTAGTCCTTTATATACGGAGGCAGGGGCACCCCAGAGACACAAGTTGATCCACGTGATCTTTTCCTTAGCCGTGTGCGGCGCCCCCAGCCACCATAGTCCTCGATAATATTGTAGCGGAGTTTAGGCGAAGCCCTGCTGCAGTAGTACATCAAGATCGTCACCATGCCGTCGTGCTGACGGAACTCTTCCCTGACACTTTGCTGGATCGGAGTCCGGGGATCGTCATCGAGCTGAACGTGCTGTAATGCTTTACTTTATCACTAAACGGTAGCGATAGTCGTGGAAGCACAAGCTCGGCGAGACGACAACGATGCTACGATGGAGATCAAGGTGTCGCGCCGGTGACGATGGTGATCACGACGGTGCTTCGGAGATAGAGATCACAAGCACAAGCTGATGATGGCCATATCATATCACTTATATTGATTGCATGTGATGTTTATCTTTTATGCATCTTATCTTGCTTTGATTGATGGTAGCATTATAAGATGATCTCTCACTAAATCATCAAGTAGTGTTCTCCCTGAGTATGCACCGTTGCGAAAGTTCTTCGTGCTGAGACACCACGTGATGATCGGGTGTGATAGGCTCTACGTTCAAATACAACAGGTGCAAAACATTTGCACACGCGGAATACTCAGGTTATACTTGACGAGCCAAGCATATACAGATATGGCCTCGGAACACGGAGACCGAAAGGTCGAGCGTGAATCATATAGCAGATATGATCAACATAGCGATGTTCACCAATGAAACTACTCCATCTCACGTGATGATCGGACATGGTTTAGTTGATTTGGATCACGTAATCACTTAGAGGATTAGAGGGATGTCTATCTAAGTGGGAGTTCTTAAGTACTATGATTAATTGAACTTAGATTTATCATGAACTTAGTCCTGGTAGTATTTTGCAAATTATGTTGTAGATCAATAGCTCGCGTTGTTGCCTCCATGTGTTTATTTTGATATGCTCCTAGAGAAAATTGTGTTGAAATATGTTAGTAGCAATGATGCGGATTGGATCCGTGATCTGAGGTTTATCCTCATTGCTGCACAGAAGAATTATGTCCTTGATGCACCGCTAGGTGACGGACCTATTGCAGGAGCAGATGCAGATGTTATGAACGTTTGGCTAGCTCAATATGATGACTACTTGATAGTTTAGTGCACCATGCTTAATGGCTTAGAATCGGGACTTCAAAGACGTTTTGAACGTCATGGAGCATATGAGATGTTCCAGGAGTTGAAGTTAATATTTCAAGCAAATACCCGAGTTGAGAGATATGAAATCTCCAACAAGTCCTATAGCTAAAAGATGGAGGATAATCGCTCAACTAGTGAGCATGTGCCCAGATTGTCTGAGTACTACAATCGCTTGAATCAAGTGGGAGTTAATCTTCCAGATAAGATAGTGATTGACAGAATTCTCTAGTCACCATCACCAAGTTAGTAGAACTTCGTGATGAACTATGATATGCAAGGGATAATGGAAACGATTCCCAAGCTCTTCGTAATGCGGAAATTGACGAAGGTAGAAATCGAGAAAAACATCAAGTGTTGATGGTAGACAAGACCACTAGTTTCAAGAAAAGGGCAGAGGGAAGAAGGGGAATTTCAAGAAGAACAGCAAGCAAGTTGCTGCTCAAGTGAAGAAGCCCAAGTCTGGTCCTAAGCCTGAGACTAAGTGTTTTTACTACAAAGGGACTGGTCACTGGAAGCAGAACTACCCCAAGTGATTGGCAGATAAGAAGGATGGCAAAGTGAACATAAGTATATTTGATATACATGTTATTGATGTGTACTTTACTAGTGTTTATAGCAACCCCTCAGTATTTGATACTAGTTCAGTTGCTAAGATTAGTAACTCGAAACGGGAGTTGCAGAATAAACAGAGACTAGTTTAGGGTGAAGTGACGATGTGTGTTGGAAGTGGTTCCAAGATTGATATGATCATCATTGCACACTCCCTATACTTTCGGGATTAGTGTTGAACCTGAATAAGTGTTATTTGGTGTTTGCGTTAAGCATGAATATGATTTGATCATGTTTATTGTAATACGATTATTCATTTAAGTAAGAGAATAAATTGTTGTTCTGTTTACATGAATAAAACCTTATATGGTTACACACCCAATGAAAATAGTTCGTTGGATCTCGATCATAGTGATACACATAATCATAATATTGAAACCAAAATATGCAAAGTTAATAATGATAGTGCAACTTATTTGTAGCACTGCCGTTTAGGTCATATTGGTGTAAAGCGCATGAAGAAACTCCATGCTGATGGGATTTTGGAATCACTTGATTATGAATCACTTGATGCTTGCGAACCATGCCTCATGGGCAATATGACTAAGACTCCATTCTCCGGAGCGAGCAACTGACTTATTGGAAATAATACATACTGATGTATGCGGTCCGATGAGTGTTAAGGCTCACGGCAAGTATCGTTATTTTCTGAACTTCACAGATGATTTGAGCAGATATGGGTATATCTACTTGATGAAACATAAGTCTGAAACATTTGAAAAGTTCAAAGAATTTCAGAGTGAAGTGGAAAATCATCGTGACAAGAAAATAAAGTTTCTACGATCTGATCGCGGAGACAAATATTTGAGTTACGAGTTTGGTCTTCAATTAAAACAATGTGGAATAGTTTCACAAACTCATGCCACATGGAACACCACAGCATAATGGTGTGTCCGAACGTCATAACCGTCCTTTATTGGATATAGTGCAATCTATGATGTCTCTTAACGTTCTACCACTATCGTTTTGGGGTTATGCATTAGAGACAGCTGCATTCACGTTAAAAGGGCACCATCTAAATCTGTTGAGACGACATCGTATGAACTGTGGTTTGGCATGAAACCAAAGTTGTCGTTTCTTAAAGTTTGGGGTTGCAATGCTTATGTGAAAAAATTTCATCCTGATAAGCTCAAACCCAAATCGGAAAAGTGTGTCTTCATAGGATACCCAAAAGGTTACTGTTGGGTACACCTTCTATCACAGATCCAAAGGCAAGACATTCGTTGCTAAGAATGGATCCTTTCTAGAGAAGGAGGTTCTCTCGAAAGAAGTGAGTGGGAGGAAAGTAGAACTTGATAAGGTAATTGTACCTTCTCCCTTATTGGAAAGTAATTCATCACAGAAATCTGTTCCTGTGACCACTACACCAATTAGTGAGGAAGCTAATGATGATGATCATGTAACTTCAGATCAAGTTACTACCAAATCTCATAGGTAAACCAGAGTGAGATCCGCACCAGAGTGGTACGGTAATCCTGTTCTGGAGGTCATGCTACTTGACCATGATGAACCTACGAACTATGAAGAAGCGATGGTGAGCCCAGATTCCACAAAATGGCTTGAGGCCATGAAATCTGAGATGGGATCCATGTATGAGAACAAAGTATGGACTTTGGTTGACTTGCCCACTGATCGGCAAGCAATTGAGAATAAATGGATCTTCAAGAGGAAGACAGACACTGATAGTAGTGTTACTATCTACAAAGCTAGAATTGTCGCAAAAGGTTTTTGACAAGTTCAAGGTGTTGACTACGATGAGAGTTTCTCACTCGTATCTATGCTTAAGTCTGTCCGAATCATGTTAGCAATTGCCGCATTTTATGAAATCTGGCAAATGGATACACAAAACTGCATTCCTTAATAGATTTATTAAAGAAGAGTTGTATATGATACAACCAGAAGGTTTTGTCAATCCTAAAGGTGCTAACAAAATATGCAAGCTCCAGCGATCCATCTATGGACTGGTGCAAGCATCTCGGAGTTGGAATATACGCTTTGATAAGTTGATCAAAGCATATAGTTTTATACAGACTTGCGATGAAGCCTGTATTTACAAGAAAGTGAGTGGGAGCACTACAGCATTTCTGATAAGTATATGTGTATGACATATTGTTGATCGGAAATAATGTAGAATTAATCTGCAAAGCATAAAGGAGTGTTTTTCAAAGAAGTTTTTCAAAGAAAGACCTCGGTGAAGCTGCTTACATATTAAGCATCAAAATCTATAGAGATAGATCAAGACGCTTGATAAGTTTTTTCACTGAGTACATACCTTGACAATATTTTGGAGTAGTTCAAAAATGGAACAGTCAAAGAAAGAGTTCTTGGCTGTGTTACAAGGTATGAAATTGAGTAAAGACTCAAAGCCCGACCACAGCAGAAGATAGAAAGAGAATGAAAGTCATTCCCTATGCCTCAACCATAGGTTCTGTAAAGTATGCCATGATGTGTACCAGATCTATTGTATACCCTACACTGTGTTAAGCAAGGGAGTACAATAATAATCTAAGAGTAGATCACTGGACATTGGTCAAAATTATCCTTAGTGGAATAAGGAAATATTTCTCGATTATGGAGGTGACAAAAGGTTCATCGTAAAAAGTTACGTCGATGCAAGTTTTGACACAGATCTGGATGACTCTAAGTCTCGATCTAGATACATATTGAAAGTGGGAGCAATTAGCTAGAGTAGCTCCGTGCAGCGCATTGTAGACATAGAATTCGCAAAATACTTACGGATCTGTATGTGACAGACCCGTTGATTAAAATTATCTCACAAGCAAAACATGATCACACCTTAGTACTCTTTGGGTGTTAATCACATAAATAATGTGAACTAGATTATTGACTCTAGTAAACCCTTTGGATATAGGTCACATGATGATGTGAACTATGGGTGTTAATCACATGGTGATGTGAACTCTTAGTGTTGAATCACATGGCGATGTGAACTAGATTATTGACTCTAGTGCAAGTGGGAGACTGAAGGAAATATGCCCTAGAGGCAATAATAAAGTTATTATTTATTTCCTTATATCATGATAAATGTTTATTATTCATGCTAGAATTGTATTAACCGGAAACATAATACATGTGTGAATACATAGACAAACAGAGTGTCACTAGTATGCCTCTACTTGACTAGCTCGTTAATCAAAGATGGTTATGTTTCCTAACCATGGACAAAGAGTTGTTATTTTATTAACGGGATCACATCATTAGGTGAATGATCTGATTGACATGACCCATTCCATTAGCTTAGCACCCGATCGTTTAGTATGTTGCTATTGCTTTCTTCATGA
Organism: Triticum urartu; assembly: GCF_056163025.1. Taxonomy (NCBI): domain Eukaryota; kingdom Viridiplantae; phylum Streptophyta; class Magnoliopsida; order Poales; family Poaceae; genus Triticum; species Triticum urartu. The sequence goes on from NC_141873.1 coordinate 290,100,780, forward strand.
CTTATACATGTTCCTATGACTATGAGATTATGCAACTCCCGTTTGCCGGAGGAACACTTTGTGTGCTACCAAACGTCACAACGTAACTGGGTGATTATAAAGGAGCTCTACAGGTGTCTCCAAAGGTACATGTTGGGTTGGCGTATTTCGATATTAGGATTTGTCACTCTGATTGTCGGAGAGGTATCTCTGGGCCCTCTCGGTAATGCACATCACTTAAGCCTTGCAAGCACTGCAACCAATGAGTTAGTTGCGGGATGATGTATTACAGAACGAGTAAAGAGACTTGCCGGTAACGAGATTGAACTAGGTATTTGGAATACCGACGATCGAATCTCGGGCAAGTAACATACCGATGACAAAGGGAACAACGTATGTTGTTATGCGGTCTGACCGATAAAGATCTTCGTAGAATATGTAGGAGCCAATATGAGCATCCAGGTTCCGCTATTGGTTATTGACCGGAGACATGTCTCGGTTATGTCTGCATTGTTCTCGAACTTGTAGGGTCCGCACGCTTAAGGTTATGATGACAGTTATATTATGAGTTTATACATTTTGATGTACCGAAGTTTGTTCGGAGTCCCGGATGTGATCACGGACATGACGAGGAGTCTCGAAATGGTCGAGACATAAAGATTGATATATTGGAAGCCTATGTTTGGATACCGGAAGTGTTCCGGGTGAAATCGGGATTTTACCGGAGTACCGGGAGGTTACCGGAACCCCCCGGGAGCTAAATGGGCCATGATGGGCCTTAGTGGAAAAGAGAAGAGGCAGCCCTACATGGGCCGCGCGCCCCTCCCCTCCCTTGGTCCGAATAGAACAAGGAGAGGGGGCCGGCCCCTCTCTCTCTTTTCCCCCCTCCACGAATCCTATTCCAACTAGGATTCGGGGGGGGGGGGGAATCCTACTCCCAGAGGGAGTAGGACTCTCCTGGCGGGCCCTCCTTGGCCGGCCGCCTCCCCCCCTTTAGTCCTTTATATACGGAGGCAGGGGCACCCCAGAGACACAAGTTGATCCACGTGATCTTTTCCTTAGCCGTGTGTGGCGCCCCCAGCCACCATAGTCCTCGATAATATTGTAGCGGAGTTTAGGCGAAGCCCTGCTGCAGTAGTACATCAAGATCGTCACCATGCCGTCGTGCTGACGGAACTCTTCCCTGACACTTTGCTGGATCGGAGTCCGGGGATCGTCATCGAGCTGAACGTGTGCTAAAACTCGGAGGTGCCGTAGTTTCGGTGCTTGATCGGCTGGGCCGTGAAGATGTACGACTACATCAATCAAACGCTTCCGTTGTCAATCTACTAGGTATGTAGATCATACTCTCCCCTCTCGTTGCTATGCATCACATGATCTTGCATGTGCGTAGGAAATTTTTTGAAATTACTATGTTCCCCAACGGTGGTATCCGAGCCTAGGTTTTATATGTTGATGTTATATGCACGAGTAGAACACAAGTGAGTTGTGGGCGATATAAGTCATACTTCTTACCAGCATGTCATACTTTGGTTCAGCGGTATTGTTGGACGAAGCGGCCCGGACCGACATTATGCGTACGCTTACGCGAGACCGGTTCTCCCGACATGCTTTGCACATAGGTGTCTTGCGGGTGACAGTTTCTCCAACTTTAGTTGAATCGAGTGTGGCTACGCCCGGTCCTTGCGAAGGTTAAAACAGCACCAACTTGACAAACTATCATTGTGGTTTTGATGCATAGGTAAGATTGGTTCTTGCTTAAGCCCGTAGCAGCCACGTAAAACTTGCAACAACAAAGTAAAGGACGTCTAACTTGTTTTTGCAGGGCATGTTGTGATGTGATATGGTCAAGACATGATGATAAATTTTATTGTATGAGATGATCATGTTTTGTAACCGAGTTATCGGCAACTGGCAGGAGCCATATGGTTGTCGCTTTATTGTATGCAATGCAATCGCGCTGTAATGCTTTACTTTATCACTAAATGGTAGCGATAGTCGTGGAAGCACAAGCTCGGCGAGACGACAACGATGCTACGATGGAGATCAAGGTGTCGCGCCAGTGACGATGGTGATCACGACGGTGCTTCGGAGATAGAGATCACAAGCACAAGATGATGATGGCCATATCATATCACTTATATTGATTGCATGTGATGTTTATCTTTTATGCATCTTATCTTGCTTTGATTGATGGTAGCATTATAAGATGATCTCTCACTAAATTATCAAGTAGTGTTCTCCCAGAGTATGCACCGTTGCGAAAGTTCTTCGTGCTGAGACACCACGTGATGATCGGGTGTGATAGGCTCTACGTTCAAATACAACGGGTGCAAAACAGTTGCACACGCGGAATACTCAGGTTATACTTGACGAGCCAAGCATATACAGATATGGCCTCGGAAGACGGAGACCGAAAGGTCGAGCGTGAATCATATAGCAGATATGATCAACATAGCGATGTTCACCAATGAAACTACTCCATCTCACGTGATGATCGGACATGGTTTAGTTGATTTGGATCACGTAATCACTTAGAGGATTAGAGGGATGTCTATCTAAGTGGGAGTTCTTAAGTAATATGATTAATTGAACTTAGATTTATCATGAACTTAGTCCTCGTAGTATTTTGCAAATTATGTTGTAGATCAATAGCTCGCATTGTTGCTTCCATGTGTTTATTTTGATATGTTCCTAGAGAAAATTGTGTTGAAATATGTTAGTAGCAATGATGCGGATTGGATCCGTGATCTGAGGTTTATCCTCATTGCTGCACAGAAGAATTATGTTCTTGATGCACCGCTAGGTGACGGACCTATTGCAGGAGCAGATGCAGATGTTATGAACGTTTGGCTAGCTCAATATGATGACTACTTGATAGTTTAGTGCACCATGCTTAATGGCTTAGAATCGGGACTTCAAAGACGTTTTGAACGTCATGGAGCATATGAGATGTTCCAGGAGTTGAAGTTAATATTTCAAGAAAATACCCGAGTTGAGAGATATGAAATCTCCAACAAGTTCTATAGCTAAAAGATGGAGGAGAATCGCTCAACTAGTGAGCATGTGCCCAGATTGTCTGAGTACTACAATCGCTTGAATCAAGTGGGAGTTAATCTTCCAGATAAGATAGTGATTGATAGAATTCTCTAGTCACCATCACCAAGTTAGTAGAACTTCGTGATGAACTATGATATGCAAGGGATAACGGAAACGATTCCCAAGCTCTTCGTAATGCTGAAATTGACGAAGGTAGAAATCGAGAAAAAAATCAAGTGTTGATGGTAGACAAGACCACTAGTTTCAAGAAAAGGGCAGAGGGAAGAAGGGGAACTTCAAGAAGAACAGCAAGCAAGTTGCTGCTCAAGTGAAGAAGCCCAAGTCTGGTCCTAAGCCTGAGACTAAGTGTTTTTACTGCAAAGGGACTGGTCACTGGAAGCGGAACTACCCCAAGTGATTGGCAGATAAGAAGGACGGCAAAGTGAACATAAGTATATTTGATATACATGTTATTGATGTGTACTTTACTAGTTATTATAGCAACCCCTCAGTATTTGATACTAGTTCAGTTTCTAAGATTAGTAACTCGAAACGGGAATTGCGGAATAAACAGAGACTAGTTTAGGGTGAAGTGACGATGTGTGTTGGAAGTGGTTCCAAGATTGATATGATCATCATTGCACACTCCCTATACTTTCGGGATTAGTGTTGAACCTGAATAAGTGTTATTTGGTGTTTGCGTTAAGCATGAATATGATTTGATCATGTTTATTGTAATACGATTATTCATTTAAGTAAGAGAATAAATTGTTGTTCTGTTTACATGAATAAAACCTTATATGGTTACACACCCAATGAAAATAGTTCGTTGGATCTCGATCGTAGTGATACACATAATCATAATATTGAAACCAAAAGATGCAAAGTTAATAATGATAGTGCAACTTATTTGTAGCACTGCCGTTTAGGTCATATTGGTGTAAAGCGCATGAAGAAACTCCATGCTGATGGGATTTTGGAATCACTTGATTATGAATCACTTGATGCTTGCGAACCATGCCTCATGGGCAAGATGACTAAGACTCCGTTCTCCGGAGCGAGCAACTGACTTATTGGAAATAATACATACTGATGTATGCGGTCCGATGAGTGTTAAGGCTCACGGCAAGTATCGTTATTTTCTAAACTTCACAGATGATTTGAGCAGATATGGGTATATCTACTTGATGAAACATAAGTCTGAAACATTTGAAAAGTTCAAAGAATTTCAGAGTGAAGTGGAAAATCATCGTGACAAGAAAATAAAGTTTCTATGATCTGATCGCGGAGACAAATATTTGAGTTACGAGTTTGGTCTTCAATTAAAACAATGTGGAATAGTTTCACAAACTCATGCCACATGGAACACCACAGCATAATGGTGTGCCCGGACGTCATAACCGTACTTTATTGGATATAGTGCAATCTATGATGTCTCTTAACGATCTACCACTATCGTTTTGGGGTTATGCATTAGAGACAGCTGCATTCACGTTAAAAGGGCACCATCTAAATCTGTTGAGACGACACCGTATGAACTGTGGTTTGGCAAGAAACCAAAGTTGTCGTTTCTTAAAGTTTGGGGTTGCAATGCTTATGTGAAAAAGTTTCATCCTGATAAGCTCAAACCCAAATCGGAAAAGTGTGTCTTCATAGGATACCCAAAAGGTTACTGTTGGGTACACCTTCTATCACAGATCCAAAGGCAAGACATTCATTGCTAAGAATGGATCCTTTCTAGAGAAGGAGGTTCTCTCGAAAGAAGTGAGTGGGAGGAAAGTAGAACTTGATAAGGTAATTGTACCTTCTCCCTTATTGGAAAGTAGTTCATCACAGAAATTTGTTCCTGTGACTACTACACCAATTAGTGAGGAGCTAATGATGATGATCATGTAACTTCAGATCAAGTTACTACCGAATCTCATAGGTAAACCAGAGTGAGATCCGCACCAGAGTGGTACGGTAATCCTGTTCTGGAGGTCATGCTACTTGACCATGATGAACCTACGAACTATGAAGAAGCGATGGTGAGCCCAGATTCCACAAAATGGCTTGAGGCCATGAAATCTGAGATGGGATCCATGTATGAGAACAAAGTATGGACTTTGGTTGACTTGCCCACTGATCGGCAAGCAATTGAGAATAAATGGATCTTCAAGAGGAAGACAGACGCTGATAGTAGTGTTACTATCTACAAAGCTAGAATTGTCGCAAAAGGTTTTTGACAAGTTCAAGGTGTTGACTACGATGAGAGTTTCTCACTCGTATCTATGCTTAAGTCTGTCCGAATCATGTTAGCAATTGCCGCATTTTATGAAATCTGGCAAATGGATACACAAAACTGCATTCCTTAATAGATTTATTAAAGAAGAGTTGTATATGATACAACCAGAAGGTTTTGTCAATCCTAAAGGTGCTAACAAAATATGCAAGCTCCAGCGATCCATCTATGGACTGGTGCAAGCATCTCGGAGTTGGAATATACGCTTTGATAAGTTGATCAAAGCATATAGTTTTATACAGACTTGCGATGAAGCCTGTATTTACAAGAAAGTGAGTGGGAGCACTACAGCATTTCTGATAAGTATATGTGTATGACATATTGTTGATCGGAAATAATGTAGAATTAATCTGCAAAGCATAAAGGAGTGTTTTTCAAAGAAGTTTTTCAAAGAAAGACCTCGGTGAAGCTGCTTACATATTAAGCATCAAAATCTATAGAGATAGATCAAGACGCTTGATAAGTTTTTTCACTGAGTACATACCTTGACAATATTTTGGAGTAGTTCAAAAATGGAACAGTCAAAGAAAGAGTTCTTGGCTGTGTTACAAGGTATGAAATTGAGTAAAGACTCAAAGCCCGACCACAGCAGAAGATAGAAAGAGAATGAAAGTCATTCCCTATGCCTCAACCATAGGTTCTGTAAAGTATGCCATGATGTGTACCAGATCTATTGTATACCCTACACTGTGTTAAGCAAGGGAGTACAATAATAATCTAAGAGTAGATCACTGGACATTGGTCAAAATTATCCTTAGTGGAATAAGGAAATATTTCTCGATTATGGAGGTGACAAAAGGTTCATCGTAAAAAGTTACGTCGATGCAAGTTTTGACACAGATCTGGATGACTCTAAGTCTCGATCTAGATACATATTGAAAGTGGGAGCAATTAGCTAGAGTAGCTCCGTGCAGCGCATTGTAGACATAGAATTCGCAAAATACTTACGGATCTGTATGTGACAGACCCGTTGATTAAAATTATCTCACAAGCAAAACATGATCACACCTTAGTACTCTTTGGGTGTTAATCACATAAATAATGTGAACTAGATTATTGAATCTAGTAAACCCTTTGGATATAGGTGACATGACGATGTGAACTATGGTTGTTAATCACATGGTGATGTGAACTCTTAGTTTTGAATCACATGGCGATGTGAACTAGATTATTGACCCTAGTGCAAGTGGGAGACTGAAGGAAATATGCCCTAGAGGCAATAATAAAGTTATTATTTATTTCCTTATATCATGATAAATGTTTATTATTCATGCTAGAATTGTATTAACCGGAAACATAATACATGTGTGAATACATAGACAAACAGAGTGTCACTAGTATGCCTCTACTTGACTAGCTCGTTAATCAAAGATGGTTATGTTTCCTAACCATGGACAAAGAGTTGTTATTTGATTAACGGGATCACATCATTAGATGAATGATCTGATTGACATGACCCATTCCATTAGCTTAGCACCCGATCGTTTAGTATGTTGCTATTGCTTTCTTCATGACTTATACATGTTCCTATGACTATGAGATTATGCAACTCCCGTTTGCCGGAGGAACACTTTGTGTGCTACCAAACGTCACAACGTAACTGGGTGATTATAAAGGAGCTCTACAGGTGTCTCCAAAGGTACATGTTGGGTTGGCGTATTTCGAGATTAGGATTTGTCACTCCGATTGTCGGAGAGGTATCTCTGGGCCCTCTCGGTAATGCACATCACTTAAGCCTTGCAAGCACTGCAACCAATGATTTAGTTGAGGGATGATGTATTACAAAACGAGTAAAGAGACTTGCCGGTAACGAGATTGAACTAGGTATTTGGAATACCGACGATCGAATCTCGGGCAAGTAACATACCGATGACAAAGGGAACAACGTATGTTGTTATGCGGTCTGACCGATAAAGATCTTTGTAGAATATGTAGGAGCCAATATGAGCATCCAGGTTCCGCTATTGGTTATTGACCGGAGACATGTCTCGGTCATGTCTGCATTGTTCTCGAACCCGTAGGGTCCGCAGGCTTAAGGTTACATTGACAGTTATATTATGAGTTAATACATTTTGATGTACCGAAGTTTGTTCGGAGTCCCGGATGTGATCATGGACATGACGAGAAGTCTCGAAATGGTCGAGACATAAAGATTGATATATTGGAAGCCTATGTTTGGATACCGGAAGTGTTCCGGGTGAAATCGGGATTTTACCGGAGTACCGGGAGGTTACCGGAACCCCCCGGGAGCTAAATGGGCCATGATGGGCCTTAGTGGAAAAGAAAAGAGGCAGCCCTACATGGGCCGCGCGCCCCTCCCCTCCCTTGGTCCGAATAGGACAAGGAGAGGGGGCCGGCCCCTCTCTCTCTTTTCCCCCCTCCACGAATCCTATTCCAACTAGGATTGGGGGGGGGGAATCCTACTCCCAGAGGGAGTAGGACTCTCCTGGCGCGCCCTCCTTGGCCGGCCGCCTCCCCCCTTTAGTCCTTTATATACGGAGGCAGGGGCACCCCAGAGACACAAGTTGATCCACGTGATCTTTTCCTTAACCGTGTGCGGCGCCCCCAGCCACCATAGTCCTCGATAATATTGTAGCGGAGTTTAGGCGAAGCCCTGCTGCAGTAGTACATCAAGATCGTCACCATGCCGTCGTGCTGACGGAACTCTTCCCCGACACTTTGCTGGATCGGAGTCCGGGGATCGTCATCGAGCTGAACGTGTGCTAAAACTCGGAGGTGCCGTAGTTTCGGTGCTTGATCGGCCGGGCCATGGAGATGTACGACTACATCAATCAAACGCTTCCGTTGTCAATCTACTAGGTATGTAGATCATACTCTCCCCTCTCGTTGCTATGCATCACATGATCTTGCGTGTGCGTAGGAATTTTTTTGAAATTACTACGTTCCCCAATAGTGGTATCCGAGCCTAGGTTTTATATGTTGATGTTATATGCACGAGTAGAACACAAGTGAGTTGTGGGCGATATAAGAAATACTGCTTACCAGCATGTCATACTTTGGTTCGGCGGTATTGTTGGACGAAGCGGCCCGGACCGACGTTACGCATACGCTTACGCGAGACCGGTTCTCCCGACATGCTTTGCACATAGGTGGCTTGCGGGTGACACTTTCTCCAACTTTAGTTGAATCGAGTGTGGCTACGCCCGGTCCTTGCGAAGGTTAAAACAGGACCAACTTGACAAACTATCGTTGTGGTTTTGATGCGTAGGTAAGATTGGTTCTTGCTTAAGCCCGTAGCAGCCACGTAAAACTTGCAACAACAAAGTAGAGGACGTCTAACTTGTTTTTGCAGGGCATGTTGTGATGTGATATGGTCAAGACATGATGCTAAATTTTATTGTATGAGATGATCATGTTTTGTAACCGAGTTATCGGCAACTGGCAGGAGCCATATGGTTGTCGCTTTATTATATGCAATGCAATCGCGCTGTAATGCTTTACTTTATCACTAAACGGTAGCGATAGTCGTGGAAGCACAAGCTCGGCGAGACGACAATGATGCTACGATGGAGATCAAGGTGTCGCGCCTTTGACGATGGTGATCACGACAGTGCTTCGGAGATAGAGATCACAAGCACAAGATGATGATGGCCATATCATATCACTTATATTGATTGCATGTGATGTTTATCTTTTATGCATCTTATCTTGCTTTGATTGATGGTAGCATTATAAGATGATCTCTCACTAAATTATCAAGCAGTGTTCTCCCTGAGTATGCACCGTTGCGAAAGTTCTTCGTGCTGAGACACCATGTGATGATCGGGTGTGATAGGCCCTACGTTCAAATACAATGGGTGCAAAACAGTTGCACACGCGGAATACTCAGGTTATACTTGACGAGCCAAGCATATACAGATATGGCCTCGGAACACGGAGACCGAAAGGTCGAGCGTGAATCATATAGCAGATATGATCAACATAGTGATGTTCACCAATGAAACTACTCCATCTCACGTGATGATCGGACATGGTTTAGTTGATTTGGATCACGTAATCACTTAGAGGATTAGAGGGATGTCTATCTAAGTGGGAGTTCTTAAGTAATATGATTAATTGAACTTAGATTTATCATGAACTTAGTCCTGGTAGTATTTTGCAAATTATGTTGTAGATCAATAGCTCGCGTTGTTGCTTCCATGTGTTTATTTTGATATGTTCCTAGAGAAAATTGTGTTGAAATATGTTAGTAGCAATGATGCGGATTGGATCCGTGATCTGAGGTTTATCCTCATTGCTGCACAGAAGAATTATGTCCTTGATGCACCGCTAGGTGACGGACCTATTGCAGGAGCAGATGCAGATGTTATGAACGTTTGGCTAGCTCAATATGATGACTACTTGATAGTTTAGTGCACCATGCTTAATGGCTTAGAATCGGGACTTCAAAGACGTTTGAACGTCATGGAGCATATGAGATGTTCCAGGAGTTGAAGTTAATATTTCAAGAAAATACCCGAGTTGAGAGATATGAAATCTCCAACAAGTTCTATAGCTAAAAGATTGAGGAGAATCGCTCAACTAGTGAGCATGTGCCCAGATTGTCTGAGTACTACAATCGCTTGAATCAAGTGGGAGTTAATCTTCCAGATAAGATAGTGATTGACAGAATTCTCTAGTCACCATCACCAAGTTAGTAGAACTTCGTGATGAACTATGATATGCAAGGGATAACGGAAACGATTCCCAAGCTCTTCATAATGCGGAAATTGACGAAGGTAGAAATCGAGAAAAACATCAAGTGTTGATGGTAGACAAGACCACTAGTTTCAAGAAAAGGGCAGAGGGAAGAAGGGGAACTTCAAGAAGAACAGCAAGCAAGTTGCTGCTCAAGTGAAGAAGCCCAAGTCTGGTCCTAAGCCTGAGACTAAGTGTTTTTACTGCAAAGGGACTGGTCACTGGAAGCGGAACTACCCCAAGTGATTGGCAGATAAGAAGGATGGCAAAGTGAACATAAGTATATTCGATATACATGTTATTGATGTGTACTTTACTAGTGTTTATAGCAACCCCTCAGTATTTGATACTAGTTCAGTTGCTAAGATTAGTAACTCGAAACGGGAGTTGCAGAATAAACAGAGACTAGTTTAGGGTGAAGTGACGATGTGTGTTGGAAGTGGTTCCAAGATTGATATGATCATCATTGCACACTCCCTATACTTTCGGGATTAGTGTTGAACCTGAATAAGTGTTATTTGGTGTTTGCGTTAAGCATGAATATGATTTGATCATGTTTATTGTAATACGATTATTCATTTAAGTAAGAGAATAAATTGTTGTTCTGTTTACATGAATAAAACCTTATATGGTTACACACCCAATGAAAATAGTTCGTTGGATCTCGATCGTAGTGATACACATAATCGTAATATTGAAACCAAAAGATGCAAAGTTAATAATGATAGTGCAACTTATTTGTAGCACTGCCGTTTAGGTCATATTGGTGTAAAGCGCATGAAGAAACTCCATGCTGATGGGATTTTGGAATCACTTGATTATGAATCACTTGATGCTTGCGAACCATGCCTCATGGGCAAGATGACTAAGACTCCCTTCTCCGGAGCGAGCAACTGACTTATTGGAAATAATACATACTGATGTATGCGGTCCGATGAGTGTTAAGGCTCACGGCAAGTATCGTTATTTTCTGAACTTCACAGATGATTTGAGCAGATATGGGTATATCTACTTGATGAAACATAAGTCTGAAACATTTGAAAAGTTCAAAGAATTTCAGAGTGAAGTGGAAAATCATCGTGACAAGAAAATAAAGTTTCTACGATCTGATCGCGGAGACAAATATTTGAGTTACGAGTTTGGTCTTCAATTAAAACAATGTGGAATAGTTTCACAAACTCATGCCACATGGAACACCACAGCATAATGGTGTGCCCGAACGTCATAACCGTACTTTATTGGATATAGTGCAATCTATGATGTCTCTTAACGATCTACCACTATCGTTTTGGGGTTATGCATTAGAGACAGCTGCATTCATGTTAAAAGGGCACCATCTAAATCTGTTGAGACGACACCGTATGAACTGTGGTTTGGCATGAAACCAAAGTTGTCGTTTCTTAAAGTTTGGGGTTGCAATGCTTATGTGAAAAAATTTCATCCTGATAAGCTCAAACCCAAATCGGAAAAGTGTGTCTTCATAGGATACCCAAAAGGTTACTGTTGGGTACACCTTCTATCACAGATCCAAAGGCAAGACATTCGTTGCTAAGAATGGATCCTTTCTAGAGAAGGAGGTTCTCTCGAAAGAAGTGAGTGGGAGGAAAGTAGAACTTGATAAGGTAATTGTACCTTCTCCCTTATTGGAAAGTAGTTCATCACAGAAATCTGTTCCTGTGACTACTACACCAATTAGTGAGGAAGCTAATGATGATGATCATGTAACTTCAGATCAAGTTACTACCGAATCTTGTAGGTAAACTAGAGTGAGACCCGCACCAGAGTGGTACGGTAATCCTGTTCTGGAGGTCATGCTACTTGACCATGACGAACCTACGAACTATGAAGAAGCGATGGTGAGCCCAGATTCTGCAAAATGGCTTGAGGCCATGAAATCTGAGATGGGATCCATGTATGAGAACAAAGTATGGACTTTGGTTGACTTGCCCACTGATCGGCAAGCAATTGAGAATAAATGGATCTTCAAGAGGAAGACGGACGCTGATAGTAGTGTTACTATCTACAAAGCTAGAATTGTCGCAAAAGGTTTTCGACAAGTTCAAGGTGTTGACTACGATGAGAGTTTCTCACTCGTATCTATGCTTAAGTCTGTCCGAATCATGTTAGCAATTGCTGCATTTTATGAAATCTGGAAAATGGATAAACAAAACTGCATTCCTTAATAGATTTATTAAAGAAGAGTTGTATATGATACAACCAGAAGGTTTTGTCAATCCTAAAGGTGCTAACAAAATATGCAAGCTCCAGCGATCCATGTATGGACTGGTGCAAGCATCTCGGAGTTGGAATATACGCTTTGATAAGTTGATCAAAGCATATAGTTTTATACAGACTTGCGATGAAGCCTGTATTTACAAGAAAGTGAGTGGGAGCACTACAACATTCTGATAAGTATATGTGTATGACATATTGTTGATCGGAAATAATGTAGAATTAATTTGCAAAGCATAAAGGAGTGTTTTTCAAAGAAGTTTTTCAAAGAAAGACCTCGGTGAAGCTGCTTACATATTAAGCATGAAAATCTATAGAGATAGATCAAGACGCTTGATAAGTTTTTTCAATGAGTACATACCTTGACAATATTTTGAAGTAGTTTAAAAATGGAACAGTCAAAGAAAGGGTTCTTGGCTGTGTTACAAGGTATGAAATTGAGTAAAGACTCAAAGCCCGACCACGGCAGAAGATAGAAAGAGAATGAAAGTCATTCCCTATGCCTCAACCATAGGTTCTGTAAAGTATGCCATGATGTGTACCAGATCTATTGTATACCCTACAGTGTGTTAAGCAAGGGAGTACAATAATAATCTAAGAGTAGATCACTGGACATTGGTCAAAATTATCCTTAGTGGAATAAGGGAATATTTCTCGATTATGGAGGTGACAAAAGGTTCATCGTAAAAAGTTACGTCGATGCAAGTTTTGACACAGATCTGGATGACTCTAAGTCTCGATCTAGATACATATTGAAAGTGGGAGCAATTAGCTAGAGTAGCTCCGTGCAGAGCATTGTAGACATAGAATTCGCAAAATACTTACGGATCTGTATGTGACAGACCCGTTGATTAAAATTATCTCACAAGCAAAACATGATCACACCTTAGTACTATTTGGGTGTTAATCACATAAATAATGTGAACTAGATTATTGACTCTAGTAAACCCTTTGGATATAGGTCACATGACGATGTGAACTATGGGTGTTAATCACATGGTGATGTGAACTCTTAGTGTTGAATCACATGGCGATGTGAACAAGATTATTGACTCTAGTGCAAGTGGGAGACTGAAGGAAATATGCCCTAGAGGCAATAATAAAGTTATTATTTATTTCCTTATATGATGATAAATGTTTATTATTCATGCTAGAATTGTATTAACCGGAAACATAATACATGTGTGAATACATAGACAAACAGAGTGTCACTAGTATGCCTCTACTTGACTAGCTCGTTAATCAAAGATGGTTATGTTTCCTAACCATGGACAAAGAGTTGTTATTTTATTAACGGGATCACATCATTAGGTGAATGATCTGATTGACATGGCCCATTCCATTAGCTTAGCACCCGATCATTTAGTATGTTGCTATTGCTTTCTTCATGACTTATGCATGTTCCTATGACTATGAGATTATGCAACTCCCGTTTGCCGGAGGAACACTTTGTGTGCTACCAAACGTCACAACGTAACTGGGTGATTATAAAGGAGCTCTACAGGTGTCTCCAAAGGTACATGTTGGGTTGGCGTATTTCGAGATTAGGATTTGTCACTCCGATTGTCGGAGAGGTATCTCTGGGCCCTCTCGGTAATGCACATCACTTAAGCCTTGCAAGCACTGCAACCAATGAGTTAGTTGCGGGATGATGTATTACAGAACGAGTAAAGAGACTTGCCGGTAACGAGATTGAACTAGGTATTTGGAATACCGACGATCGAATCTCGGGCAAGTAACATACCGATGACAAAGGGAACAACGTATGTTGTTATGCGGTCTGACCGATAAAGATCTTCGTAGAATATGTAGGAGCCAATATGAGCATCCAGGTTCCGCTATTGGTTATTGACCGGAGACATGTCTCGGTCATGTCTGCATTGTTCTCGAACCCGTAGGGTCCGCACCCTTAAGGTTACGATGACAGTTATATTATGAGTTTATACATTTTGATGTACCGAAGTTTGTTCGGAGTCCCGGATGTGATCACGGACATGACGAGGAGTCTCGAAATGGTCGAGACATAAAGATTGATATATTGGAAGCCTATGTTTGGATACCGGAAGTGTTCCGGGTGAAATCGGGATTTTACCGGAGTATCGGGAGGTTACCGGAACCCCCCGGGAGCTAAATGGGCCATGATGGGCCTTAGTGGAAAAGAGAAGAGGCAGCCCTACATGGGCCGCACGCCCCTCCCCTCCCTTGGTCCGAATAGGACAAGGAGAGGGGGCCGGCCCCTCTCTCTCTTTCCCCCCTCCGCGAATCCTATTCCAACTAGGATTGGGGGGGGGGGGAATCCTACTCCCAGAGGGAGTAGGACTCTCCTGGCGCGCGCTCCTTGGCCGGCCGCATCCCCCCTTTAGTCCTTTATATACGGAGGCAGGGGCACCCCAGAGACACAAGTTGATCCACGTGATCTTTTCCTTAGCCATGTGCGGCGCCCCCAGCCACCATAGTCCTCGATAATATTGTAGCGGAGTTTAGGCGAGGCCCTGCTGCAGTAGTACATCAAGATCGTCACCATGCCGTCGTGCTGACGGAACTCTTCCCCGACACTTTGCTGGATCGGAGTCCGGGGATTTTCATCGAGCTGAACGTGTGCTAAAACTCGGAGGTGCCGTAGTTTCGGTGCTTGATCGGTCGGGCCGTGAAGACGTACGACTACATCAATCAAACGCTTCCGTTGTCAATCTACTAGGTATGTAGATCATACTCTCCCCTCTCGTTGCTATGCATCACATGATCTTGTGTGTGCGTAGGAAATTTTTTGAAATTACTACGTTCCCCAACAAGCAGGTGGACAGACGCCCTCATAGTATTGGGCAGAGAATTCCAGTCGACCCCAGGGAACCAGGCTTTGATGCGAGATCCATTCTCATTCAAGGTTTGGTCGATAGGAATAGAGCTCACCGAGAAGGACACGACAGAGATGCACCTACCATTAGCAGAGTACATGTTTCAGGACCGGAGTGTTTCAGTCGAGTCATCAGAGCCGCTGTGATTCCTCCCAACTTCAGGTTGGCGACTGGAGTTAGTAAGTTCACCGGTGAGTCCAAGCCCGATACTTGGCTCGAAGATTACCCAGTGGCTTTCCAGATTGGCAGTGGGAACGATGAGGTAGCCATGAAGCACCTGCCTCTCATGTTAGAAGGCTCGGCCAGAGCGTGGCTGAATCAGTTAGCACCCAGCAGCATTTACACTTGGGAGGATCTCTCCCGAGTGTTTGTCACCACATTTGAAGGAACATGCAAGCGACCTGCAAGCCTTACAGAATTGCGGTCTTTTGTGCAGAAACCGAATGAAACTTTGAGGGATTACATCCAGAGGTGGATCACATTGCATCACACAGTTGAAAATGTACCAGATCATCAAGAAGTTTGTGCCTTTAAAGAAGGCGTTAAGTACAGAGAATTGAATCTGAAGTTCGGTCGAACCAGAGAGATGTCTCTGAATCGGATGATGGAGATTGCCACCAAATACGCTAATGGTGAAGATGAGGATCGACTCTGGAGTGGCAAGCATAAAGCAGTCGCCCAGGAAACCGGAGGAAATTCCAGTCGGAAGCAGAAGCGGAAAGCCGAGCCAGCCGCTCCTGGGGAGGCCCTGGCCGTAACCCAGGGAAAATTTAAGGGAAAACCCAAAGGACCTTGGAACCCCAATAAAGTTAAAGACCAAGATGGAAATGATGTTTTGGATCTACCGTGTCACATCCACACCAAGAAAGATGAAGAGGGTAAACTCATTTACCCAAAGCATACCACTCGACAGTGTTGGCTTCTGATCCAGCAGTTTCAGGGCAAGCAGTCCAAAGATAAGGAAAAGGAGTCGGACAAAGTTGAGGACAAGGAAGATAGTGACGATGGGTACCCCCAGGTCAATTCCACCCTGATGATTTTTGCTGATGTTGAGAGCAAAAGTCGACTGAAGGTTATTAACCGTGAGGTAAATATGGTTGCTCCGGCAACACCCAATTATCTAAAGTGGTCCCAGACTGCCATCACATTCGACCAGTCTGATCACCCTACGCACATTGCCACCCCTGGGAGGCAAGCTCTGGTGGTCGACCCAGTTGTCGAAGGCACTCGACTGACCAAAGTCCTGATGGATGGAGGCAGCGGTTTGAACATACTGTATGCAGAAACATTAAAAGGGATGGGCATTCCGATGTCCAGGCTCAGCACCAGTAACATGAGTTTCCATGGAGTCATTCCTGGGAAGAAAGCCGAGTCACTCGGCCAAATTGCTCTTGATGTGGTTTTCGGTGATTCCAAGAATTACTGCAAGGAAAAGTTAACATTCGAAGTTGTGGATTTCCAAAGTGCTTATCATGCTATTTTGGGCAGGCCAGCTTATGCACGCTTCATGGCTCGACCATGTTATGTGTATCTCAAATTGAAGATGCCTGGTCCCAAAGGTGTGATCACTGTTACAGGCAATCGGAAGAAAGCAGAAGAGTGTTTTCAGAAAGGCTCAAAGATTGCTGACGCTCAGATGGCGGTGGTCGAGCTGCAAGAGTATCAGAAGACTGCAGATCCGAGTGAGTTGCTACGAGCTAAGAAGCCTGCTTCAGAATCAGCTTTTCAGTCGTCCGGTGAAATGAAGGCAGTTCACATTCACCCGACCGATCCAAACGCTGCTCCGGCTCACATCTCAACGACAGTCGACTCCAAATAGGAAGAAGCGCTCATCCAGTTCCTCTGTGAGAACTGGGACATCTTCGCATGGAAGCCTGCTGACATGCCTGGAGTTCCCAGGGGGCTGGCTGAGCAGCGTCTACGAGTCGACCCAAAATTTAAACCTGTGAAAGAACATCTTCGACGGTCCGCCGTCCAGAAGAGGAAGGCCATTGGCGAGGAGGTGGCTCGGCTCTTAGCATTGGAGTTCATCCAAGAAATTTACCACTCCGAGTGGCTCGCCAATGTTGTCATGGTCCCCAAGAAGGACAAGTCACTTCGCATGTGCATTGATTTCAAGCATATCAATCGGGCTTGCCCGAAAGATCATTTTCCTCTCCCTCGCATCGACCAGATAGTCGACTCGACTGCGGGATGTGAGCGTTTGTCTTTCCTAGACGCCTATTCCGGGTACCATCAGATCCGTCTGTACGGGCCCGACGAGATCAAAACATCTTTCATCACTCCATTCGGGTGCTTCTGTTATGTCACCATGCCGTTCGGCCTCAAGAATGCCGGAGCCACGTTCATGAGGATGATTCAGAAGTGTTTGCTCACTCAAATCAGTCGGAATGTGGAGGCATACATGGATGATATTGTGGTCAAGTCACGGAAGGGTTCCGACCTGCTGACTGACCTTGCTGAAACCTTTGCCAACCTCAGGAGGTATGATATCAAGCTCAATCCGTCAAAGTGCACGTTCGGAGTTCCAGGTGGGAAGTTACTCGGTTTTCTCGTTTCCGAACGGGGAATCGACGCCAATCCTGAAAAAATTGGTACTATACTCCGGATGAAACGTCTTGTGCGTGTGCATGACGTCCAAAAGCTTACAGGATGCTTGGCCGCTTTAAGTCGATTCATCTCTCGCCTCGGTGAAAAGGCATTGCCTCTTTACCGACTGATGAAGAAGTCCGACAAGTTCGAGTGGACTCCAGAAGCTGATGCAGCGTTTACAGAGCTCAAAGCTTTGCTCTCCACCCAGCCGGTGCTTGCTGCCCCAACCAGCAAGGAGCCTTTGCTGATTTACATTGTAGCCACAGGACAAGTTATCAGTACAGTACTGACGGTCGAGCAGGAAGAAGGAAAGGCCTTCAAAGTTCAGCGCCCAGTATATTATGTTTCTGAAGTTTTGACCTCATTACCAAAAGCTTGTATATGGGATTTATATGACCACGAAGAAGGTTGCACATTACTTCTCTGATCATTCCATTACAGTTGTCAGCGACGCTCCACTATCAGAGATTTTGCACAACAGAGATGCAACTGGTCGAGTGGCCAAATGGGCGATTGAACTTCTTCCCCTAGATATAAAGTTTGAGGCAAAGAAAGCTATCAAGTCCCAAGCAATTGCAGATTTCGTCGCCGAGTGGATCAAACAACAACTTCCGACTCAAGTTCACTCGGAGCACTGGACCATGTTCTTCGATGGATCTAAGATGCTGAATGGTTTCGGTGCTGGGGTAGTATTGGTTTCCCCCCAAGGAGATAAGCTCAGATATGTTCTCTAGATTCACTTTGATTCCTCCAATAACGAAGCAGAATATGAAGCACTTTTGTATGGGTTGCGCATGGCCATTTCACTCGGCGTCCGTCGCCTCATGGTCTATGGTGACTCAGATTTGGTGGTTAATCAGGTGATGAAAGAATGGGACATCAGAAGCCCAGCTATGACTGGTTATTGCAATGCAGTGAGAAAGTTAGAGAAGAAATTCGAGGGGTTAGAGCTTCATCACATCCCCCGACTGAAAAATCAAGCGGCTGATGATTTGGCAAAGATAGGCTCCAAGAGAGAAGCCATCCCCAGCAATGTGTTTTTGGAACACATCCACTCGCCATCAATCCAAGAAGATCCTTTTACAGATGAAGCCCCGCAGCCAAAGAGTGCCACAGATCCGACTGAAGTTGAAATTCCGGCAGTGATCGACCTAATCATGGAAGTTTTGGCAATCACCCCCGACTGGATGATACCGTACATCACGTATATCCTGAGAAAGGAACTCCCGGAGGACGAAGAAGAGGCTCGACAGATCGTCCGTCGATCCAAGGCCTTTACATTCATAAAGGGACAATTGTATAGAGAAAGCGCGATTGGAGTCGGTCAGAAGTGTATAACACCAGAAGAAGGTCAGATAATCCTTGATGATATCCACTCGGGGACCTGTGGTCATCATGCGTCCTCTCGGACCATTGTGGCTAAAGCATACTGAGCAGGATTTTACTGGCCAAGAGCGAATGAAATGGCAAAAGAGATAGTCGACAAGTGTGAAGGGTGCCAGTTCTACTCCAACATGTCGCACAAGCCCGCATCAGCCCTGAAGACCATTCCACTTGTCTGGCCCTTCGCTGTTTGGGGACTGGACATGGTTGGCCCATTGAGAACAGGCAGGAGCGGTTTCACACATGTGCTTGTGGCACTCGACAAGTTTACCAAATGGATTGAAGCTAAGCCTATCAAGAATCTTGATGCTTGCACTGCTATCAGTTTCATCAGAGAGTTAACATTCAGATATGGAGTCCCGCATAGCATCATCACCGATAATGGGTCAAACTTTGATTCAGACAAGTTTAGAGCTTTTTGCGCCTCTCAAGGCACACGAGTCGACTACGCATCGGTCGCCCACCCCCAGTCGAATGGACAAGCAGAAAGGGCAAATGGTCTGATTCTCAAAGGACTAAAGCCTCGGCTGATGCGTGATCTCAAGCACGCAGCAGGCGCTTGGGTCGACGAGCTTCCGTCGGTTCTGTGGGGATTGAGGACTACCCCGAATCGGTCGACTGGAAGAACTCCGTTCTTTCTGGTTTACGGAGCGGAAGCCGTCCTGCCGAGTGATCTACTTCACAATGCACCCCGAGTCGAGCTTTATACCGAAGATGAAGCAGAACAAGCCCAACAAGATGCAGTCGACCTCCTGGAAGAAGAAAGAGAAATGGCTATGATCCGATCGACCATTTATCAGCAAGACTTGCGTCGATTCCATGCCAGAAATGTGAAGAGTCAAGCCTTCCAAGAAGGAGATTTGGTCCTCCGAGTGGATCAACAGAAACCACACAAGCTCGCTCCTACTTGGAAGGTCCCTTCATCGTCACCAGAGTCCTCCACAATGGAGCGTACCACCTTTACAATGTCGATCGCCAGATCGATGAGCCACGAGCTTGGAATGCAGAACTGCTTCGCCCCTTTCACACTTGAATTCTCACTCGGATGAGATGTAATAAGAAAAACTTCTGTAGTCTATTTATCAAAGACAAGAGTGTTACAAATTTTCCTATAATTGTTGTTGCTTTTGTTTGCGTGTGAAATCCCCCAGTGGGTGGCTTAGCTGCGAATCCGTTTCGCCTAAGTTTGTAAAAACAATCCTACCGAGTGGCGAGCCAGACTCCCACTCGGAGGCTTAGCTGCAGCTCAGTGCTCGCCTAAGTGTTTAAAAATCCTACCGAGTGGCGAGCCAGACTCCCACTCGGAGGCTTAGCTGCAGCCCAGTGCTCGCCTAAGTGTTTAAAAATCCTACCGAGTGGTGAGCCAGACTCCCACTCGGAGGCTTAGCTGCAGCTCAGTGCTCGCCTAAGTGTTTAAAAATCCTACCGAGTGGCGAGCCAGACTCCCACTCGGAGGCTTAGCTGCAGCCCAGTGCTCGCCTAAGTGTTTAAAAATCCTACCGAGTGGAGAGCAAACCTCCCACTCGGAGGCTTAGCTGCAGCCCAGTGCTTGCCTAAGTGTTTAAAAATCCTACCGAGTGGTGAGCCAGACTCCTAGCTGCAGCCCAGTGCTCGCCTAAGTGTTTAAAAATCCTACCGAGTGGAGAGCAAACCTCCCACTCGGGGGCTTAGCTGCAGTCCAGTACTCGCCTAAGTTTGAAAAAATCCTACCGAGTGGGGAGCAGACCTCCCACTCGGGGGCTTAGCTGCAGTCCAGTACTCGCCTAAGTTTGAAAAAATCCTACCGAGTGGAGAGCAGACCTCCCACTCGGGGGCTTAGCTGCAGTCCAGTACTCGCCTAAGTTTGAAAAAATCCTACCGAGTGGAGAGCAGACCTCCCACTCGGGGGCTTAGCTGCAGTCCAGTACTCGCCTAAGTTTGAAAAAATCCTACCGAGTGGAGAGCAAACCTCCCACTCGGGGGCTTAGCTGCAGTCCAGTACTCGCCTAAGTTTGAAAAAATCCTACCAAGTGGAGAGCAGACCTCCCACTCGGGGGCTTAGCTGTAGTCCAGTACTCGCCTAAGTTTGAAAAAATCCTACCGAGTGGAGAGCAGACCTCCCACTCGGGGGCTTAGCTGCAGTCCAGTACTAGCCTAAGTTTTTAAAATCCTACCGAGTGGAGAGCAGACCTTCCACTCGGAGGCTTAGCTGCAGCCCAGTGCTCGCCTAAGTACGGAACACATCCCAATCCGCAAGGATGACGAGGTGCAAATCGACTGCTACCTTCTCCTTCGGAGTTGCACCACAAATACAAAGTTATTTCGAGTGAAGAACAAGTTCCACTCGACAGATAATTCATGAAGATATTCAACGATAAATCAAGTTCAGATAAGATCCAAAGGGAAAATCAAAGTACTCGAGCCTCCAGCTCGACAGAGTTTAATGGTTACAAAAACCACTCGGTATTCCGAGGCAAATTTAAGGTGGGACATAAGAGTTTGTTCACTCCGCGTGAGGAGGGCTGGCAGGCTCGACGAACTCATCCAGGTCGACGCCGTCGGCTATCCGAGTGGCTGCAGCGATGAAAGTCTCCATAAAGGTTCGGAAGTCATGCTTCTGGGTGTTGGCGACCTTGATTGCTCCTAGCTTGTCTTGTCGCACCTCCTTGTAGTGGACACGAACCAAGGATAGAGCCACATCAGCGCCACACCGAGCAGAAGACTTCTTCCACTCCTGCACTCGGTCAGGGATTCCGTTAAGTCGAGTCATCAGAGACTCAAGATCGTTTTGGAGCGTAGCCTTTGGCCAAAGTGCCGGGTCGATCCGTGACATGGCGACCTTTAGTCGAGCCAAGTAGTCCACGTCACCGTCGATGCGAGATTCCAGTCGGAGTAGATTCATGGCAGTTTCATCTTTCACGGGAGAGTTGATTGGATCCAAACCTGGTTCGATCCGCCCAGTCTCCTCTTCAAAGTTCTGGCAAAACTCTGCATTCACGATCCAAGGATAAGTCAATTTTCATACACCGAGTCGACACAAAAAAAACACCAGTCGGAACTGAATGTGCACCTTCAAGCTTGATGTACAACTTCTTGGCGAGGCTCCTCAAGTAGCTCTCCAGGTCGTCCCTCCTGTGAGCGATGCCTTCCATCTTTTCGTTCAGGTTGAGGTTATCCTTCTTCCAACGTGTACACTCCCTGTTGGCTTCATTCAGAGCTGTCTTCAGCCTGGTATTCTCTTCTTCTAACTGGCCAACCGAAGCCAGCTTCTGTTCGGCCAGAGCGGTCTTGTTGTCAGCCTCCTTACGGGCAGCAGCCAAGTCCTGATCCTTCTTTGCCAGAGCTTCTCTCAGTTTTTTTGCAAAGAAATGATGATTGATTCGGAAATAGCAGAAGGGTACTCAAGCCTAAAAACTAACCAGTCGACAAAATCGTCTTACCTGCGGCGCCGTCTCTGACCTTTTGCAGCTCTGTCCTGGCCAGCTCCAGATCAAGGTTCAGTTGAATCTGCTGCTTCTCCAAGTCAGCAAAGCAAGCTCCAAGATCGCAAGATTTCTGAAATCAAAGGGGAGAAGTTATCGTTACAGCAAAAAAACAACAAAGGCAATAAATACTAAGACTACGGTCGACTGCCAGCAGTCCACCATAGTCTCAGGGACTCCACCCAGTGGGTGCACTTAGCGTGCCCCCACCGGTTCTGATCCCACTCGACCGGCCCGCCGAAGTCGAGTTCAAAAAAAAAGAGAAAGAAAGTAGAACTCAGACTACAGTCGACTGCCAGCAGTCCACCATAGTCTCGGGGACTACCCCTAGTGGGTGCACTTAGCGTGCCCCCACCGGTTCTGATCCCACTCGACCGGTTTGGTTTATACATTCAGCAAAATACAAAGACTACAGTCGACTGCCAGCAGTCCACCGTAGTCTCCACTAGTCCAAAACTTCAATCGACACACCCAGTGGGTGTACAGATGCAAAGATTTTCGGAAAGAATCTTCAGATAGCCGACTAACCTAAACGTTGCTCTGGAGAGCCGAGCTGGCATCATAGGCGGCTTGGCTGGTGTCCCGCACCATCTTCATCTTCTCCATCATAATGCCCGTGTGGCGTATGGCTTCCCTAGCAGCATTCACCTCGTCCTCTGGGACATGATGGGTCGCAAAAACTGAAGGCGGGTCGACAGGGGCCTGAGCAGTCGAAGAAGAAGGCAAGGCACTCGACAGGGGCTCCGCAAAGGTAACAGAACCCCAATTGACGTCACCAGTGTCCTGAACGACTGGTTCCGCCCTTGGCGTCGACTGTAGCGCCTCACTTGCAGGAGCTCGCCTACTCTTCCTCGTCAAAGACCTCTCGGGCTCTTCATCATCATCAGGGAGGTCAATAATGTTGGGAGCTGTGCAAAGTTCAAATTGCCAAAATCACGTCACCCAATGATGCACGATGTAGTTGAATCGACCAAAGAAAGATAGTATGGCGGAAATCATACCTAGATTAGAAGTGACCGCATCCTCCATCACCTCATCATCATCCCTGTAAGCTGAGGTCCCGGAAGTGGCAGCGCTAACAATTCCAAAGTTCGTCCAGTTAAAACAAGAAAAACAAACAGCGCGGAGCGTCGAGTGAATACAAGGAGAGACACTCACGCGGAGGCGACAGGGATATCGATCTTGATCTTTGGCAGCGCCTTCCGAGTCTTCGGCTCTGCAACTTTGGGGTGCTTTGGCACCTTCTCAGTTGGGGTTGGTGAAGAGACCCGAGGACACTTCAAAGACTGGCCAGCCTGAGCAGTTGCCTTGTCGCGGGCACTCGGCCGTTCTTGGTCAAGCTTGGATCGTCTCTCTATGCGAGGAGGCGACTCGACTTCTTCCCCAGCACTTGAGTCGTCACTTCCACCATCCCCTTCACCATCAGAAGTCCACTCGCCACTTTCGCCACCACTCGCCTCACCTTCCAGAGATTGCTCTTGCTCCCCGTTGGGCATCGAATACATTTCAATAATGGCCTGAAAGAAAGCAGGGTGAACAAAGTCAATCGACGCAATACAGACAGCTGCGCGAGTGAATTCGGATTACAAGCAAAAACTCAGAATCAGACCTGCTCTGGTGCACGCGGCCGGTCGAATGGGGGAACTCTCCTGGCTCCTCTGGGATTGTCCTTGTTCCCGGTAATGCTCGACAGCCACTTCTCCAGCGTGTCGTCATCGACCTCCTCCGGGTAGATCCGAGTGGAGTCTTCTAGACCCGAATACATCCACATCGGGTGGTCTCGGGCTTGGAGAGGCTGGATGCGCCGCTGAAGGAAGACCTCCAAGAGATCCATACCAGTGACCCCGTCACGAATGAGCTGGACCACTCGGTTGACCAACACCTTCACGTGCGCCTTCTCCTCCGGGAGCACCTTCAAAGGGGAGGGTTTTTCCACTCGGTCCATGGTAAAGGGAGGGAGGCTAGTCGATTGCCCTGGCGTCGACTGGTCTTTGCAGTAGAACCAGGTCGACTGCCATCCGCGAACTGAATCGGGAAGAATCATGGCCGGAAAGGAGCTTTTTCCCCTCGTCTGGATGCCAAGACCCCCACACATCTGGATCACTTGGGTCCTCTCGTCACTCGGATTAGCCTTTTTCACTGTCTGGGAGCGACAAGTGAAAATACGCTTGAAAAGACCCCAGTGAGGTCGACAACCCAAGAAGTTCTCACACAAGGAAATGAACGCGGCAAGATAAACGATTGAGTTGGGGGTAAATTGGTGGAGTTGAGCCCCAAAGAAGTTCAGAAACCCTCGGAAGAAAGGATGAGGAGGCAAGGAAAACCCACGGTCGACGTGGGTGGCAAGAAGAACACGCTCACCCTCCCGGGGTTGCGGCTCAGATTCCTTCCCCGGAAGCCGCGCCGAGTCGTAGGGGATCAGCCCTCCCTCGGCCAGGTCGTCGAGGACTTCTTGGGAGATCCTCAAGTGGATCCATTCGCCATGGATCCAACCCTTCGGCAGGCTAGTCCGCGAGGAAGATCCGCCCCAGCTCGTCGCCTTCCCCTTTGACCTCGCCGTCGCCTTCTTTACCCGCTCCAGAGCCGCTGTCTTCTCCTTCACCATTGTCGCCGACGAGACGCGTGTGGCGCAGTGGCGCTAGAGCGAGAGTGAGCGCAAAGAAGAGGCGTGAGGAGGAGAAGAGATAATGGGGCGCACTGTTCGGGAGACTCTGGTCCAACGCCTTATATGAGGCCGCTTCCGAGTGGCTGACAGGTAGGCCCATATGGCTCTGTCAAAACCCGTAACGACCGCACGAGCGACACGTGGCGAAAAAGGTGGCGCGGGGATCGAGGCGGCTCCGCTCTATTTCGTCCGATTACTGCGGCCTCCCCCGTCCCGCGCGCTTCCCAAAATTCAGATCCCACTAAATCCGCGGGCAGCAAATAACTTGTCAGACCAAAGATCTCCTCCGCACCGTCACTCGGAGCCTTACAAGTAAAGAAACTCACTCGGCGAAGAATTAAGAATGGATCAGGGCGACTGAAAAGGGAGTTGCTGTCATCACTCAGGTCCGTTGATCCGAAACAAGATATGCTCACGGCATAGAAAACGAGTCAGAGAAGTCCTCAACTCCTTCCCCACTCAAACCTCGATCCATTCGGGGGCTAATGATGAAGCTATGTACCTAGGGTAGGGTCACGGACCTATCCTAACTGCCCTACCCAAGGACACCTCTAGAATAAATCACCTTTCAATCGACTTGGAGGTGTTCCACTCGACAGACTTGAAGACATTCGACCAAGAAGCAATTACTCGAGCAAGATCCAACCACTCGACGGCCAGGAGACCTAAAGTCACTCCGCACGCTAACGGTCGGTCATTAAGTAGCTTTTATGGTCATCATAGCACTTTATTACTAGCGTTATCAGTAACGCCCTACCTTAATGTACATTGAACCCTTCGTAACATGGGCTGGCCGGGGTCCTGGCGCACTCTATATAAGCCACCCCCTCGTCCGAGACAAGGGTTAGCACCTCTGTAACTCATACACACATAATCCAGTCGACCGCCTCCGGGCTCCGAGACGTAGGGCTTTTACTTCTTCCGAGAAGGGCTTGAACTCGTAAACCTTGCGTCCTTACAACCTCTCCATAGCTAAGACCTCGCCTCTCCATACTTACCCCCCTACATCACTGTCAGAGTTAGAACCATGACACGCACCTTCTCTATGGTGAACACAGCATGAACCGGCTTGGACAGTGGCACCGACTCCTGGTTAGAAGGTACGTCCATCATCTGATTTTCGTCGCTCAGCTCGGTGAGCTCGCTGGCGAGCCAGCATGTCCGGCTGCTGGACCGACTCGCTACCAAGAACAAGTCTGATCGCCCTAGCCCACCCAGAACACCTCCCTTGCCCCCGCGCACTTTCTGCCCGAAACGGTCAGCGCTGCCTGAGGGAGTCCTGGATTAGGGGGTCCTCGGGCGTCCGAGCTATGTGATATGGGCTGGACTAATGGGTCAAGAAGATAGAAGGCCTTACCCCGTGTCCGGATGGGACTCTCCTTTGCGTGGATGGCAAGCTTGGCATTCGGATGTAAAGATTCCTTTCTCTTTAAACTGACTCTGTACAAACCTAGGCCCCTCCGGTGTCTATGTAAACCGGAGGGTTTAGTCCGTAGAGGCGAGGATAATCATACATGCTAGACATCTAGAGTTTAGCCATTAAGATCTTGAGGAAGATCAACTCTTGTAACCCCTATACTCATCAAAGTCAATCAAGTAGGAAGTAGGGTATTACCTCCATTAAGAGGGCCCGAACCTGGGTAACATCATGTCCCCTGCCTCCTGTTATCTTCGATCCTCAAACACACAGTTCGGGACCCCCTACCTGAGATCGGCCGGTTTTGACACCGACATTGGTGCTTTCATTGAGAGTTCCGTTGTGCTGTCGACAGAAGGTTCGATGGCTTGTTCGATCATCCACAATGATCTCGTCTCGGGGGAGACTTTCCTTCCTGGCCAAATTTGCGTATTCGGTGACTTCACACTGCGTGCCAACTCGACTGGCCACCTTGAGCAGATCGACAGCTATGCCCCTGGTCATCAGATCAGTTTTGGAAATCTGAACTATGTCACTCATATTCGAGGAGACTTGATCTCCGAAGGGTTCGCGGCCCCGACCGCCGCTCTGGCCTTAGATCCTAAGCAGACTACCAGGTCCGAAGACGGGACTTTAGAGCCTGTCGGACTCCCTGCGATTATGGAACTTGCTACCGGAGATCTAGAGGGGACTGGGCCTAAAGTGCCGGACTCTCCCTTGGACTCCAGATCTGAATTCTCGAGGCCCGCATCAAGCGGGCATGGCTAGGAGGCTCTCACCCCGGCCCGCCCCACGGAATCTTGCTTCCCTGTCCAAACCTCGCTCCTAAACGATGCTCTGGACTTAATGCGATCCCTCGCCATTATAGAGGAACCGCTTCCGAATTGCACCCAGCCCGAACTAGGGGCTGAGAGCGGGGAATTTTACGTCCCACCCACCACCTAGTTCATAGCCACTGTCAAAGACTTAACTGACATGTTGGACTACGCCTCCGAAGACATCGACGGCATGGACGACGATGCCGGAGACGAATAAGGCCAAGACCCTCCATTTACTGGACGTTGGACGACCACCTCCACATACGACATGTACATGGTAGACGCACCCAAAGAGGATGACGATGACGGCAAGAAGGATCCGGTTGACGACAAGCCTGCTGAAGCACCTCCAAAGCGTCGATGTCAGCGGCGCCGCTCAAAATCGTGTCGCGAAAAAGACAGTAATACCAGCACCGGAGACAATAACACTGCAGAGAATGCCGAAGACCCCAAAGCCCCTGTCGAGCCAACATCCAAACAGGATGATTGGGACGATGGGAAAGTTAACTCCGATGATCCAGTCGGGAACAAGGACTCTGTCGGCATCCTAGGAACAGGGGTCCCCAGACTTCCCTGCCTGCGGCCCACGGCATGGCTCCGCCAGCGGCCCCGTACGACCCAACTTCACCAGCAAACACTCAAGACCCTCGCGAAGGGTCGAGCCTTGTGAGGTGGACGACGCAAGATCTCCTCGGGGGCGGCCTCACCGGGCTAGCTCGTGAGGGGCGGAGAGATCAAGGCAAGGGGCACCTCGCGAGGTTCCTGTGACGGAAGCCATGATGACCAAGGCCAGGCGGGCACCAGGCGGGCGCCAGCGCGCGTAGTGTCCTTGTTTCCTCTTTGGTGCTAAAGAGGCAAGCGCGGGCGAGGAGTCCCGAGGTAGCAGGCAAAGGTTTCCATATCGGTGCAATGAGACCAAGACCAGCAGGACGGCAGGACGGAGGTCACCGTGGAGCCCAGGATGACATCACCACCAGAGCCTTTGGCAGGCGAAGATCATCTTTTGTCAGGATAGCTTGTACTAGTTGTCCCCCTTCAAACTGGCCATTGTGGGATCCCTTCCTGCCTAATATTTTGGAAGAGGACCCGGGCCTATATATAGAGGGCTAGCCTCCACCGTAGGGAAACATCTCACCATGGACCAGATCCATTCCACCAAGGCCACACACAGACTCACCAAGCACAAGAGCACCTCTCCTCAGGAGGCTGTTCTTCCCTTGTAACTATTCATCTTCAGCCCAAGAGGCAATCCACCACACCACACTGGAGTAGGGTATTACACCACATCAGTGGCCCGAACCAGTATAAATCTTGTGTCGCTTGTTCTGCAGGTTTGACGCGCTGAGCCTTGAGATCGCGGTGAGGGCGAGAGCAAGAGGGAGGAGAGATCTTCGTGCGCACCCCAGTGTTCTAACCTCAAGGGTTTTGCCGGAACCCAAAATCCGACATTTGGCTCGCCAGGTAGTGGTGCGCCGAAGCCCCGCCTCTCCGCTTGCTTCAGCTCCATGGCAGACGCCACCCCTCTGGTTAGCCGGCAGGCGCTAGCGGATGCGCTGCGGGAGTCCGGGCCTGCACCCACACCTTGCGGCAGGCGCGGTGGCCGCGCAAGTTCAAGCCAGAGATGCCACCCCGCTACGATGGCGCGGCAGATCCGGCGGCCTTCCTGCAGGCGTACGAGAAGGCTGTCCTTGAAGCCGGAGGCAACAACCAGGTCATGGCCAACTGGTTCCCCTTGGCCCTGGCCGGCGAGCCACGCGCCTGGCTGCTCAGCTTGCCGGGATCTTCGGTGACCTCCTGGGGGAGCTGAGCGGTCTCTTCGTCGCGCGCTTCACGACACGGCACCCATCTCCATCGCGGCCCTACTTGGCGGCTCGCAAGCACCACCCTCGAACCGTCACACCAAGCCATTCTTTCG
The DNA here is from genome assembly GCF_056163025.1 of Triticum urartu. Taxonomy (NCBI): domain Eukaryota; kingdom Viridiplantae; phylum Streptophyta; class Magnoliopsida; order Poales; family Poaceae; genus Triticum; species Triticum urartu. The sequence continues at coordinate 290,130,115 of NC_141873.1, forward strand.
CCAGATTGGCGCCGCCTCTGCGCGGCAAGGAGCTCCCCCGGGTTGGGCGGCACCAAGGCCGACCTCACCTTCGGCACGAGGGATCATCCCGCCACTACTGTCGGCTCGGGCGTGCTCCCAATGCTATGCACGCCCACCATCTATAGCGTAGCTGTCACCAAGACCCTCATCGACGGCGGTGCCGATCTCAACGTGCTCTCTGTAGAGGCTTTCAACCTTCTTCATGTACCACTCCAACGGCTCCGTCCCAGCAAGCCCTTCTCCGGGGTCGGCCGCGGCTCTACCAGCCCCTTGGGGCAGACCGCCTCCCTGTGACCTTTGGCACCCGCGACAACTACCGCACCGAGCTGATCGACTTCGACATCGCCCCCATCGACCTTCCGTACAACGCCATCCTCGGATATCCGGCCCTGGCTCAGTTTATGGCGGCGACCCATCCAACCTATAACCTCATGAAGATGCCCGGGAGCAAGGACATCCTCATCATAGTTGGAGATACTAAGGAGGCTCTAGCGGTGCTCAAGTGTGCCCTCAAAGCCACCGCGGTAGCGCGACCGGCCAACGAGGCCACCTCAGGGGTTAAGGAGGCCGCACCAGCAAAGAAGAAGCATTTGTTTACTCAAGATTGGGCCGAAACCAAGAAGGTGCTGGTCGAGGAAGATGGGTCCTCAAGAGCCACCTTCACCATAGGCTCCAATCTCAACCCAAATCAAGAGGAGGCATTGGTGAGGTTCTTGCGCGCGAACAAGGATGTATTCGCCTGGGAACCCAAGCAGCTAGTGAGGGTCCCAAGAGGGCTGATCGAGCATCACCTTAGGGTGTGCCCCAATGTGCGCCCCGTGAAGTAGAAGGCGCGACGACAATCCACAGAGAAGTAGTCCTTCATCGTCCAGGACACCCGCAAGCTGGAGGCAGCGGGTGTCATTCGCGAGGTTCGGTACCCCCAGTAGCTGGCAAACCCCGTCGTCATACCGAAGAAAGGTGGGAAGGATCGCATGTGTGTTCACTTCACCAACCTTAACAAGGCTTGTCCCCAAGACCCGTTCCTGCTCCCGTGCATCGACCAGATCGTCGACTCCACCATGGAATGTGACCTGCTGTGCTTCCTGGACATGTTTTCAGGCTATCACCAGATCAAGATGGCAGTAGAGGATGTGGAGAAAACGGCTTTCCTGACCCCGTGTGGGGTGTACTGCTACACTTGCATGTCGTTCGGGCTGCGCAACGCAAGCGCGACCTTCCAATGGCTGATGCACATCGCCCTGGGCCATCAGCTCGGGAGGAACGCAGAAGCCTACATCGATGACATTGTGGTGAAGTCTCGGGAGGTGAGAACTTTGATTGAGGACCTGGAGGAGACCTTCGCGAGCCTGCGCCAGGTGGACTTGCGGCTCAACCCGGAGAAGTGCGTGTTTGGTGTCCCTCCCGACAAGTTGCTAGGCATCCTCGTGTCCCACAGGGGGGTCGAGGCCAACCCGGAGAAGGTCAAGGTGATAGAAGACATGAGCCCACCACAAACTCTCAAGGAGATGCGGAAGCTTGCAGGTTGTGTGACCTTGTTGGGGCCCTTCATCTCCAAGCTGGGAGAGCGCGCCATGCCATTCTTCAAGCCGATGAAGAAGAAGGGCCCATTTGAGTGGAACCCAGAAGCTGACCAAGCGTTTCAAGACCTCAAGAGATACCTGACCAGTCCCACGGTGATGGTGGCACCTCGCCCTCTCGAGCCCCTGGTGTTTTACCTCACCGCCACACCCTACTCCACTAGCGCAGCTGTAGTGGCGGTTCGGGAAGAGCGCCAGGCCAAGGGGCTGCCGCGCCATGCCGCACCACCAGCCGAGGTGATGCAGGACCCGGAGGGCACTGCAAGGGCTGTTGCAATGCCAACGAGTGAACAGGCCCAGCGAGGCGGCGTTCGCAGGCCGGCAGAGGCCCCAGCAGGCAATCAGGCTTTTGGGGTCCCGTCATCTCAGGAGACGCCCCAACTCCCAGCAGGCACAAGCTCCGTCGACGTTCCCGCCCTCGTCGAGCACCCAATGTATTTCGTCAGCACAGTACTGCGGGATGCAAGGGCACGGTACCCCATGCCTCAGAAGCTCTTGCTCGCGCTTTTGGTGGCCTCACGTTAACTGCGGCACTACTTCCAAGGTCACCCAATCAACATCGTCACTGCCTACCCACTGGAGAGGATACTCAGGAGCCACAACGCTGCTAGGAGAGTTGCCGAATGGAATATCGAGCTGCAAGCGTTCCAGCTGGAGTTCAGCAGAACTAGGGTCATCAAAGGGGGCTGCACTCGTCGACTTCATGTCAGAGTGGACTGACGCCCCGGGGTTTGAAGCAGGAGAGGATCGATCCCTCTCGCCAGGAAGTGAAGCACTAGATGGCTGGGTCATGTATTTCGATGACGTGTTCGCACGCCAGGGCACGGGGGCTGGAGCAGTGCTCGTCTCACCTACACAGGACAAGCTCTACTACGCCATGCAGCTCTGCTTCCAACAGGGCGAGAAGGTCTCCAACAACATCGCAGAGTATGAAGGCCTCATCGCCGGCCGCGGTGGCCCTGGGGGTGAAGCGCCTCACCATCAAGGGCGACTCGCAGCTCCTCGTCAAGTTCTCCAACAAGGTATATGAGCCGAAGGACGAGCACATGGAGGCATACCTCACAGAGGTACGCAAAATGGAAAAGCATTTCCTGGGTCTAGAGTTGCAGCAGGTACCCCATGGCACCAACAAGGAGGCCGACGACATTGCCAAAAGGGCATCCAAGCGACAACCCCAAGAGCCTAGCGTCTTTGAGGAGCGGCTCTTCTAGCCGTCGGCATCACCTCCACTTCTGGGGCCGGTGCCACCTCGGGAGGAGCTCCCCCAACCACCTTCCTAAGGAGCTCCGGCCTGCAGTCCAACCTCGGGAGCGTGGCTACTCCTGGCGCTCGAGCCTCAGGAGGGGTGCTGGACCGAGGAGCGCAAGGAATTCCTGATGCAAGGGACGCTGCTGGAGAAGGAGGTGGATGCGGAGCGCATGGCCCGACAGGCTATGGCATACTGCATCTAAGACGGTGAGTTATACAGGAAGCGGCCAAATGATGTTTCCTTACGATGCATCTCCAGGGAACAGGGGAACGAGCTGCTGGTTGACATACACGGCGGAGACTGCGCGCACCACTCATCATCACGAAACCTCGTTGGCAAGGCGTTCCGCGGTGGGTTCTACTGGCCTACGACGCTCAACGATGCAACCGAGCTGGTGAAGTCCTGCGAGGCCTGCCAATTCCACGCCAAGCAGATCCACCAGCCACCACAGGGCCTCCAGACCATCCCACCCTCATGGCCGTTTCATAGTCTGGGGGCTGGATATCTTAGGCTTGTTCCCTCGAGCGCTGGGGGCTACCGCTACCTCTACGTTGCCATCGACAAGTTCACCAAATGGGCAGAGGTAGAAGCCGTCCGCACCATCCTGGCTGGATCTGCGGTCAAGTTCATCAAAGGTCTCGTGAGCCGGTTTGGGGTCCCTAATCGCATCATCACCGACAACGGCTCGTAGTTCACTAGCAATCTTTTCAAGGCATACTGTGCTAACCTTGGAATGCAGATCTGCTACGCTTCAGTGGCACACACCAGGAGCAATGGTCAAGCCGAACGCGCCAACACGGAGGTCCTCGGAGGCCTCAAGACCATGACCTTCAAGAAGAAGCTTGAGGCCTACGGCAAGGGCTGGCACGATGAGCTCCAATCTGTGCTATGGTCCATCCGCACCACCGCCACCAAGCCAACAGGTGAGACCCCGTTCTTCCTCATCTACAGCGCAAAAGTGGTTCTCCCTCACGAGGTCAAGCATCGCTCCACGTGGGTCCTGGCGTTTGATGAGACGCAGGAGGATGCCATGCGGGGGATGGACCTTGTGCTAGTGGAGGAACGGCACTATGAAGCCTCGCTCCGAGCGGCAAGGTACCAGCAGGCACTGCGATGGTACCACTGTCGCAGCATCTGCTCTAGGACGCTCGAGGTGGGCGATCTCGTCCTGAGGCGGGTGCTCTCGCCCATGTGGGAGAGCCTGTTTAGGATCGCCCGTGTCTCCAGGCCCGGCGCCGCGTGCCTGGAGACACAGGACGGGATCCCCATCCAGAACGCTTGGAACATCCAGCACCTTCGGAAGTTCTACCCATGAAGCAAGGCCCAACGCCTGTGAAGCAAGGCCCATGCCTGTGAAGGTCTCCGCTCGTGACACTCTCACGTAATAATGAGTGGGGCTGTACAAGCCCCGGAGTCTCAGGAGTGCCGCCCTTGGGCCTCGGGGGCTCCCTCCCATGTCGTAGTGGCAACACTTAGCTCCGTGCTAGTCAGAAGACTAGACTAGGTGCCAGACGCGCCTTTTCATTTGCTTTCCGTAGTTGGCTTGCCCCTTGAGGGAGTCCTGGACTAAGGGGTCCTCGGGCGTCCGACCCATTATCTATGGGCCGGACTGATGGCCTGTGAAGATATGAAGACCAAAGACTGTACCCGTGTCCGGATGGGACTCTCCTTGGTGTGGAAGGCAAGCTTGGCGAACAACTATGAAGATTCCATCTTATGTAACCGACTCTGTGTTACCCTAGACCCCCCCGGTGTCTATATAAACGGGAGGGTGTAGTCCGGAAAGGATATACTCAATACCTTAGTCATACAGGCTAGACTTCTCGGGTTTAGCCGTTACGATCTCGTGCTAGATCAACTCTTGTAATACTCATATTCATCAATATCAATCAAGCAAGACGTAGGGTATTACCTCCATTAAGAGGGCCCGAACCTGGGTAAAACTTCGTGTCCCCTGTCTCCTGTTACCATCAACCTTAGACGCACAGTTCGGGACCCCTACCTGAGATCCGCCGGTTTTGACACCGACATTGGTGCTTTCATTGAGAGTTCCTCTATGCTGTCACTGAATGGTTCGATGGCGCCTTCAATCGTTAATGATGCCGCTGTTTGTGGAGAAACTTTCCTCCCCGGGCAGATCTTCATATTCGGTGGCTTCGCACTGCGGGCCAACTTGTTTGTCCATCTGGAGCAGATCGAAAGCTACACCCCTTGCCATCGGGTCAGATTTGGGAGCTTGAACTATGTCGCGGACATCCGTGGAGACTTGATCTTCGCCAGATTCGATACCGCGGTGGCCGCTCCCAGTCACCCCGATGATCATGACCTAAATTTGTCATCGGGCCGCATCAAGGAGATCGCTCCTGTAACCGCTCTGGCCCTAGAGCCGGAGCAGGCCGCGCCACCCGGAGACAGAAGGATTAACCCCACCTCGGAGGCCGCATATTCCACGGCATTGGAGCCATACATGGACCTGGTATCACATGAGGCCTATGCCACCGGAACGCCGGACTCATCTCCGGCCGCAGGTTTCGAACCACGCAAGCCCACGAACACCGAGCTTGATCATTTATCAATCTTCAAATTCAGCGCCGCAGATATCTTCCAGCACTCGCCTTTGGGCGATGTGCTGAATTCATTAAAAAACCTGTCCCTGGCGGAGGACTCTCAGCCAAACTATGTCCGGCTCCAACTAGGGGCTGACGATGGAGAACTTTACTTCCCACCGCCACCCACTTCATAGCCATAGTCGAGGATTCGACTGATACACTGGAATACGACTACGAGAATATCGACGGCATGGACAATGATGCCGATGACAAAGAAGACCCCATTGATACAACTAATGAACAAGACGAACGTGAATATAGCCAGGCCACACATGAAGATTCGAAGGACGATAATTACCTTCCGCTCTCTGAGGATGAGGTGGGCCTCGGCATTGAAAATTTCATCGTACCTGAGGAACCTCGTGAGCAGGAGCGCTTTAAGCGCCAACTAATAGCCACTTCAAGGAGCCTGAAAAAGAAGCGACAACAGCTTCAAGCTAACCAAGGTCTGCTCAATGATAGATGGACCGAAGTCTTAGCCGCCGAAGAATACGGCCTAGAGGACCAACCAAAAGCTACCCGAAGCATAGATTGCTATCCCATGGCGACGATGAGGCGCTGGAGCCCGTACCATCATCGCACAAAGCGGCAGGTCAACCACAACTGGGCCCAGGTAAAGCGGCAACTCAAGCCGAATACCAGACCGCCCTACCTCGCAGTAAAAGTAAGAAAAAAACAGCTCAGGGTTACACATACGACCGTCAAAAAGACTCGGGTAGCAAAGTAGAACACTCAAGATCGATCTACAGATCGCGAGGACATACCTCGACACATGACGATGGCCACCTACTCAGACATGACAAACCTAGCTACACCTGGGCCGAATACCGCAAATGGACTCTGTCAGAGATACGCCGTAGTATGGCCCAACATAGAGGTGCCACACACCCTCCTTGCTTCACAAATGAAGTAATGGAGCACAAATTCCCAGACGGTTTCAAACCCATGAATATCGAATCGTACGATGGAACAACGGATCCCGCGGAATGGATCGAGGACTTCCTCCTCCATATCCACATGGCCCGTGGAGACGACCTTCATGCCATCAAATACCTACCACTAAAACTCAAAGGACCACCTCGGTACTGGTTAAACAGTCTGCCACAAAATTCTATCGGCGGCTGGGAGGATTTGGAGGACGCCTTTCGCAACAACTTCCATGGAACATATGTCCAGCCATCGGACGCCGATGACTTAAGTAATATTGTCCAGCAGCCCGGAGAGTCATCCAGGAAGCTCTGGACCAGGTTCTTAGTTAAAAAGAACCAAATCATCGACTGTCCGGACGCGGAGGCCCTTGCGGCCTTTAAACATAGCGTCCGGGACGAATGGCTTGTACGCCACCTCGGTCAAGAAGGACCTAGATCCATGACAGCCCTTACCGCTCTAATGACCTGCTTTTGCACGGGAGAAGACAGCTGGCTCGCTCGTAGAAGCAACATCGCTAGCGACTCGGGCACTTCCGAAATCCGAGACGGCAATGGCAGCCATGACGAAGCATGCACAACGGTCGCAATGATAATGAAAGATCACGCGACACAATGGTCAACGCCGGGTTTAGCAATCCCAAGCCCGGTCAACGGAAAAAGCCATTCAAGGCAAACATAGACGGACCATCCAAACTAGAAAGGATATTGGACCGGCCCTGCCAGATTCGTGGCCACCCCAATAAACCAGCTAATCACACCAACATAAGTTGTTGGGTCCTCAAGCAGGCCAGCAAGCTCAACGCCGGACACAATGGGAATGGGCCACCAGGAAACAGGGACAACAGAGCGGCTCACCAGCTAAATGCGGGAGGGTGGAAGCAATTTCCCCCTGAAGATCGATCCAATCCAGAACAGAAATAGCTGTTCGGCTTCCACTGCCCATCTCGTACACCCGTTAAAACTATACCGCGCATACATAATTACACACTCAAGATACCATGGGCATTGACGGAAGCACAATACGGACAAATCTGCAAGCACTCCGGTAACATTCTTTAACTGCTTTCCTATTTTATTTTGTTTCATTATCTCCTAAAAGCAGGTGGCGCTAAGGGGAAGCACCTGCGACCGACCCCATAGGAGTTCAGATCCGTACACTCACCTACGGGGCTACTCCCTTCAAGGATTCCCCTCGCTTAGGATAGGCGACGCAGACGTGCGTCAGGAGGTCCAAAATAACTTTTTGTAGACCGCACTCTCTTTCCGAGCCTGTAACATGCGTTTTTCCTCTACCTTCGACACAGGGCATATAAAATTGTCGGGGTCGTGGCCTTTATGTATATCAAGTAACCATTGGCACATCACTCAGGTCCCAGTTCAAATTATCCGAATTAATCACTCGTGTCTTTTCGCAAAATGAATATGCCTCCTATGGTTGTTTCATAGATATACCCCGACTTAACTTGCCAGGGGCTCGGTATGGGAACAAATGAGTTGCCAACAAAATCCGAACAACTTTCACAGCGTACTTCGGCGTCGCGAGTTTGTCCTTATATGCATCTGCTCCGAATCATGTCTTGGGTCAATAGTTGGGTTGCCCGGCTCCTGTGCTTGCTATCCTACATTCCGCTCTATCAGCTAGGGTAGTAAAGGGAGAACTACTGCGATTGTGCTACCGGTTCACCCGGTGACGCACCTCAGTAGAGAAAGCCGAAAACTGACTGTCATGATGCGGCGAGAGCTGTTCAACCACTCGATGACTTATCGTAATCTCTAGCGATTCCTCTGTGTCATGCGAAGGACCTCTTTTCCGGTCAATTATGTAAGCGCATCATATGAGTAAGCCGCATACATACCAGGGGCTATGTCGTAGACCCACCGTAAAACTCCTATGGCTAAGTGAAAGTGTTAACGCCCTATAGTCCGGTTGCCTGGTTCGCCGCATTGACACCTCCTTCACGGACCAAGACGTTGGGTCAAGAGTGATCAGATGCTTTTTTGAACACCCTTGTACTTCCTACAAGGGGGCTGAAGCCGACGACTGGAAAACTTTCAGATTATATTAAAACGGCCTCACAGGAGGAACACAAGCTTTCGAGCAACATATACAAATAGATTTACTATAAAATTGTCTCGTACAATTCTCATATACTTTACTCAAACATTATGTCCTTCGAGCATTGACCCTCTATCATGTGGGCGGCTACAAGGACGTCTTCAAAATAATGCTCCGGGTCGTGGCAGTCCTTGCCCTTGGGTGGACTCTTCACCGCAACGTCGATGTCCATCATATCCCCCCAGAACGTCTTGACTCGGGCAAAAGCCACCGTGCACCCTCGATGCACACCGATCGTTTCACAGCGTCGATACGCAGCACTGCGTCAACAAGCCGCTGCACCAAGCCGAAGTAACTGTTCGGGATAGGCTCAGTTGGCCATAACCGGATTATGACGTTCTTCATGGCAGCATCAGATATCCTATGAAGCTCGGCCCACTGGGACATCGGCTCATTAAGCAAAAGGGGGCGCTTCGAGGCACCGAATTGTGACCAGAAAAGCTTCTCCGTTGCATACCCGTCTCGCGCCTGATAATACTGCACCGCATTGGCAGAACTCTTCGGCAAGTCTAAAAACTTGTCTGGAGAACTCCACAATTGGTTCAGCTGAGTATAATTCGGATCACCGAACTTAGCCTGTAGCAAAAATGGCTTACCAGCTGCAATCTCCCCAGCTTGCCGCATCTCCTCACAAGCTGCTTTGGATTCAGACCGCGCTTCTCTTGCCTCTCGTAGGGCTTTGTCAATTTCAGCTGTTTTGGCTTCATTCTCCTTCTCCAGGAGTTCACACCGGCTAGCAGCACTTTTTAGCTCGAGCGCCATCGTGGATATCTTCTCCTCATCTTGATACCGAGCAGCTCGTTCGGCTTTTAATTCAGCCGATGCCTTCTCGGCAACCACATTACTACACTGGGCCTGCTCCTTGGCCCGGGCTACCTCCACCTGAAGAATTTCAACGGCGGCAGCACCATCTGCAGCCAGGCACAACTTTCAGCGTCATGCTTATATCACAAAAATGTATGTGCATGGAAAGCTCTGAATACATACCTTGCGACTCGTCAAGACGCATATTGATTAACGCAACGTCATCCCCGGCTACATCAAGCTTTCGTTGCAGCTCGGCAATATCCGCAGTAGCCAGGGGGAAGTAGCCTGTGTTCAAAGTTAATAAGATTAGTCTTCGGATATTTCTTTTGATCCTCCGATTCGCTTCCTATGGGAAGCCAACCTGAGTCTCAGGGGCTACTGTCTATACACAGGTGTATTTTCTGAATAAAACACAATTCCACATATTACAGTACAAACCTCGAAGACTCTCAGCAGACTCGCAAAGGCCTCATCCAATCCGCTCTTTGCAGATAGGACCTTTTTAACAACCATAGAAATCAAAGTACGATGTTCCTCCGAAGCGGATGCTTGCCACAACATGTTCGTCAAGATATCCGGCGCCTCTGGGTCTCCGGAGGCAGCCGCAGGAGTACGGTCACCCTTTGAAGGGATCCGTTTATTTGTATCCGGCCGCATTCCGAATTGTTCGGGGTATTCATTGTTGTTCCCCGGACTCTGGACCGTCGAAGTATCGCCTTCGTGTATCCCTTGCACCACTTGTTGGTCGGGGGAGACCCTCCGCGATGACACCTCAAGGTCGTCTGCCCTATTGGACGAAGAAGCCGGTGGGGGCGTCTCGCTTTCCATCATCTACGGGAGAAGGTTCCCCGAGGAGGAGGATTGTAGAAGGGGACTGCGCGCTGAGTTGCAAAAAATATATATTCCAGGCATCATAAGAAAAGAACAGGATAGGTTTAAAACACCACTGTTCACTTACGATTTGGCCAGAGGCTCGTCCTCGTCATGAGACTGCGCTTCGACATCCTCCAATCCTGGGCCGCCCTCCAGAGGCACCTTGCCTCTCTTAGGAGCCCGCTTCTACCAATCTTCGGAGGCAGCCTTCTTCTTCCTGGGAGGGAAGGAGATAGTGCCCCCCTTCACTTTTGTCTTCGGATGAGGGGATTTTTATTCCACCAGACATAAAGTCCGAGGTTCCCTATGAATAGAGGCCATCCTTGGTCCTCTTGCCCTCCGCCTCGTCCTCCTTCTCTGGCATCTGGTATGGTGCTGGGGCCAGCATCCTTGTTAGGACCGAATTTGCTGGACCCTCGGGCAGAGGGGCCGAACACATAATCAGTTCCGCCTTCTTTATCCAGCCCTGGAAAAAGATAGCTTTCTTAGTATCGTATTACCGTATGCATGACCACAAAGTATTCGAAAGCCAAGTGCTTACCGGGGTATCCGGACGATTACAGTTAAGGCCAGCATCCTCAGTAGTATCCGGCCAATGTTTCTGCTTCCTGAAAAATAGCTTCCACATCCCTTTGTGTGTGGCACCGAAGAAGTGTTGGAGGGTCTGTGGTCAGTCTAGATTAAACTCCCACATGCGGCGAGACCTGCGCTGGTAGGGCAGGATTCGGTGAACTAACATCACTTGGATCACACTGATGAGATCGATATCTCTCTCGAGGAGGGTCCGGATGTGGCTTTGTAAGGTCCGCACTTCATCGACTAATCCCCAGTCTAGCCCCTTGTTGACCCATGACGCGAGCTATAACGGTGGGCCGGGACGGAAGGTGGGGGAAGCTACCCATTTAGCACCGCGGGGCTTTGTAATATAAAACCACTCCCGCTGCCAGTAATTGGAAGACTCAGAAAAAGAACCTTTTGGCCCGGGAGTGTTGGCGAGTTGGCTGATTGTAGCACCGCCGCACTCGCCTGTTCCCCATCGACTACTCTCGGCTTCACACCAAAGTTTTTGAGCCATAAGCCAAAGTGTGGGGGGATTCGAAGGACGGCCTCCCATGTAATGATAAACGCTGAGACATGGAGGATAGAGTCTGGGGCAAGATCGTGAAAATCTAATCTGTAATAAAACATTAGCCCTCGGACAAAGGGGTGAAGAGCAAACCGTAACCCCCGGAGGAAGTGGGAGATGAATACCACCCTCTCGCCGGATCTGGGGGTCGGGATAACTTGTCCTTGAGTAGGAAGCCGGTGGTGGATCTCTGCGGTCAGATATCTGGCCGCCCGAAGCTTTGTGATATCCTCCTCTGTAATAGAGGAAGCCACCCATCGGCCTTGGGAGATGGATCCAGACATGATGGGAAGGATGAAAGCAATGTAGTCGAACCTTGGGTGCTGGAACTCGGGGTTGGGGAGGCTTAGGAGAGGCTTAGCATAAAAACAAAGCCCCTTGGTTCCTTTATATACACCTCCGGTATTGAACGTCTCCTCCTAAGCGTAGAAACCTGCCTATCCCTGAGGAATCTTTCTCGCAGGACGGTTGGGTTACCCACGCTCGTATTGATGAGAATCACGTAATAAGGGGACACGATCTCTGCTTTGACAAGACGTGCCAATGACAACCGCGTCTCGAAATGTGGGGTGAAAAATGATTCGAAATTATGATCGGACAGGAGTGACGTCGCATTATTAAGTTGTCAGCGGATTGGACTTGTGTGTAATTATATTCTCTCTGCGGCTGTGTGCGGTGTGTGTTACAGGTCCGGACACGATCAATTCGTCTGGAGACTATTCGGGAGTTCGGAAGGAGGAACCTACCTTGCAATGCCAAAGACAACACTATGCGCCAGATACCTTGTCATTGAAGCCAGGTTCAGGGGATACTGAGGGAGTCCTGGACTAAGGGGTCCTCGGGCGTCCGACCTGTTATCTATGGGCCGGACTGATGGGCTGTGAAGATATGAAGACCGAAGACTATATCCGTGTCCGGATGGGACTCTCCTTGGCGTGGAAGGCAATCTTGGCGAACAACTATGAAGATTACATATTATGTAACCGACTCCGTGTAACCCTAGATCCCCCCGGTGTCTATATAAACTGGAGGGTGTACTCCGGAAAGGATATACTCAATACCTTAGTCATACAGGCTAGACTTCTAGGGTTTAGCCATTACGATCTCATGGTAGATCAACTCTTGTAATACTCATATTCATCAATATCAATCAAGCAGGACGTAGGGTATTACCTCCATTAAGAGGGCCCAAACCTGGGTAAAACTTCGTGTCCCCTGTCTCCTATAACCATCAACCTTAGACGCACAGTTCGGGACCCCCTACTCGAGATCCACCGGTTTTGACACCGACACCCCTCTTTACTAAAAATTTGCTTTCTGGTGTTCCTTCCTGGCTTGGTTCCATCGCCTTTTGCCTCCGTTTCTGCCTTCGGTTCCTTGTTTTGACCCGTGCTCTCCCTCGCATGCCTCGCGAGGGGGCTGGACAGGTGCCCCTGTGAGCATTTTTCCTGTTCTTCGCGAGGCACCCTCGCCCGAGCTTGCAAGCTGGCGCCCCTCTCTCAATCCGTGCCCCTTGGGTATCACGATGCGAAGCGCTGGGTCATGGCTAGCTGCGCCTGCGACCAGGGTTTGGAAGAATAAGAGTTTTCTAACAAAATTTTGCAGTTCCTAGACGCCTCCCGAGCAAAGGAGGCCTCGCGGGGCACTTGGTAAAGCGCGCCTCATGAGGCGGAAACTACTTCAGACACGTCAAGCTAAGTTATCTCTACATGCCCACATAAAACACTGGGCCCATACTTATCTCTTCTTAAATGCGGGAAGGAAAGAACAAAACAGAAGTGACGTGTGCCCCCGTAGCAGTTCGCGAGGATGGCTCCATGTCGCTCTCCCGGGCTCAGCAGGACCCCTCCTCGCGCTTCACTAGAGCACGACGACGAGACGACCCGTTGCCACCCTCGAAGCGGGCGCGGCGGCTGATCATAGCCGCCGCTGCTGGAGCCGTCGCCGAAGGAGGAGCCACCGTAGCTGGACGAGCTGCGGGCAGCGCCGAGGATGAGGCCACCTTCATCCTCGGCACGGCCGTCGCGAAGGCCAAGCACCTCGTCGCCGTCGTTGTCCTCGGGGCAGCACCCAACGCGGCGACCATCATCCCCAAATACCCTCACGTAGAGGGTCGCATCGCCATCGTACTTGAACTGGAGGGCACACCGCCTGCCCAGGCCATGCGTGTGGGCAAACTTCTGCCGGCCGCGGGCCAGGACTATGTTGCCCGCGACGGAGACTTCCACCGCAACCCACAAAGCCTTGCTGCAGCAACCGTCCGCTTGCAGCGAGAGACCGCCTGGGCCTGCAGACGGCAGTTCGCTGATAAAGAACCGTGCGAGCTGAAGGCAGGTGCCAGCCGGGTTCTCCGACCACACGATGAACTCCGGCATCACCTCCGCCGAGTGGAAGCGTGGCCGAGGGGGCCACACAACCATGGCGCGCCTCACTTCATCGATGGGACTGCCACAACCTGGGCGACTCCCACCGCGCGAGGAGGCGCCGCCACAGCCGCGAGGGGCCACGGTGGGGGTCGTGGCGTGCTTACACGGGCGACCACACCCCCTCTTGGGTGGTGGCGAGCCGGGCCCCTCCTGGCGGGCCTTGCCCTTTTCTGCAACTGACAACCTCTTTGTCAGCCCCTCCTGGCGAGCCTTTCCCTTTTCTGCGGCCGAGAACCTCTTCACTGACGCCATGAGTGTCGCTGCTAGAGATGAAGCAAGGGAGAGGAAGAAGTAGGAGGAGTGGAGGAAGAGATCTGTGACGGGGAATCCGCCCCCTTCCCATTTATAGCCAACAGGAGGCCAACCGCCTGCCTCCATGATCTAAGGTAATGATGACCTTTTTTCTATATGCAGCAGGGACTCGCCAAGTCGGGTAGTTGTGGAGGCGGTGTGGGGAAGCGGAGATGCCCACGTCCCATCAATCGCCATGCGTCAACCGAGGTTGCAGGCTATTGGGGCCCGCGGCGCTCTGCACTTGCCCTTTGGCTTCGCCTCGAAGCCAAGTCCGAGCATGCCATGGGCCCGGGGGCTACTGTCGGCGTCCTGGGAACGGGGGTCCCCAGACTTTCCTGCCTGCTGCCATGGCATGGCTCCGTCAGTGTCCCCGTACGGCCCAAGTTCACCAGCAAACAATCAAGACCCTCGCGAGGGGCCAAGCCTCGCGAGGGACCGAGCCTCGCGAGGCGGACGATGCAAGACCTCCTCAGGAGCTGCCTCACCAGGGTGGCTCGCGAGGGGCGGAGAGATCAAGGCAAGGGGCACCTCGCGAGGTTCCTGTGATGCAAGCCATGACGACCAAGGCCAGGCGGGCACCACGAGGCTCTCACCCTGGCCCGCCCTGCGGACTCTTCCTTCCTTGTCCAAACCTCGCTCCTAAACGATGCTCTGGACTTAATGCGATCCCTCGCCATTATAGAGGAACCGCTTACGAATTGCACCCAACCCAAACTAGGGGCTGAGAGCGGGGAATTTTACATCCCACCAACCACCCACTTCATATCCACTGTCGAAGACTTATCCGACATGCTGGACTACGCCTCCGAAGACATCGATGGCATTGACGATGATGCCAGAGACGAACCAGGCCAAGACCCTCCGTTTATCGGACATTGGACGGCCACCTCCACATACGACGTGTACATGGTAGACACACCCAAAGAGGATGACGATGACGGAAAGAAGGATTCGGTTGAGTACAAGCCTGCTGAAGCACCTCCAAAGCATCGACGTCAGTGGTGCCGCTCAAAATCGCGTCGCGAAAAAGACAGTAATACCGGCACCGAAGACAATAACACTCTAGAGAATGCCGAAGACCCCGAAGCCCCTGTCGAGCCAACATCCGAACAGGATGATTGGGAGGATGGGCAAGTTAACCCTGACGATCCAGTCGGGAACAAGGACTCTGTCGGCATCCTGGGAACGGGGGTCCCCAGACTTGCCTGCCTGCGGCCCACGGCGTGGCTCTGCCAGCGGCCCCGTATGGCCCAACTTCACCAGCAAACACTCAAGACCCTCACGAGGGGCCAAGCCTCGTGAGGTGGATGACACACGACCTCCTCGGGGGCGGCCTCACCGGGCTAGCTCACGAGGGGCGGAGACATCAAGGCAAGGGGCACCTCGCGAGGTTCCTGTGACGCAAGACATGACGACGAAGGCCAGGCGAGCACCAGGCGGGTGCCAGCGTGCGCAGTGTCCTCGTTTCCTCTTTGGTGCTAAAGAGGCAAGCGCAGGCGAGGAGTCCCGAGGCAGCAGGCAAAGGTTTCCATATCGATGCAATGAGACCAAGACCAGCAGGACGACAGGACGGAGGTCACCATGGAGCCCAGGACGGCGTCACCACTAGAGCCTTTGGTAGGCGAAGGCCATCTTTTGTCAGGATAGCTTGTACTAGCTGTCCCCCTTCAAACTGGCCATTGTGGGATCCCTTCCTGCCTAATATTTGGGAAAAGGACTCGGGCCTCTATATAGATGGCTAGCCTCCACCGTAGGGAGACATCTCATGTTGGACCGGATCCATTCCACCAAGGCCACACACAGACTCACCAAGCACAAGAGCACCTCTCCTCAGGAGGCTGTTCTTCCCTTGTAACTATTCATCTTCAGCCCAAGAGGCAATCCACCACACCACACTGGAGTAGGGTATTACACCACATCGGTGGCCCGAACCAGTATAAATCTTGTGTCCATTGTTCTGTGGGTTTGACGCGCTGAGCCTTGAGATCGCGGTGAGGGCGAGAGCAAGAGGGAGGAGAGATCTTCGTGCGCACTCTAGTGTTCGAACCTCAAGGGTTTTGCCGGAACCCGAAATCCGACAGACTCGGAGGATAGTTACTACCTACTGATCTCCGAAGAGGATATGAGCCTCAGTGACAAAGACTTCATCGTGCCGGAGGAACCCCTCGAACAAGAGCGCTTTAAGCGTCGGCTAATCGCCACTGCGGGAAGCCAACAAAAGAAGCAAGAGCAACTCCAAGCCGAACAGGATACGCTCAATGACAGATGGACTAAAGTCCTAGCAGTTGAGGAATATGGCCTCGAATGCCCAACCAAGAGCTACCCGAAGCACAAGCTGCTACCACAATTCGACGACGAGGCTCTTGAGCCAATATCACCAAAGTATAAACCCGCTGACGAACCTAACCGACCACCACGTGGACGGGACATACCGACTACTTACGCCGAACACCAGCCCGCGCCACCCCGTCATCGAGGTAGAGAGGCAGTGGCCCCGGGCTATACCTATGACCTACGCATGGACTTGAACAATAGAGACGGTTAGACAAGATCAATCTATGGGTCAAGGCGGCGTGCTCCAATGCGAGAGGATGGCCATCAGGCCTGGCACGATAGGCACAACCTCACCCGGGCAGAAAACCGCATTCGGACTTCATCCGAACTACGCCGCGACATCGCTCGATATAGAGGCACCGCACACCCCTTATGCTTAACCGATGAGGTGATGGAGCACCAGTTCCCTGAAGGGTTTAAACCCGTGAACATTGAATCATATGATGGTACTACAGATCCCACAGTATGGATCGAAGATTTTCTTCTCCCTATTCACATGGCCCACGGTGATGATCTCCATGCCATTAAATACCTCCCACTAAAATTAAAGGGACCAACACGGCATTGGTTAAACGGCCTCCCAGAAAACTCTATTGGCAGCTGGGAAGACTTGGAGAATGCCTTTAGAGACAACTTCCAAGGTACCTATGTTCGGCCTCCAGACGCCGATGACCTTAGTCACATAGTCCAACAACCCAGAGAATCAACCCGGAACCTATGGACCAGGTTCTTAATTAACAAGAACCATATTGTGGACTGTCCGGATGCCGAAACCCTCGCGACCTTTAAACATAGCGTCTAAGACGAGTGGCTCGCTCGACACCTCGGCCAAGAAAGACTGAAGTCCATGGCAGCCCTTACCGCACTTATGAACCGTTTTTGCACGAGAGAGGATAGTTGGCTAGCTCGTAGAAGCAATAGCACCAGCGACCTTGGCACCTCCAAAGCCAGGGATGGAAATGGCAAGCCACGACACAACAAACACAAGCGTTGAAGCAATAACGAAGATACCGAAGACACGACGGTCAACGTCGGATTCAGTGGCTCTAAACCCGGTCAGCGGAAGAAGCCATTCAAAAGAAACAAGGATGGTCCATCTAGTTTGGATAGGATACTCGACCGGCCTTGCCAGATTCATGGCACCCCTGATAAGCCTGCCAATCATACCAACAGGAATTGTTGGGTCTTTAAACAGACCGGCAAGCTAAACGCCAATCATAAGGGGAAGGGGCCGCCCAGCGAGGACGATGATGAAGAGCCTCACCAACCGAACATAAGGGGGATAGAAGAAAATTCCCCCCGAGGTAAAAATGGTGAATATGATATATGCTACACATATCCCCAAAAGGGAACACAAGCATGCACTAAGGGACGTCTATGCCATAGAGTCAGTCGCCCCAAAATTCAACCAGTGGTCACCCTGTCCGATCGCAGAGACCATCCGACGAATATCCGTCATGGAGGTAAGGCAGCATTGTTCCTCGACCCAATTATCAACGGATTCCATCTCACGCGAGTCCTTATGGACGACGGCAGCAGCCTTAACCTGCTTTATCAGGACACTGTCCGCAAAATGGGCATCGATTCATCAAGAATCAAGCCCACTAAAAACCACCTTTAAAGGAGTAATACCTGGTGTTGAAGCCCGCTGCACGGGCTCAGTAACACTGGAAGTGGTCTTCGGTTCACCGGACAACTTCCGAAGCGAAGAGTTGATCTTCGACGTCGTCCCTTTCCGCAGTGGTTATCATGCACTGCTCGGAAGAACAGCCTTCGCCCGCTTCAACACGGTCCCGCATTATGCTTACCTAAAACTCAAAATGCCTGGACGTCGTGGCGTTATTATAGTCAATGGAAACATGGAGCGCTCCCTCCGTACCGAGGAGCATACCGAGGCTCTCGCAGCTAAAGGACAGGGTGGCCTTATCAAGCCAAATACTACCCCAGTAGTTAAGCCCCGGACACTATCAAACGAGTGCGGTCTACCCCACAGAACGACATCCCGGCTCGTCCAGAGCTAGATTAGCAATCCGGCCTCTGTCTCAACCCTAGCTAGATGGTGGCATACGTACCACGCGTACATAACTAGGCACTAAAGATACCATGGGCCCGGACGAAGGCATACGGAAAACACGGTCCACGGCATGGCTCGACCCTATCCGGACCTTATATTCTTCCATCGTTTTCTTGTTTTTATTTTTCAGGTTCTTTACAAACCACACCACTCTTCGATGGTACTTACTTCCCTTTTCCAGGCCCCTTATACACACTCGATCATTGATCCTCTCAAAGGACCATACACTATGGGGAAAAGCGGCGCAGACGTGCGGTAGAGTGTCCAAAGGATCTTCAAGATCATATTTTCAAATTTAGGACCTATATATAGCTTTCCCTTGTTCTCGGCATGTAAAATGGCCTTGATACTTATGGCATCTTCTGTAAAATACGTTTTGACATACCAATCAGACTATAATGGAAACAATTTTCGCCCAACCTTATTCGGTATTGGCTTATTTTTTAATCTGTTTTCCCACTTTATGTCTGAATTGGCATATACACCTTGGTATGACTTAAATCGCCAGGGGCTCTATTTCAAGACATATATATATTCTCAACAATATAAAGTCCTAACACTCTCAGAGTATACTTCAGCGTCCCGAATACTGCATTATATGCATCGGCTCCGAATCACGTCTTTGGTCAATAGTTGGGTTGTCCGGCGCCTGTGCTTGCTACCTTACGTTCCGTTTTTTCGGCTAAGATAGTAAAGGGAGAACTATTGCAATTGTGTTTCGGGCTAGCCCGGTCAAACACCTCGATAGAGAAAGCCGAAAACTGACTGTCGTGATGCGGTGAGAGCTGGTCAGCAATTCGGTGACTTACTAAATCTCTAGCGATTTCTTCCATATTACACAAAGGGCTGGCTTTTTCTAGTCACGCGCGTAAGGCACCCAAGTTCGGATAGCCACATACACATCAGGGGCTACCTTATAACCCCATTGTCAAGCTCCTATGGCTAAGTGAGAGTGGTAAAGCCGCATAGTCCAATTGCCTGGTTTGCTGCACTCACACCTCCTTTACGGACCAAGACGTTGGGTCAACATGTGGTCATGTGCTGTTCTGAACACCCCCAGAGTATCTACGTGGGGGCTGAAGCCGGCGACTGGAAAACTCTCAAGGATATAAACGGCCGCACAGGAGGAAAAACACTTTAAAATACAAACAACGTAAATATATTGCAAGGCCTTGGTTTATATTACAAAGCTTTGGTTTATACAACATCCGGGCAGTTCGGACACATTCACTTGAACATGATGTCCTTTGAGCACTGGCCCTGTATTAAGCGGGCACCTTCCAGGACGTCTTCAAAGTAGCGCTCCGGCGTACGATGGTCCTTGCCTCCAGGCGGAACCTCAACCACCACGACGGCAGACTTCATCTTCGCCCAGTGCATCTTAACACGGGCAAAGGCCATCCGCGCACCTTCTATACATGCCGAGCGCTTCACGGCCTCTACTCGGGGCAAGGCATCGCCAAGCCGCTTGACCAAGCCGAAGTAGTTGCTCGGAATGGGTCCTGGCGGCCATAGCCGGACTATGATGTCCTTCATGGCCAAACCCGACATCCTATGCAGCTCTGCCAACTGCATCATCTGATTGTTCAACAGCGTCGGTCGCTCCGGCGCCAAGTACTACGACCAGAAGAGCTTCTCCATCGTGTTCCCTTCTTGGGCCCGGAAATACTAGGCGACATCGGCATCACTCCTCGGGAGATCCGCAAAAGCGTCTGGAGCATTCCATGGCCGATTTAGCAAAGCATATCTTCGACCGCCGAATATACTCTGTAAAAGAAAAGGCTTACCAGCCGCTATCTGTTCGGCTTGCTTGATCTCCTCGCGAGCTTCCCGGCACTCGGACCGCACCTCCTTCACAGCTTGAACAGCCTTGGTGAGTTCGGCCGCTTGGGCCTTGTTACTCTCCTCCAAGGACTCACACTTGTTGGCGGCGTCCTGGAGTGCCTGCTCTACTTCGGTCACCCTCGCCTCATATTGAAGGCGGGTGGCCTTTTCGGCCTCTACATCCGCAGCCGCTTCGGCAAGGGCACTCTTGAGGGCCCCGACCTCGGTCGCGTTGCCTACAATCATTTACATAGCAGCACATGAGCTTAAACTCTGAGTTGGCATTATAATTTAGGCTGGTAAAGGGGTCTTTTCAGAAAAGCATACCTTGGGACTCATCAAACCGCTTGTTAATACAGTCGATCTCATCATCAGCCACCTTCAATTTCCGCTGGAATTCGGATACTTCGGCATCCTTAGCTGAAGCCGCCAACAGTGAAGCTTGTTTATCAAAATAGATGAACACATTATCTCCGGCGACTATTTGATCCTCTATCCGGCTCTTTTTTCCAAAGACCCAAACATAGTCTCAGGGGCTACTATCTAGATACAGGCGCATTCTTGCAATATGAAAAGCAGCTAAGCGTGTTATATCACTTACCTCAAAACCTGTCAATAGGCTAGTCAAAGCTTCGTTCAAACCGCTTTTGGCAGACTAAACCTTCTCAACCACCGTACCCATCAGGGTATGGTGCTCTTCCATGATGGAAGCACATTGAAGTGCTTCCCACAACATATCTCGCGCCTCCGGATTGATAGAGGTCGCTGGTGGAGTCGGCACTCCCCCTTCTCTTGAAGGGGCTTGCTCGCTCGACTCCGGAACCATGTGGGTCTCTGGAGTGGTATTCGGCTGGGGGCCGGACTGATCCAGGCCCCCGTCATCAGTTTCCATGGGGGTAGTATCTCCCATGTTTTTGGCAGCCGAGGCATTACCCTCTAGCGCCGTTTCAGCGGCCTTCCGCATCTCCCCCCGGCCAGGAGAAGTCCTTTGGGACAACACTCGGTGTCATCCGCGGCTCGTGATGGGGAGGCTCGCGGAGGCGTTTTGCTCTCCATCATCTCCGGCGCCAACAAGTTTCCCTAAGACGACGATTGTTGGGGGAGATCACGGGCCGGACTGAAAATACGTAAATAAAATGTTATCCTACGATCCGAAAAAGGCCAGATGTATGTATAGTATCTTTAAATACTTACGATTCGGCCGGGGGCTTTGGCCTGAGGCACCGCTCGGGGATGACTTCGGTGTTTGAATCCTTGTCACCCGAAAGGGAAATCTTCCCCTTCTTGGACGCCTCCGCTTATAGGTCCGCGGACGCCGCCCTTTTCTTCTCTCCCTTAAGGAGAGAATTGCTCTCCTCCTCTTCCTCTTCCTGTTCATCTCCCTCATGGGAGGAGAGAACCTCGGTGTCTTAGGACGCGATGTCCGAAGTACCTCTACGGTGAAGGCCACTTCTGGCCTCCTTGCCCTTCTTCTTGGATTTCTTCTCCGGCGCTTGGTACGGCCCCGGAACCAACATCTTCGTTAGTAGAGGGATAGCTGGGTCTTCGGGCAGTGGAGGCAGACATTTGATCTGCTCAGCCTTCTTCGTCCATCCCTGAAGGAGAAAAGGAATGCTTAGCATACTCCTCGAATCTACAAGTAGATGTTATGTTTGGAAATCTGGGAACTTACTGGAGTGGCCAGGTGAGCACAGTCGAGGCCGAGGTCTTCGGTCGTTCTCGGCCACGACTTCTAGGCCTTGAAAAGCAGCTTCCAGATTTCTTCGTGTGTCATGCCAAAGAAGTGTTGGAGGGTCTGAGGGCCGACCGGATTGAACTCCCACATATGGAGTGTCTGGTGATGGCAAGGGAGACTCTGGCGAAAAAGCATCACCTGGGTCACATTGGCGAGGCTGGTGTTCTTCTCCATCACACCCTTGACGCGCTTCTACAGCATCATCACCTCATCAAACGATGCCCATTCTAGGCCATTTTTGACCCACGATGTGAGCCGAATTGGAGGCCCATATTTGAACTCTGGAGTGGCGGCCCATGTGGCGTCGCGAGGTTCTGTGACATAGAACCACTCCTGTTGCCACCCCTTCATGGTATCTACGAAGGCCCCCTAGGGCCAAGTGACGTTGGGGAGTTTGCTCACCATGGCGCCGCCGCACTCCGCATGTTGACCATCGACCACTTTCGGCTTCACATTGAAGACCTTGAGCCATAATCCGAAGTGGGGGGAATGCGGAGGAACGCCTCACACACGATGATGAACGCCGAGATGTGGAGGAAGGAATTTGGGAATAGATCGTGAAAGGCTAGCCCGTAATAGAACATGAGCCCGCGGACAAAGGGGTGGAGAGGAAACCCTAGTCCACGGAGAAAGTGGGGGATAAATACCACCCTCTCATTGGATTCCGGAGTGGGGATGATCTGCTTTTTGGCAGGAAGCCGGTGGGCGATTTCCGCGGCCAAGTACCCCGCTTTCCGGAGTTCCTTGATGTTCTCCTCCGTGACGGGGGAGGCCATCCACTTGCCCTGAGCGCCAGATCCGTACATGGCTGGAGTGTTTGCTGGGGATGGAAAGAATTAAACTCGGGCGCTGGAGCGCGAGGGCGGATGGTCTGAGGAGGAAGAAGGCGTGGGGTAAAAAGAGGTATCCTTATCTTCTTATAAAGGCAATGAATATCAAGCGTCCCCCCATGAGCCTTAAAACTCGCCTATTCCCAAGGGGTCATGCAAATGACACGGTTGGATTACCCAAACCCGTATTGATGAGAATCCCGCAATAAGGGGACACGATCTCTGCTTTGACAAGACGGGTCAATAAGGAACGCGCCTCGAAATATGAAGCGGGAGGCTAAAAAATGGTTCAAAATAATAATAAGGCCAGAACATAATGTCTCGCCAAAAAAGCTATTAGTAGACATGGTTTATTTTGTTTAAGTATTTTGCCCTTGTGGTTCAGGGTTGTGACTGTTATACAGAGCCAAACATCATTCTTTTGACCAACTGCTTTGGAGTACTCGGAGGAGGAACCCGCCTTGCAATGTCGAAGACAATCTGCGCACCGAACACATCGTCATTGAAGCCTGGTTCAGGGGCTACTAAGGGAGTCCTGGAGTAGGGGGTCCCCGGGCATCCGGGCTATGTGATATGGGCCAGACTAATGGGCCAAGAAGATACAAGATAGAAGGCCTTCCCCCGTGTTCGGATGGGACTCTGCTTTGCGTAGATGGCAAGCTTGGCGTTCAGATGTAAAGATTCCTTTCTCTGTAAACTAACTCTATACAACCCTAGGCCTCTCCGGTGTCTATATAAACCGGAGGGTTTAGTCCGTAGAGGCTAGGATAATCATCCAGGATAGAAATCTAGGGTTTAGCCATTGCGATCTCGAGGTAGATCAACTCTTGTAACCCCCATAGTCATCAAAGTCAATCAAGCAGGAAGTAGGGTATTACCTCCATTAAGAGGGCCCGAACCTGGGTAAACATCGTGTCCTCTGCCTCATGTTACCTTCGATCCTCAGACGCACAGTTTGGGACCCCCTACCCGAGATCGGCCGGTTTTAACACTGACACCGCCCGCGCTGCTTCCTGGTGTAGGCGATTCCTCCGCGTTCAAACGACACAAGTGTCGTCCGTCTACCGCCCACATTAATGATACGCGTTGGCCGAGGTGGCTACTCCGGAGCCACCCGTCTGTCCCTCCGCCGCCCACCATTGCTATATAAACTGCTGTGCCAGCCATAGCCGCAGTCGTCCGCCTCCGTTCCCTTTCTCCTGTCCACACCACTACTGCCCACCATGGCTTCCTCGCGCTCCAGCGCTCTTCGGGTCGGGCGGACGACAGACCACAAGGAGATGGTTGCCATTGCTGCCGACTGGCTGGCCAGCAGGCAGCCGGAGGACGACGACGTCCCAATGAAGAACATGGTAGTCGACGATCCGGCGCCAACCCCCTTCCTCGCCGGTGCATTGTACCATGACCATCGGTGAGGCCCATGCCAATACATGGACACGGTGAGGCAGAACTGTCAGGAGCAGTTCCGATAGGTGCAGGCCGACGCCACCTACAACCACCATCTCCTCCAGGAGCACCTATAGATGGAGGAGCAGATCACCGCGGAGCGGGCAGAGTAGGAGGCGCTGCTCGACTCATACCGCTCCGCCCGTGAGAGCTGCCTCGAGTGCTGGCGGTACCACATGCGGGTGGCGGAGGCTGCGTCCGCCTACAAAGAGGGCGATGAAGCGGGCGAGGCACTGTTTGGTGAGACCAAGGACAAGGCAGAGCACAATGCCGGCTCCAACGAGTCCCCACTCCGCTGGCGTCGACGAGGCCCTTCTCCATCGAGGCCCCGCGATGCCAACAACAAGCAGAGGACCCTGCTGGCTCTACTGATGCCCCGCCCCGCCAGCACCGAGGCAAATGATTACGCCGGCTTCCGCGAGGTCCTGCTTCGCCGAGGCCCCGCTGTGCCAACAACGCGGCAGAGGACATCGCCGGCTCCGTCGAGGCCCTGCCTTGCCGGCACCGAGGCGGAGGACCTTGCCGTCTTCGGCGAGGCCCTACTCCACCGAAGCCCCGCCCCGCCAACAACGAGGCAGAGGACATCGCCGGCTCAGCCCAGGCCCCTCCTTGTCGGCAATGAGGGGGAGGATTTCCCCCGCTCCACCGAGGCACCGCTCTGTCGGCAATGAGATAGAGGACATCGCCGTCTCTGTCAAGGCCCCACCGCGCTACCAACGAGTCCGCGCCACACAAAAGACGAGGAAGAGTAGAACACGGTAGGTCGCCGCCGCTCGGGTCCAAGTAAGGCCACCGATGCTACCCTCCGGTTGAAGCCAAGCTAGGCGGGTTGACCATTGACGACCGATTAGCTTCTTGGCGGCGATGTGGAGTCGGAGAGCTGTGTTAGAGAAGAAGCTTCTGTTCGACTCAACCGGACACGGGTGGGTAGCTTCGGTTAATTAATCATACCTCTAGCGCACCCCTTTTTAGTTGAAGAATGTATGAAATGTAATGAAATCCGGCATGTTTATATGAAATCCGACCGTGTATGAATGAATTTAGTTCGATTAGTTCGAATTCTTGTATCACTAGCATTGGATGAACATGCAAAACAATACGTACTAGCATTATTCCCAGGGTGATCACCTCATTTGTAGTAGTTTCACATGTACTCCCTCCGGTCCTTTTTAGTCTGCATATAAGTTTTGTCTGAAGTCAAAGTATCTCTACTTTGACAAATCTTATAGAAAAAAGTATGAACATTCAAAATGTAAAATCAACTGACTTGAAAGAAATCTAATATGCGAAGTAAAAAGGAACAGAGGGAGTACAAAGAGTTT
Source organism: Triticum urartu (assembly GCF_056163025.1). NCBI lineage: Eukaryota > Viridiplantae > Streptophyta > Magnoliopsida > Poales > Poaceae > Triticum > Triticum urartu. The sequence continues at coordinate 290,155,710 of NC_141873.1, forward strand.
GAGAAGCTTTTTAGCGTTCATGCACATTGCAATCAAACACACAGGCCTGGCAAGTCATAGGGAACATTAAAAACAATCGATGCTTATGCATCTCAGCGATTCACATGTCAGAGCCAATATTTACTTCACAATTAAAGAATAAAGAAAAATTGATCGATGCTGCTGACAGCAAAGGGCGTCCCATTTGAAAATATCAGACACATGTCTTCTTGCTAACATCAATGAGAAAAATTTGACAAGGTTGTCCCATTCCAAAATGTCAAATGCATGTTGTTTTGCGTACATCAATGAGCAAACTTTGACAAGGTTTTCCCATTCCAAAATATCAAATGTCTACAATTATGGAATGGGTAGGGGTTGCCATCAGTTCAGACATTGACATGGCACCTCGTGCTAAATAAACCAGCTGTTCTTTTTGTGTAGTTCCACAAAAATCAACCAAATTCATGTGTAGCTTGTATGATTTCGCCTTTATATGTTGAAATACCTTGAACATATCGGCACCTCCTTTCTTGTGGTGGAAATGAATGATTCGATGTATTCATGAACATTTTTGTGCAGTTCTGATTGAAATCAAGCTGAGCACCACCGTTTGCAAAAATACAAAAAAGTGATTAGTATAAAGCAAACTGTACTATGAATGGACAATTTAAATAGGCAACCTACATGATCCATGCAGAGCACATATTTAAAAAATGGAACTCACCGGAAGGAATCCTAACACAACATTGTATTGGCCATCACAGCAACAAAGATGGAGATCTGTGAGTCCTTCTGAGCTGAAGTCGGTTTGTTCTTGTGGGAAATAATGTAACCATCCTTTAACTGCTCCCTTCTTAAGAAGAGAGTCTTGGCTTCTTTATCCTGGCATAATCGGAACTAGGCACTTCACATACTCCATATTCTTCTTCAGAGGAGCATGACCCTGTTGTGCAAAGACAAGAGGGCAACTAAATGCTATCATCGCTGTTTGCTCGAAAAAACGGAAAGGAAATATTTAAAACATCACAGATGAAGCACTTCTCAAGGACAATACCACTTTCTCATGACAATATATAAACAGTAGCACAACAGCAATAGAGATGACAAAGCTCAATCATATGGATGAAATCCATGGGCGAGTACCAACCTTTGTGAGGAGGCTTATTGTGTAGAGCATACAGATGAAGCACTTCTCTGAAACCATCTGTAGTTATCTACTGTAGTCCCATGCTTATTATATAATCCTTGATTAGTTTAATGTTTCCAACATCTTCTTGTGCAGTTCCACTAAAATATATGTTATCTTCAAAGAAGATCCCTATTTGCACAAGTAGAGATAATTACATATTACATTAAGAGTGGCCTCAAATCGGTGGCAAAACAATTGCTCGTTCCAGCCATAGCAATAAATTAAGATGCAAAAATAAATCTTTACTTGTGTCATCACAGTTCCAGTGCTTGATTACAGCACCACGAGTTGATTTTTGTTTTTCTTTTACTTGTTCTTCCCCTTCATCACTTGGTTCAATAACAGACAAGCTTCGCCTTCAATGTAAGATTTGGCATGTCAATTAGGGAGCACAAGTTTTGCACTAAACAACGACATTAATTTTCTGATGAAAGTGGCAAAATATAGGCCAACAATTGTGAAATATCCTTATCTTACCTCAATGGGGTATTACGGTGCACATACAGATTTGAAGTCTTGTCTCCATTTGTGCAGTTCACTAAGATCAAGCAACATTATCATATAAGTAGCACAACATATGAAAGCACATCGCACAATCATGTGAAAGAAGGCTAGTACTGACCTCTCATGACGCGGAATTCAAACAACTCACAAGAAGAAGACCAGAACCAAATTTGCCAACACGGATAGGAAGTCAAATCTGCTCTTGTGCAGTTCCACTAAGTGTAGCGATCTGACCTCAAACGGCCAAATCTCTGTGCATAAGTGTCATCCCTGGATCGGTAATGCTGACACACACAATACTTTGAAGGATTTATACTAGAGTGCAATCAAACACTTATTACATAGAATGTCTCAAAGGAGAACTTATTACAAATAATATGGCGTAAGGCCATCTAAATAAGATAACAGCGGAAGGCTTGGAAGATAAAGTGAGTCCATCAACTCCAACGGCATAGCTGAGTGCACGACAACAACCTAGCGCACCTTATTCTTTTTCTGAAAATTCTGCAACATGATATGTTGCAACCCGAAACAGGTCAGCACATGGAATATGCTGGCAATATAACATAGTAGAGCAATGAACAGAATAAATGCTATAACTACATGCATATGAGGCTGGTGGAGGCTCTATGGTTATATTGTTTTTGCGGAAAGCCAATTTTTCCCTACAACAAAGGAATATATTTTGTTTAACTATCATGGTAGTTGTTAAACATTGAGAAGGTTCCTCCAACTCAATCCTAATTAAGCAGTATTAAAACCCAACAAATTAATTTAGAGTGATGAGATCAACATGATAATCCAAGAACTAGATACTCAAGATGTCCATAACCGGGGACACGGCTAACCATGATTAGTTTGTACACTCTACAGAGGTTTGTGCACTTTTCCCCACAAGACTCAATCTCCTTCGTTGAATTTCTCGCACTACATGGTGTTTGAGAAACGGATGACCAAGACACAACCTTTCAGAAACATTAACTCTTTACTCTGGGTGGACAGTTACACCTACTTTCCCCTACATCTGCTAGCCCACCACTGAAAGAGGTCATGCCACTTACTCAACTATGCTAGATCCCATAATAGCTTGTGCCTGCACACGGAATTTTCTAGCATGAATAATATTATGATCCCTTTGAGCCTGGGTGGCGAACCATAGGATGATCACACGGGTGCTCCGGGATATCCTAGGAAAACACTGGATTCTCCAGGTGCCCGCAACCAATCCACCCAGATGTGTGTTTAAGTAGCCACCTTAAGTTAACCATTAATTAACCATCTCACATCTGTCATGGATACACTCAAACCCAATCAGCGTCTATGAGCATAGCATCGCAATATAAGCATAACGTAGAAGTAACTCCCAAGGGTTTGATAATAAAAGGGCAATAGGTTCTACCTCATCAACTACTTCCCAATACCCACATGTTAATCACATCCTAATCATGTAGTGTTTGAGAGTTGTAACTAATGCATAAAAACTGGGTAATAAAGGGTATGATCAATGTGTTACTTGCCTTGTTGACGATCCGCAAACCCTAGAGACTCGAAGTAGCACGCTTCGCACTCCGGGAATTCCAACGCAAACAAACAATAGCATACATAAGCACTCAAGCATATATGCACGGGTAAAACTCAAATAAGAAGATCCAATCTGAAAGTTCAACTGAAGAGATTCGATTTGCAAAAATAATCGGTTAAATCGGTGCTACAGAACTAAAACTACAGTCAAAAGAACTTCGAATTCAAATCTACTTGAAACCAAATTTTAAATTGTCAAAATCATGTTCAAGTGGATTACCCGGAAAGAGAGGCTCAAGACGAAGATTTTGGCGTTGGTTTCACTGGATTTGGACGAACGGTTAAAAAGTTGCGATGGTTTGAAGATCAGGGGCTAATCTGCGATGAAAATAATCACGGATAGGTCCCTGGCCTAAAATAAAATAAAACGAAAAAGACTACGGCGCGAACGTTCGCTAACAGAGGCAAACAGGTGAAATTCATTCATTAAAATGAACTAACGAACGAACGTTCGTTATTGCATGCATGAACTAACGAAAGAACGTTCGTTATTTAACCTAAACTGAGAAAACCGGGGAAAAACTGAACCGATCCAAAAAACCAAACAAATCTAGGGTTTCTAAAAAACCTGGACGGACCGGAAAAACCGGCGGCGGTGAGGCACGGCGGCGGCGGCGACGGCGTGCGCGTCCGCGGCGGCGAGGCGCGGCGGCGGCGGCGGCGTGCGTGTCCGCGGCGGCAAGGCGAGGCGGCGGGGCTCCTGCATGGCTGCGGGATGGCGCGGGCGGCGGCGCAGCACGGCAGCGGCAGCGCGGGCGGTGGTGGCAGCAGCTTGTAGTGGTGCTGGCGGGGGCTCGGTGGCGGGGCCGAGGCGGCGAGGCGGGACGAGGTGGGAGGTGGCGGGGTGGCGGGGTACTTATAAGAGGCCAGGGGGTCCGAGACGGCTTGGGGGAGGGGGCAAGGCGGCGGGGCGAGCCGGAGTCTAGCTCAGGGACGAGTCCGGCGGCGGCGCGCTCCCGCGCGGGGAAGGCGGTGGCGGCACCTGGGCTTCGGCCCGCTCGGCTAGGCCGTTGGCCCACTCAGGCGTTACTTTTTTTAATAAATAATTCCGCCGAAAAGGAAAAATCCTAGATAAATATAAAAAATACTAAAAATGCCAAAAACAATTTTCATCGTCTAAATTAAATATTTAGAACATAGTGAACATTTTCTTGGCCTAAAATGCAATTTTGAAAATGCATATTTTTTTTCTAATTCAAAATAAAATAACAAATAAAATCCAAATAAAATAATTATTTGATTTGAACATCTTCCCCCAATATTTCTTTTGTTTTGGAGAAGTCATATTATCTCCTCTCTTTTATTTCTAATATTTGAAATATTTTCGGAGAGGAAAAATAATTAAAACCAAAATGATCCTCTTTTCAATATTTGAGAAAAGAATTCAAATATGAAAATAAATGAAATCCCCAACTCTCTCTGTGGGTCCTTGAGTTGCTTAGAATTTTTAGGATCAGAACCAAAATGTAATAAAATATGATATGCATATGATGACCTATGTATAACATTCCAAATTGAAAATTTGGGATGTTACAAACCTACCCCCTTAAGATGGATCTCGCCCTCGAGATTCGGGTTGGCTAGAGAATAGGTGTGGGTGGTCTTTCCGTAGATCTTCCTCTCGTTCCCAGGTGGCTTCATCCTCGGTATGGTGGCTCCACTGAACTTTGCAAAACTTGATAACCTTGTTGCGTGTAACTCGGTTGGCAAATTCAGGAATCTTGACAGGTTTCTCCTCGTAGGTCAGATCACTATCCAACTGAATTGCTTCCAGGGGTACTGTATCTCTCAAAGGAATATCAGCCATCTCAGCATGGCACTTCTTCAACTGGGAAACGTGAAACACATCACTCCTTCGGGTAACTCCAACTTGTAGGCCACTTCTCCCATACGTTCGAAAACTCGGTATGGTCCTACAAATCTCGGGGCTAACTTTCCCTTAACTCCAAAACATTTAACTCCTCGCAGAGGCGACACTCGGAGATATGCTCTATCTCCAATTTCATAGACTAGATCCTTGCATTTTGAGGCTGCATAACTCTTCTATCTGGACTGAGCTACCTTCAGTCTTGTCTCGAATCAACTTTACTTTCTCTTCCGATTCTTTGATCAGATCTGGTCCAAATAACTGACAGTCTCCAACTTCATACCACATCAACGGTGTCCTGCACCTGCTTCCATACAATGCTTCGAAAGGTGCCATCTTCAAACTGGCCTGGTAACTGTTATTGTATGAGAACTCTGCCTAAGGCAAATTATCATCCCAACTAGATCCATAATCTAGCGCATAAGCTCTCAACATGTCCTCTAGAATCTGATTGACTCTCTCAGTTTGTCTGTCTGTCTGTGGATGAAAAGTTGTACTGAACTCTAGCCTGGTACCCAAAGTCTGGTGCAGCTGGTGCCAAAACTTTGAAGTAAACTGGGTTCCTCTATCTGATACGATGGTCCTCGGAACTCCATGCAGACATACGATCCTGGTCATATATATCTTGGCCAACTTTGCACTCGTATAGGTGGTTTTCACTGGGATAAAGTGAGCCATTTTGGTCAAACGATCAACTACTGCCCAAATAGAATCATATCCCGATCAGGTCCTGGGCAATCTCGTGATGAAATCCATGCCAAGCTTGTCCCACTTCCATTCGGGTGTCGGCATAGGTTGCAGTAATCATGCTGGCTTCTGATGTTCTGCCTTCACTCTCTGACATACATCGCATACAGCTACATACTCGGCAATATCCTTCTTCATACCAGTCCACCAGAAACTCTCCTTCAAATCCAAATACATCTTGGTGTTTCCAGGGTGTATCGAGTATGGTGATTCATGAGCTTCCTAAAGTATAAACTTCCTGATCTCTGCATTATTGGGTACATAAACACGGTCCTCAAACCACAAGGTGTCGTGCTCATCCTCACGAAAACCTTTGGTTTTTCCTTTACTTATCCTCTCCTTTATCTCAACAATTTCCTTATCATCCTTCTGAGCTTCTCGAATCATTCCCAATAATGTTGATTGAACCTCCATTGCTGCGACAAAACTTCTAGGGACTATCTCCAAACATAGCTCCGTGAGATCTTCGGCTAACTCCTTTGGTAATTCCCCGCTTACGAGGGTATTGGCGTAACTCTTCCGGCTCAAAGTGTCTGTACGACATTGGCCTTGCCTAGATGATAGTGCAACTTCATATCATAATCCTTTATAAGCTCCAACCATCTCCTTTGCCTGAGATTCAGCTCCTTCTGTGTGAAAATTTACTTCAAACTCTTATGATCCATGTACACATCACAACGGTTTCCAATAAGAAAATGTCTCCAGGTCTTGAGTGCATGCACTACAGCTGCTAACTCCAAATCATGCATGGCATAATTCAACTCATGTGGTCGAAGCTGACGTGAGGCATATGAAACCACTCTTCCATCTTGCATAAGTATACCTCCAAGTCCTAAGCAAGAAGCGTCGCAATACACTTGGAAATCCTTGCGTATATCCCGCAGAATCAACACTGGGGCTGTAACCAAATGTTTCTTCAGCTCCTGAAAACTTGCCTCACATTCATCTATCCATTTGAACTCGGCGTCCTTCTTCAGCAACTCCATCATAGGCTTTGCAATTTTAGAAAAAATCTCAATGAATCTCTGATAATATCTCGCGAGTCCAAGAAAACTATGGATCTCTCCAACTGTGGTGGGTGATAGCCAATCAGTGAATGACTTAACCTTGGTAGGATCCACGGCTATACCTTCTCCTGATATAACATGTCCAAGAAATCCTACTTCCTTCAACCAAAACTCGCATTTGCTGAACTTGGCATATAACTGGTGTTCACTGAGCTTCTCGAGAACTAAACGCAAATGTTCCTTGTGTTCCTTTTCATTCTTTGAGTATACCAAGATATCATCAATGAACACCACGACAAACTTATCCAAGAACTCCATGAACACCTTATTCATCATACTCATGAAATAGGCTGGGGCATTAGTCAATCCAAATGACATAACCGTATCCTCATATAGCCCGTACCATGTGGTGAAAGTTGTCTTAGTTATATCCTATTCTCGGATTTTCAACTGGTGGTATCCTGATCACAGATCGATCCTGGAGAATACTTTAGCTCCTTGCAATGGATCAAACAAATCATTGATCATCGGTAGTGGGTACTTATTCTTGATCGTCACTTCGTTCAAAGCACGATAGTCAACAACCATTCTTAACGATCCATCCTTCTTCTCAACCAACAGTACTGGGGCTCCCCACGGTGACGAACTTCGTCGAATGTATCGTTTCTCCAATAACTCTTTAATCTGCTTCTTAATCTCCTACAGATCATTTGCGGGCATCCGGTATGGTCTCTTCGATACCGGTCCGGTGCCTTACAATAGCTCTATCAGAAACTCAATGTCTCGATCCGGCGGCATGCCTGGTAGTTCCTCTTGAAATACATCTGGGTAATCCTTCACTATAGGCACTTCCTCCTGAACAACTCCTGAGAGGGAATTTACTTGGGTCCTCCTTGGCGCATGTCTGGATACATACTTAATCCTTTTTTCCTCCGGGGTAGTGAGCAAATTTGACTTCCTGGCACAATCGATGTTTCCTCCATACATCGATAGCCAATCCATTCCTAGTATCACATCCAATCCTTCTGACTCCAAAATTATTAAGTCTGAGGGGTAAACATGCCTACCTACGGTCAATGGCATCTAAAAACATCCTTGGCTTGCTATATACTCGGCTCCTGGCGAGCTTACTAACATAGGTGTCCTAAGAACTTTGGTGGGCAACTTATACTTATCCACAAATCCCCTTGAAATGTATGAATATGATGCACCAGTATCAAAAAGAACGATTGCAGTAAATGACTTAACCAAAAACTTACCTATAACTACATCTGGCTGCTCTTCAACCTCCTCCACGTTAACGTGGTTCACTTGTCCCCTGTTGAAAGGGTTGGGCTTCTTCCCTGAGCTTCCATTGCCGTTACCATTCTTTGCTTCAGAACACTCCGTGGCGTAGCGTCGTCTTCCCGCACTTGAAACAAGTAATGTGACTTAGATCCTTCTTGGCGGGTGTGGCTGGGTTAGAGTGGTTCTGATTGCTGCCTGCTCCATTCCCGTCTCCATTCTTGGGGCCACTATGGTTATGTGAACTTCCTCCGTTGTGGGTATGGCCTCCATGGTTATGAGTATATCCTCCCGAGTTCGGGGTAAAATGAGGATTCTCCTGGGCTCCTGAATTGTACTTCCATTGTCCATACTTCCTTTTGCGGCTCTCAATCTGCTGCTGCTTCCCTTCAATCATACGAGCCTTATCTACCAACTTCTGGTAGTTGTTAAATGTTGCGACCATTAACTGCATACTCATCTCATCATTCAGTCCTTCCATAAACTTCTCCTGCTTAGCGGCATCTATGGCCACATCATCTGGGGCATATCGAGCTAACTTGCTAAACTCATCCACGTACTGCCCCACAGTACGGTTTCCCTGGCGTAAGTTGCGAAACTCACGCTTCTTCATGCTCATAGCTCTAGTTGAGACATGAGCAGTGCGGAATGCTTGCTAAAACTCCTCCCAAGTGACATTGGCTATAGGGAAAGTGGTTATGTAGTTCTCCCACCATGAGGCTGCGGGTCCATCCAATTTATGTGAGGCAAAACACACCTTCTCAGCATTTGTGCAACCTGCGGTGGTCAACTCCCATCCAATCCTTCGTAGCCAGTCATCAGCAACTATTGGCTCGGTGCTACTGGAAAACACCGGCAGCTGCAACCTTAGAAAATGGGCTAAGTTGTCAACTGGAGGTGGTGGTGGTGGGTTGTTGTTGTTGTTGTTGCCTTGGTTCTGGACTAGCAACTGCATCAAGGCATTCTGCTGTTGGATCAACTGGGTGAGCTCTGGTGGGAAGACAAATCCGGGGTCACATCTTGAAGGCATCTGATGGGTTTAGAGGGGAGAGATTAGAATAGGGTGAGGTCTAGTGGGAAGGCACTACCCATATGCACATGAGACAAACACATTCATATCACACCACTCAAATCAAACAAGGGCATACAAATGATCTAACTACCGTTACAAAAGTGCTCGGACTACTACTATATACATGGGGGAATACTACTGGTAATATGGTGGTCATCTAGAAATTTTGATCGGTGGAAGACTCCATGATATCCGCTCCAACTTTGTCTTCATAATCACCATCACTACTATCGGGGTCGGAGTCGGTGTCGTCGATGATGATGTAGTCTTCAGAACGAAGGTCCTCAGAAGGGTCATCATCTCCTCTTGGCGCGGGGTCTCCCATGAACACTCCTAGCTTCCTTGTCAGGTCGTCATTCTTCTCCACTAGTATTGTGATTTCCTCCTCGTATCCGTTACGTGTAGACTTGAGTTCCTCTTCAAGCTCCATGTTCCTAGTCATCAAATTCTTCAGATCTATCATGCTTGCGCACATCTGGTTCTCCTGGCGACAACTGTGTTGGTTTAACTCCTGGCTGAAAGCTACAATGGACATGTCCCTCTTGGTGCTGATCATCTCCCATTGCTCATCTCGGTGCCCACATATCTGGTCAATGGTGTCCTTAAGATCCTTCTGATAAACTTCGCCGATGTGTCCCATGGCGATGTGGGCTGTTGTGCTCTTTCCTTGACTCCAGGTTGGTGCATCAAAGGAAAACTCTATGGGTTTAGTAATTGCGTGAATGTCCTTCCTGGAACTTGAACTCAAATCATCCAACGCTCCTCTTCTGGTAAAGTGGCAGTGTAGGTCCCGGTGAAGCTTGGTATTCCGATGTTCAGGTACCTAGTGACTTCCTTCAAGTGTCTCCCAAATGGTGTGTCTTCATCCGGTTGTGTAAACTTGTTCCTTGAGTCCGCCATCCTATAGAGTAGAAAATGGAGAGGAGTTAGAAATGAGTAGAGAAGAGTGACCTATGGCTCATCTTAGTGGTCGTGTCTTACAATCAGCGTGTGCTCTGATACGTACCACCTTGTAGCGATCTGACCTCAAACTGTAACATCCCAAATTTTCAATTTGGAATGTTATACATAGGTCATTCATGCATATCATATTTTATTGCATTTCATTTTGTGAACCTCAAAATCCTAAGCAACTCAAGGACCCTCGGAGAGAGTTGGGGATTTTTCCTCGTTCTCAAATTTGAGTTTTATGAAATATTGGAACAAGGATCACTTTGGTTTTAATTATTTTTCTCTCCAAAAATATTTCATATCAAAATATATGAGAGGAGATAATATGACTTCTCCAAAATAAATGAAATATTAGAGGAAAATATTAAAATCAAATAAGTTATTTTATTTGGGTTTTATCGCTATTTTATTTGAATTAGGAAAAATATGTGTTTTTCAAAATTGCATTAGAGGCCCAAATAAATGTTCTCCGCAGTATTTTTAGAGGACGGGGAAAATTTATTTCAGGATTTTTGGAGTCCGTTTAGTATTTCTTTTTTTGTTTTTCTGCGCGAAATTATTTAAAAAAAAGTTACCGCCTTACCGGGCCAAGTCCGCCTAGGACACCGACCCGGTCGGCCCTTTAAGAGGCGAGGACTCAAGCCGCCGCCAGCCCCAGCCTGCCCTCGGGCCCCGCCAAACCCTAAGCCGCTGCCGCCAACGCCGCCGCGCCTCGCCGCTGCCGTGCTGCCCCCCGCCACCGTCGCGCCACCACCCGTCATCGCCGATCTCCACCTAGCCTCCGCCGTTGACTTTCGTCCGATCGGTTTTTTTAGAAACCCTAGACCGTTTTTTCTTATTAGATCGGCTTTTGTTTCATTTTTTCGGTTCTGTTAAGTTGCGGACGTTCGTCCATACATTCGTTTTAACGAACGCCGTTCACCCGTAAGTCACAGGCAGCGAACGTTCGTTCGTTAGCCTATTCGTCAGTTTTTCTTTTTCCAGGGTTTTTCGTGATTTTTTTGATCACGATTTCTGACCCGATTTTCGTTTTAGTTTATCTTTTCGCTCGTTTATCGGAATCAGGCAATTCAAATGCCTAGATCTTCATCTCAAAGCCCTCTTTCTATTTAATCAACATGAACAAGATTTTGGGACTGTAAAATTTGACTTTAGTCCAGATTAGTAATTGGATCTTGTTTCTTTCAAAGTTTGAGTTTCGTTCCTCCGTTTGATTTGATTATTTTTGCTAACCAGAGTTCTTCAGTTGAACTTTATGGTTAGATCTTCTTATTAGAGATTTATCCGTGCATCTTTGCTTCATTTCTTATGTATGTTATTGTTTGTTTGCGATAGAACACCTGGAGTGCGAAGCGTGCTACTACGAGTCTTTAGGATTTGCAGATCGTCAGCAAGGCAAGTAACACTTTGATCATACCCCTTTATCACCTAGTTTTAACGCATTAGTTAAACCTTCACACATTGCATGAGTAGGATCTCTTAACATGTGGGTTTGGGAAGTAGATGATGAGGTAGAACCTATTACCTGTTTTATTATCAAACCCCTGGGAGTTACTTCTACGTTATGCTTATATTGCCATGCTATGCTCGTAGACGTGGATTTGGGTTTGAGTGTATCCATGATAGATGTGAGATTGTTAATTTAATGATTTAACTTAAGGTGGCAACTTTAACACACATCTGGGTGGATTGCTTGTTTTTGGCACCTAGGGATATACCAGTGTTGTCCTAGGAGATCCCGGGGATATACCGTGTGATCCTCCTACGGTCCGCCACCCAGGCTCAAAGGGATCATAAGATTTTTCATGCTAGAAACTTCCGTGTGCAGCCAGAAGCCATTATGGGCTCTGGCATAGTTGAGTACGTTGTTTGACCTCTTTCAGTGGTGGGCTAGCAGATGTAGAGGGAAAGTAGGTGTAACAGTCCACCCGGAGTAAAGAGTTAATGCTTTTGAAAGACTGTGTCTCGGTCATCCGTTTCTCAAACACCGTGTAGTGCGAGAAATCCAACGAAGGAGATCGAGTCTTGTGGGGAAAAGTGCGCAAACCTCTACAGCATGTACAAACTAATCATGGTTAGCCGTGTCCCCGGTTATGGACATCTTGAGTATCTGGTTTATGGATTATCATATGGATCTCATCACTCTAAATAAATTTTGTTGGGTTTATAATTACTATTAATTGGGATTGAGTTGGAGGAACCTTCTCAATGTTGTTCAACTACCATGATAGTTAAATAAAATATATTCCATTAGTGTAGGAAAAAATTGGCTTTACGCAAAACATATTAACCATACAGCCTCCACCAGCCATATTTGCATGTAGTGATAGCATTTATTCTATTCATTACTCGCGTGTGTTGCGTTGCTAGCATATTCCATGTGCTGACCCATTTTCGGGCTGCAACGTATCACGTTGCAGACTTTTCAGACGAGGAGTAAGTCGCGATAGGTCGTTTGTCATGCACTCAGCTATGCGGTTGGAGTTGATGGACTCACTTTATCTTCCAAGCCTTCCGTTGTTATCGTATTAGATGGCCTTAAGCCAAATTTATTGTAATAATTTCTCTCTTGAGACATTTGATGTAATAAGTGTGTGATTGCCACTCTGTTATAAATCCTTCGAGTACTGTGTGTGTCAGCATTACCGATCCAGGGATGACACTAAAGCACAGAGAGTTGACCGTTTGAGGTTGGGTCGCTACAAGATGCTATCAGAGCACACGCTGAATGTAGGACACGACCACTAAGAAAAGCCATAGACCACTCTCCTCTACTTATTTCTGACTCCTCTCCATTTTCTACTCTTTAGGATGGCGGACTCGAGGAACAAGTTTGCACAACCGGATGAAGACACACCTTTTGGACGACACTTGAAGGAAGTCACTAGGTACCTAAACATTGGTATACCAAGCTTCACCGGGACCTACACCGCCACACTACCAGAAGAGGAACATTGGTTGATTCGAGTTCAAGTTCCAGGAAGGACGTTCACGCCAGTCACTAAACCCATAGAGTTTTCCTTTGATGCACCCACATGGAGTCTAGGCAAGAGTATGGCAGCCCACATTGCTATAGGACGTATTAGAGAAGTCTACAAACAGGAGCTGAAGGACACTATCTACCAGATATGTGGACGCCAAGATGAGCAATGGGAGATGATCAGCACCAGGAAGGACTGGTCCATTGCAGCATTCATCCAGGAATTAAACCATCACATTCGCCGCCAGGAGAACCAGACGTGCGCAAGCATGATAGATTTGAAGAAGGCGGTGATCAGGATCACGGAGCTAGAAGAGGATCTTAAGTCTACACGCGATGGATATGAGGAGGAAATGATGATACTTGTGGAGAGGAATGACGACATGGCAAGGAAGCTAGGAATTTTTATGGGAGACCCCGCGCCAGGAGGAGAAGACAACGAACCCCAGGAGATTCGTCCCGAATACTACATCACCATCGATGACACCGACTCCGACCCGGATAGTAGTGATGATGACTATGAATATGAAGCTGGAGCGGATATCATGGATTCTTCCACCGATCAAAATTTCTAGTAGACCACCAATACTATTAGTAGTACCCCCATGTAAATATTAGTAGTCCGAGCACTATAATGATAGTTAGACCGATTGTATGCCCTTGCTTGATTGATTGAGTGATATGATATGATTGTGTTTGTCTCATGTGCATATGGGTAGTGCTTTCTCATTATACCTCATTCTATTCTAAACTCTTCCCTCTAAAGCCCATCAGATGCCTCCGAGACGTGACCCCGGATTGGCTTTCCCACCGGAGCTCACTCAGTTGATCCAGCAGCAGAATGCCTTGATGCAGTTGTTAGTTCAGAACCAAGGCAACAACAACAACAACAACCGACATCCACCACCACCAGTTGACAACTCAGCCCATTTTCTGAGGTTGCAGCCGCCGGTGTTTTCCAGTAGCACCGAGCCCATAGTTGCGGATGATTGGCTGCGCAGGATTGGAAGGGAGTTAACCACCGTAGGTTGCATTGACGCTGAGAAGGTGCGTTTTTCCGCACACCAATTGGATGGACCAGCAGCTGCATGGTGGGAGAATTACACAGCCACTTTTCCTATAGCCAATGTCACTTGGGAGTAGTTTCGGCAAGCATTCCGCATAGCCCACGTATCCAGTTGAGCTATGAGCATGAAGAAGTGTGAGATTCGCAACTTACGCCAGGCGAACCGTACTATAGGCCAGTACGTGGAGGAGTTTAGTAAGTTATCCCGCTATGCTCCTAATGATGTGGCCATAGATGTCGTGAAGCAGGAAAATTTTATGGAAGGGCTAAATGATGAGATGAGCATGCACTTGATGGTGGCAACATTCAACAAATACCAGGAGTTGGTAGACAAGGCTCTTATGATTGAAGGGAAGCAGCAGCAGATTGATAATCGCAAGAGGAAGTATGGACAAGGAAAGTACAATTCTGGACCTCAGCAGAAGCCTCATTTCACCCCGAACTCGGGAGGACTTATCCATAACCATGTAGGCCACTGTCGCAATGGAGGAAGTACCCATAACCACAGTGGCCCCAAGAATGGAAACAGGAATGGAGCAGGCAGCAATCAGAACCGCTCTAACCCAGCCACACCTGCCAAGAAGGATCAAAGTCACCTTACCTGTTTCAAGTGCGGGAAGACTGGGCACTACGCCAATGATTGTCCAGAATTGAGGAACGGTAATGGCAATGGAAGCGCTGGGAAGAAGCCCAACCCTTTCAACAGGGGACAAGTGAACCACGTGAACGTGGAGGAGGTTGAAGAATAGCCAGATGCAGTTATCGGTAAGTTTTTGGTTAAGTCTTTTACTGCAATCGTTCTTTTCGGTACTGGT
Organism: Triticum urartu; assembly: GCF_056163025.1. NCBI lineage: Eukaryota > Viridiplantae > Streptophyta > Magnoliopsida > Poales > Poaceae > Triticum > Triticum urartu. The sequence continues at coordinate 290,170,755 of NC_141873.1, forward strand.
GCATCACATTCATACATATCAAGGGGATTCGTGGATAAGTATAAGTTGCCCACTAAGGTACTTAGGACACCTATGTTAGTAAGCTCACCAGGAGCGGAGTATGGCAAGTCAAGGATGTTTTCAGATGCCATTGACCACTGGGAGCCATATTTTTCCCTCAGACCTGATAATTTTGGAGCCACAAGGATTGGATGTAATATTAGGAATGGATTGGCTATCGATGTATGGGGGGAAAATCGATTGCGTGAGTAAGTCAATTTTTCTTACCACTCCGGAGGGAAAAAGGATCAAGTATGTATCCAGGCATTCACCAAGGAGAACCCAAGTACATTCTCTCATGGGAGTTGTTCAAGAGGAAGTGCCTGTTGTGAAGGATTACCCAGATGTATTTCCAGAGGACTTACCAGGCATGCCGCCAGATCGAGACATCGAGTTTTTGATAGAGCTGTTGCCAGGCACCGGGCCTATATCAAAGAGACCATACCGGATGCCCTCGAATGATCTGGAGGAGATCAAGAAACAAATTAAGGAGTTATTGGAGAAAGGTTACATTCGATGGAGTTCATCACCATGGGGAGCCCCAGTGTTATTGTTTGAGAAGAAGGATAAATTCCTAAGAATGGTTGTTGATTATCGGGCATTGAATGAAGTGACAATCAAGAACAAGTACCCACTGCCAATGATCAATGATCTGTTTGACCAGCTACAAGGAGCTGAAGTGTTTTCGAAGATCGATCTGCGATCAAGCTACCACCAGCTGAAGATTCGAGAAAAGGATATACCTAAGACATCGTTTACCACAAGGTATGGGCTTTATGAGTGTACGGTTATGTCATTTGGATTGACTAACGCCCCTGCCTATTTCATGAGTATGATGAATAAGGTGTTCATGGAGTTCTTGGATAAGTTTGTCGTGGTGTTCATCGATGATATTTTAGTATACTCAAAGAATGAAGAGGAACACAAGGAGCAATTGCGCTTAGTTCTCGAGAAACTTAGGGAGCATCAGTTGTATGCCAAGTTCAGCAAGTGTGAGTTTTGGTTAAAGGAAGTTGGATTTCTTGGACATGTTATATCGGGAGAAGGTATAGCAGTAGACCCCACCAAAGTTCAGTCGGTCACTGAATGGTTGGCACCCACCTCAGATGGAAAGATCCGCAGTTTTCTTGGACTCGCGGGATACTATCGGAGATTCATTGAAAATTTCTCTAAGATTGCGAAGCCAATGACGACGTTGTTGAAGAAGGACACCAAGTTCCATTGGACTGAGGAATGTCAAGCTAGTTTCCAGGAGTTGAAGAAACGTTTGACTACAGCCCCAGTGCTGATTTTGCCGGATATACGCAAGGATTTCCAAGTATATTGCGACGCCTCTCGCTTAGGACTTGGAGGAGTACTTATGCAAGACGGAAGATTTGTTTCATATGCCTCACGACAACTTCGACGGCATGAGTTGAATTATGCCACACACGATTTGGAGTTAGCAGCTGTGGTGCATGCACTCAAGACTTGGAGACATTTTCTTATTGGGAACCATTGTGATGTGTACACGGATCATAAGAGTTTGAAGTACATTTTCACACAGAATGAGTTGAAACCCGGGCAAAGGAGATGGTTGGAGCTTATAAAGGATTATCATATGAAGTTGCACTATCATCCGGGAAAGGACAATGTCGTAGCAGATGCTTTGAGCTGAAAGAGTTATGCCAATACCTTACTAACAGGAGGATTGCCAAAGGAGTTAGCAGAAGATTTCAGGGAGCTACGTTTAGAGATTGTTCCCAAAGGTTTTGTTACAACCATGGAAGTTTGGTCGAAATTGTTGGGAAAGATTTGAGAAGCCCAGAAGGATGACAAAGAAATTATCGAGATAAAGGAGATGATGAGTGAAGGCAAAGCCAAAGGTTTTCGTGAGGATGAGCACGACACCTTGTGGTTTGAGGACCGTATTTTTGTGCCTAATAATGCCGAGATCAGGAAGTTGATATTACAAGAAGCTCACGATGCACCATACTCGATACACCACGGAAACACCAAGATGTATTTGGATTTGAAGGAGCGTTTCTGGTGGACTGGGATGAAGAAGGATATTGCTGAGTATGTAGCTGTATGTGATGTATGTCAGAGACTGAAGGCAGAACATCAGAAGCCAGCAGGATTACTACAGCCTATGTCGATGCCTGAATGGAAGTGAGATAAGCTTGGCATGGATGTTATCACTAGATTACCCAGGACCCAATCGGGGTATGATTCTATCTGAGTAGTAGTGGACCGCTTGGCGAAAGTAGCTCACTTTATCCTAGTGAAAACCACATATACAAGTGCAAAGTTGGCCAAGATATATATGACCAGGATCGTATGTCTGCATGGAGTTCCGAGGACCATCGTATCAGACAGAGGAACACAATTTACTACAAAGTTTTGGCACCAACTGCACTAGACTTTGGGAACTAGGCTGGAGTTCAGTACAACTTTTCACCCGCAGATAGATGGACAGACTGAGAGAGTCAATCAGATTCTGGAGGACATGCTGAGAGCTTGTGCACTAGACTACGGGTCTAGTTGGGATGATAATTTACAATACGCGGAGTTCTCGTACAATAGCAGCTACCAGTCTAGTTTGAAGATGGCACCGTTTGAAGCCCTGTACGGAAGAAGATGCCGAACACCATTGATGTGGGATGAAGTTGGAGACCGTTAGTTGTTTGGACTGGATTTGATCAAAGAGTCCAAATAGAAGGTTAAGCTGATTCGAGATAGACTGAAAGTAGCTCGGTCTAGACAGAAGAGTTATGCAGACTCGAAACGCAAGGAGTTAATCTATGAAATCAGAGATAGAGCATATCTGCGAGTGTCACCTCTGCGAGGAGTTAAGCATTTTGGAGTTAAAGGAAAGTTAGCCCCGAGATTTGTAGGACTGTACCGTGTTCTGGAGCGCATGGGAAAGGTTGCCTACAAGTTGGAGTTACCTGAAGGACTGTCAGGAGTTCATGATGTGTTTCACGTTTCCCAGTTGAAGAAGTGCCATGTTGAGATGGCAGATATTCCTCTGAGAGATACAGTGCCCCTGGAAGCAATACAGTTGGACAATGATTTGACGTGTGAGGAAAAACCAGTCAAGATTCTCGAGTTTGCCAGTCGAGTTACCCGTAGCAAGGTTATCAAGTTTTGCAAAGTTCAGTGGAGCCACCATACCGAGGATTAAGCCACCTAGGAAAGAGAGGATGATCTACGCAAATACCACCCACGCCTATTTTCTAGCCAACCCGAATCTCGAGGGCGAGATTCATCTTAAGGGGGGTAGGTTTGCAACATCCCAAATTTTCAATTTGGAATGTTGTACATAGGTCATTCATGCATATCATATTTTATTGCATTTCGTTTTGTGATCCTCGAAATCCTAAGCAACTCAAGGACCCTCGGAGAGAGGTGGGCATTTTCCCTTGTTCTCAAATTTGAATTTTATCAAATATTGGAACAAGGATCACTTTGGTTTTAATTATTTTTCTCTCCAAAAATATTTCATATCAAAATATATGAGAGGAGATAATATGACTTCTCCAAAATAAAGAAATATTAGAGGAAAATATTAAAATCAATAAGTTATTTTATTTGGGTTTTATCGCTATTTTATTTGAATTAAGAAAATATGCGTTTTTCAAAATTGCATTAGAGGGCCAAATAAATGTTCACCCTGTCCGGAGTAGTTTTAGAGGACGGGGAAAATTTATTTCAGGATTTTTGAAGTCCGTTTAGTATTTCTTTTCTTTGTTTTTCTGTGCGGAATTATTAAAATAAAAGTTACCGCCTTACCTGGCCGTGTCCGCCTGGGACACCGACCCGGCCGGCCCTTTAAGAGGCGAGGCCTCGAGTCGCCGCCAGCCCCAGCCCGCCCTCGCGCCCCACCAAACCCTAAGCCGCCGCAGCCACCGCCGTCGTCCCGCCACTACCGCGCCGCCGTCCCCGCCGCCGCGCCATCACCCGCCGCCCACCGTCACCGATCTCCACCGAGCTGCCGTCGTTGACTTTCGTCCGGTCGGTTTTTTTAGAAACCCTAGACCGTTTTTCTTATTAGATCGGTTTTTTTTTCGGTTCGGTTAAGTTGCGGACGTTCGTCCGTACGTTCATTTTAACGAACACCGTTCACCCGTTAGTCACAGATAGCTAACGTTCACCCGTTAGTCACAGACAGTGAACGTTCGTTCGTTAGCCTGTTCGTCAGTTTTTCTTTTTCCAGTGTTTTTCGTGATTATTTTCGATCGTGATTTCTGGCCCGATTTTCGTTTTAGTTTATCTTTTCGCTCGTTTATCCGAATCAGGCGATTCAAACGCCTAGATGTTCATCTCGAATCCCTCTTTCTGTTTAATCAACTTGAACAAGATTTTGGTACTGTAAAATTTGACTTTAGTCCAGATTAGTAATCGGATCTTGTTTCTTTCGTAGTTTGAGTTTCGTTGCTCCGTTTGATTTGATTCTTTTTGCTAACTGGAGTTCTTCAGTTGACCTTTCTGGTTAGATCTTCTTATTTGAGATTTATCCATGCATCTTTGCTTGATTTCTATGTATATTATTGTTTGTTTGTCATAGAACACCCGGAGTGCGAAGCGTGCTACTACGAGTCTTTAGGATTTGCAGATCGTTAGTAAGGCAAGTAACACTTTGATCATACCCCTTTATCACCTAGTTTTTATGCATTAGTTAAACCTTCACACATTGCATGAGTAGGATCTCTTAACATGTGGGTTTGGGAAGTAGATGATGAGGTAGAACCTATTACCTGTTTTATTATCAAACCCCTGGGAGTTACTTCTACGTTATGCTTATATTGCCATGCTATGATCCTAGACGTGGATTTGGGTTTGAGTGTATCCATGATAGATGTGAGATTGTTAATTTAATGATTTAACTTAAGGTGGCAACTTTAACACACATCTGGGTGGATTGCTTGTTTTTGGCACCTAGGGATATACCAGTGTTGTCCTAGGAGATCCCGGGGATATACCGTGTGATCCTCCTACGGTCCGCCACCCAGGCTCAAAGGGATCATAAGATTTTTCATGCTAGAAACTTCTGTGTGCAACCAGAAGCCATTATGGGCTCTGGCATAGTTGAGTACGTTGTTTGACCTCTTTCAGTGGTGGGCTAGCAGATGTAGAGGGAAAGTTGGTGTAATTGTCCACCCGGAGTAAAGAGTTAATGCTTCTGAAAGACTGTGTCTTGGCATCCGTTTCTCAAAAACTATGTAGTGCGAGAAATCCAACGGAGGAGATCGAGTCTTGTGAGGATAAGTGTGCAAACCTCTGCAGAGTGTACAAACTATTTATGGTTAGCTGTGTCCCTGGTTATGGACATCTTGAGTATCTGGTTTATGGATTATCATATGGATCTCATCACTCTAAATAAATTTTGTTGGGTTGATAATTACTTTTAATTGGGATTGAGTTGGAGGAACCTTCTCAATGTTGTTCAACTACCATGATAGTTAAATAAAATATATTCCTTTGTTGGAGCCAAAAATTGGCTTTACGCAAAACATATTAACCATACAGCCTCCACCAGCCATATATGCATGTAGTGATAGCATTTATTCTGTTCATTACTCACCTGTGTTACGTTGCCAGCATATTCCATGTGTTGACCCGTTTTTGGGCTGCAACGTATCACATTGTAGACTTTTCATACGACGAGTAAGACGTGATAGGTCGTTTGTCATGCACTCAGCTATGCCGTTGGAGTTGATGGACTCACTTTATCTTCCAAGCCTTCCGTTGTTATCGTATTAGATGGCCTTAAGCCAAAAAATTTGTAATAATTTCTCTCTTGAGACACTCGATGTAATAAGTGTGTGATTGCCACTGTGTTATAAATCCTTCGAGTACTATGTGTGTCAGCATTACCGATCCAGGGATGACACTGAAGCACATATACTTGACCGTTTGAGGTCGGGTCGCTACACAAACAGTCAAATATCTATGCACAAGTGTCATCCCTGGATCGGTAATGCTGACACACACAGTACTTCGAAGGATTTATCAAAGAGTGCAATCACACACTTATTACATAGAATGTCTCAAAGGAGAACTTATTACAAATAATATGGCGTAAGGCCATCTAAATAAGATAACAGCGGAAGGCTTGGAAGATAAAGTGAGTCCATCAACTCCAACAGCATAGCTGAGTGCACGACAACAACCTAGCGCACCTTATTCTTCGTCTGAAAATTCTGCAACATGATATGTTGCAACCCGAAACAGGTCAGCACATGGAATATGCTGGTAATATAACATAATAGAGCAATGAACAGAACAAATGCTATAACTACATGCATATGAGGCTGGTGGAGGCTCCATGGTTATATTGTTTTTGCGGAAAGCCAATTTTTCCCTACAACAAAGGAATATATTTTGTTTAACTATCATGGTAGTTGTTAAACATTGAGAAGGTTCCTCCAACTCAATCCTAATTAAGCAGTATTAAAACCCAACAAATTAATTTAGAGTGATGAGATCAACATGATAATCGAAGAACTAGATACTCAAGATGTCCATAACCGGGGACACGGCTAACCATGATTAGTTTGTACACTCTGCAGAGGTTTGTGCACTTTTCCCCACAAGACTCGATCTCCTCAGTTGAATTTATCGCACTACATGGTGTTTGAGAAACGGATGACCGAGACAGCCTTTCAGAAACATTAACTCTTTACTCTAGGTGGACACTTACACCTACTTTCCCCTACATCTGCTAGCCCACCACTGAAAGAGGTCATGCAACCTACTCAATTATGCTAGAGCCCATAATAGTTTGTGGCTGCCACTACAAGAAAAAGACACATCCATGACATCTTGGGCCGAACGAAAAAAATTATGTCATACTTATGACACTTCTATGAAGATAATTGTGACAAAACCCGGTATCATCATAGATGTGGTGAGCTCCTACTTCTATGAAAAAAAATCATGACAGAAAATGGGCTTTTCATCCTGGGCGGGCCGGAGACGCAGCTGCATGACATTCTTTGGTCCATCCATGATGGAAAAAAATCATGGTAGAAGCGAGGGCGAGGAAAATTTCGGGGAGTTCCCAGTTATGGTGGGTGGTCGGGGGCCGAGCGATGAGCATTTCTCTCGTACACGTACGCGCGTGTGCGCGAGGCGTTGGGCTCTAACTGAACCCGAGCGAGGCGCTGGGCTCTAACTGAACCCGAGCGATTGCACTAGCTACGTTATAGAACCCGAGTGATTCCTTCGCTACTGCTGCTAACTGAAGTTGATTGATGCCGCCTCTGGATGAACAGTGAGCGTTGCTGGGGGGTTGGATGAATAGTTCCCGGTGGGGGTGGATGAACAGGACCCCGTGGTGTTGCCTCTCGATGAACTGGACCCCGATTGATCGAGCCGGTTGGGGCTGGATGAACAGGACCCCGTGGAGGGCTGGATGAACAGGATAACTCCATGGAGGGCTGGATGAATAGTAGACGGTAGAGGGCTGGTTGAACAGGAGCCCGTGGAGAGGGCTGGTTGAACAGTAGCCGATGGAGTAGCGCGCAGTGGAGGCTGGATGAACAGGAGCCCGTGGATGAACAGTCACAGGTGGAGGCTGGAGGAGGTCGACGGTGGATGAACAGTAGCCCGTGGAGGCTGGGGGGTCGATGGTGGAGATGAACAGTATCCCGTGGAGTCATGTTTTACGGTATGCCACACCCCTCCCGATGAACAGGACACCTGTTTCAATCGTAGCACTCCAACACAAGTCTGTTTCCTCCGTTTTGCGGTACGCCACACCCCTCCCAATCAACGGGACCCCGTTTCGACCGTAGGAGGTCCAAAACAAATTCATTTCCTCCGTTTTGTGCTACGCCAGACCCCTCCTAATGAATAGGATCCTGTTTCGACCGTGGCCGGTCGAACACAAGGGTGTTTCCTCCGTTCTGTGGTACGCCAGGCCTCGTTTCCATCGGCTGTTCCGGCCAAGCCGGTTGGCTCCCACGCGTTCCGTTGCCTCCCGATGAACATGACACATTTCGTTGCCTCCCCATGAACACGACGATGACGCAGTTTCTCCATTCTGACCCAGCCATGTACACGAGCCCTGGCCGTATGTATGCGCGAGTAGGCATTCGAGACCCCGCCCATATGTATGTACGTGGTGGTATTTTCTTTCTTGCACACTGGCCGTTGTACGTATGTGTACATGTGCGCCTCTACTACGACATGTGCGCGCTCTACATCGACCAGTATGTACATACACGTTCGCGACCAGAAAGAAAATGCTACATACGCTTCGACCAGGTGGGTCCCGACTGTCAGGCTCTTCCTTGCGTGCGAAGATATAGCTGGTGGGTCCAGTCAGGGGGCGAATGGTTTTTTTGCCCAGACGCACTTCCTTGCATGCGAAGATGTAGCCGGTGGGTCCCAACAGTCAGGGGGGAAACGTTTTTTGCATGAAATACGGTGGCCCGTCCGGTGGGTCCCCGCTGTCAGGTGCAGGAATAATTATTTTGCACGTAATAAGGAGGCACTTCCTTGCGGTTGTCGTGGACCCAGCTGTCAGCCTCTCCACATACAGTACTCTTCCGATGGAAGTCGGTCATTGACCACATTGACCATGCCGCGTCGAGAGCACCAAGGCAGTGGACGACGGCGAGGCCTAGGGAGGGAATGACGTGGAGCCAGGGAAGACGCGGCAGTGGATGCCCATGCGGAGAGGAGTACGAGGGCTCACTGGTTCGACTGCGGTGTGAGGCTGTTGTCGCCGCAGAATAACAGGGGGTTGGGTGAGTAGAGGGTTGGCCTGGCCAGCGGTGGGAGTAGTAGGGGCGGTGAGGCCTCCGTGGAATCGTAGCCGGCCATGGGAGGCAGGAGTGCGAGGCATGACCGGTGCTGGTTTGGGCGGCTGGAGCAAGAAGACCTTAGGTTGAAGAAGCACTACAGCCGTTGGATGGACATCGTACGGTCACTGGAGCTAGAATCATGCATATTGACTAAGTTGACAAAGCCCTCCGTCCCCGTCAACTTAGTAGGCCCACAAGTCAGCCTCCCACTATACTGGGTCCCAGCTAGCAGGGGGAGTATTCATTTTTTTGTCCGTAATAAGGAGGCACTTCCTTGCGGGCGAAGAAATAGCTGGTGGGTCCGAGCTGTCAGCGGCGGTAACGTTTTTTTCATGAAATACAAAGGCCCTTTCGGTGGGTCCCAGATGTTAGGTGGAGGAATCATTATTTTGCGCATAATAAGGAGGCATTTCCTTGCGTGCGGCCGTGGACCCAGCTGTCAGCCTCTCCATGTACAGTCCACTTCAGATGCATGTCGGTCGTTGACCATGTTGACCAGGCCGCACCGAGAGCTCCAGGGCGGTGGACGACGGCGAGGCCTAGGAAGGGAATGGCACGGAGCCAGGGAAGACTCGGCAGTTGTTTCCCACGCGGAGGAGAGTACGACTGTACGAGGGTTTACTGGTTCGTCTGCCCTCACCGGAGAATAACAGCAGGTGTGTGTGAGTAGAGGGATGGCTAGGCCAGCGATGGGAGTACGGTGGGGCGGTGAGGCCTGCGCGGCAGCATAGCTGGCCACGGGGAGGAGGGAGCAGGCAGTCCCGCCGGCACTTGTTTGAGCAGCTGGAGCAGGAAGAGCAGAGATTGAAGAAGCACGACGGTCGTTGGATGGACATCCAACAGTCACTGCTTGTGCGTCAACCTTTTTTCTAGGAAAGCCTCAAATCTGTGGAAAACAGCATACAACCCTTCTGCCATTATTTCTAATAATTTACAGCCCATTTGCTAATTCTTAAGTTTTTTTTGGAGCCCATATTCTTTTTGTTAGCATTACAGCCCATATTGTGGCCACGGTTAAAAAACTATACAAAATTTTGCATATTTCGGTGGGGTCCGAACTGTTTTTAATCCCGAAATTTCGAGTCACATTCAAACTGATTTTAAAAATAAATGTATATCAGTATAAAATCCAACAAATTGTTCACAGATAAAAATCAATGAAATTTAAAATCTAGAAATGAAAAAAAAGAAATCTGAAACTAATTGCCGGTTTGATGTGTTTTAAAAATGTACAAGCCATTTCTCATTACTGATTGGACATTTTCTCGGCCAACCGAATGAAGCTCTCCTCGTCTTGAAAGATTTGTAGCCCAACAGGCCTGACAAGGCGACTTACTTGGCAAATCACAAAAAAGCTAGGTTGTGGCCGTGGACCCAGCTGTCAGCCTCTCCACGTACAGTACTCTTCCGATGGAAGTCGATCGTTGACCACATTGACCACGCCGCGCCGAGAGCACCAAGGCGGTGGACGATGGCGAGGCCTAGGAAGAGGACGACGCAGAGCCGGGGAAGACGCGGCAGTGGATGCCCACGCGGAGAGGAGTACGAGTGTTCACTGGTTCGGCTGTGGTGTGAGGCTGTCGTCGCCGCAGAATAACAAGGGGTGTGGGTGAGTAGAGGGATGGCCTGGCCAGCGGTGGGAGTAGTAGGTGCAGTGAGTACTCCACGGCATCACAACCGGCTACGGGAGGCAGGAGCAGGAGGCACGACCGTCGTTGGTTGGATGGATATCGTACGGTCACTGGAGCTACAATCGTTCATATTGACTAAGTTAACAAAGCCCTCTGTCCCCGTCAATTTAGTTGGCCCACAAGTCAGCCTCCCACTATTGTGGGTCCCAGCTAGCAGGGGTATTCATTTTTTGTGCGTAATAAGGAGGCACTTCCTTGCGTGCGAAGATATAGCTGGTGGGTCCGACCTGTCAGCGGTGAGAACGTTTTTTCATGAAATACAAAGGCCCTTCCGGTGGGTCCCATCTGTCAGGTGGAGGAAACATTATTTTGCTCGTAATAAGGAGGCATTTCCTTGCGTGCGGCCGTGGACCCAGTTGTCAGCCTCTCCACGCACAGTCTACTTCCGATGGTGTCCTTCATTGACCATGTTGACCACTTCGCGCCGAGCGCATCCAAGGTGGTGGATGATGGCAAGGCCTAGGAAGGGGACGACGCAGAGCCGGGGAAGACGCGGCAGTGGATGCCCACGCGGAGAGGAGTACGAGGGTTCACTGGTTCGGCTGCGGTGTGAGGCTGCCGTCGCCGCAGGGCCTGGCTAGCGATGGGAGTAGTAGGGGGCGGTGAGGCCTCAACGGCAGCACTACCAGCCACTGGAGGCAGGAGCAGGCGGTCTCGCCGGTGCTTGTTTGGGCGGCTGGTGCAAGAAGAGCAGTGATTGAAGAAGCAGCAGGACCGTTCGATTCAAATCCAACGGTTACTGCTGCTAGAATCATTTGTTGACTAATTTGACAAGCCCTGCGTACGCGTCAACTTAGTAGGCCCACATGTCAGCCTCCCAACCGGTGCGCCCCAGATGTCAGTGGGAGGAATCATTTATTTCGCGTAATGAGGCAGTTGATTGCGTGCGGCCAGGCCAGCGAAGGGAGTAGTGTGGGTCATGGAAGCCTGGGTGGCATCACAGCGGGCCACAAGAGGAGGGAGCAGGCAGTCTCGCCGGCGCTAGTTTAGGCTGCTGGAGCAGGAAGATCAGAGATTGAAGAAGCACGTCGGTCGTTGGATGGACATCCAACAGTCACTACTGCTAGAATCATGTGTTGACTGACAAAGCCTTGTGTAAACAAGTCAGCCTCGAAATATGTGGCGTGTACAGCCCATTTGCTATTATTTTTATAATTTTTACTCATTTTATAATTCATATGGAATTTATTGCAGCATGTTTTCCATTTTTAGAATTGTTGCCAATTTTCTGGTCAGTACCAGGGTTAAAACAATTAACTAAATATGTGGGAAATTTTGAAAATTTGCAAATTTTTGATGGGGAACAAAATATTCTTAATCCAAAAATTAGTAGCCATACTAAAACAAATTTAAATCCAATGAAATACTCCCTCCATCCAAAAATTCTTGTCTTATATTTGTCTAAATACGGATGTATCAAGTCACGTTTTGGTATTAGATACATCCGTATCTAGACTAATCTAAGACAAGAATTTTGGGACGGTGGGAGTATAAGATATCAGTGAAGAAAAAAAACAAAAAAAGAAACTAATATCCCATTTTCTATATTTTTTTGGAATTTTCAACCCCTTTTGATATTACTTTTAACAGACACTGACCATACTCTTTGGCCAGGCCAGAATGCATCCCTCCTCGTCTTGAAAGATTTGCAACCCAGTAAGTCCGAGAAAACAAATTGGCCTAGCTTGGGTATTCTTCAAAAAGAAATACCGGGCTACCTATTTTCCCAAAGAAAAAACTGTTGGGCTGGTCATGTTGTTCGACGGGCCACAGAGACCGCACAACCCAGTTTATAGCCTGCTCCTTCGAATTACTACTCAAAAAAAAGTTGTGCAATTCTGTCGTTAATTGACTATACGTTGAAAATGATGTGGGTCCCATATATCAGCAGGGTGGATTAGAGTAAAAAATGAGGGGTTCATCTGAGTAGTAAAAGAGGCGCTTGCTTGTGTTCGGGAGTGGACCTGGTGGGTCTGTACTGTCATACTCACAACTAGAGTCCTCTCCCGATTCACTATGTTGACAGGGACCGTTTCGAAAAAAAAACTATGTTGACAGGGCCGGACGGCGGCGCCGCGATGAGCGCACCAAGGCGGAGGATAAAGTGTTGTCGCCAATGTGCTGGGCTGGGTTGGACATTCTTATTGAAAAATAAAAATGGACCGGAACTATTAACGACGTTGACTACGATTTGCATGGGTCCGCTGGTTGCAGGAAGAAAATGCTGGGAGAAAGAAGACTGGACGCTATCTTTTCCTAAGAATAATATCGACTGAATGTAACGACACTATCATAGGAAATAATATCCTCCTGATAAATCTTGAATTTAAAGAACTGGTGCATGAGCATTTAGCTTTATTTATTTATTTACTTATTTATGTTTAGGGGACCATGAGCATGTACCTGGGCCGGATTCATGTGAGAGCCTCCCTTCCAGTTAATTATGGGCTTCTCTATTGGGCCTTGATCAGTGGGCTGCATGTTATCAACAAGTGGAAAATGTGTTCCATACGAAAAATAGTATGCGCTACGTATGGTATGGGGCACTAAAGGATTGAACCGTGCAACGACTTCCAAAACATTGTGTTTGTCGTTCTAACAACACATTTATTCAACCAACAGACGAAATATACTACTGATTGTACATTGAAACAGCAGCAGCAGCAACCAGGGCTAGGGGTGCAACAGAAACAGTAAGCAAGCCAGAAGAGTGAAGACGCACCTCTCTCCTCCGAACCAAACATCAGCCACCATTACAAAAGGGCTACCAAAAAAGAACAAGTGTATGCATCAAACTAAATAAAGATCCTACTACACCAAGTGTATGCATCTAACTAACTGGCTCAGTTAACTCCTCCTGTGCTAGTAGTAGAGCAGAGTCCTACTCCACTACTACTCTACTCAAGCAAGTTAGGGCATAGTAGTAGGTACTGTAGGGAGTAGCAGTACTGTGATCACTCAAGCAAGTTGTCTGACTTTGATATGACCCTACGCTGCTGGTATGTGTCTCGTAAGTCAAGCGGCATGCTGTAGTCATCATCACCTGTCCACTTCCCACATCACATATTCGCTTCTCCATCTTTGTCTGCTCTTCCATCCCCGGTAAGGCGCCTCCCCCCCTCGTCCAATCTTCCATCCCCGCTAAGGCGCGTCCCCCCTCGTCTGAAACCCAAGCACTAACAATGGCAGAACCGAGCAGCGTCTGCCGAAAGAGCGGCTGGAATTCTCTCCCCACAGAGGTAATCAAGCTCATTGTTTCGCGTGTGGACAATCTCAGTACCATGCCGCTCGCCGCGTGCTCGTCGGGGATGTACCGTTTACTCAAAGCGCTCAAGCCGGAGCTTTTTAAGCTAGCTCCTTGCTTGCTGATACCGCCTGATCTTCAGAAACGTCGTGTCGCGCAGCATAATGATCGTAGGGTGGCGAGCATCAACCCCCTTGACTGCGATCCAATCCCCGTCACCCTCAACTACATTAACGGTATGTACTGGGCCGGCATGAACATGTCTTGGATGGTGCTCGTCGATGTTCGCGGTAGCTGGATGCTCGTGGAGGTCTACACCCGGCGATTGATCCCCTTCCTTCGATTAACACTGCACTGCTTTGGCACCGTGGCCCAGAATACTCGGAATCTTACAGTAGCCAACATGATACCAAGTTTGATTTGCTCAAGGTTGTAATCTGCCAAGTGCCCACAAGATCTGTGAATTGTAAAGACTTCAGGCTAAATTGCGTTCTTCAACCGCGGTCTCACCTATCTGACAGGTCACTGCGGTAAGTGGATAAATCTGCACGTCCATCGCAGGATCATACATCCTCCATGGATCTCTGATGCCATTGAACACAAGGGCTTCATTTATGTTGTCGACTCCTTCTATGGCTGGACGTATTGCTGGCCTACTCGAGTCATCGCTACAAACGGTTGTTGCAGCAGTATGTTACTTTCCTATGATATCATGATGGCTTGCTTATATTACTGTCAACATTTACTAAAAAATATTCATGCTCATAACATGTTGTTCTTAAGATTGACTACATCAAGAGCCCTTTTATTGGACTCCAACTTTTTTGAGGGTTATTTGACTCCAACTTGATATGATGTTGTAGGCCGCCTGGTGTCCCTACCCTTCCTAATCCCAGAACCTTTCAAAGAACAGCGGCATGGCAGTTGCAGGTGGTTCCTGGCTCGATTAGACGACGGCGAACGATTCATGATCGTTTGCACGTACTGGACGTGTTTTTTGCGGAATACAATCACAGTCACTGCAAGGTCTTTGAGTAGGATCCCAGCTTCTCAGGGCCTTTAGGAATTTTTGACTGGAGATTGGTAAGTATCCTTGGTAAACGCTCTCTGTTTGTCGGACCAAATTATCCGATTAACCAGGAGATAACCGACGACAAGGATCATGATGGCAGCGCGGTTTTGTTCATCAGGCAAAACTGTGTGTACACAGCATACCATGCATCTCTGCATGCACCATACCCTGATATGTGCTGCCATGCTCTGCAGCCCAAAATAGGAGAGAGGGTCACAAGTATCAGATTTCGACCTGCTGGCTGGAGTTTCCCCCGTCAGGCACCCATCAGGTGCTATTCTAATCTAAAATAGTTACAAACTTCAATGCCCGAGCGTGGAACGACTACGAACCGCCATCGGTGCTAACTCCAATCCCCAGCAAACGTTCGCTGGGAGACATGGCAGTTGCAAACACCCACGACGCAATTACAATACGTGTGTAAGGGTGGCGGTTTTGTCAAATACTATGGCTTAAAACAGGCCACCATCGGATGGAAATCTGACAGTTACGTGGGATTCGCCAGGATTGAGCTCGTGCCGAACAATCGCCAAATATCATTACTAAAAAAAGGTTAAAACACACGGGGCTATAACTTGCACCGGCTGACCACTAACAGTGATACTAACATAGTTGTAAAATGGTCAAAGACCGTGTCTACGTGGTGTTTGGAATTATGTGCAAAAATAATTAGCAAGATGCCCGTGCATTGCACGGCACACCATCATCACCAACTCGGTTTTTTCTCTACTCCTACTCCTATAAAAGACTCAGTTGGTGATGATGGAGGCGAGGAGGCGTGTTCAGTCGGGCGTGCAGTGGACGGCGTAGTACTATTTGATTTGTTATAAAAAACAAAGAAGAGTAGTAGAGATAGAGATAAGACTAGAGATAGAGACTTTGGCCTTCCACTATGTAGGCCAAAAGCGGTGCTAAAATTGCTTTCTGGGTATTTGGCACCGATGCCCTACATTGCCCAAGCAATGCCAAACAAAAATTTCTGGGCACCGGAGCACCATCTACTGCTTCATGTGCTACTCCTGCGCTCCATTCGGCGGCCGCAACGTCCCCTACAGCCACTCCCTCCTGCGCTCCATTCGGCGGGCGTTGTTGAAATTTGGGGAGTGCACTCTCGCGACTGCTAGCAGCCATGACTTCACCGACGACGACTTCTTCCCCGACCTCGGCAACCTCTTCCTCAACGACACGGGCGACAACCTCAGCGCCAACGGTGCTGCTCCCATGGCACCGTATGTGTTTCTGTCCTTCCTGGTCGAAATCGTGGTAGAATTCATGTTTCTACTCTGTATCCTACTAGATTATATCTGTTCATCTACTATGCTAGTCCACATGTTTAGTTTAATCTCTGTTATAGCTGTCATGATTTATTTTGTGCTTATTTAGATTAAATTTCGTAGTAACTTGCTCATATATTCAACTGGCGCAACGTCCCCTACAGCCACTCCTGTTTCATGCACGGCCTGGTTGATGCCTCCAAGGAGCCCTTCGTCTACTTCTATGAGTGCCCGATGCCGTTTTGGGGCTCGCAGGCGGACATCATGCATCACCTCACGGATGCGTGCAGCGGTCACTACTAGCCCTTGGCGAAGAACATCAAGTACGAGACGTGCTACCCGTTCACCATGCCGGAGTCGCTGGAGGATCACCGCCGCCTACTAGTCTCAGAGGAGGACGACAGCGTCTTCCTCTCTTGATCGTGGGCACCGGCGAGGCCCGCTCAGGCCGCCGCCCCGTCTTTGTAGTGTGTGTCACAGGCGACGCCGCTGATGCTGACACGAGGCCGATGTACGAGTGCGTGCTCACTGTTACTACCCCTCCGAGGTACGTGTGTGGTGACACCGGCTCCATCATGCTGACTAGGACTATGCAGAGCTGGGACCTTCTCGCCGATGTGGACATGGAAGACGCATGGTATGATTTCCCCCCCCCCCAACGCGGTGCATGAGGACTCCAAGGAGGTTCACCTGGACATACGCATTATCAAGTTAAATGTTGATCATTAGTCTTCGCTCAGTGTAATCCGTTGTCTAAGCATGTGGAGACTTCCATGCATGATCTTGCTCTATTGGAGTATCGCACATGAATAAAAGTGTATCCATTTATAGTTTAGTCTAGAATCTTCCTTGTATGAATTTTTACTACAGTACTGGTGAAAGACTTAATATGAACCATTTCTTACATCTCCTCTGCCCCTTCCAAGTCATCCTGATTTAATCCCTCCGTCTAGGTGTATAAAGGCGTGGTTAATACTTAATAGTATAGCCAACTGTTGACTATAAGAAAGTGCCATGTCATCTGTAGCCAACATGTATAACAATTGATACTCAAAAACTAATTCTTAAAGATCATTTCTAGCAAAGCACAATAAGTGTTATTTCTTCACAAGTTTTGGATGCAGGTTGAATAGTTGAACGCTTTTGTTTGCAACAGATACCTTTTATCTATTTCACCTGGATGTTTGTGAGCTCTAGAGATGACCCCCACATCATTTGTCAAAATAAACAACTCCCTGATCAATGCCTTTCACTCTTCCGTGCAACGCACGGGCACCTTACTCCTATAGATTAGTATGACCAAAAATTGAACTAACATTATATATAGTACAATAAATGCTGATGCATGTCACCTAAAATTATATCATTTAAAACTATGTTCAAATACGAATCCAACGATATAGTTTTTGTTGACATGCACTAACATTTTGTTAGTTAAATCTTTAGTCAAATTCAATGGGGGACTAATAAACCATGACCGATGTAGTACAAGTGTAGAGGGCGGCGCTGCACGGGAGTCTCACTCTCACCCCGCTAGTGGTGTGGCAGTAAAGCCGTCATATCACAAAACCCAACCACTGCCAGTAATAAGTGGCCTGGTAAAATAAACAGACAAGCAACCATCACATCCCTCCATCTTTTTTGCATTTCATCTCTCTGCATTTACTTTCTCCGGTTCATCTCGCACACGCGATCCCTAGCTACTACTCCTAGGGCCAGTTCTTTTGGCGGCTTAAAAAATAAGCTGCCTCTTCCCCAGCTTTTCCCATAAGACTAGTCACAGTGGATTGTAACATTAAGGCGCCTCACTCATTTATTTGGGCTTCTAAACTACTACTATTACCTCCGTCCTGGTTTATTCATCACCATTGCAATTTGTGGTAAATTTTGACCAAAGATTTAACTAATAAAATGTTAGTGCATGTGACATGCACAAACATTTCATTAGTTAAATTTATGGTCAAAATTTGACACAGATTACAATGGGGACCAATAAACCATGACGGAGCTAGTAGTAATGGGATTACTACTAATCTAGAAGCCTAAACAAACTGGCCCCTGGTACTCCTACTAGTAGTACTAGTACTCAAGTTGGAATTCCAATTGCATGGCACAACTTGTTAGGCAAAAAAATTGATACATGGTGTACGAAGCGGTTGGGAATTTGCATGCCTTTCCGACCAGTGAGATATTCCGTACAAAGTATGACAGAGAAATAACCATAGAGAAGGAAGCTAAAAGTAAACAATCAAACGAGCATTTTTGCATTGAATCGTTTCACAAGCTTGACTAGTGTTGTTTTTCTACTTTTACAAAAACCGCATCGTAATGTTAAAACGTGCATTTGCATGTACATAAGTAATAGTAGTACTCCCTCCGTCTAGGTGTATAAAGTATTCCCTCCTTCTTGGTCACGGTGCACAACCAAAGATAACTTATTCACCTGGACGGAGGGAGTAGCACAGTCTGCAAGAATATATAGAGAGAGAGACGTGTAGTGCAATAGTATATAGTAAAGTTTGTGCTATATGCATCTACTTACAAAATGCATACGGATACACAAGGTTTCCAAATTTTACCTCTTACATACTTAATTAAGGACGCTAATAATTCCCAAACGTTCGAGATTTATCATTTGTGTCCCAAAAATAATGAGATCACCTTACAAAACTAAATTATACTCCTACTAAAAGCCAGGCGCTCGCAGGAGCGCTTGCGGCGCTCCACGAGTGCCCTGGTGCGCGGCCATTTCCCAGCGCACCGACACAACGCCTCTTCCTCAGCCTCACAACTCGTGAGGTGCTGATTGGCGGCTTGCCGGCGGGCGAGCGCGATCTCACTAGTGTGGTGATCCGGCGCCAACATGTACTCCTCCTCGCTAGAAGCGTGCACCCGGTCCACGTACCGCGAAGCATAGATGAGGCGCTTGGGCCCGACTGCACTCAGGGCTTTGGCACGGGCGTCCTCCACCACCCTCACGGCCCTTGAACGAGCCTTCTGCCAAAGAGCCAATTGCCTGACTCTCTCGAATGTGACATAGACCTGTCAGGCAGCTTGCCCCACGACGCGCTTCTCTCCATTGGCCTTCTTCTCCGCCTCTATTTTGGCTTTCTCTACCGGTGGCAAAGATTCCCACATGGAGATATCCATTTCTTTCCAAACCTCCTCAAGGTTGGGGGGCTCGGCGGGCGGCGCGGCGTTCTCCTCATAGCAGGGAGCCGACGCAAACTCCGACGTGCGTGCTGGCGAGATTGGGAACACCAACGCGTCTACCTTGACGCGTCGCGGCGAGGAGTGGAACACCGATGCGTCCTCCTCGACTAGTGGCGGCGCGGAACGGAACGACGGCGCGTGACCGTCTAGGCGGTGCAGCGAGGGCCGCCTAGGGCTTGGGAGGGCGATGCCATGGTGGTCGACGTGAGAGGGAGGGGAGGAGATAGTGATGAACGTGAGTGTTCTTCCGAATGCCGTGGGAGGCGCAGTATTTCTAGCAAGCAATGGCACACCTACATAAGATATGGACTGAGCTGCACTGACTTAACTACAGGTCCAGTTGTGTCACTGACACGTGAGCCAGATCCCTGTTGGGCCCATATGTCAGTGACCCAATGCACCTGCAGTTAAGTAACTGAAGCAGCATCTCGGAAGATAGGTTGCATGATTAACGTAACTGCTACGTGGGCATATTTGTTGGAGTAAATTACGGGGGAGGGAAGGGGTGGAAATATTGCTGGTCACAACAGATTGGACGAGCGCGGGGGGAGGAGAGTCATGCATGCAGATTTTTTCCACATGGGGTGGAGTGGTGGGACCGCCGGAGGGAGAAGGAGAGTCTGGCGGGCATATTGTTTCCACACATGGGGAGGAAAATATTTGGAGACGAATGGGCTTCCTGCAGGTATGGGGAACGGTGCATAATAAGTCTCATCTTGCATGTCGGGCTAGGTATAGTCTCAAGTCATTAAAAACATACACGCCCCACACATGTTCATATTTCAAGGTGCACTGAATTATTGCATGCGATGATTAAGGCTGGCCATAATGGTGGTATCTTAGCTGGTATCATGCACACGGGAATAGCAAACATGCTGATGTGGCAAAGAATTAAAGAAGAGAGGGGGGTTAGAGTAACTAGTGTTCACGCATGCATTGGTAAACACATTTTTTGTGAAGAATGACAACATTAGTTGAGTACTTTTGCAGACTACAAAAACTATTCCACCGCCTTTATCTTGCTAAGAGTAGGTGAAATTTTTGAATCGAGCCCTTTAAACTAGAAGGGAGGTAGTAGTACTCTAATAGTTGGACAGAGCAACTAGTCTGCATTGTGCATTTAAGTTTTGTCTGAAGTCAATGTACCTCTACTTTGACCAAACTTATAGAAAAATGTATCAGCATTCACAATATCAAATCAATATTTTTATACTAATTATAAAATGTAGTTCTTATACTCATTATAACCAGTATAGTAGATATTGATATTTTTGGTATAAATTTGGTCAAACACTTTGCAAACGGTTGACGGAAGTAAAAAGGACCAAAGGGAGTATCATGCATGCAGAGTCGGCAAAAAAATTGCTCATCTATAGCCAGTCGAAGTCTCAAAGGGCGCGACCGCGCGATGGAGGCGAAGGTCGTGGGAGGCGCGATGGTTGGCGGAATTAAGTGAAGTTACCCACGCGCTGGCATGGCGTGCGAACAAGCAGAAGCTATACCGTCAGGCCTACGATATGGGTTTAGTAGACATGACATCTAGTGGGTCCCGCATAGTTCTCGAGAACTCTTTGGGGGCTTGCAGCCATTTATCCACCGGGCAAGCCAGCAACCCCACGCCGTTCGCACGCCCTACTCGTCCCCGTCTTCTACTAGTACAGTACCTTACAACAGTTCGCTCCTAGTCGTCCCATCCTTTCACATTACACCAGTTCAACTTCTCCTAACCCTCCTCCAAAATACATGGCCTCCCAAATCTCCATGGTCGCCGCTGAGTACCAGGTTAGAGACATCACCGGCGATGAGTTCATCATCATCTACAAACGTGGATCCGCGACGGTGAAAGCATGCCTTGCTCGCTTCCTACACATGTTCAACGGTTCAACGGATGAGTGGGTCGCTGGGCTAGATGTTGAGTACACCACAGTCCTGCAAAGAGAGAAGATTCTAAAGGAGGTAGAGAAGAAGAAGTCCGCCGTGATCCAGGTTTGCGTACATAACGTGTGCTTGGTCTACCACATATGTCATGCCGACGTTGAGTG
The DNA here is from genome assembly GCF_056163025.1 of Triticum urartu. Taxonomy (NCBI): domain Eukaryota; kingdom Viridiplantae; phylum Streptophyta; class Magnoliopsida; order Poales; family Poaceae; genus Triticum; species Triticum urartu. The sequence continues at coordinate 290,192,125 of NC_141873.1, forward strand.
CCAGGATTTTAAGAACTTCCTCAAGGACGGAAGAGTGAAATTCGTTACTGTAGACTTTAGGAACGACAGGGATGTCCTGGGTCAGATAGGCCTCGTTGTAGGCTAGCCCTTCGATCTCCAAAAGGAAAGCCTGGTGTCCTCCTCTCAGCCTTCAATGCTGACCCTGGCAGCAGCCATGATTGATCCTTTGCACGCTAAACTAAAGAAACCTCACCACAAGTTTCATCATGCATGGGAGTCGAAGACATTAGATTAAGATCACATCCTGTACGTAGCAATGGATGCCTACCTTTGTTTAAATATCTACAAGGGTTGGATGAAGAAGCAGAGCCCAGTGTCCGGTTCAAGCAAAGAAGCGTTGGCAAAGAGGAAGAGGAAGAGGGACGAGGACGAAGTCGAGGACGTGGACTCGGACTTCAAGTAGGTGGCAGTGCCGTCGCTCATGCTGGTTCTACTGTAGTGTCAAGCAGACTAGTTGCTTAGTTTATTTTCAAGGGTGTGTTGTGCTGAGGCCCCAGCAGAACTATGTTTATGTTATTTCTCGTTATTTGAACTCTTTAGTATGTATAGTAGTACTAGTACTATGTCTTACTACTGTTCTTCTTGCAGTTGGTACTACTGCTCATATCTTCGTGTTCCTACTATACTTAATACGTTCGTACTAGTAGTATAATTTGGGTCAGTCAATTTGTGAAAGAAGTTCGACGGAGCGAAGGAAGAAGACGGCAGACAAGCTACCCCAGTATCTGTATTAGGGTGGCAGGGTGCCCATGATCTATCTTATGAGTGTTGGGTGTGGAATGCAGTTCGCCAGAAAAAAATGGATCGTGCCCGGGGTTAAACAGATGGCGGGGGTGGGGGAGCATGGTGGTGGCAGGCGGTTCAGGGGAGGGCACGGCGGCGGTGGCAGGTGGTTAGGCGTGTGGCGGGCTGAGAAGATGAACCGTGCATCAATTTCGGCGGTTGAAGAAGCCCTTCTAGCCATCCATGTTGCATCAAACGGCTCACAAGAGTCAACTGACCCAAATTGCTCCTTCAGATTGCACGATCCACATGTCATTCAAGGTCTCGAAGGTAGATTCCGCGTCCGCACCTGGTTTGCGGGCTCGACGCGCGCGCGACCGGCTTCCGCCGCGACAGCCACCATGCGCGCCTCCTCCGCGCGGGCGGAGATGACAATGACACGCTAGTTCCTCCTCGTCAGCGTGCTGGAGCACGCGTTTGTCCTCCTCTTCGTACGCTGCGTGTATAGACACAGCTCCACCAGCTGCTCGCGTGCTTGGCAGCGCGGCGGCATCGTGAGGAGGGACTGCAGACGACGTGAGCGGGCGAGCCTTTGGCTTCATGGCACAGGGATGGCGGCGACACGACGGTGATGGGCGAGAAATTGTTGGTTGGAGCAGACCGGCGGCGGCATATTGATGAGTGCGCGTATGGAAGCTTAGTTTAGTTTTATATAGGGTTGGTCAGACTTAAAAGAAAACCGTACTAGTACACGTAAACATTAGACTTAGGCAGCGCTTTTATTAGTTACCACAGCCATGATACGGAATCATGTGCAAGCGTGTGAACCATGGCCGCGCGGTCGATCCAATGGTGCGTCACCATGTCGTGCTCGAAGGACATCCACTGAACCTTTTTGTGTGTGTGAAAACAATCCCCGAATATTACTCAACTTTTTTCCTGGAAAAGTTCTTGACACTACAATATTTCCATATATTTGAATTTAGCTCCAGTTCATGTTTATTTGGATTTGGACGTTTTAGGTGTGCCCTAGTTTTTTTAATACTGATTTTGTGTGTGTGACTGAGAGAGAACGTGTGTATGTGTCCATATGTGTGTTGTGGCGGAAGGGCAATGTGGAGACGGTGTGCGTGTGATAGAGGCATAGAAAGGTGTGAATGTGCAAATGATCATGCATGAGTGAGACATAGACAGATGCCGATACGTTGTGTATACATGAGAGAACGGTCTTCTATTTTACTTATGTGTGTGTGTGTGTGTGAGAGAGAGAGGAGCATCTGTAACAAAACAACCATCTATCTCAATTCGTCCATCCCTCGCACGATCGCATGTAACACATGCATCAAAGCGCACATTTTGACACCCTCACCTGGCCCCTGCCCACCTCAAGGCCCGCACATCGCTCTCTATCTCGCACGCACAATCTCTTTGTGAATACCCTGTTTAGCATGTAGCTTTCCGTCACATACACACACATTTCTCTCCTTAGGTTTGTTTTCTCTCAATATCTCACACACACACACAACACATAGCACACGCACACACCCTCCCCCGAGCACACAATTCATCCTCATCCAAGGTTATATGGCGACCACTCTTGCTTGCGCTTATCTGCACCCCAGCATGCACAACACCTCAATCTTCAAAGAGGGCATCGAGGAGATCAAAGATGGCGACCACACTGCGCTAGAGAATGCGAGGCCATTTGGAAGCAGGATGATGTGATGACGGCTGACTGACTCCTCCCCCCACCCTCTCTCTCGCACAAAATTACCAATCCCTCTCTCCCCCGCAAAAATTTATCAATCCCTCAACCCATGAGATCCTTCCCCTCTCGTCCATGTTTTTCTAGCTCTCTCATCAAACCTGTTGTCTCTTCTCCTTCCATGTGTACAGAATCCGGATGCACATGCATCTCACGTATATTACATGTCTCCATCTTTCTCACAGACCTAACTTCTTCCTCTCTCTTTATCTCTCTATCTCTCTCTATTTCGTTAGGTTTGTCTCCTACTCTCTCATCCACATACATACAATCTTTCCCGCCCTATCTGCTCCATCTTCGCAAGCTCTCTCTGCACGTTTCATTCAAACATTGGGATATGTTCAAAATGTTGCTTTTATAATGGCAGATGTAGAGTTATTGTTGGTTTTGTTGCATCCTAGAAAGTAATAGCTATGAAATACATTTTGATTGTCATTTGACTGGGATTATGTGAGTTTGAGCATGCTGTGAAGTATTATAGACCTCGTATACATCTTGGAATTCAACAATGATTGTAACTATTGAATTGTATAGACCATTACATTCGAAGTCAGTAGCCTAATATATTTATTTCACAATTTCAACAAATGATTAATTCACTACATACTAAGAAAACAAATGTGTACACCCTCCGTTTTTATTTAAGTCCGCGTATTAGCATTGGTCAAAGTCAAGTTTTGTAAACTCCCAGAAAGTTTATAACAAAAAATATTAACATGTACAGTAACAAATAAATACCATTAGATTCATTATTGAATGTACTTTCACATCGTACATATCTGTTCTGGTAAATGTTTCTATTTTTCTATAAACTTGGTCAAACTTTAGGAAGTTTGACTTCGGTCAAACCTAATATGCAGAGTTTACTAGTACTACTCGCTAGTTGCTTAGCCGAATCACCCAACACGCCACACGGGGAGTTCAGTGTCACAAAATTTTGAGGTCGGCGGGAAAATCTCTTGCGACCCTGATTCGAGCAGTGGGAAGTTACCATCATAGCCTTCGAAACAGGCCTATGGATGACGGTTGGCAGGGGGCTGTTTTCATAACTTCAGGTTCACCCTACCCAGCCAACCCCACCCCGGCACCCAGAGTAGTACACCTGAATACTCCCCATTTTCTATCCCCACTGCAAAATAGACTTCTCCACGACAACGCAGCCTTCGTGCTCCTCCCCTTCTACATCGGTGCACTCGTCCACCGCAGCGCATCTGCTTCATAGACGACCTCGTACGCCGCACTGGAGCCGGTCCACCGTCATCGTCGTACACGGAGCCTCTTCCCCAGCACCATCTTCCACGGTGTCGGATCTGCTTCCCGGAAGCCGACACCAAGCGCAGAAGCACCACCGTCGTGGACAATGAGCTGACTCCTGTTGTCGACCATGACTCACAGAGGCCGCCGCGACCATCGTTCTCCACCTCGATTGGTAATGTGTGTATTGAATCACTTAGCAGTACATGTGCAGTTCCAATTTTGTGCATACCTACCCTTCAAATTTCCTGGGTGCTATTGTTCCCGTAAAAGTAATTGGTTATAGCCTCCATTATCCAACAGAATATCAGCTTGTAATTGTGCGTCGCTCCTATATCACGCTGTGCTTGGGTAGGTTTTTCATCTGCAACCAGTAGTGTGGCAAATGATGGAAAGTTTTTTAGAACTAGCAAGATGCCCATGCGTTGCACGCATCAAGATGCATTTGTATGAGTAGTTTATCTTGTGGGAGAAAAGGATGAACGAGGGAAGGCCTTATTTGCAAATCTTGAGAGGGGTGTGGGTATCTTTTTGCAAAATTGCCATTGTTTCCTTCCTATCTGTCAGATATAAATTGGGCGGCCTATATTGCAGGATGGCAGGCACACCATCATCACCAACTCTTTTTTTATAAGAAAAAAAGTAGACAAAAAAAGTAGGGAGTAGAAAAGTAGAGATAAATATAACAGTAGAGATAGCAGAGACGTCGGGAAAGGATTGCACGCGTGCGGGAAAAAGCGGCCGGGCATGCGCTAGTTTTGACGCGTGGCGTCCGGCGTGCTTTATAAAATCCAGCGTCCTCCCACCGCTCTGTGTCGTGCCACCGCTCTCTCCCCGCTCTATGTCTCGCCACCGCTCTCTCCCCGCTCTTTCTCGCCTCGCCGCCGCCGCGTCACCGGGAAACTTGGGATACCGCGATGTCCGTGCGTGCCCCTCCGGCGGCTTCTCCACCGAGATCTGGTTCTGCGGGATGCGCCTCGGCCTCAGCAATTTCGACACCGCCAACAAGGCCGCCCGTGCATACGACGCGGCGACGTGGCGGCGTGGTGCCTCCGGTGGCCTGATAGAGCATTGAACTTCCCCAACGTGCCGAAGCGGGAGCGGGCATAGGAGCTCGCACCTCTGTCGCGGCTTATCACTGACGAGGATCGTCGC